>NC_064627.1:207642898-208302898 GCF_023864275.1 Schistocerca cancellata
TGGGGAAGCACCTTTTCCTGTCACTCGTCGATACGTATCACAGAGTTAGTCGTCACAGGACTCGTTTCTACGGGGTAGTTTCCTGGAGAACTTCTCTGGTAAAAACGCAGGTAGTTCCTGTGCTAAATCCGTTATCTTGTCGCAGGTTACTAAGTGTAGCTATATTTCACTAACACATCATATCAGGATCGTCAACCACTGCATGGAAGATTAAGGCTTTTGTATACATGAAAGTCGCTAGTACATGTATCTACACTGCATGAATACGTGAAGAGGTGGCTCAGTTCTAGAGCCTTCGTATGGCCACTTACAATGATGGTGAGAGTCTCTTGAGCGTTCGGTGATATCGTCCAACCCGTTCTGCTGCAGTTGCTTGAACGTGGAAGACGCGTGATCTTCCAGAAAGATGACACCAGTGTACATAACTCTCACGTCGTCGCAAGTCCACTGGCCAATTAGACCACCAGCCCTCCTCCTCGCTGAGCTTGTACTGGTGATGAAATGGCAATGTGTTGGCTGGTCTACGCTTCTGGTACCATCATTACCCGTTTACGACAAAAGGCGGAAAACTGTCTTCTACGATGATATTCTGTGACTCCACTGCACAGATACTGAACTATGCCCTAGCTGTAAGATATTACGTAAGGCAAACTGTTGTAATTACTATGTACAGATAACAAACTACATAACAAGTGTTTGATTACGATGGCTTCACTATTGCAGGGTATTCACGTTTCATTTGGCAACAGCGTACATCTACTGTAAAATGCAGCATATTTACTGAGGAAAAGGAGTTTGTACCTTCTTGATTCTTGAATCAGCAGTCTTTCAAATGGCTGGGTCGGCGCAGAAAAAGTCATTTCCTTCGCGGGCTATATCTTATTTGAAATAGAATCATTAGTCTGTATCAAATGAAACCGCCTATACAGGAAACGGATATCTTTTAAGATAGCCTTGAACCTGGTGTTCAGTTTTCGCATCGGATCGGGTTCGATGAGTAGGTATATTTAATTAAAAGTAGTTTTTGAATGCTTGAATTGTAGATATAATTAACGTAGACCTTTTCTACTAGATTTGTAGCTGGTCAGTGAAACAGTGTTAAGTATATTCTTAGAGATCTTATAGGGTAATCCATGGACTGCTGCATTTTCTTGGGCACTTAGAGAGCGTTAGTACTCTAGAGTTTGTTGTAGAATCTGCAACGTCCCCTTAGAAAAATTATACATGACTGTGCTTAAACTGACACACAATATTTTTTTAGCGCAACGCAATCTGACTTTCAGTAATCCCTACAAGAGAATGGCCCTGACTAAATTAACCTATACGTTTCACAAATCACTTACCTCACAAAAATCTTCGTTACTCGAACAACTGCAATACAGCGAGCGCCACTACTGCCAGCTAAATAAAAGATTGAAACTACGGGAGGCACTAACTACTGATAGGCATAGTTAGCAAATGAAAGATTTTAATAGAGAACAAACAATGTATTTACCTTAATAGTCATAATATATATAGCAGTTCATGCCATCCAGTCTTACAAATTTCAAAACTCCGCCATTTCTCTCCCCACATCCACCACAGCTGGCGGCTCACCTCCAACTGCGCAACGCTACGCGCTGTTAACAGCCAACTGCCCAACAGTACAATGGCAGTCAACAATGCAAACTAGCCACAGACTGCACACAGCACAGCCAGTGATTTTCATACAGAGCGCTACATGGCGTTACCAATAAGAAACCCTACACAGCCTACTTACAAATCATGGAACATATTTTCTGTTCAGACATAATGACCTTTCTAGACTCTGAGAAGCTCATATGCAGAAACCAGCACGGTTTTTGGAAACAGCGGTCATGTGAGACGCAGCTGGCCCTTTTTTGCATCATATACAACAGGCTCTAGATACCGGCTCCCAAGTTGATGCCATATTTCTCGACTTTCGAAAGGCGTTCGACTCAGTTCTGCACTGTCGCTTGCTCCAAAAATTGCGCGCTTGCGGTCTATCCGATGACATATGTGGTTGGATAGAAAGTTTTCTAACAGGCAGAGAGCAGTATGTCGTACTGAATGGGGTGTCTTCAACAAAAACAAGCGTAACTTCAGGTGTGCCCCAGGGCAGCGTAATAGGTCCGCTGCTTTTTACGATGTACATAAACGATCTTGTTGATGGTATTGACAGCGGCATTAGACCGTTTGCCGATGACGCTGTAGTCAACAAGAAAGTGGTATCTCACGGAAGTTGTGAACAAATCAATGATCATTTGCAGAAAATAAATGCGTGGTGTAATGACTGGCAGTTATCCCTCAATATTAGTAAGTGTAGCCTACTGCGCATAACAAGGCAAAAACCCCATTAATGTACGAGTACAAAATAAATTCCCAGTCTCTGGAAGAGGTAACATACGTCAAGTATCTGGGTGTGACTATTCGAAATGATCTCAAATGGAATGATCAGATTCAACAAGTAACGGGCAAGGCCAACTCTAGATTGCGGTTTATTGGTAGAGTCCTGAACCGATGCAGTCCTTCAACAAAGGAAATAGCTTACCATACGTTAGTTCGTCAGTCTTATTGTTCGTTTCCATGACTCTTACCAGTTTGGTCTCATTCAAGTGATTGAAAAGCTCCAAAGAAGAGCGGCAAGATTCGTGGCTGGTACATTTAACCATCGCGAGAGCGTTACAAATCTCATAGAAAGTTTGAAGTGGGATACACTTGCAGATAGACGATGCGCTAAACTGAAGGGGCTGCTCACTAAATTCCGAAATCCGATCTTCGCCAAGGATGTAGAGCATATATTATTACCACTAACTTTCAAATCGCGCAATGATCACCATTGGAAGATAAAGAAAATTAGAGCTCGTACTGAGGCGTTCAGACAGTCGTTTTTCTCTAGCGCGATCCCCGAGTGGAACACAGGGGGCAAGGAAGGGGGGGGGGGGGGGAATTATGACTTTGGCGCGAATTGTGCCCTCCGCCACACACCGCTTGGTGGCTAGTGGAGTATATATGTAGATGTTAACATTGTATGATTATTCAACTCCCCTACATCATGCTTAAGGTTCATTAGAACAAGGTAAAATGTATGATGGACATGGTTGCATCTTCTCTGTAATGTTCCAGAGTTTCCATTTTAATTAACTGTTAGTTTCGCCATAACCTCTCATAGCATGTCCCCTAAACAATCTCGTCTATGAGCAAATTAACATAATTTCAGCTGCAGTTTACCTCATACCACTTGTTATAAAAACTGCTTATAATCATACAGTTTATTACAAAAACCATATTGTGGTCTGTAACATTTTACTATCAAGTCGGTTTGCACAGTAAAGGCTCTAATGTCGGAGAAGCGGCGGGACATGTATTGCGAGTAAAGTTACTGTTTCACTGCATACTCGCGGAAGTGCGTTGACATCAACTTGTCTAGGTGAGTGTCTGGTATGTTTCTGTGAGCAGTTCTGCGAGAAACCGCGAGCTGCTAACGTGACGAGCGGCTCCAGGCTGTCTGGCACGTATTACACGACATGGGATACATCGCTATGCCACATACGCGGAGAGAGGCGCAGTCACCTGGCTTACAGAATGTTGTATCTGAAGTACGAGAACAAGGCTGAGTGACGTGGAGATCGTTAGTAATCTGATGTAACTGGTTAATTATTTCTACAACAAAATGGTCTAACGTACTACATTGCTGGTGGCTGAACTACGTCGAAGTTCGTAATTGTAGTGAACTATACTTGCAAGAGATAATTGAAGATAAATGTACTACTGCAATTTATTTATAAAATCAGCTTAGGAAGAAAAAAATGAGTAGGTGCTTGGTGTGGTAGTACCTCTCATATAACACATTTCTGTTCAGTCTTTTTCTTTCATTTATGTAACGTTCATCCGGGCTAGTATGGTCTCCACTGCGCTCAGGATTTGGCAGGTTTGCTTACACACTTACCTTTAGTCCACGTTTCCGTCTGTGGGCTCATGTTTAGAGTTCCGTAAATAAATCAATAATAATGGAACCCAAACGGGATCACTTCGCCGTCCGTGCGTCTGTTTGACCGTTAAACCCTTTTTATTAGTAACCGGTAGACGCATCGTGTTGAAATTTCTTTCACATACTAAATCTACGATCCCTTGGAGATGTACAAAATTTGAAGCGTCAAGGTCAGTGCAAACAAAATATACGACCATTTAAGTCACACATTTTGATACTCGCAAACTCGCTCATCAGAACTTGCAGGATACTTTTCGTTGACCAGAATCATGAACTTCGTCAGGAAGTAAGGTTTCACAATAGCCCGCAGGTTAGCCGATCGGTCCAACGCACGGCTTTCCGGAGCGGGAAGGAGCGCCTGGTCCCCGGCACGAACCCGCCGTGCGGACTTGTATCGCGGTCCGGTGAAAGTTTATAGGCGGTTTTCCATCTGCCACGGCGAACGCGGGCTGGTTCCCCTTCTTCCGCCTCAGCTACACTATGTCGGTGATTGCTGCGCAAACAAGTTCTCCACGTACGCGTACACCACCATTACTCTACCACGCAAACATAGGGGTTCCACTTGCCTGGTGTCAGAAGTTCCCTGCGGGAGGGGGGGGGGGGGGGGGTCCACCGGGGGCCCAACCGCACACTAACCCTGGTTTCGATGTGGGGCGGCCGAGGGGAGAAGTGGACTGCGGTAGTCGTAGTCGTGATGGGTTTGTGGACCACTGCGGCTGCGGCAGGGACGGAGCCTCTCCGTCGTTTCTAGGTCCCCGGTTAAAATACAACATACAAGGTTTCACAATACAACTGTAATAAAAAATTCGAAAATTTTCAATCTGTAATCACAAGGGTAATCCCAAAAGAAAGGTCTCCTATTTTTTTATAAGTACATAGACCTGTTTATACAGGGTGTTTCAAAAATGACCGGTATATTTGAAACGGCAATAAAAACTAAACGAGCAGCGATAGAAATACACCGTTTGTTGCAATATGCTTGGGACAACAGTACATTTTCAGGCGGACAAACTTTCGAAATTACAGTAGTTACAATTTTCAACAACAGATGGCGCTGCAAGTGATGTGAAAGATATAGAAGACAACGCAGTCTGTGGGTGCGCCATTCTGTACGTCGTCTTTCTGCTGTAAGCGTGTGCTGTTCACAACGTGCAAGTGTGCTGTAGACAACATGGTTTATTCCTTAGAACAGAGGATTTTTCTGGTGTTGGAATCCCACCGCCTAGAACACAGTGTTGTTGCAACAAGACGAAGTTTTCAACGGAGGTTTGATGTAACCAAAGGACCGAAAAGCGATACAATAAAGGATCTGTTTGAAAAATTTCAACGGACTGGGAACGTGACGGATGAACGTGCTGGAAAGGTAGGGCGACCGCGTACGGCAACCACAGAGGGCAACGCGCAGCTAGTGCAGCAGGTGATCCAACAGCGGTCTCGGGTTTCCGTTCGCCGTGTTGCAGCTGTGGTCCAAATGACGCCAACGTCCACGTATCGTCTCATGCGCCAGAGTTTACACCTCTATCCATACAAAATTCAAACGCGGCAACCCCTCAGCGCCGCTACCATTGCTGCACGAGAGACATTCGCTAACGATATAGTGCACAGGATTGATGACGGCGATATGCATGTGGGCAGCATTTGGTTTACTGACGAAGCTTATTTTTACCTGGACGGCTTCGTCAATAAACACAACTGGCGCATATGGGGAACCGAAAAGCCCCATGTTGCAGTCCCATCGTCCCTGCATCCTCAAAAAGTACTGGTCTGGGCCGCCATTTCTTCCAAGGGAATCATTGGCCCATTTTTCAGATCCGAAACGATTACTGCATCACTCTATCTGGACATTCTTCGTGAATTTGTGGCGGTACAAACTGCCTTAGACGACACTGCGAACACCTCGTGGTTTATGCAAGATGGTGCCCGGCCACATCGCACGGCCGACGTCTTTAATTTCCTGAACGAATATTTCGATGATCGTGTGATTGCTTTGGGCTATCCGAAACATACAGGAGGCGGCGTGGATTGGCCTCCCTATTCGCCAGACATGAACCCCTGTGACTTCTTTCTGTGGGGACACTTGAAAGACCAGATGTACCGCCAGAATCCAGAAACAATTGAACAGCTGAAGCAGTACATCTCATCTGCATGTGAAGCCATTCCGCGAGACACGTTGTCAAAGGTTTCGGGTAATTTCATTCAGAGACTACGCCATATTATTGCTACGCATGGTGGATATGTGGAAAATATGGTACTATAGAGTTTCCCAGACCGCAGCGCCATCTGTTGTTGAAAATTGTAACTACTGTAATTTCGAAAGTTTGTCTACCTGAAAAAGTACTGTTGTCCCAAGCATATTGCAACAAACGGTGTATTTCTATCGCTGCTCGTTTAGTTTTTATTGCCGTTTCAAATATACCGGTCATTTTTGAAACACCCTGTATCTACAATGGCTTACATCAGTTTACAGCTTGAAAATTTAGCTATTTTTCGGTATAATCACCTTTTCTGTCGATGCATTTTCGTAGACGCTGTGGCAGTTTTTGTATGCCCATGTCATACCAGCTCGCCGCCATGCTGTTCAGAAAGCTATGAACCGCTTCTTTCACCTCGTCATCGGAGCTGAATCGCTTTCGGGCCAAATGCTCTTTTAACCTAGGGAACCAGTGATAGTCACTGGGCGCCAAATCAGGACTATAGGGTGGGTGGGTGGGTGATTATGTTCCACTGAAACTGTTGCAGGAGAGCAACGGTATGTCGAGCGATGTTTGGGCGAGCGTTGTCATGGAAAATGTGTACGCCCTTGCTCAACATTCCTGAATTGCCCATTTGAGTTTTTTCAGGGTCTCGAAGTACCTGTCAGCGTTAATTGTGGTCCCAGAGATTCAGCTCCGACTACGAGGTGAAAGAAGAGGTTCATAAGTTTCTGAACAGCATGGCGGTGAGCTGGTATGACACGGGCATACAAAAACTGCCATAGCCTCAACAAAAATGCATCGACAGAAATGTTGATTATGTCGAAAAATAGCTAAATATTCAAGCTGTAAACTGATGTAAACCATTGCAGAAATAAACAGGTCTATGTACTTATAAAAATATATCACACAATTTTTTGTCATTTGTTATCCGATTATCACTCCGTTCTCTGTGAAGACCCCTTTCTCTCAGGAATGGGTAGACGCATCAAGTTGAAATTTATGGTATATGGTAAGGTCTATGGTTCCTTAAAGGTGTAAAAACGTTAAGCTTCCAACTCAATGCAGTCAAAAGCACGGCCATATTTTGATACTCGCAGACTCACTCGCTACAAAATGGTTCAAATGGCTCTGATCCCTATGGGACTTAACATCTGTGGTCATCAGTCCCCTAGAACTTAGAACTACTGAAACCTAACTAACTTCAGGACATCACACACATCCATGCCCGAGGCAGGATTTGAACCTGCGACCGTAGCGGTCACGTGGTTCCAGACTGACGCGCCTAGAACCGCTCGGCCACCTCGGCCGGCTCACTCGTTACAACTTATAGAATACTTCCCGCTGACACACAGAATAATGAAGTTCGCCAACAAACAACGTTTGACATTACAAGGAAGGGGAGAGAGAGAGAGGGGGGGGGAATCGTTAGTCTGTAGTTATAGTACACTTAAAACCGAAACATTCTCGAAAGTCTTGGGATTCCCCAGGACCGATATCGTGCCAGCATCGATGTCGATAAGAAGCAAAACTCGCCGATATTCTCGAGTCCCGGGATGGGTGAACTCTCTATATGAATCATTACGTTTGTATGGAATCCTCAGAGCATGCTATTTGCCTGAATGAAGTTCTCCCTTAGAAATGATGCCAGATTTACTAACATTTTCCAGAAGTCGGAACTACATCTCATTTACTGCAACGTAGTCAGTTTTTTGACGTATAACACGACAGCACTGCTCTCCTTAATTTTGAAACTTATTTAGGAATCTTCTGGAAGCAACTGACGTATTTAAATCGAAGCAACAGGTCAAAATAGCTCGACTCTGGTAACTAGTGTCACTAAAAAGTGTATTTTAATTACTAATAATTAATTAGAACATCGACAGAGACAGATGACTCTCAAAATAACATGCTGTTTCATTTTTATTTTGGCGTTATATTAGTGATTTTTGTTTTTCTATGTTTTTAACTTTTTCACCACTTTTCAGAGTAGTTCAATAATACGAGGGCAGTTCAATAAGTAATGCAACACATTTTTTTTCTCGGCTAATTTTGGTTGAAAAAAACGGAAATTTCTTGTGGAACATTTTCAAACATTCCCGCTTCGTCTCGTATAGTTTCATTGACTTTCGACAGGTGGCAGCGCTGTACGGAGCTGTTAAAATGGCGTCTGTAACGGATGTGCGTTGCAAACAACGGGCAGTGATCGAGTTTCTTTTGGCGGAAAACCAGGGCATCTCAGATATTCATAGGCGCTTGCAGAATGTCTATGGTGATCTGGCAGTGGACAAAAGCACGGTGAGTCGTTGGGCAAAGCTGTGTCATCATCGTCGCAAGGTCAAGCAAGACTGTCGGATCTCCCGCGTGCGGGCCGGCCGTGCACAGCTGTGACTCCTGGAATGGCGGAGCGTGCGAACACACTCGTTCGAGATGATCGACGGATCACCATCAAACAACTCAGTGCTCAACTTGACATCTCTGTTGGTAGTGCTGTCACAATTGTTCACCAGTTGGGATATTCAAAGGTTTGTTACCGCTGGGTCCCTCGTTGTCTAACCGAACACCATAAAGAGCAAAGGAGAACCATCTGTGCGGAATTGCTTGCTCGTCATGTGGCTGAGGGTGACAATTTCTTGCCAAAGATTGTTACGGGCGATGAAACATGGGTTCATCACTTCGAACCTGAAACAAAACGGCAATCAATGGAGTGGCACCACACCCACTCCCCTACCAAGAAAAAGTTTAAAGTCATACCCTCAGCCGGTAAAGTCATGGTTACAGTCTTCTGGGACGCTGAAGGGGTTATTCTGTTCGATGTCCTTCCCCATGGTCAAACGATCAACTCTGAAGTGTATTGTGCTACTCTTCAGAAATTGAAGAAACGACTTCAGCGTGTTCGTAGGCACAAAAATCTGAACGAACTTCTCCTTCTTCATGACAACGCAAGACCTCACACAAGTCTTCGCACCCGAGAGGAGCTCACAAAACTTCAGTGGACTGTTCTTCCTCATGCACCCTACAGCCCCGATCTCGCACCGTCGGATTTCCATATGTTTGGCCCAATGAAGGACGCAATCCGTGGGAGGCACTACGCGGATGATGAAGTTATTGATGCAGTACGACGTTGGCTCCGACATCGACCAGTGGAATGGTACCATGCAGGCATACAGGCCCTCATTTCAAGGTGGCGTAAGGCCGTAGCATTGAATGGAGATAACGTTGAAAAATAGTGTTGTGTAGCTAAAAGATTGGGCAATAACCTGGTGTATTTCAATGCTGAATAAAACAACCCCTGTTTCAGAAAAAAATGTGTAGCATTACTTATTGAACTGCCCTCGTACATTAAGAGAAGCGTTCAATAATTAGTGCAAAACGTTTTTTTCATAGGCAGTGTAGGCTGAAAAAATTCAGAATTTGTTGTGGCATGTCGTGGAATATTCCCGCTTCAGCCCCTATAATTTCATGCAGTTCCGATGTCTGGTGATGCTATACGTATCCTTCGAAATGGCATCTGTAAAGGAGATGCGTTCCTGACAGAGAGCTGTGATTGAGAGTCTTTTGGAGAGAAACAAGAGCAGTGCAGATATTCGTAGGTGCTTGCAGAACGTCTGTGGAGACCTGGCAGTGTCCAAAAGCACGGTGAGTCGTTGGACGAGGCGTCTCTAAAAAGTCACGCGAACATGTCATATCTCTCGCGTGGCGGCCGGCCGCACGCCGGCCTGCAGTGGAGGAATTCATTCGAGGTGGTCGATGGATCATAATCAAACACCTCGCTGCTTAACTGGATGTCTCTGCTGGCAGTGTTGATACACTCGTCCACCAGTTGGGGTACTCAAAGGTGTGAAGGACGCACTCTCCAGGAAGCAATACGCGTATGATGGGGAGGTTATTTATTCATCAAAACGTTTTGCTACTACATCGACCAGCAGAGCCTTACCAAGCGGCATACGAGCTCGCGCAGTAAGGTGGCGTAAGGCCGTCACATTGAACGGGGATTATGTTGAACGAATAATATGGTGTATTACAATCCTGAATGAAACTAATCTGTTTTCATAAAATGAGTGTTGCACTACGTACTTACTGAACGTCCCTCCTATAAACACGATTTGCATGTAAACAGAACTAGTAATTTGTGAGGGTCTGTGAGTCTGATTAACACTCCTGGGGATTAAAATTGCTACACCCCGTAGATGACGTGCTACAGACGCGAAATTTAACCGACAGGAAGAAGATGCTGTGATATGCAAATGATTAGCTTTTCAGAGCATTCACACAAGGTTGGCGCCGGTGGCGACACCTACAACGTGCTGACATGAGGAAAGTTTCCAACGATTTCTCATACACAAACAGCAGTTGACCGGCGTTGCCTGGTGAAACGTTGTGATGCCTCGTGTAAGGAGGAGATATGCGTACCATCACGTTTCCGACTTTGATAAAGGTCGGATTGTACCCTATCGCGATTGCGATTTATCGTATCGCGACATTGCTGCTCGCGTTGGTCGAGATCCAATGACTGTTACCAGAATATGGAATCGGTAAGGGCCGGCCGGTGTGGCCGTGCGGTTAAAGGCGCTTCAGTCTGGAACCGCGTGACCGCTACGGTCGCAGGTTCGAATCCTGCCTCGGGCATGGATGTGTGTGATGTCCTTAGGTTAGTTTGGTTTAATTAGTTCTAAGTTCTAGGCGACTGATGACCTTAGAAGTTAAGTCGCATAGTGCTCAGAGACATTTGAACCATTTGAATCGGTAGGTTCACGAGGGTTATACGGAACGCCGTGCTGGATCCCAACGGTCTCGTATCACTAGCAGTCGAGATGACGGGCATCTCATCCGCATGGCTGTAACGGATCGTGCAGCCACGTCTCGATACCTGAGTCAACATATGGGGACGTTTGCAAGACAACAACCATCTGCACGAACAGTCGACGACGTTTGCAGCAGCATGGACTGTCAGCTCGGAGACCATGGCTGCGGTTACCCTTGACACTGCATCACAGACAGGAGAGCCTGCGATGGTGTACTCAACGACGAACCTGGGTGCACGCAAATCAAAACGTCATTTTTTCGGATGAATGCAGGTTCTGTTTACAGCATCATGATGGTCACATCCGTGTTTGGTGACATCGCGGTGAACGCACATTGGAAGCGTGTATTCGTCATCGCCATACAGGCGTATCACACGGCGTGTTGGTATAGGGTGCCATTGGTTACACGTCTCGGTCACCCCTTGTTCGCATTGACGGTACTTTGAACAGTGGACTTTACATTTCAGATGTGTTACGACCCGTGGCTCTACCATTCATTCGATCCCTACGAAACCCTACATTTCAACAGGATAATGCACGGCCGCATGTTGCAGGTCCTGTCCGAGTGCTGCCCTGGCCACCACACTCTCCAGATTTCTCACTAATTGAAAACGTCTGGTGAATGGTAGCCGAGCACCTGGCTCGTCACAATACGCCAGTCACTACTCTTGATGAACTATGGTATCGTGTTGAAGCTGCATGCGCAACTCTACCTGTACACGCCATCCAAGCTCTGTTTGACTCAATGCCCAGCCGTATCAATGCCGTTATTACGGCCAGAGGTGGTTGTTTTGGGTACTGATTTCTCAGGATCTATGCGCCCAAATTGCGTGAAAATGTAATCGCATGTCAGTTCTAGTGTAATATATTTGTCCAATGAATACCCGTGTATCATCTGCATTTCTTGTTGGTGTAGCATTTTTAAGTGCCAGTAGTGTAGAGACATTGAATTATCCCTATAAACTATATGATAATTTCCTTCATAAAACAGGTCGTAATTGTGACGAAAGGCTCCTTTGACGAGACTGGAGTGTCATCACAAGCCATACGAGTAAAAGAAACAGCCTCAACTGCACAGGGCACCAGCTGTGTTGACGGTCTGGGAAGTGTTGGTTCAGTTGTGTCAGTGATTCTGATTCGTCGATTTCGTTAAATAATATGTTGGCAACACTGACTAAGCCAGATGCAAAACGTCTTGTTTCTGCAGTGAAAAATAATAAACCTTACTAAAACATTTTTTTCGTTGTTTATGAAGGCATGTCAAAGAAAGAAATGAATTCGTGGACCTGTAACCATGGACGCAAACCACCACAAGATAAATATATTCAAAGGAGTGTGGATTTTAGAATCTGCTAAGGGGGACTCACTTTTGCACAGTATTCTAGGTAGACCTCAATACACACGAAGTTAATACCTTTTTTGGTTATCCCCCAGTTATAAGATAACAGCCCTCCTCCTAGTCTGTTACTTTTACTATTTTAGCACTGTTCCCTCTCGCTTTCACTTGGCTCAGCGGTGCTACGACAATGTCCTGTCCTGATTGTAAACAGGGAGGCGATTCAACGTTTTCCCGCTAGACAGCTGACCGCGACAGATAAAAGCTCTGGCTATTCAGGTTCTGCGCTAGCAAAGCTCCTCAGCGATACGACTTTCCAACTTCCGAGTTAATGATCTGAAATGTAGCAGCACCTCCAGAATTGTAATGAACATCACAGTAAATGGTACTGGGTTGAATAAAGATAAATAACAATTAATAAATCGAAGTAAGGTGAAAAGATACAAATATTTCAGAATTGCAGTAACGCAGACGGCAATACAAACGGAGACGCTACACGTTTGTTAGTTGCAATGTCGGTCACAATAGTGTTACTAAATCAGTAGTAATTTTGATTATTCCTTAACAAAAATACACCACATTGATCTGCCTTAAATTGGGAACTTTCCACGTGTTAAGAACTTTACAATGTTGTTGAATTTAGTACCTGCTATCGGGCCTTTACCCCTTACGTTCAATGCACGTTCCTAGGATGACACTTCTACACTGAACTTGCTGGGCGTACATGACGCATTCATTCTTCGTATGATATGCACTTCTGTCGATGTGCAGTTATTGTTGTAACTGTGCCTCATCTATCCAATGGTTGGTGCATTTCTTCTTTTCGTGTTCTGTTTCTCCTCTATAGTCCACGGGTACACCACTTGATTCAAAACCATACATGTTATCGCTATAGTGTTGTACGATTTCAAAGTGTTTTCCTTCCTTAAATCCGCAGCTCGTGGTCTCGCTTCACGGGTTCCAGGGTTCGATTCCGGCGGGGTCAGGGATTTTCACCTGCCTCGAGATGACTAGGTGTCTGTGTTGTCCTCATTTCATCATCGTTCATTAAAGTGGCGAGATTGGACTGAGAAGAGGTTGGGACTTTGTACGGGCGTTGATAAGCGCGCAGCTGAGCGCCCCGCAAACCAAACATGATCACCACCACCATCATCATCATCATCATCATCATCATCATCATCATCATCATCCTTTCTTAATTTTTTCTGTACATTGTGTTCTGTTATATAAAGCAACTCACTGGATCAAAGTATACAATCAAGGAAATTAAACTTGCCGCCTTTTTCAATAGGAGTCGCAGTAACAACCAACATGCAGCTAACTTAAGCGAATTTGCGGTCATATATTGCTCGAAGCACTGCAATGCATTCCGATTAAGTGTTGTTATTTTGCCTCGCTTTTCCTACGCGAAGGCAGTAAGACTCGAATACGTATGAAAACTATTCTCAATAAAAATGATAAGAGCTATCCAATCTATACGAACCAGACAATCTGCCTCGCTATCAATGAAATTGATTTTAAATTGAAAGAGCTGTCGCATGTTAAGTGAATCGTTTTTGATATACAAAACTCGCCGAAGTGAAATCATTTCTGTTCCAGTTTCGTGCTGTCAGACGTATTCGGACGAAAACGCCACATCCCGCAGAAAGCTTTCAGCGCAATGCCTTTCTCGGAGTGGGGTAGTAAATGTATAACTGTGCAGCGAATAACCGTTACAGCAATAAGTTAAGTGGACTACCGTGTTTGTATAGCGATTAAGGAGTACAGTGTGGAAGGGAGGTAGAAAGAAAAAGTCAGGAAGTGCTGCAAGGCCAATTCCCTCTAAAAGCCCGAAGAGGTTGGGGGGTGAGTGAATGCGAGAACTTAACGTCAGCTTTCAGCGGACGCATAACCACCAATCCCGTCTTTGTCACCTCATTACACAAAATGCTGCAGAGATTCTACACTTATTCGCGGGCAAGGGTGTATAGTCTGGCAAAGTCTTTTCCGCTCATAAACATCTAAATCGGTATGCATGCAACAGCACGCGCTACCTAGTATGTTCCAAAATACCGCGTATAAAAAACAGGATTTTGCCGGGGGCTGATACGTCGGATTGTTTTGGTCACAGAAACATAGGGCATAGGGTCAAGTGATTGGGTAGCCCTTAGGCTGGGTACTACTTGTATACTCAAAAGAAAGATCGTCTTATTGTAACTGTCCCACAGCACACAGCTGAATTTTGAATATTACACACCAGCAAATCGATTTGGTTCTTTTTGCAAGATATGTGGTCTACGGTCCGCCTTAGGGAGCTTATGGAGGCACCATCTAGTTCATGGGTGGTTACTGAGAAAAACTTTAAAAAACATGGTTTTTAGGTACCAAAACCCAACCGCGGATTCCAAGACGGCTATGCACAGCAAATGGCAGTAATCATCGCGATATATTCCGAAGATCCCAACCTCAAACAACCTTTAAAATTTTCTTGATATTTTTATGCGCTTCCGAGACGCACATAAAATAAGGTGTGAGCCCGAAACGTACTCCATGGAGTGACGTTGAGCGAAGAAATATCATCAGAATGGTCCTGGGAACCCCACTGTTGTAAACTGCGTTCTGGTGTGTAAAATTCTATATGTTGCTTTGTTTCAATTTCGCATAAGTAAACTACTAAAATTTTACTGACCCATAAAATTCTTTTCATATGACATGCCCAAATGTAGCAGAAAAAGAAGAGAATCAGCGGAAAAATGTCCATACTGGAGCACGAAAGAGGCGAATAAAGACCGAGTGAATAGCTGGGTACCAGCTGCCTCATTCTACCTTACTTAGTATCTTTAAAAAATTCACGAAAGTTTTGGACTGCGAAGATATTTACTATTATTTTGCTGAAAGATAAGACAGTGATAGTGGCAGCGGAAACGAGACGGAAAGGTAATAAATGCTGGAAGTAGACAATGCTGGTGGTATAGACAGAGCAAGGAGACAAAGGCAGTGTGAGGACACAGTGAAAGTGGAATATAGTTTACAGTTGACAGAACAGTGCTAGGAAAAGAATTAAGGAGACAGAGGACGAGGACGAGGACGAGGACGAGGACGAGGACGAGGACGAGGGCCAATGGTAATGAGAGACACAGCGATGATAATGACAACGAGAAAGAGAGAGCATCAGTGGGAAGGAATCAATGTGATAGTAGCAGTAAGAGAAAGCAAGAGGGAGACAATGTGAGAGAGAGGAGACATTAACAGTAGGACAGAGCGAACGAGATGTGGCTATGTGACCAGCAACAGTGAGTGTTAGACACAGAAAGATCATGACAATGAAGTGGGCTGAGTGACAGAATGGAAAAGTGGAATCGGATGGGTATGAACAACTTACAGCGATGGATTCAAATGTTCAAATGTGTGTGAAATCTTACGGGGCTTAACTGCTAAGGTCATCAGTCCCTAAGCTTACACACTACTCCACCTAAATAATCCTAAGGACAAACACACACACCCATGCCCGACGGAGGACTCGAACTTCCGCGGGGACCAGCCGCACAGTCCATGACTGCAGCGCCTGAGACCGCTCGGCTAATCCCGCGCGGTTAGCGATGGATTAATGGGTGTGGGCGAGTTAGAAGCATGTTGCGTTATTTACATTTATATTTAACAAGCCACCGTATGGTGCAAGGTGGAGGTTCGTCGTGTTCCAATATCACTTGTTCCCTTCCTGTTCCATTTTTTAACGTTCCGTATAAGCTTGAATCTAATTTCACTTTCATAGTCTTTATGTGAGATATATAACGGTGTGTCAAAACATTACGACCACCGGCTTAACACCCTGTTTAAAGAACGAAATTTAGGAGTAGTTCTGCGTGGCAAGGATTGGACACGTATCCGGAGACTTTTGGCACCAAATATCTACGCACAGGTCCCATAATCCCCCTAAACTATCGGTCGTTGGTTTGTGTTCTGGGAACTGGCACCCGATAATGTCGCAGGTGTCTTTCAACTGATTCAGATCAGGCGCATTTGTTGCGGAAGACATCAACGTAAGTTCAGTGCCACGCTCCTCAAAACACTGTAGCACTATTCTGAACTTGTAGCACAGACATTTATTCCGATCGAAGATGCTATCGCCATCGGGGAAGACATCAAGCATAAAGGGACGCACGTGGTCTTATCGGCAATAATGTTGGCCTAGTTCCCAGCTGTCATAGTGTCTTCGATTATGACCACGAGTCTCATGGAAGTCAAGGTGAATGTCCCCCATACCATAACACTGCCCCAATGAGCTTGCGCCCGCCTCGCGGTGCATGATTCGAGCAGCCAGTCGCTTGGTTGACAACCTATCCAAACACGACCATATATCAGGTGTAATTAGAAATGCGATTCATCCGATCAGGCGAGACGTTTGCACAAATCCACAGCCCAGTCTCCACAATATCGTCCTCACAGCAGTGGTAATTGATGATATCGTTGTATCAACGTGAGAAAAAGTAGATGTTGCCTTCTACTGAGCCCACGTTCAACAATGTACTCTGGGCAGAGTGTTCATAAACACGTTTGCCTAGCCCAGAAGAGGAGTCTGTCGTTAGAGCTACCACAGATCGCTGCGTACCCCGCTTCACAGAGGGGGGACAATCTCCCAACATGTTTTATGATTAGAGGTGTATGTCTAACATGTCTTTTCACCTACGCAGTTTGACCGTCCTTCAACCAGTTTTCATAGATGCTCTCTACAGTAGCAAGCGAAGGGCAGGAAAGCTTTGCCGTTACCAGGCTGTCCTTCGTCACAGACTCTTATGTCAATGTATTTCTCCAACTGCGGTCCGCATCGTCGCTAGAAAGATTCCCTTTCGTCCCAGCTTCTGTTATATATATCCATACATCCTTCTCTAATGCGAAATTGAA
Source organism: Schistocerca cancellata (assembly GCF_023864275.1). Lineage (NCBI taxonomy): Eukaryota > Metazoa > Arthropoda > Insecta > Orthoptera > Acrididae > Schistocerca > Schistocerca cancellata. The sequence goes on from NC_064627.1 coordinate 207,660,104, forward strand.
TACTACCTCTCACAACAGACCGATACAGCAATATACAAAAAAAAGCCGGGTATCACACTGACAGTAGAGAAGCATAAACAGCAGAATAGTTTGCGAGAGCTCGATGACTTCGAACGTGGACTAGTTATTGGATGTCACGAGAGTAACAGATCCATCTGGGACATTTCAATCCCACTGAAACTGCCCAAGTCTACTGTCAGTGGTGTCATTGGCAAGTGGAAAAGTGAAGGAACAATTGAACTAAAGCAATTCCAGGCCGATCTTATACACTAACGGTCAGAGACCGTCGAGTATTGAGGATGGTGGTTGCAGAACATTGCGTGAAATCAGCGGAAAGAATCACCCGTGTCCTACAAGTGCTACCAGCGGTCGAGTTATCATAACGTATTTGCATTTGTAGTTAAAAAGAATGAGTTGTAATGGTCGAGCAGCTCCTCAAAAGCCACAAATTTCTGTAGTCATTTCTAAGCTTTTCTTTGTATGGTGCACAGAGCGACGCCACTGGACAGTGGATGACTAGACAGGAATGATTTGGACAGAAAGAAGACAAGGAGTCTACGTCCAGTCTACAACGAGATCATTGCAGACGGAGCACAGCCTAGGAATGATTAAAGTATGGGGAAGGAAATCGGACCTGCCCTTTCAAAGAAACCATCCCGGCATTTGCCTGAAGCGATGTAGGAAAATCACGGGAAACCTAAATCTGCATTGCAGGATGCGGATCTGAACCGTTGTCCTCCCGCATGCGATACTGGCGTGATAACCAATGCTTTACTTCGCTCGGTGAGTGATGTGGGGTGATGAATCACGCTGTACCTTGCGACAATTCAATGTTACCAGCAATCATATGTAGTGCCAAAAGTGAAGAACGGATGAGGTGGTGATGTGGTATGGGGGTGTTTTTCCTGGCTAGGGTGTGGTACCATTATGGACATTAAGAAAGCATTTCGTGAGGAAAGATACGGGCACATTTCGCTGTATTGTGCGCTGCATACAGTAGAACAGTCCAGAGACGAAGATTCTTCATACCAGTCGTGACAAAGCTCCCTGTAGTAAAGTAGCATCTGTACAACAATGGTTAACGTTCAACAACAATCCTGAAACGGACTTGTCTGCCAAGAGTCCCGACATGAACCCAACGGAACAGCTTCAGGATGAGTCAGAATGTCGACTTGTTCGACCTCAAACATCACTTCCTCCTCTGGTTTCGCTTCTCAAGGACAAAGGGATTGTCACAGGACCGAGAGAGAAAGAGTCGCATAAACAAACGATCAACTAAAGCAAAACATGTATTACCATGCTCAGCCGGAACGACAGCTCACAAAACATGAAAGTGGTAAATAATGCAGCATATCCGACAATATCATTACGATACTGTAAATGTATAGTAAAGAACATGTCATATTGAAATTACATGTCAGTCAACTGAATACCTGCTTTTTAGTCACGCTACGATCTCCATCTCAAAACAGCAATTTCAACTTAACGTCCTCCATCACAGTTTGATGTATGTGCTCCAATCTCTGTTTTCCTCTACAGTTTTTACCCTCTACAGCTCCATCTAGTACCGTGGCTGTTAATGCCGGATGTTCTAAATAAAAATGACCTAAATAAAAGAAAATTCGCCTACCTCTCCCGTATCTATCCAGAAGAAGTGAAGACTTAGTAACTACTTGCTCTACCCACCCGCGTCCAACCATCCAGGTCTAGGCTTTCCGTGATTTCCCTAAATCGCTTCAGGCAAATGCCGTAATGGTTCCTTTGAAATGGCATAGACGATTTCCTTCCCCATCCTTCCCTACTCCGAGCTGGTGCTCCGTCTCTAATGAACTCGTTATCGACGGGACATTAAACGCTAATCCCCTCCTCCTCGTCTCCTGTTTTGTTCTCCCCATTCTTCTCTATGTCACTGTTGTGCGAAATGAATACCTAGCTGTCCCTGTAACCGTGGCAACCAAACTTTTTAATGAGATTTTTATTTCCTCTCTTCTCTCTTCGCTCACAAACTTAGCGAAATTGAAATGACTTTAAATATATCGTTTATTTTCAATTCAGTTTGCACGTTTTTTACACAGCATTGCTAGTTTCGATCTCCCTGGATCATCTTCAGATCCAAAAACAAAACTAAATTTGTGCAAGCTATTATTTTACAAAATGTAGGCAAGTATTCTACGTAACTGTTGAATTAACCAATAAGGTTACATCAGCATCCCATCATGTCTGTACCGGAACTTCACGTGAGAATACTGTTGTGTGCAATTGTGTTCCAGTTTTAAATAAGTAACTGATTGTGAAGGGTAAGGGGGCAAAAGGAGATTATGGAGAAGAGAGAAAAAGTGGAGCAATTGGGAGAGGGGAAACATGGCTTGGAAGGGAGGAGGGGGGATGGGAGAGATGTAATGAACATAGCAGATCTGTATTCGGTAAAACATTATAATAATTTGTACAAAAAGAGTCTTACTCTAAATTATAAAAAGTAAAATTACTTAAAAATTAATGTTGAAGTATTAAGAATGTAGAAACAATTGACAGTGATGTCAGTGCATGGCGAAATTACATTCAGTAAAACTTTGTAGTAACTTGTATGAAAAGAGAGAGACTTACAGCAAAACTATGAAGATTAAAATAGTGTAAAATCATCGTAAAACTAGGAACAATGGATGTGTAAAATGTAAGAGGTATAAGATAATAACACTATAAAAGTGAAATTGTTGAAGTAACTAAATTTGTGTTAGGTGCATTAATATTAAATGTGTAAGACATTGGAAGTATAAAACTTGACTTCGTCGTACTTCATTTTCAGATCTGAAGATGATTCAGGCAGATCGAAACTAGTCATACTGCATAAGAAATACAAGGAACGAAAATAAACGATATTTTTAACAGTGTTTCAAATATCAGTGCTCCCTTGTGAGTAATATGTCACCTATAGTGGTAATGGTATTGCATGCAATCACTCCTGTTTAATTACGAAGAAATTTTTCTGCGTCTACAATGCCTGGAGTCTGCGGTGGCATGCTGAGTAGCAAAGAGATGCGAAGAAAATGCTCGAAGTCTGCAGCTCAACTTTGGCAACCGCTCCTTCAGAATACCGGGGTGATCTTGACCAGCGCTGAGGACGTAAATGCGTTTCTATCCAGTTATTTTGTACGGGCTCTATATAAAATAGAGCTGTGCATCCATAATTATTTTGCCATGTAGTGATCTTCCGACTTAAGACGAAAAGTCATTGAACGCTCACTACAGCTGCGACTTGCCGCCACTGGTATCTAGTATTGATGTGTCCCAGTCTATAGACAATTATCTATATTACTTAAAGTTTTTCACCTTTAAGGAAATTTTGTTGCATAATAAACTGAAGCACAGTTTCCTATTTGCTTCGAAGCAAAACTGATTTCTGCCTGAAGGATGAGGATCAGAAATTATTACTAAGGCGACCCTTTATAAACAGCCCGCATCTCGTGGTCGTGCGGTAGCGTTCTCGCTTCCCACGCCCGGGTTCCCGGGTTCGATTCCCGGCGGGGTCAGGGATTTTCTCTGCCTCGTGATGGCTGGGTGTTGTGTGTTGTCTTTAGGTTAGTTAGGTTTAAGTAGTTCTAAGTTCTAGGGGACTTATGACCACAGCAGTTGAGTCCCATAGTGCTCAGAGCCATTTGAACCAACCCTTTATAAACATCCTTTTTGCACTCGGCTTGCTAGGAGTGGCCGTGAACTTGCTTTAAGCCCAGGATTAAAAACGAAGCAATGAACACGGTTTAACTCCCATTTAACCCATGAAGTGAACTCTGTAATGGTGTGTCATGTGCTAATGTGTCTCCAGAAAGTTTTCCTGTGTGCCAGTTTTCACTGCTCTTATCACAAGAACAATTGTCAAGTCAAGATTTTCGGGGCACTTACCTCTACCAAAATTCATTCTAGATGCTGTAATGTCTACATTGCTAATTACTCATTGTCCAAAGGAAACTGCTCACGGCTGGTTAGCATACAATAATGAAACATCAAGTTCGTAGTAGCTGTACGTACATTGATATATGCATAGCATATAACTGATGGAGCTCAGCAACTATAGGTCAGGAGGTTGTGGCATTACGGTGCTATATCACGCGTCACAGAGGAGGAATTAATTAATTATACCTACTATAGGTCAGGAGGTTGTGACAAATGGTTCAAATGGCTCTGAGCACTATGGGACTTAACATCTATGGTCATCAGTCCCCTAGAACTTAGCACTACTTAAACCTAACTAACCTAAGGACATCACACACATCCATGCCCGAGGCAGGATTCGAACCTGCGACCGTAGCAGTCGCGCGGCTCCGGACTGAGCGCCTAGAACCGCTAAACCACCGCGGCTGGCGCAGGTTGTGATATTACAGTGCTATAACACGAGTCACAGAGGACGAATTAAGTACCTTTTTATACAGGAAAAAGATTACTAAATTCTAATATAATGAATTCCACATATAAATTAATAAGCGGTATAGCGGTTATTTCTGGTATGCGATAAAAACGTTGAAGATGAAATTCCCATATATCACTAAAACCCAATGAAATAATCATTAATTTTATGCCACAATATTCGAAATTTCACTTTATCTACATCAAAGGGCCAAATAATCTAGTAATGCACAATACACGAGTGCATGAGAAGAGTGGAAATCGATAACGGTGTAAACGACAAAATTTTTTGTGTTTTTCTTTTTTTTTTTAGTTTGAACTGCAAATCCTAGCAAAGCTCCGTGTCCAACAAACTGAAAAGCAGGCTAAGCGCTACGACCATTTCTAACAGTGCCTGTAAGGCACGATAGATAGAACTATGTTTAACGAACTTTGTATTACCTACAAGATTTTCAAGAAAAGGATTACCATTGTCATAACAAAGAACTTTGTTTTACCATCACAACAGTGTAAAAACAACTTGCAGCTGAAAAGAAAAAGGATCTACAAAAGATGCTGCTGTATGTGCCGTCCCTCTGGTGAGACTAAAGCGGGCTAGTACCACAAAGCTTTGTAATTGTTTGTAGTGAGTAACAGAGATTTCTCCCGAGGCTGGAAGAATGTCAATGAGTCAAGTATCTAAGGACCTTGTAAAATTTATGGAGAATGCGACACCTAACGATCCGCTTGTGGTTAATATGCTCCAGCATGAGGAAAAAAGAAGCCGATGCATCTATTAACACAGCAATAAATATTTCAAATGTATATGAGAACAATGTTTAACGAACTTTGTATCACCTACAAGATTTTCAAGAAAAGGATTACCATTGTCATAACAAAGAACTTTGTTTTACCATCACAACAGTGTAAAAACAACTTGTCAGCTGAAAAGAGAAAGGATCTACAAAAGATGCTGCTGTATTTGAAAGTAGCTGATAGAACATATTTCGAACAGTTAATCAATTAAATTTGCTTTGTGCACTATAGATGTAAACGATAGATTTAAAAAAAATTAATCACAGGACAGTGTATCTGTAAAATGTTTATTATTAACAGAACTTAACTTCGTTTTTGCCGATATCAAAAAAATGGCTCTGAGCACTATGGGACTTAACATCTATGGTCATCCGTCCCCTAGAACTTAGAACTACTTAAACCTAACTAACCTAAGGACAGCACACAACACCCAGCCATCACGAGGCAGAGAAAATCCCTGACCCCGCCGGGAATCGAACCCGGGAACCCGGGCGTGGGAAGCGAGAACGCTACCGCACGACCACGAGATGCGGGCTTGCCGATATCTGTATCGCTTTTAGCACGTTCTGCGTTTAGCAGAATGAAATCTACATCTACATCTACATTTATACTCCGCAAGCCACCCAAGCGTGTGTGGCGGAGGGCACTTTACGTGCCACTGTCATTACCTCCCTTTCCTGTTCCACTCGCGTATGGTTCGCGGGAAGAGCGACTGCCGGAAAGCCTCTGTGCGCGCTCGAATCTCTCTAATTTTACAGTCGTGATCTCCTCGGGAGGTATAAGTAGGGGGAAGCAATATATTCGATACCTCATCCAGAAACGAACCCTCTCGAAACCTGGACAGCAAGCTACACTGCGATGCAGAGCGCCACTCTTGCAGAGTCTGCCACTTGAGTTTGCTAAACATCACCGTAACGCTATCACGCTTACCAAATAACCCTGGTGGTATCTGACCACGAACGGCACCTGTGTAGTATCTTTAGTACGTTGAAACAGTCAGTCGTGGTCTGTGTAGTTCTGTAACCCACTATGTTGGAGCTAAGTGAATTCGAAAGCAGGGAAATAGTTGCTGCTCTTGTGGTGGGGGCTTCCATAACCAAGGGAGAGGAGGTTTCTTGTGTTTCAAGAAGCACCGTATCGAAGATTTGTACTGTAAAAAGGGAACCCGGAAAACATCATCCACTAAGTCACAATGCAGACGAAACTGCGTGTTGAGCTATTTCGACAGACATTCATTGAAAAGCACTGTGAGGAAAAATAAGAAGACAGCTGCAAAAGTCACTGTAGGGCATACTGTCGTACTCGCGAATTCTGTCAGTACCAAAACAACACAAATGGAGATTCATAATCCGAATTGCCGGGCGAGGTGGAATTTCAAAACCGCTCATCGGTGATCCAAATACCCACAACAGGAAAACGTGGTGCCGAAGCCATAAGACCTGGACTATGAAGCAATGGAAGAAAGTCATTTACTCGGATGAGTCTTGTTTCATACTGTTTCCAACTTCTAGCCGAGTTTATGTCCCAAGAAGACCATTTTGGCTGATCAGGTCTATCCCAAGGCACACTGATTGTTCCCCAATGGTGATGCTGTATTCCAAGGCGACAGAACCCTTTTCCGCACATCTCTCACGGTTTTGTTAGCACGAGGAGAATTTTCGCATCTCTCCTGCCCGCAGAAGTCAACAGGTCTCAATATTATTCAGCGCCTGTGGTCTACTGTGGAGAGAAGAGTGCGTGATCGCTATCAACTTCTCTCATCGTTCCATGGACTTGGCACTATTTTTCAGGGTTGATGATACAAGATTCCACTGTACAACATACAGAACCTGTAAGTATCAATCACGATACAACTGGAAAGTGTTTTGAATGCCAGCGGGTTTTCTACATCGCATTATGCACTGAAATGCGTTGTGTTTTTTATTCCATATATTTGTCCACCCCCGTACAATCCTCTTAATAGAATGTCATTGCCGGCCGCTGGTGGGAGAGCGGTTCTAGGCACTTCAGTCTGGAACCGCGTGACCGCTACGGTCGCAGGTTCGAATCCTGCCTCGGGCATGGATGTGTGTGATGTCCTTAGGATAGTTAGGTTTAAGTAGTTCTAAGATCTAGGGGACTGATGACCTGAGATGTTAAGTCCCATAATGCTCAGAGCCATTTTAGAATGTGATTTCTCATAGTTTGGGCCACATGCAATGGTTTATCTTTCACCACCATCATATTTTATATTTTCAGAAGTTGCCACTGTAGACTAAGATTGCTATTTTTTACACCAGTTTATCACAGAGACTGATTTTGAGAGACCATAGTGAACCGAAATTAGCAATCAAACAATACAACTCCCGAGACCAAAAACTGGTAAATTCTACAAAAGGATATCTAGTTGTTATTTTTCCGTTCACATTTCTCTCCTGATTACAGATATGCAAATCGTGAGCCATAGAAAAGCGGAGGACAGCGAACGAATGACTATTTCTTGAACTAAATGGCAAATTTAGCTGTCTGTCACAAATAGTAACATCTACTGCTGCTGAAAATCCTCTATCTCTAAGAAAATTAACAACCATTTGTATGGCCACTTCGTTTCATAATATATGAACAGCGTCAAATCGCATGAGAACATGGGGTACGTTACGTAGTCATCAGGCTCTTGATTACGTACTTCTATTCCCTTCCGTTTATCTCTTGTGACAATGTGATGGATTGCTGTGATTTAATATTATAGGGTCCGTATTTTGGAATAGCAACAATATGAAACTTATGGCATACTGAAACGTAACGACCTCTCGACAACTGGAAAGATTTCCCTGAAATAATCCAGGTACTGCGTATTCGACTGTGCGAAGCTTAACTTCTGTATCGAAGAACTGACTGAATATGGCGGTTAGTTTTCCGTCATTTGATAATTCAGGAAACGTTTGATTCGATATCTTATTGAACTTTAGGAAACAAAATGCGTATATTTATGGTCAAAATGGGTATTAGGATGACAATTAATTCACACTTTACTGCGTATTAGGTCTCACTGCAAATGAACGTGACATACGGTAAGCCTCACATACGTTTGAAAATTCCATTTATAAATAACGTAGTATGCTCTAACGAAATATCTGCTGCGATGATGTTGACAAATCCACAGAAGACGGCTCCGTACATTGCCTGACAGCCGCTCCACAATGGAAATATTGCGTAATACGTAAAGTAGGCGGAAAGCTGCCATATCGCTTGAATACATGAATAGTAAGTCAACAGTCCTCCACGTCAGTAAGAACCTAGAGATGACCACACGAAGAGACGTAGATGGAAAGGCCTGATGAATAATGCAGCGCGTGAGGGAAATGCCGGGCTGAGATATCTCTGTAGTCTTCAGAGGAAATATAGCACACCTGGATTTTTTTAAATAGCAGTCTTTATTTCAATGTAGGGCTGCAAGCGATAGGCTATATTTCCCGTCTTTAGAAAAGAATCTTAACAAAATGTGTCATCACAGTGAAAAAAATCTAATATGATAATGAATGCATTTTTTTTAAAATTATTAAAGCAGTTTAGTGCACACTATAGATTCTGAGCAAAAGATTGTTGTTTTTCAAAGTACAAGAAGTTAAGGGTACTTTGTACAGAGAAACTGAGAAGTCTTAGGAAATGAGCAGTAGGTGAAGAGGGTTGTTGCAGGAGTGTATCTTGTATTGAAAGGATAGTGAGGAGGACTTCGAATCACGGTTTTCGAAACAGAGGTTGGGATGTCGGGGACGTAGAGCCCTGACATCAGGTGCGGACCCAAATTGTTCTGTCATAGTCTCTTCCCCCTCCTGTTCCCCCACCCCCACCCCCCACTACCACCACCCCCACCACCACCACCACCACCACCATCACGGCCGAAACGTTACTTGACGGTGTGTGAACTGGTATTTGTCTCGGTGGGTTGACACAAACACACACGCACACACACACACACACACACACACACACATACGGATATTAGAAACACACATTCGATGGTTGGCAGTTGGCAATAAGATTCAGCCATTCAAGATCTGGCAACAACACGAAAAACATAAAACGAAGTACACGAGTGTTCACTTCTTAGTTCTCCGAGGATGAAAATTAGAATGACAGTAAGCAGAACAACCGCTCTAAAACTAGAACAAGAACACAAGTAGAAATTTAAACTGTCATTGCGTTACAGAAAATCAGACAGTACCAGAACTATTTCTAACATCAATTTACAATGTCCACTACGTAAAACAAAATAATATAATCATAAATATGTATACAGGGATGTCAGAAACAGTCTGGAACGCTTGGGCTGTTTCAGGGTAGATTGTACTGAGAAATACTGGGCTATTCAAAAAGAAGGAACGGATTTCAAACATTCATTGCTTCCAAATCATGAAAGATAGAAACACAATTCCAACGTTCCTCGAAATAGAAAAGTTCAAATATTCATGCTTTCAGTGTTAGCACCCAGTGTTATACACCAAGTATTAAAACGGTGGCCTTTTTGAAGCTGTGAATTCGATAACGAGAGACCAGCTGCTTTGTTTGTGGCAGGCAATGAGCCACCGTTGTGATATTTGTCGTGTAACACATGGTGCTCACAGTGAATACAAAAATTTGAACTTTTCTATTTCCAGGTACATTGGAATTTTATTTCTATCTTCTGTTGTTTGGAAACACTTAGGCAACGAAAATTCATTTTATTCAATTATAATTAGACTGACCTATTAGCGACGTAATATTACATGCAACTGAGAACGACAGGACAACATAGGTTAAATACACAACTGGGCATTAAAATTGCTACACCAAGAAGAAATATAGATGATAAACGGGTATTCATTGGACAAATATATTATACTAGAACTGACATGTGATTACATTTTCATGCAATTTGGGTGCATAGATCCTGAGAAATCAGTACCCAGAACAACCACCTCTGGCCGTAATAACGGCCTTGATACGCCTGGACATTAAGTCAAACAACGCTTGGAAGGAGTGTACGGGTACAGCTGCCCATGCAGCTTCAACACGATACCACAGTTCATCAAGAGTAGTGACTGGCGTACTGTAACGAACCAGTTGCTCGGCCACCATTGACCAGACGTTTTCAATTGGTGAGAGATCTGGATAATGTGCTGGCCAGGGCAGCAGCGGAGCATTTTCTGTATCCAGAAAGGCATGTACAGAACCTGCAACATGCGGACGTGCATTACTCTGCCGAAACGCAGGGTTTCGCAGGGATCGGATGAATGGTAGAGCCACGGGTCGTAACACATCTGAAATGTAACGTCCACTGTTCAAAGTGCGTCAGTGCGAACACCAGGTGACCGAGACGTGTAACCAATGACACCCCATACCATCACGCCGGGTGATACGCCAGTATGGCGATGACGAATACACGCTTCCAATGTGCGTTCACCGCGATGGCGCCAAACACGGATGCGACCATCATGATGCTGTAAACAGAACCTGGATTCATCCGAAAAAATGACGTTTTGCCATTCGTACACTCAGGTTCGTCGTTGAGTACACCATCGCAGGCACTCCTGTCTGTGATGCAGCGTCAAGGATAACCGCAGCCATGGTCTCCGAGCTGATAGCCCACGCTGCTGCAAACGTAGTCGAACTGTTCGAGCAGATGGTTGTGTCTTGCAAACGTCCCCATCTGTTGACTCAGGAACCGAGACGTGGCTGCACGATCGGTTACAGTCATGCGGATAAGATGCCTGTCATCTCGACTGCTAGTGATATAAGGCCGTTGGGATCCAGCACGGCGTTCCGTATTACCCTCCTCAACCCACCGATTCCATATTCTGGTAACAGTCATTGGCTCACGACCAACGCGACCAGCAGTGTCGCGATACGATGAATCGCAATCGCGATAGGCTACAATCCGACCTTTATCAAAGTCGGAAACGTGATGGTACACATTGCTCCTCCTTAGAGGAGGCATCACAACAACGCTTCACCAGGCAACGCCGGTCAACTGCTGTTTGTGTATGAGAAATCGGTTGGAAACGTACCTCATGTCAGCACGTTGTAGGTGTCGCCACCGGCGCCAACCTTGTGTGAATGCTCTGAAAAGCTAATCATTTGCATACCACAGCATCATCTTCCTGTCGCTTAAATTTCGCGTCTGTGGTACGTCATCTTCGTGGTGTAGCAATTTTAATGGCCAGAACTGCATGCAAAAAATGAGTAACGGTGTAATATTTTTTTATAGCTGATTTCTTGTAAGACAATGTTTTCCTCCAGTTTATTCACGTTCGTAGTAACCTTCTCGAACACTAGGCTTCTCAGTTAGGCAATGTGGTGTCCAGCGTAAATGCTGCTTATCAGTGGGCCCAGGCAGGCAACATGGACTGACTCAACAGAGACGGCTGGCGTCGGTGGCTAGCGTTTGCAACACGTCTCGATTAGCCAGAGGCACACTACGTTACACGTGCTCAGCGAGCGCAGGCAGCAGTAGCAATTACACCGGAGCTCACCACCTGCCATGTGCCAGAAGCTGTCGCCCGCCGTCCGTCAGAGCACCTCTTCACAGTCGACCACGACTGTCGACCGTCGAGCTATCGACCAGTGGGAGCCGCCGGCTAGCGCGTCGTTACGACCGTGACGCATGCCGCCATCAGCGCGGCCGCTATTGTGGTTATTCACGGGCTTTATGGGCGCGCTGCATATTCATGCTCGCGTGTCTGCCTGGGCCTAGCGCTCTGCTATTGCACCCTCAGGGCTTTTCAACGCCGGATCTCCGCCCTGCCACGCTCACGCGCTGCCTTGAATGCCACGCCTACGACTTCGTATGTGACGCACGGCAGCTAGTATGTAGTACGAGCAGTAACAACAGCCGGATCTGTTAGTAGCGACACTCAAAGGAGTCATAATCGGGGTTACCTCGAGGTTGCGTGGCTGCCGTACATTAGAGCTCCCGTCTCGTTCTGGTCGTCAACGCTTCCTGCAAATTCCCTGCGCTGACGTCAGGACGCACTGAAAGACGATCCGCAGCAAACACCCACCCACGAGTCGAACAATAACACTCGGCAGCATTACAAAAGATTTTTGTTATTAGCTGAAAAGTCAGCAACCATATGCACAAAAGATTTTTTCTTAATCTAGTGCCCTTCTTCAGGGGATTAGAATTATGGCATTATTAGCGAGCGCCAAATATAACGCGATGTTTGCCGCTTGTAAATCTAGTCATCTGGAACAAAATCATATAAAGAGACTAAAAAAAATGATATTTTCAATTAAAGCCCTTAGAATTGCTGAATATGGATAAAGTATTTAACGGCTTCTTCTTGCCTCCAAGGCCTATGTTTCTACTGCTAATCTCGCAAGCGGCTCATAGCAAACCAGTTTAAATCTTTACGGTGGAACAATTCATAATATCCATTGGCCCATAATACCCAGTACTGTATCCTCGATGGTGAGGGTATCATCTGGTGTGCCCCAGGGAAGTGTGGTAGGTCCGCTGTTGTTTTCTATCTACATAAATTATCTTTTGGATAGGGTGGATAGCAATGTGCAGCTGTTTGCTGATGATGCTGTGGTGTACGGGAAGGTGTCGTCGTTGAGTGACTGTAGGAGGATACAAGATGACTTGTACAGGATTTGTGATTGGTGTAAAGAATGACAGCTAACTCTAAATATAGATAAATGTATATTAATGCAGATGAATAGGGAAAAGAATCCTGTAATGTTTGGATAGATCCTGTAATGTTAGTAGTGTAGCGCTTGACACAGTCACATCGATGAAACTGTTTGGTGAAGAAAAAATAAATGAATTGCTGCCATGGCAGCAATTATAAACTGTAATACAAAATGAAATGTAAAGAGTCGATTTAATGTTGGTAACATTGCAGAGCGATATGAAGAGGGACAAGCACGTAATGACAGTTGTGGGGAAGGCGGATAGTCGTCTTCGGTTCAATGGTAGAATTTTGGGAAGATGTGGTTCATCTGTAAAGGAGAACGCTTATAAAACACTAATACCACCTATTCTTGAGTAATGCTCGAGCGTTTGGGATCCCTATCATGTCGGACTGAGGGAGGACATAGAAGCAATTCATAGGCAGGTTGCTAGGTTTGTTACTGGTAGGTTTGAACATAACGCGAGTGTTACGGAAATGCTTCAGGAACTCGGGTGGGAGTCTCTAGAGGAAACGAGCCGTTCTTTTCGTGAATCGCTACTGAGGAAATTTAGAGAACCAGCATTTGAGGCTGACTGCAGTACAATTTTACTGCCGCCAACTTACATTTCGCGGAAAGACCACAAAGATAAGATAAGAGAGATTAGGGCAGGTACAGAGGCATATAGGCAGTCATTTTTCTCTCGTTCTGTTTGGGAGTGGAACAGGGAGAGAAGATGCTAGTTGTGGTACGAGGTACCCTCCGCCACGCACCGTATGGTGGATTGCGGAGTATGTATGTAGATGTAGATGTAAATCAAAGATCACAACGTGAGAGCGTGGAGGGTGGAGGAAGTGAGTCTTCTTCTTGGTCTGATGTGGCCTTCCATGACTTCCTCTCCTGTGCCAACGTTTTCATCCTTCCGCTGCAAATTTTGACCTCTAAAGGTCGCTCTAGTAGCATGGAAGTTATTCCACGACATATTGTTCTGTTACCCTGCCCCTTCTCCAATTCTTAATGCACTTTTCACCACACCTCAAACGCTTCAGTTCTCTTCTCTTTCGGTTTTTCCACAGGTTGTGATTCACTTCCATTCAGTGCTGTGTTCCAGTCATTTATTGTCAGGAACTTCTTCCTTGCGTTGTCTGTGTTTGGTAGAGTAGTAGTCATCCTTGGCGAGGAATAATCTCTTTTTCTGTGATAAGCTGATTCTTATACCATCACTGTTTCGTCCTTCACTTGTTACTTTGCACTGAAGGTAACATAATTCCTTCATTTCAACTGCTACTCAGCGTCCAGTTTTGGCACAAAACCTATCTCTAGTCTCGTTTATGCATTCCCTCTTTCTTTGGTTAATCCTCATCTACGTTACGTGCTGGTTTTAGTCCTACATTGTGTTCAGTAGGATACATATACTGGGCGATCCATTGATCGTGACCGGGACAAATATCTCACGAAATAATCGTCAAACGAAAGAACTACAAAGAACGAAACTCGTCTCGCTTGAAGGGGGAAACCAGATGGCGCTATGGTTGGCCCGCCAGATAGCGCTGCCGTAGGTCAAACGGATATCAACGGCGTTTTTTTAAAATAGGAACCCCCATTTTTATTAAATATTTGTGTAGTACGTAAAGAAATATGAATGTTTTAGTTGGACCACATTTTTCGCTTTGTGATAGATGGCGCTCTAATCGTCACAAACATATGGCTCACAATTTTAGACGAACAGTTGGTAACAGGTAGGTTTTTTAAATTAAAATACAGAACGTAGGTGCGTTTGAACATTTTATTTCGGTTGTTCCAATGCGATACATGTACCTTTGTGAACTTATCATTTCTGAGAACACATTCTGTTACAACGTGACTACCTGTAAATACCACATTAATGCAATAAATGCTCGAAATGATATCCGTGAACTTCACTGCATTTGGCAATATGTGTAACGTCATTCCTCTCAGCAGCGAGTAGTTTGCCCTCCGTGATGTTAGCACGTGCATTGACAATGCGCTGACGCATGTTGTCAGGCGTTGTCGGTGGATCACGATAGCAAATATCCTTCAAATTTTCCCACAGAAAGAAATCTGGATACGTCAGATCCGGTGAACGTGCGGGCCATGGTATGGTGCTTCGACGACCAATCCACCTGTCGTAAAACATGCTATTCAATACCGCTTCAACCGCACGCGAGCTATGTGCCGGACATCCATTATGTTGGAAGTACATCGCCATTCTGTCATGCAGTGAAACATCTTGTAGTAACATCGGTAGAACATTACGTAGGAAATCAGCATACATTGCACCATTTAGATTGCCATCGATAAAATGGGGGCCAATTATCCTTCCTCCCATAATGCCGTGCCATACATTAACCCGCCAAGGTCGCTGATGTTCCACTTGTCGCAGCCATCATGGATTGTCCGTTGCCCAATAGTTCATATTATGCCGGTTTAGGTTACCGCTGTTGCTGAATGACACTTCGTCGCTAAGTAGAAAGCGTGCAGAAAATCAGTCATCGTCCCGTAATTTCTCATGTGCCCA
Organism: Schistocerca cancellata; assembly: GCF_023864275.1. NCBI lineage: Eukaryota > Metazoa > Arthropoda > Insecta > Orthoptera > Acrididae > Schistocerca > Schistocerca cancellata. The sequence goes on from NC_064627.1 coordinate 207,675,468, forward strand.
GTGGCAGAACTGTACGCGACGTTCAAAATCGTCGCCATGAAATTCCTGGTGCATAGAAATATGGTGCGGGTGCAATCGATGTTGATGTAGCATTCTCAACACCGACGTTTTTGAGATTCCAGATCTCGGGCAATTTGTCTGCTACTGATGTGCGGATTAGCCGGGACAGCAGCTAAAACACCTACCTGGGCATCAACATTTGTTGCAGATCGTGGTTGACGTTTCACATGTGGCTGAACACTTCCTGTTTCCTTCAATAACGTAACTATCCGGCGAACGGTCCGGACACTTGGATGATGTCGTTCAGGATACCGAGCAGCATACATAGCACACGCCCGTTGGGCATTTAGACCACAATAGCCATACAGCAACACGATATCGACCTTTTCCGCAATTGGTAAACGGTCCAGTTTAACACGGGTTATGTATCACGAAGCAAATACCGTCCGCACTGGCGGAATGTTACGTGATACCACGTACTGATACGTTAGTGACTATTACAGCGCCATATATCACAAAGCGAAAAAAGTGGTCCAACTAAAAAATTCATATTTCTTTACGTACTACACGAATATGTAATAAAAATGTGGGTTCCTATTTTAAAAAACGCAGTTGATATCCGTCTGACCTATGGCAGCGCCATCTAGCGGGCCAACCGTAGTGCCATCTGGTTTCGCCGCTTCAAGCTAGACGAGTTTCGTTCTTTGTAGTTTTTTCGTTTGATGCTTATTCCGTGAGATATTTGGGTCGGTCACTATCAATGGACCACCCAGTATACAGGGTGTTACAAAAAGGTACGGCCAAACTTTCAGGAAACATTCCTCACACACAAAGAAGGAAAATATGTTATGTGGACATGTGTCCGGAAACGCTTACTTTCCATGTTAGAGCTCATTTTATTACTTCTCTTCAAATCACATTAATCATGGAATGGAAACACACAGCAACAGAAAGTACCAGCGTGACTTCAAACACTTTGTTACAGTAAATGTTCAAAATGTCCTCCGTTAGCGAGGGTACATGCATCCACCCTCCGTCGCATGGAATCCCTGATGCAGCCCTGGAGAATGGCGTATTGTATCACAGCCGTCCACAATACGACCACGAAGAGTCTCTGCATTTGGTACCTGGGTTGCGTAAACAAGATCTTTCAAATGCCCCCATAAATGAAAGTCAAGAGGGTTGAGGTCAGGAGAGCGTGGAGGCCATGGAATTGGTCCGCCTCTACCAATCCATCGGTCACCGAACCTGTTGTTGAGAAGCGTACGAACACTTCGACTGAAATGTGCAGGAGCTGCATCGTGCATGAACCACATGTTGTGTCGTACTTGTAAAGGCACATGTTTTAGCAGCACAAGTAGAGTATCCCGTATGAAATCATGATAACGTTCTCCATTGAGCGTAGGTGGAAGAACATGGGGCCCAATCAAGACATCACCAACAATGCCTCCCCAAACGTTCACAGAAAATCTGTGTTGATGAAGTGATTGCACAATTGCGTCCGGATTCTCGTCAGCCCACACATGCTGATTGTGAAAATTTACAATTTGATCACGTTGGAATGAAGCCTCATCCGTAAAGAGAACATTTGCACTGAAATGAGGATTGACACATTGTTGAATGAACCATTCGCAGAAGTGTACCCGTGGAGACCAGTCAGCTGCTGATAGTGCATGCGCACGCTGTACATGGTACGGAAACAACTGGTTCTCCCGTACCACTCTCCATACAGTGACGTGGTCAACGTTACCTTGTACAGCAGCAACTTCTGACGCTGACATTAGGGTTATCGTCAACTGCACGAAGAATTGCCTCGTCCATTGCAGGTGTCCTCGTCGTTCTAGGTCTTCCCCAGTCGCGAATCATAGGTTGGAATGTTCAGTGCTCCCTAAGACGCCGATCAATTGCTTCGAAAGTCTTCCTGTCGGGACACCTTCGTTCTGTAAATATGTCTCGATACAAACGTACCGCGCCACGGCTATGGCCCCGTACTAATCCATACAGCAAATGGGCATCTGCCAACTCCGCATTTGTAAACATTGCAATGACTGCAAAACCACGTTCACGATGAACACTAACCTGTTGATGCTACTTACTGATGTGCTTGATGCTAGTAATGTAGAGCAATGAGTCGCATGTTAACACAAGCACCGAAGTCGACATTACCTTCCTTCAATTGGGCCAACTGGCGGTGAATCGGGGAAGTACAGTACATACTGACGAAACTAAAATGAGCTCTAACATGGAAATTAAGCGTTTCCGGACACATGACCATATAACATCTTTTCTTTATTTGTGTGTGAGGAATGTTTCCAAAGTTTGGCCGTACCTTTTTGTGACACCGTGTACATGGGTATCAAGCCCAAATCACTCCAAGGAATGTCGTGGAGTTGTGGAACCTGATATTGTTCATAGTGGTCTGTATCCACCTCTTCATATACACTCCTGGAAATTGAAATAAGAACACCGTGAATTCATTGTCCCAGGAAGGGGAAACTTTATTGACACATTCCTGGGGTCAGATACATCACATGATCACAATGACAGAACCACAGGCACATAGACACAGGCAACAGAGCATGCACAATGTCGGCACTAGTACAGTGTATATCCACCTTTCGCAGCAATGCAGGCTGCTATTCTCCCATGGAGACGATCGTAGAGATGCTGGATGTAGTCCTGCGGAACGGCTTGCCATGCCATTTCCACCTGGCGCCTCAGTTGGACCAGCGTTCGTGCTGGACGTGCAGACCGCGTGAGACGACGCTTCATCCAGTCCCAAACATGCTCAATGGGGGCCAGATCCGGAGATCTTGCTGGCCAGGGTAGTTGACTTACACCTTCAAGAGCACGTTGGGTGGCACGGGATACATGCGGACGTGCATTGTCCTGTTGGAACAGCAAGTTCCCTTGCCGGTCTAGGAATGGTAGAACGATGGGTTCGATGACGGTCTGGATGTACCGTGCACTATTCAGTGTCCCCTCGACGATCACCAGTGGTGTACGGCCAGTGTAGGAGATCGCTCCCCACACCATGATGCCGGGTGTTGGCCCTGTGTGCCTCGGTCGTATGCAGTCCTGATTGTGGCGCTCACCTGCACGGCGCCAAACACGCATACGACCATCATTGGCACCAAGGCAGAAGCGACTCTCATCGCTGAAGACGACACGTCTCCATTCGTCCCTCCATTCACGCCTGTCGCGACACCACTGGAGGCGGGCTGCACGATGTTGGGGCGTGAGCGGAAGACGGCCTAACGGTGTGCGGGACCGAAGCCCAGCTTCATGGAGACGGTTGCGAATGGTCCTCGCCGATACCCCAGGAGCAACAGTGTCCCTAATTTGCTGGGAAGTGGCGGTGCGGTCCCCTACGGCACTGCGTAGGATCCTACGGTCTTGGCGTGCATCCGTGCGTCACTGCGGTCCGGTCCCAGGTCGACGGGCACGTGCACCTTCCGCCGACCACTGGCGACAACATCGATGTACTGTGGAGACCTCACGCCCCACGTGTTGAGCAATTCGGCGGTACGTCCACCCGGCCTCCCGCATGCCCACTATACGCCCTCGCTCAAAGTCCGTCAACTGCACATACGGTTCACGTCCACGCTGTCGCGGCATGCTACCAGTGTTAAAGACTGCGATGGAGCTCCGTATGCCACGGCAAACCGGCTGACACTGACGGCGGCGGTGCACAAATGCTGCGCAGCTAGCGCCATTCGACGGCCAACACCGCGGTTCCTGGTGTGTCCGCTGTGCCGTGCGTGTGATCATTGCTTGTACAGCCCTCTCGCAGTGTCCGGAGCAAGTATGGTGGGTCTGACACACCGGTGTCAATGGTGAAGTGGATACGGACGACTATGAGCAATGTCAGGTTCCAAAACTCCATGAGATACCTTGGAGAGATTTGGCATTAAAACCCACAATAATGCTTCGCAGATGGGACCACTAACCGTATCAATTAAATTAATCTACACCTCCCCCCATGAACCATGGATTTTACCGTTGGTGGGGAGCCTTGCGTGCCTCAACGATACAGATAGCCGTACCGTAGGTGCAACCACAACGGAGGGGTATCTGTTGAGAGGCCAGACAAACGTGTGGTTCCTGAAGAGGGGCAACAGCATTTTCAGTAGTTGCAGGGGCAACAGTCTGGATGATTGACATCACTGGCCTTGTAACACTAACCAAAATGGCCTTGCTGTTCTGGTACTGCGAACGGCTGAAAGCAAGGGGCAACTACAGCCGTAATTTTTCCCGAGGACATGCAGCTTTACTGTATGATTAAATGACGATGGCTTCCTCTTGGGTAAAATATTCCGGAGTTAAAATAGTCCCCCATTCGGATCTCCGGGCGAGGACTACTCAAGGGGACGTCGTTATCCGGGGAAAGAAAACTGGCGTTCTACGGATCGGAGCGTGGAATATCAGATCCCGTAATCTGGCAGGTAGGTTAGAAAATTTAAAAAGGGAAGTGGAACAAGCATTTTGGTCAGGTGAATACAGGGTTATAAATACAAAAGCAAATAGGGGTAATGCAGGAGTAGGTATAATAATGAATAAAAAATAGGAGTGCTGGTAAGCTATTACAAACAGCATAGACACGGAGTCCACTCCTACTACAGTAGTACAAGTTTATATGCCAACTAGCTCTGCTGATGACGAAGAAATTGAAGAAATGTATGATGAGATAAAAGAAATTATTTAGGTAGTGAAGGGAGGCGAAAATTTAATAGTCATGGGTGACTGGAATTCGAGAGTAGGAAAAGGGAGAGAAGGAAACATAGTAGGTGAATATGGATTGGGGCTAAGAAATGAAAGAGGAAGCCGCCTGGTAGAATTTTGCGCAGAGTATAACTTAATCATAGCTAACGCTTGTTTCAAGAATCATGAAAGAAGGTTGTATACATGGAAGAACCCTGGAGATACTAGAAGATATCAGGTAGATTATATAATGATAAGACTGAGATTTAGGAACCAGGTTTTAAATTGTAAGACATTTCTAGGAGCAGATGTGGACTCTGATCGCGATCTATTGGTTATGAACTGTAGATTAAAACTGAAGAAACTGCAAAAAGGTGGGAATTTAAGGATATGGGACCTGGATAAACTGACTAAACCAGAGGTTGTACAGAGTGTCGGGGAGAGCGTAAGGGAACAAATGGCAGTAATGGGGGAAAGAAATACAGTAGAAGAAGAATGAGTAGCTTTGAGGGATGAAGTAGTGAAGGCAGCAGAGGACCAAGTATGTAAAAAGACGAGGGCTAGTAGAAATCCTTGGGTAACAGAAGAAATACTGAATTTAATTGATGAAAGGAGAAAATATAAAAATGCAGTAAATGAAGCAGGCAAAAAGGATTACAAACGTCTCAAAAATAAGATCGACAGGAAGTGCAAAATGGCTGAGCAGGGATGGCTAGAGGATAAATGTAAGGATGTAGAGGCTTATCTCACTAGGGGTAAGATAGATACTGCCTACAGAAAAGTTGAAGAGACCTTTGGAGAAAGGAGAACCACTTGTATGAATATCAATAGCTCAGATGGAAACCGAGTTCTAAGCAAAGAAGGGAATGCAGTGAGGTGGAAGGAGTATATAGAGGGTCTATACAAGGGCGATGTACAGGGTGATTCAAAAATGACCGGTATATTTGAAACGGCAATAAAAACTAAACGAGCAGCGATAGAAATACACCGTTTGTTGCAATATGCTTGGGACAACAGTACATTTTCAGGCGGACAAACTTTCGAAATTACAGTAGTTACAATTTTCAACAACAGATGGCGCTGCAAGTGATGTGAAAGATATAGAAGACAACGCAGTCTGTGGGTGCGCCATTCTGTACGTCGTCTTTCTTCTGTAAGCGTGTGCTGTTCACAACGTGCAAGTGTGCTGTAGACAACATGGTTTATTCCTTAGAACAGAGGATTTTTCTGGTGTTGGAATTCCACCGCCTAGAACACAGTGTTGCTGCAACAAGACGAAGTTTTCAACGGAGGTTTAATGTAACCAAAGGACCGAAAAGCGATACAATAAAGGATCTGTTTGCAAAATTTCAACGGACTGGGAACGTGACGGATGAACGTGCTGGAAAGGTAGGGCGACCGTGTATGGCAACCACAGAGGGCAACGCGCAGCTAGTGCAGCAGGTGATCCAACAGCGGCCTCGGGTTTCCGTTCGTCGTGTTGCAGCTGCGGTCCAAATGACGCCAACGTCCACGTATCGTCTCATGCGCCAGAGTTTACACCTCTATCCATACAAAATTCAAACGCGGCAACCCCTCAGCGCCGCTACCATTGCTGCACGAGAGACATTCGCTAACGATATAGTGCACAGGATTGATGGCGGCGATATGCATGTGGGCAGCATTTCGTTTACTGACGAAGCTTATTTTTACCTGGACGGCTTCGTCAATAAACAGAACTGGCGCATATGGGGAACCGAAAAGCCCCATGTTGCAGTCCCATCAAAAAGTACTGATCTGGGCCGCCATTTCTTCCAAAGGAATCAGTGGCCCATTTTTCAGATCCGAAACGATTACTGCATCACCCTATCTGGACATTCTTCGTGAATTTGTGGCGGTACAAACTGCCTTAGACGACACTGCGAACACCTCGTGGTTTATGCAAGATGGTGACCGGCCACATCGCACGGCCGACGTCTTTAATTTCCTGAACGAATATTTCGATGATCGTGCGATTGCTTTGGGCTATCCGAAACATACAGGAGGCGGCGTGGATTGGCCTCCCTATTCGCCAGACATGAACCCCTGTGACTTCTTTCTGTGGGGACACTTGAAAGACCAGGTGTACCGCCAGAATCCAGAAACAATTGAACAGCTGAAGCAGTACATCTCATCTGCATGTGAAGCCATTCCGCCAAACACGTTGTCAAAGGTTTCGGGTAATTTCATTCAGAGACTACGCCATATTATTGCTACGCATGGTGGATATGTGGAAAATATCGTACTATAGAGTTTCCCAGACCGCAGCGCCATCTGTTGTTGAAAATTGTAACTACTGTAATTTCGAAAGTTTGTCTGCCTGAAAATGTACTGTTGTCCCGAGCATATTGTAACAAACGGTGTATTTCTATCGCTGCTCGTTTAGTTTTTATTGCCGTTTCAAATATACCGGTCATTTTTGAATCACCCTGTACTTAAAGACAATATTATGGAAATGGGAGAGGATGTAGATGAAGACGAAATGGCAGATATGGTACTGCGTGAAGAGTCTGACAGAGCACTGAAAGACCTGACTCGAAACAAGGCCCCCGGAGTAGACAACATTCCATTAGAACTACTGATGGCCTTGGGTGAGCCAGTCCTGAGAAAACTCTACCATCTGGTGAGCAAGATGTATGAGACAGGCGAAATACCCTCAGACTTCAAGAAGAATATAATAATTGCAATCGCAAAGAAAGCAGATGTTGACAGACCTGAAAATTAAGGAACTATTAGTTTAATAAGTCACAGCTGCAAAATACTAACACGAATTCTTTATAGACGATTGGAAAACTGATAGAAGTCGACCTCGGGGAAGATCAGTTTTGATTTCGTAGAAATGTTGGAACACGTGAGGCAATACTGACCCTACGACTTATCTTAGAAAAAAGATTAAGGAAAGGCAAAAGTACGTTTCTAGCATTTGTAGACTTAGAAAAAGCTTTTGACAATGTTGATTGGAATACTCTCAAATTCTGAAGGTGGCAGGGGTAAAATACAGGGAGCGAAAGGCTGTTTACAATTTGTACAGAAACCAGATGGCAGTTATAAGAGTCGAGGGGCACGAAAGGGAAGCAGTGGTTGGGAAGGGAGTGAGACAGGGTTGTAGCCTATCCCCGATATTATTCAATCTATATATTGAGCAAGCAGTAAAGGAAACAAAAGAACAGTTCGGAGTAGGTATTAAAATCCATGGAGAACAAATAAAAACTTTGAGGTTCACCGATGACATTAAAATTCTGTCATAGACAGCAAAGCACTTGGAAGAGCAGTTGAACGGAATGGACATTGTCCTGAGGGTATAAGATGAACATCAACAAAAGCAAAACGAGGATAATGGAATGTAGTCGAATTAAGTCGGGTGATGCTGAGGGAATTAGTTTAGGAAATGAGACAATTAAAGTAGTAAAGGAGCTTTGGTATTTGGGGAGCAAAAAAACTGACGATGGTGGAAGTAGAGAGGATATAAAATGTAGACTGGCAATGGCAAGGAAAGCGTTTCTGAAGAAAAAATGTTTGTTAACATCGACTATAGATTTATATGTCAGGATGTCGTTTCTGAAAGTATTTGTATGGAGTGTAACCATGTATGGAAGTGAAACGTGGACGATAAATATTTTAGACAAGAAGTGAATAGAAGCTTTCGCAATGTGGTGCTGCAGAAGAATGTTGAAGATTAGATGGGTAGATCACATAACTAATGAGGAGGTATTGAATAGAATTGGGGAGAGGAGGAGCTTGTGGCACAACTTGACTAGAAGAAGGGATCGGTTGGTAGGACATGTTCTGAGGCATAGGGGGATCACCAATTTAGTATGGGAGGGCAGAGTGGAGGGTAAAAATCGAAGAGGGAGACCAAGAGATGAATACACTAAACAGATACAGAAGGATGTAGGCTGCAGTAGGTACTGGGAGATGAAGAAGCTTGCACAGGATAGAGTAGCATGGAGAGCTGCATCAAACCTGTATCAGGACTGAAGACCACAACAACAACAACGTGCGCAATAGTTCAAACTAGTCAAACTAGTCAAAAAATGGCAATAGGTGTATCAGTAGATGAATTCAGCAGCAATGTTGTGGATATGTTGTACTATTGGATGTAAATATTCACAACATCGCAAATGTCATCCAGCGGATATTGATGTATAATTTTGGCCCAGTTACTTTTCCCCCTGCTGTGTAGTATCAGCCATATAAAGTGATCATCTTGCATATTCGTAGAGATAAATTTCAGTCTAGTTGAAAATATTGAGAGGCCTCGGAATGTTGCCTACAATAATGCAACAACAATCCCCATGGAATCGGAACTTTTATCTTAGTAGCTTACCTGCACGTTATTGTTTAATGTAGAGTGTATTATATTTTAACTCGACCGATCGATTTCGCAGTCCTCAGCTGGTATTAATCGGTAGAAGACGGAAGGCTTCAACTAGTAGTCAATTGTTTTTGGCTGTAGCCAACATTGGCTAAATGGGGAATAGCCATTGTTGTCTGCTGTGTTACTGTTTTGTACTTCATTATCCTCGGTTCTTCTTGTGATAATTTAGATAACTGTTGTACTTAGGATCTCTATTAAGCATGTCAGTATATAATTTCAGTTTTGATTACACACAATGTTTAAACGGTCTTTACCTATGTCCGTGACTTATTCTTTTTCAGAGACATGAAGCAGGGGTTAAGGTGCTTGCACTTCGAGAGGTAGGCATGGCTTGTTTCATCCCGCCCCCGTCCACCGCACACCACCCTCGCCCTCCACGGTTAATCAACCCGCAGCGGTCTGTATGGGGGCTGAGTTAGCTTTCTCCCTCTCTCGTAATTGGCCAACTTACGGATAACAGAATGTGGTCTGAACAGAACTTCAACCAAGTACTGTTACCTCAAATTTCTATATGCCATGGTTTGAGATAATAAGCTCTGTTTGACATTTAATGGTTACAGTATTCTGGGACCATGCAAAATACGTTGAAAGAGGTTTGTCAGGTTTTACGATCAGGTTATTTATTAGGCAATAAACTGATTATCGTACGTTTGGTGGCATATTTCACTGGTTCAGAGACTCTCGGCCCAGATGAATCAGTCACTGATGTTCAGTATAATACAGCATACAAGTAAAAATCGGCTTCAGAATTCACTTGAGCAGAGTGTCATTAAAGAAGACACTATAATTCAGAACAGAGCGTACTCCGTATCCATGCACTCACCTGCTGCAGGAGACAGCTTGGTCACGACGCCCCATCGCTGCTTCCACTGGAACAGAAGGGGGGAAACACGTCAAATTAAATAGAGGCACAAGCGCACAGCATCATAGCTTAATGCATCCAGTCACTTAAATTACAATTAAATTTGATTTCTAGAAGTGCAGCTCCACTTAATGAAGTGTTTGCCTGGAGACGACGTCAACAGCATACTGTGCTTGATGAGGAAAAGCCTCAGCAAAAAGCACAACATTTATATAAGCTTCCTATGTTCATTTCTTCTTCAAATATAGTACATAAATAATAAGGAATAAAGGCCTTCTAGGCAAACGGCATGTAATGTATACTGCTCAAATACGTATCGTGCAAACTACACTACTGACCATAAAAATTGCTACAACACGAAGATGACGTACTACAGACGCGACATTTAACCGACAGGAAGAAGATGCTGTGATATGCAAATGATTAGCTTTTCAGAGCAGTCACACAAGGTTGGCGCCGGTAGCGACACCTACAACGTACTGACATGAGGAAGGTTTCGAACCGATTTCTCATATACAAACAGCAGTTGAACGACGTTGCCTGGTGAAACGTTGTTGTGATGTCTCGTGTAAGGAGGAGAAATGCGAACCATCACGTTTCCGACTTTGATAAAGGTCGGATTGTGGCCTATCGGTTTATCGTATCGCGAAATTGCTGCTCGCGTTGGTCGAGATCCAATGACTGTTAGCAGAATATGGAATCAGTGGGTTCAGGAAGGTAATACGGAACGCCGTGCTGGGTCCCAACGGCCTCGTATCACTAGCAGTAGAGATGACAGCCATCTTATGCGCATGGCTGTGCGGATCGTGCAGCCACGTCTCGATCCCTGAGTCAACAGATGGGGACGTTTGCAAGACAATAACCATCTGCACGAACAGTTCGACGATGTTTGCAGTAGCATGGAGACCATGGCTGCGGTTCCAAAAAAATGTTCAAATGTGTGTGGTATCTTATGGGACTTAACTGCTAAGGTCATCAGTCCCTCAGCTTACACACTACTTAACCTAAATTATCCTAAGGACGAACACACACAGCCATGCCCGAGGGAGGACTCGAACCTCCGCCAGGACCAGCCACACAGTCCATGACAGCAGCGCCCCAGACCGCTCGGCTAAACCCGCGCGGCTCTGCGGTTACCCTTGACGCTGCATCACAGACAGGAGCGCCTGCGAATCTAGGTGCACGAATGGCAAAACGTCATTTTTTCCGATGAATCCAGGTTCTGTTCACAGCATCATGATGGTCGCATCCGTGTTTGGCGATATCGCGGTGAACGCACATTGGAAGCGTGTATTCGTCACCGCCATACTTTCGTATCACCCGGCGTGATGGTATGGGGTGCCATTGGTAACACGTCTCGGTAACCTCTTGTTCACATTGACGGCACTTTGAACAGTGGACGTTATATTTCAGACGTGTTACGAACGGTGGCTCTACCCTTCATTCGATCGCTGCGAAACCCTAGATTTGTGCCGGATGATGCACGACCACATGTTGCAGATCCTGTACGGGCCTGATTGGATACAGAAAATGTTCGACTGCTGCCCTGACCAGGACATTCTCCAGATCTCTCACCAACTGAAAACGTCTGGTCAATGGTGGCCGAGCAACTGGCTCGTCACAATACGCCAGTCACTACTCTTGATGAACTTTGATATCGTGTTGAAGCTGCATGGGTATCTGTACCTGTACACGCCATCCAAGCTCTGTTTGACTCAACGCCCAGGCGTATCAAGGCCGTTATTACGGCCAGAGGTTGTTTTTCTGGGTACTGATTTCTCAGAATGTATGCACCACAATTGCGTGAAAATGTAATCATATGTCAGTTCTAGTATATTTGTCCTATGAATATCATCTGCATTTCTTCTTGATGTAGCAATTTTAATGGCCAGTAGTAGCACTCAGAAGACATGGTGGGATGTTTATGTAAGTTCGTTCATATACAAGCCATCGGAGAGGTCGTAACTCAGCTGTCTGTGATAGGTATTGCCCGACCACGGTATTAGAGCATTTCACCTCCCAAGGCCGTTATCAGAAACATGCGGTGATGTTACAGTAAACAAGTACAGGGGTGACTAATGAAATCGCATCGCACTTTAAATGATTTCAAGAGAGCTGTTCGTATGCTGACAAGTGCTTCAGCATGTCCTCGTAAAATACCACTATAAATAATCACGGCAAGCTGACGGAATGGCCGAATCGCACAATAGAAGATTTCTGGGGTATATGGATGAGACAGTAGCTTGATGTAGGAGTGCAATGAAATGTGAGGGCGTACTCGTCTTGGTCCCAGTGGTCCTCGTCTAACCACCACAAGGAAGGATCGCTGTATTGTATACCAAGAGCAACGTAACTCCTTCATATGTGCTCCTACCATGTGGGAACAAGTAATGGCCCCCCTGAATCATTCTGCCTCATTCCGCACCATTGGTCGACCAGCAGCAGCCTGACTAGATAGTTAACGTTCGCTCCCATCTTCCAGTGTCTTGAGGACGCAGAATGGTTTTACTGTAGGCATCATGGTGTGGGTAGCCATTGGTTATGATTGGGCACGGTTGGTAGTGAGGGAGGGATTCTGATGGATAACGGTACGTTACGGGCATCCTGCGTCCTTATTTGTTACCTTTCATTCAACAGTATCGTTGTTCCACATTTCAACAAGACAATGCTCGTCCGCACGTGGTAGATATCTACCGTAGGAAGAATGGTTGCAATTACTCCACAGACATTAGACGCCTCGTTGAAAGTGGCACCAGCCATCGTCCATACCCAGATACTCCCGATCGGATGATGTATGTGTGTTGCCTTCCATTGGTAAACTGTTCACCACGACAGGCAACGTCTACAAGTCAATAAATTATCATGTAACCTATTGCAACACGTAGACAAAAGGCAGAAACCTATTCGACTGCAAGCATAGGCCCTCACTAAAAGTGCAGGAGGTAAGGTAGTATTCCAAGAGTGTGTTTAGAGTTATGTATGAGAAGCAGACTGAAGGAACATCATACACGCTATTAATTGCGTCGCAAGAAAATTTAGAAATCATGAACGTTCCATGCACGTTGAAATACTGCATTCAGGACTTAGAAGACAAGTAGTTTCAGCTCTTGAAGTATTAGAAATTAAGGATCATCGCCAGAATCGCCCAGACTTACTACTGAATGAAGAGATATTTTTGAAAAAGGAAAGCCGCACTATGACTTCAGTTTATTCAGCGAGTTGTTTTGGTAGCATTATAAACACCTGGTACAAAGTAGCTATGGTGCACCATTGTCATATTTCATGACGGTCCTTCCAGATAGTTACCATTACGACCCAATTACGTTCACCAGGTGCCTATAATGCTTTCTCAACTGGGCGATAGCTGCAGCTGTCATATTGCAGCTCGCCGGCGGCCAAGTCCTCCTTTATTCAAATACTGAACAAAACATACCAAAATGGTGTCGGTTATGTCACCACTTATGGAGCTGGCTGAGCGGTGTCCTGCTTCTCCAACCACCATTTAGGTTTCGGATCTATAATTTGCACCAAGCGCCACGCCTTGAAATATTGTGAAAATTAGTTGTGATCGTAACAGGGTCCACAGTCACCACAAATTATCTGAAAGAAGACGTTTTATCGCCATGGTTACACAGTATCTGGATAACGTAAAACATCTTTTTATCTGTGGTAGTGCAGGCTTTCTCGGCGAATTTTGTTGATGAAATCTTGTCGGATTATCATCCATGCCATGGCGTCGTGTAGTCGCAACGTTTCGACGAGTTTCCTATTCTTCATCTTCATCCGGTATCGGGTTCATGTCCAGGTCGTTCCTTTACAAACACTGGACCGCAGATGCCCCTCCCAAGAGCACACAACGGTCGCAGGTTCGAATCCTACCTAGGGCATGGATGTGTGTGATGTCTTTAGGTTAGTTAGGTTTAAGTACAATACTGGCCATTAAAATTGCTACACAAAGAAGAAATGCAGATGATAAACGGGTATTCATTGGACAAATGTATTATACTAGAACTGACGTGTGATTACGTTTTCACGCAATTTGGGTACATAGATCTTGAGAAATCAGTATCCAGAACAACCACCTCTGGCCGTAATGACGGCCTTGATACACCTGGGCATTGAGTCAAACAGAGCTTGGATGGCGTGTATAGGTACAGCTGCCCATGCAGCTTCAACGCGGTACCACAGTTCATCAAGAGTAGTGACTGGCGTATTGTGAAGAGCCAGTTGGTCGGCCACCATTCACCAGGCGTTTCCAATTGGTGAGAGATCTGGAGAATGTGCTGGCCAGAGCAGCAGCAGAACATTTTCTGTATCCAGAAAGGCCCTTACATGACCTGTAACATGCGGTCGTGCATTATCCTGCTGAAATGTAGGGTTTCGCAGGGATCGAATGAAGGGTAGAGCCACGGGTCGTAACACATCTGAAATGTAAAGTCCACTGCTCAAAGTACCGTCAATGCGAACAAGAGGTGACAGAGACGTGTAACCAATGGCACCCCATAGCATCACGCCGGTTGATACGCCAGTATGGCGATGACGAATACACGCTTCCAATGTGCGTTCACCGCGATGTCACCAAACACGGATGCGACCATCATGATGCTGTGAACAGAACCTGGATTCATCCGAAAAAATGACGTTTCTGTAGCAAGTCATCTTCGTGGTGTAGCAATTTTAATGGCCAGTAGTGTAGTTCTATGTCTAGGGGACTGATGACCTCAGATGTTAAGTCCCATAGCGCTTAGAGCCATTTGAACCAACACACAACGGCTTGGACAATCCCGTGCCTCCGGAAGAGATTTTGTGGCCGGTGGTGGAGAGGACACGACCGTGGTGGAGGGGGCTCTGGGTATGGAGACTTGGTGGCGCCGGCCTGTTCGGTCCGCTGCCTACATCACTTTCTTTCCAGAGTGTTCGTTAAGTATTTTTGCTTTCGTCACGTCCTATGTGGAGTCAAGAAACCAGTGCTCTAGTTGACACTATCGTCTAATACTCGTATCTGCACTGCCTCTTTGATGATCAAATCCCGGAAGTCTTGCGCGATATGGCACCTTTGTCTGCTTAAAAATGAGAATGTTTTCCTTGTTGAGGCCACTGCAGTCTTGTCGATTTGGCCGAAGTTAATGCTCCTCAAGTGTTCTGAACAGTATTGCGAGATATATCGCTGCGTCTGTCCGATTTCGTCTTATAGTTGTATCTGCACTGCCTCTGTGATGATCAAATCCCGGAAGTCTTGCGCGATATGGCACCTTTGTCTGCTTAAAAATGAGAATGTTTTCCTTGTTGAGGCCACTGCAGTCTTGTCAATTTGGCCGAAGTTAATGCTCCTCAAGTGTTCTGAACAGTATTGCGAGATATATCGCTGCGTCTGGCCTATTTGCTGCATGCTACATTCGCTGCTGATACTGTTGAGGTAAAAACACGGCCGGAAAGAAGTGATGTGAAAGCGGCGGAGGCAGTGGACGAAAGAGGCAGACAGCACCAGGGCTTGAAAAAATGGTTCAAATGGCTCTAAGCACTATGGGATTTAACATCTGAGGTCTTCAGTCCCCTAGACTTACAACTACTTAAACCTAACTAACCTAAGGACATCACACGCATCCATGCCAGAGGCAGGATTCGAACCTGCGACCGTAACAGCATCGCGGTTCCGGACTGAAGCGCCTAGAACCTCTCGGTCACAACGGCCGGCCCAGGGGTTGAAGCCTAGGCCTCCCCCACGCCACAGCCCCATACCACCCCCGCTACCATCACTGATTGTGAAATCTCTTTTGGATGCACGCGACTGGCCGACCCTTTGGTCCCGCGGCACAGGAGTCTGCGATCAAGCGGCCTGCAGATGACATGTAGGAAACTTTCCGAAACGCTCCGACGACATGACACCACGACTCGTATGATAACTCTAGAAGATTTCATCGATCCCTCATACGGTTTCCATAATTCTACAGTTTCTGCTATGGAAAAGGAAGAAAAATTGACATCCCGTCGACAACGAGGTCGTTAGAGATAGCACACGCTCTCAGATTGAAAAGAACGAGGAAGTAAATCAGTCGGTTCCTTCCAAAGACTTAAGCCAGTTAAAAAAAAGAATGTAAACCTATATTCAGATAAATTAATTTAATGAGATCTGCTTCAGTTGTACTAATGGTTTATTCAAACCACGACCGGTTTCAGGATGTTTAAATCCCGTCTTCAGGTGTATGAAATTATTGTATTTGGTAATGAATAACAAACTGTCGGGCCAATTAGTGTCAGTAGCAGTTAGCATTCGAACAGTGCAACTGCCCGAAGGCGATTTCCGCTTAAGATGTAGTGATTTGGAGCCCATGCACTGACTGGTCCGACCGTATGTTATGCATTACCAAATATATTAATTTTATACACGTGAAGATGGAATTCTAACAACCGGATCAAAAATAAAAGTCTCTAGTAAATCATTAGTACAAAATCATTAGTATAAATGAAGCTGATCTCTTTAAATTAATTAATTATGGCCGGTTGGGGTGGCCGAGCGGTTCTAGGCGCTACAGTCTGGAACCGCGCGACCGCTACGGTCGCAGGTTCGAATCCAGCCTCGGGCATGGATGTGTGTGATGTCCGTAGGTTAGTTAGGTTTAATTAGTTCTAAGTTCTAGGGGACTGATGACCTTAGAAGTTAAGTCCCATGGTGCTCAGAGCCATTTGTGCCAATTAATCATGCCTCTCAGTTGCGGATGTGCTCTATACCAAATCTTGTGTAAAGCGGATGGGGATTTTAACCACCATTTAGGGTATTTATATTATTACAGGCATGATTTGATGAGTTCTAGCGCCCTGGCCCATTTGTGATCGTACTGATAGTTTGTACTTAAGCCAACACTAGAAAGTGGCTTCACACAGGAAGGAGCAGAATACAAGAAACAAAAACAAAGGGAAATCATCTCATTCAACGGGAGCCGAAGTGGTACGTGAAATTATTCATGCCGTGAGAATTGCTGAGACAATCCTAATTCCCTGTTGTGCAATAAATAGTACACCAGTTGAGACTGGAGTAGTATTAGGTTGTTGCGTAAGTTCGTAGCGTTTCCGTTTGCATGTTGGCATCCCGATTGCTATGGATTTATTTATCGGTTGTCGTTTTTCATATGTAGCTCATTGCTGCTATTTGAATTTACGTATTGTTATTCGGAGATGGAGAGTGGAGTTGTGCACGTTAGAGAATGGAGTGCCATGTGCAGAAATCGGAACATTTCTAACACATTCTTCTGTTTGAGTACAATAGAAGACGGCAGGGGAGGCAGACAGAAAAAATTACGCCATGTATGGGGATAATACCATTGTACAGAGCACGACAAGAAAATGGTTTTCCCGTTTTAAGGAGCATCGGTTTGACATAAGAGACTCTGCACGTTCAACAAGACCTTCGGGATTTGATGAAGATCGTTCAAACAGATTAATCCACAATTATGAACGTAGTCTACTCGATAACCGCAAAGGCGATGACGTGTGATCATTTCACCATTGTGTGACACTGGCATGCAACGGTGGAGATTCAAAAATCGGGTAAGTGCATATCGCATGCCCTAAGCCAAAATCACAAAAATCTGCGGGTTGCCATATGTGCATCTCTGCTTGCCCGTCATGAAATGGCTCGTGAAGAGTACCGACCAATTCTATCCGCCATCATTACTTGTGACGAGAAATGGCTTCTTTATGCTACCCTGATGGAAAGAAAGGAACGGTTGAGACCAAACAAAGCAGTAACTCCCCGCACAAACATAATGCTGTTGCGTCTAGTGGAAGAGCGAAGGTGTGGTGTTCTTCAAATCGATTCTCGAGGTGTAGCCTTCACTGCTCACTTTTATTGTCAACAACTGAGATGTCTTGCAAAAGCAGTCCATCAGCAACGACCAGGAAGGTTTCGTGAAGTGGTGCTACTTCACAACAGCACCCTCGCGCAATCTGTTAGAATGACAAAATAAACTGTACAGGAGTTGGGATGGAAAATCATTCAGCACCCACCTTATTCACTTCATCTTGCGCCCTCAGATTTTCACCTTTCCGTTCGCTATCTAAAGCCCTACAAGGAACTGACGTGTGCACATCTACCTAGCGGTTATCGATTCCGTCTGGCGTAAAGTTTGCCTGTACAGCGCGCGCCTGAGGCGAGGCACTCCCAACGTCCTTCCTATGTCACCATCCATAACACAGATTCCTACACCTTCTACCCTTCCGTCCTCTCCCCTCTTCTATACCTTTTGTATACGGCGGACATGCCGCCGCCTTCACCCCCCCTCCACCTTCTCCAGTACGCCAACGACACCGCCTTCCTTCCCCTCGCCCCCACCCTTCAGCGCTCCCAACCGCTCCCTTGACCGCTTCACCACTTTGTGCAACCAGTGGTTGCTCAAGGTCAATCCTTCCAAGACCCAGGCGATCATTGTAGGCAAAACCACCCCTTCCTTCCGTCTCCTCGACTTCTATCTCACCATGTATGGCCGTCCTATCGCCCTCACCCCCACCCTTAAGTACCTTGGCGTCACCGTTGACCGTCGCCTCTCCTGGACGCCCCATCTCTGGACAATCCAAGCCAAGTCACGCTCCCGTCTCCTCAAGCTCCTTTCTGGCCGCACATGCGGTCTGGACCTCTCCAACATCCTCCACATCTATATCCGTCCTATCCTCTTCTACGCTCATCCCACCTGGATATCCGCCCCTCCTACCTTTTACAAATCCCTTCAAATCCTAGAACGCCATGTGCTCCTTCTTTTCCTCGAACAGATACGGATCCTCTACGCCTCCTGCAAGCTTGATCCCCCTCACCCACTTGTCTCTCCCATCCTCTCCCACCCCCATCTGCTGCCGCTCCTGCATTCCCACATTCCCACTCTCCATACTCTCCAAGGTGGCTTCCACCAACTCCCCCTCCCTTATGATGCCCGCATCCCCTCCATCTACCCCTCCTACCAACTTTGATCCTCCTCTACCGCACCCTGTTTTTTTTTTCTTAGGGCACCCTCTCTCTCTCCTCCCTCCCTCCTCCCCCCGGGTTTCCCCTACCCCCCTACCTTCTTTCCTCTCCCTCCCATCTCCTCTGCCATTGTCATCTCTCCCTCCTCTCCCCCTTTTTCCCCTTTTGGCAGGTCCCCGGACTCGCACACGTATAGTGAACTTTCGCGCGCCGGAGGTCATCGCCTAGTGTTTGTGTGCGCCAACGTGTTCGTGCTCAAGTGTTCCAGCGTTTATTCGTTTGTGCTCCAACGTTCGCGTGTGCCATCTGTCATCTCTGTGCGTGTCCAAGTGTCTGAACATTTTTATTTTGGACTCTGCGCTCGTGAACGGCTCCGTGTGTTTTAATTTTGCATGTCTACGTTTGTATATCCACCCTGTCTGTTCTGCGATTGTCTTCTTTTGTATCATAAGTTTTATCTGTGGCCGAAGAGCGCCTTAATATGCCGCTGCTGGCCTACCTGTATCAGGTGTGAAATTGACAATACAGGGAAAAAAAGCGACGCGCGAGAAGAGAGTGAACACGGAGCCGCTAGGACGTGTGAGTCGCACATGCGCTGTGTCTGGAAGCAGGCTGGGCGGCAGTATAAGTTGGCAACGTGTAGAACTGAGACTGTTGGTACTAGCGGTGGTGATTCTGACGTTCATTGGTTGACGGGACTCTGAGTGGACAGCCTTGTTTCTACTCACGACGGCACTGGAACCATGGATAGGTTATTTTTTGGGTGAGCAAAATTTCAGCCCATGAACAACGTGATTTAATGTATTGCTGCCTCTTGTTGCCCCATTCGAAATTCTCGTCAGCTACCTCAATCTGTGCTATGGGTATATCCAACTGCCAGTCCTGAACGATTTCCTTAGTAGTGAAATGTCCGTGTTTTGATGGTATATTAAGTTTGGTTAAATTTTTTTATTTTATTTACTGGACCAATGCGTTGGTTGAAGTTTTCCAGGCCATAGTTTAAATTGTCATTATTGTCTGGCCTGTATTCCCTGAAGCACTATGAAGGTGTTTTTGAGGCTTGTTGAATTAACAGGATCTGTCTGTGCGTTTTAGAAGCTTGTCTTGTTACTTTGTGTTCTCTCTCGTGTGTACGACGACCTGCTTGATGAGACGGGGGAGCTAGGCCTGTTGTTTGCTCGAGAGTAAAGAGCTCGTACCAAGAGCGGCAGTTCATGTGTAATGAAAGGAAAGCTGTGTAATCCTGCTTTAAGTATACGCCTCCAGTTATAACCATTATCCCTTGAGGCATTTGTAGTTGCGTGAGTGGTGGCTTAATTTTAAAACCACGAGTTCGTTTAATGATGTTTAATGATCCTGTGTTGAACTATTGCACAAGTTAGCTCTAAAGTCATTTACCTGTCAGCTTGAATTTATTTTACAGAATTCTATATTTAATTAGAGTAATGTTTTTATGAGAAACTTTGTCTTAAAATTTTATGTTCTTTTTTATTCCTTTGAGCTCATTGGTAGATGCCGGCTTAGGGTAAGACCAAAGGTTATACTGTGAGACAGTTATTTTTCTAGTTGAATTACAAGGCTTATTGCATTCTGATTGCTTTAGTAGTGGTTGTTTAAATATTACTTGAATGACATTTTCACTCTGCAGCGGAGTGTGCACTGATATGAAACTTCCTGGCAAACGGTGTGCCGGACCGAGACTCGAACTCGGGACCTTTGCCTTTCGCGGGCAACTGCTCTAACAACTGAGATACCCAAGCACGACTCACGCCCCGTACTCACAGCTTTACTTCTGCCAGTACCTCGTCTCCTACCTTTTTAAATATTACTTCTTGGTAAAATATAATTTAGTCTTTTATTATTTTAATAGGTTGCGTAGAAGTTTAATGCTAAATGAGCTGATGTTTGCCTACCCTTGCTCAAGATCAAGGCTGGCAGCGCAATGATTCTATATGTATATTCTTTTTAAGTACCAAGGACTGAAACTTGCTCAGAGAGTTATATTGTAATAAAGTCAATCATATTTGAGAATTGTGGTCTAGTCCTTTCATTAACTGAACATTTCCTGTGCTAGCGTAAAGTTCTGCTACAGGAACTTCCTTTTCGGATGAAAATGCGCTCCGAACATGGGTATGTGAGTTGTTGGCCTCAAAACCAAGTGTTTTGTACAGCCGCAGTATTGAAAAGCTACCCCAGCGTTGACAGACTGTTGTACGTAGTGAAGGACAATATACACTCCTGGAAATGGAAAAAAGAACACATTGACACCGGTGTGTCAGACCCACCATACTTGCTCCGGACACTGCGAGAGGGCTGTACAAGCAATGATCACACGCACGGCACAGCGGACACACCAGGAACCGCGGTGTTGGCCGTCGAATGGCGCTAGCTGCGCAGCATTTGTGCACCGCCGCCGTCAGTGTCAGCCAGTTTGCCGTGGCATACGGAGCTCCATCGCAGTCTTTAACACTGGTAGCATGCCGCGACAGCGTGGACGTGAACCGTATGTGCAGTTGACGGACTTTGAGCGAGGGCGTATAGTGGGCATGCGGGAGGCCGGGTGGACGTACCGCCGAATTGCTCAACACGTGGGGCGTGAGGTCTCCACAGTACATCGATGTTGTCGCCAGTGGTCGGCGGAAGGTGCACGTGCCCGTCGACCTGGGACCGGACCGCAGCGACGCAGGGATGCACGCCAAGACCGTAGGATCCTACGCAGTGCCGTAGGGGACCGCACCGCCACTTCCCAGCAAATTAGGGACACTGTTGCTCCTGGGGTATCGGCGAGGACCATTCGCAACCGTCTCCATGAAGCTGGGCTACGGTCCCGCACACCGTTAGGCCGTCTTCCGCTCACGCCCCAACATCGTGCAGCCCGCCTCCAGTGGTGTCGCGACAGGCGTGAATGGAGGGACGAATGGAGACGTGTCGTCTTCAGCGATGAGAGTCGCTTCTGCCTTGGTGCCAATGATGGTCGTATGCGTGTTTGGCGCCGTGCAGGTGAGCGCCACAATCAGGACTGCATACGACCGAGGCACACAGGGCCAACACCCGGCATCATGGTGTGGGGAGCGATCTCCTACACTGGCCGTACACCACTGGTGATCGTCGAGGGGACACTGAATAGTGCACGGTACATCCAAACCGTCATCGAACCCATCGTTCTACCATTCCTAGACCGGCAAGGGAACTTGCTGTTCCAGCAGGACAATGCACGTCCGCATGTATCCTGTGCCACCCAACGTGCTCTAGAATGTGGAAGTCAACTACCCTGGCCAGCAAGATCTCCGGATCTGTCCCCCATTGAGCATGTTTGGGACTGGATGAAACGTCGTCTCACGCGGTCTGCACGTCCAGCACGAAGGCTGGTCCAACTGAGGCGCCAGGTGTAAATGGCATGGCAAGCCGTTCCACAGGACTACATCCAGCATCTCTACGATCGTCTCCATGGGAGAATAGCAGCCTGCATTGCTGCGAAAGGTGGATATACACTGTACTAGTGTCGACGTTGTGCATGCTCTGTTGCCTGTGTCTATGTGCCTGTGGTTCTGTCAGTGTGATCATGTGATGTATCTGACCCCAGGAATGTGTCAATAAAGTTTCCCCTTCCTGGGACAATGAATTCACGGTGTTCTTATTTCAATTTCCAGGAGTGTATTTTTAATGCCTGATGTCTCCGTTATGTGTATCTATTGAGTTTATTAAACTTACGGAAAAACACTACGAACTCTTGCACCAACCCGATGATATGGTACAGAGAAATTATAAAATCATCCAGTTAGATATTACACTATCAGTGTCTCAGACAATCACTTAATATCTTTATTTCCCGTTCACTTGCATCCGCAGTCCTCCAAATCTTTTAGAAAGTAGCAACATTGTCCACCTGGATTGTTATTAAGTGTATTTATCCAACACAATCGCGATTTCGGCCTATTATACTAGCCTCACTGGAAGGCTCGCTATAAATATAGCCTATTATACTAGCCTCACTGGAAGGCTCGCTATAAATATAGCCAAAGAGTGGCTCTGAGCACTATGGGACTTAACATCTTAGGTCATCAGTCCCCTAGAACTTAGAACTACTTAAACCTAACTAACCTAAGCACATCACACACATCCATGCCCGAGGCAGGATTCGAACCCGCGACCGTAGCAGTCACGCGGTTCCGGACTGAAGCGCGGCCGGTTGCCAAAGAGTATTGATCCTTTTAAAAGGAAACAGAGACAAGTAATGCTGCGTTCTTTTACGCAAATGATTATTCCGGTCTTATTATGCAACTGGAAACGTGGTTGGCAATAGAGCAGTGTCCTCTTATAAGAAAGGATATGTGTTGAAGCATTTCGTAATGAGCTATCACTTGAGAATGTCACATATGGCCGAAATCGGGTTCGTGGCGAATAAATAAATTTAATAACAGTCGAGCCAGTGCGGCATGGCGACCCGTGTAAGCGGTTAGTGTGGTCGGTGACGGGAGCGGCCGATACTGGCTGTCTGTCGTGAGTTTACGACCAGGAAAATTCCGGCAGTACTTGTAAACTGCCGGCTGTGGTCAGCTGGTGGAGCCACGGGGAGTATGCCGTGATACTGCTCTGACTCTTGGTCACATTTTCTGGAGCTCGTTATTGGGTTGCTTTTGTACTGGAATTCGAATTAGCGCCCGGCAATGTATGAAAGAAAATCATCTACGCCTAGAAGATTTTCTTGAAGTATTATAAAAATATAGCTGAACTTACAGGATGGGAAAATTCTTTGTGAATGGATACAAGGCATTCTTCTGTTACCTAAAGTAGGTTGTCTAATCTGCTGCGGCTTAAAATTAAACTTTAACTACTTGAGGTAGTGTACAATGAAAACTGTTCGCCTTATAGGTAGGCAATCTTTCGGATTAATGTTAAGACTGTGCACTGCAGGATTTGTGTTGTTAGTAGTACTAATGTCATGATTTGCTGTTAGCAACTGGAATCACTCAACAGAGGAAAGTCAACTGGACCTGACGGGATACCAATTCGATTCTACACAGAGTACGCGAAAGAACTTGCCCCCCTTCTAACAGCCGTGTACCGCAAGTCTCTAGAGGAACGGAAGATTCCAAATGATTGGAAAAGATCACAGGTAGTCCCAGTCTTCAAGAAGGGTCGTCGAGCAGATGCGCAAAACTATAGACCTATATCTCTGACGTCGATCTGTTGTAGAATTTTAGAACATGTTTTTTGCTCGAGTATCATGTCGTTTTTGGAAACTCAGAATCTACTATGCAGGAATCAACATGGATTCCGGAAACAGCGATCGTGTGAGACCCAACTCGCTTTATTTGTTCATGAGACCCAGAAAATATTAGATACAGGCTCCCAGGTAGATGCTATTTTTTTTTACTTCCGGAAGGCGTTCGATACAGTTCCGCACTGTCTCCTGATAAACAAAGTAAGAGCCTACGGAATATCAGACCAGCTGTGTGGCTGGATTGAAGAGTTTTTAGCAAACAGAACACAGCTTGTTGTTATCAACGGAGAGACGTCTACAGACAAAGTAACCTCTGGCGTGCCACAGGAGAGTGTTATGGGACCATTGCTTTTCACAATATATATAAATGACCTAGTAGATAGTGTCGGAAGTTCCATGCGGCTTTTCGCGGATGATGCTGTAGTATACAGAGAAGTTGCAGCATTAGAAAATTGTAGCAGGAAGATCTGCAGCGGATAGGCACTTGGTGCAGGGAGTGGCAACTGACCCTTAATATAGAAAAATGTAATGTATTGCGAATACATAGAAAGAAAGATCCTTTATTGTATGATTATATGATAGCGAAACAAACACTGGTAGCAGTTACTTCTGTAAAATATCTGGGAGTATGCGTGCGGAACGATTTGAAGTGGAATGATCATATAGAATTAACTGTTGGTGTGGCGGGTACCAGGTTGAGATTCATTGGGAGAGTCCTTAGAAAATGTAGTCCATCAGCAAAGGAGGTGGCTTACAAAACACTCGTTCGACCTATACTTGAGTATTGGTCATCAGTGTGGGATCCGTACCAGATCGGGTTGACGGAGGAGATAGAGAAGATCCAAAGGAGAGCGGCGCCTTTCGTCACAGGGTTATTTGGTAACCGTGATAGCGTTACGGAGATGTTTAACAAACTCAAGTGGCAGACTCTGCAAGAGAGGCGCTCTGCATCGCGGTGTAGCTTGCTCGCCAGGTTTCGAGAGGGTGCGTTTCTGGATGAGGTATCGAATATATTGCTTCCCCCTACTTATACCTCCCGAGGAGACCACGAATGTAAAATTAGAGAGATTCGAGAGCGCACGGAGGCTTTCAGACAGTCGTTCTTCCCGCGAACCATACGCGACTGGAACAGGAAAGGGAGGTAATGACAGTGGCACGTAAAGTGCCCTCCGCCACACACCGTTGGGTGGCTTGCGGAGTATAAATGTAGATGTAGATGTACTGGTATGGTGACGTAGAGTTCAGGACAAGCATTAGTGTGAAGATTACAGTAGCAGACAGTCAACATAATAGCTCTGGACGATGTTAGCAGGGCTTTACTCGTAAAACTGCTTTATCAAAACAACAGAAATAATACTGCTGCTCTTCGTGATCATATCGACGCATTAAAAGAATACAAGAGGTCCTGTTTCCGTCCCAGGGCTGAACAACATGGTTCAGAAGTTCGAATTAACTGACGATTTGGGAATTGCTTCTTGGTGCGGCCGACGGCCAATTGCACCACAAATTGTTGAAGACGTTTCTGTTGCCATGGCTGCAAATGCTGGACGCAATGTGCAATATCCAAGCAGTGCACGAGCTGTGTCACGACAGCTGAACATTTCATGGTCCACCATTATTTCGGGCAGTAGCAGAGAAATCTCAAGTGCGGTACCAAGCTGTCATGGATGCAGATCCTTGTCACAATGAGCAACGTTTGTAACCTTGTGAGGTGGCAGAATAAATGAAGGTCAGATTCACACCTTACATGAGAGTTTTATACATCGCGACGGGAAGGTGAATATGATCCCTAACTTAGTTCGGTGGTAATGAGCAAATTTGCCTAGCAGTTATGTAATGAAAAAAGGGATGACATTCAATCGATGGTAATTAACACACCGTTCCTATAATGTATGTTTGACTAGAAGGTAAAACAAAAAGCGAGAGGCGTTTTAGTTTGGAATTCAGAGGGACGAGGGCAGATGCAAGCCCATGCTACAAGGGGTACCATGGAAACCATTTAAAGAAGTGTCCCAGGAGGAAAGTCAATGACTGACGGAATTCCAAATGGATACGAAACAAGACCAGTGACGCATTTTCGATCACGTGTCCACCGAGTGGTACACACATGAGAGAGTCAATGTACACGTTTAGGCAACTGGAATGGGCTTAAAACGTCCGATTGTTGGAAACGCGCTAGGAATGAGAAAAGAGCCAAAGTTTCGACGCAATTTAATGGTAGGGACCTTGTGATTCGTAGAGAGAGTTACCACAAAATAAGAGGAGCGCTCCTATTGGTCGAAAAAAGCCGTGACGTGAAGAAGGAAAGAACCTAGGTGGGGAGACAGTTCAGCTATGAGTAAGACAGGACGGAAATTTTTGGTTACTTCTCTGAACTGGCAACAAGTGCAGAATGGAGCGCATAACGCTCTGAATGACGCAGAGGAGTAATTTGTGTAAACATTGCGTTCACAGCGGCTGTTATCCAGCTAGAAATTAGCTGTAGCTTCGTTTAGCTCCAACTGTGGAGAAACGAACCAGCCAATTAGTTAACTATTCTCGCGAGAACTGAGAAGGCATAATACGCACGCTGCTCCAACCATGTGCGTGTATATCGCCACATTCTAAGATTAGGGATGAGTAGATGTTCTCTCGCATAACGAGAAACATAGGGAAAGTTTCTGCTGGAAAATTCAGCAAATTTGTAATTGGTTTCATACCAATTTCAGCGGAAGAGAGCGGCCTAACAGACAACAGGTCATCACAGCTTAAGGTAAATACCGTGTGCAGAGGCGTAAACTTGTTGGTTCACCAGCTTGCGTCCATTGTAAACTTGAGCGACCTTGGGTAATCGTTTGCTCAATTGGTCACATAACTAACCATTCACCGTAGACTTGATTGTCATCATAAAAATAGTATCAAACTTTGAACCGGAATCGGACGATTTTCGTAGTACTGACCAACATCATGACGTAAGTGTAGGAACAATTTTGTAAAGAAACTTCTGGTTAAACTTTATCATTGTCGCGTTTAGGATAATTTAACCTTCTGAGAGTTAATATTTAATATTGTTGTGTTTCGTATTGTTTCACTTTGTGATGTTGACGAGATGCGTTATCCTGACAACTGTTTTGTTATTGTCACATTGAAAACTGTGTAAAATCGTGTATTTTTGTTATAAAATTGCAGCATTAAACATGTCATTACATCTTACACAGTTGTCTTCAGTCCTAGAAAAGTAAACCACAAATATTGCACCTTACAACCTGTAATATAAAGATAGTACACAATTAGCAACTGTTGCCCTCTCAGAAGGAAATTAAAATGTTTCTTTCAGTCTATCAATCGATATTACTCTTCCGTAAGTCCTTAAAAATTTTTTCACAAAGTTTCATCGTCTTACAATCACTCGTCTATCACGGGGACCCTCTCATGTAGAAAAATTTTAATTAAAACCACCTGAACAATGTGTTCGAATGTATACCCTCTCCAAGATGGTGGATTTGATACCTGCTTTTTTGAGATTTCTTTCGGAACTCTGGTAATTCGGCTTAAATAAGGAAATTTGTTCAGTGTTGCCAGGCAGCACTTCCGGTTTGGTAGTGGCCGTCACTGACGTAACTAGTTAGCTAGGCGCTGAGACCTGTGTTTATAAAGTTTTTACAGCTGTGTGTGCTGGCGTGAATTTTTTACAGGCCAGTTGTTGGAAGTGTCTTGACATAAGGAAGGAGTAGCGTGACGTAAGTTTTGACCTGGAGCTTGCTGTATTAAATGGATTTAATTTTCTGGACCACGATGGTGACTAGCGAATGTTATGTTCAAGTTTTGTGTATTGTAAGAAGTGTGTTGTAATGGTTAGTTGTTCGCTCTTATAATTTATTTTATATTTACCAGGTTGCCTTGTGATTTTAAAACGTAAGTGGGGTTCATCGTGATAAGAATTTAAAGAGGTGAAATTTTAAATTATTTTTTTGGATATTCTTGTTAAATGTTGAGTGAATTTGTGAATTTTTGAATTTTGTTTTAATGCATATTCTCTTGTACGTAATTATTTTACGATGAATAGTTTGTGCATTTGTTAATGTATTAGTGTTGTGACTACCTTATAATATTCAGATATAGGGTGAGGATGGAAGTTACTAGCCACACGTGTAAGTCAGTTCGATGAGAACTGTAACCTTATGTTTTGGCCAATGCTAACATTGTTTATTTTTCGGATGACTGGAGACATAACCTGTAAATGAGTGCCAATATAGCAATTAAGTGTTGATGAATTGTATCCTGTGAATCCATCTTCCGTCTAAGTAGCTACCACTGCTTCTCATTGTATTACACCATTTACGTAATTTTCTTTATTCTATACATTGGCACATAAGGTTTGTTCCTTAAAACGTTTTACTGACCAATTGTATTTAATTAATCTGCAGAGTTGTCATTCTTTGTTTAAGAGGCACGATTTTGTTCCACTACACCCTGACGTACGTACAAGGCGTAAAATGTTTTCCTTTCTAAAACTGATTTCTTGGTTGTTTACTGTCTTATATTGATGTATTTTGATTTAACATTTACGTTCTTTGGCAACTGTAATTCCTTTGTTGCATGGTGCACAAGAAGGTATTAACATTTTTGAAACAACAATACTACAAAAATGACGTGGGAGGTGGCACGATGGTTAGCACATTGAACTCGTTTTCGGAACAGCACCGGGTCAAATCCCTCCACCCACAACCACATTCGGATTTTTCGGGATTTCTCTAAGTAGTTTCAGGCAAATGCTCGAATGGTTCCTTTGGAAAGTATGTGGCGGATCTTGCTTCCTCATCTTTTCTTAATCTCAGTTTATGCTCCATGACCTACTTATTGACGGGACGTTCAGCCTTAAATTTCATTTACTAGAACAGTGGAACAGAATCGAAAGCCTAGCTCATATGGCGTACAAAATTTGTGAAACATAACTTAAAGCAATGTTCTCTTTAAAATATACAATAAAAACTATTTTCTCAAATGTCGGGGGCTTTATGATGAAACGTAGCAAGTTGTCTGACATCGCTCCTAAACAAATTGTATTTGTGTCAGTTTTGTTATCCAGTTGGAATACAGTATTTAGATGAAATGCCATTATTCTATTACAAGCTTTGTTGTTTCGATCCGTGTTGTTCACAGCGCACCACAGGGCTGAATAAAATGATATGAAACATGAACAGAAACATCTTGCGTAAGTAAATATTCAATAAACTTCTTGCACTAAAAATCCGACACAGATAAGTGGCTAGATCAGGATTTATAAATCCTAGTGTAAAGCCCTGCTTTTCGGCTCTGCAAAAAACTTTTATATACCTCCAAAAAATTTTTAGATAATTGAATATTACTATTCAAAAACTTGCTATCGTAACGAAGGCTTAAGTCTAGATCGTGACCAGCGGCAGTCACGGTGGTGCTTATCTGGTGCTCATAGGTTGGCATCACGTCAATTTCGTGTAGCCAGTGGGATGATTATTTGACATAACCAATGATAGGCGAGGACAAAGGCAATGTATTTCTAGCGTCGAACTGAAAGCACTGTTGTGTTTTTCGGTGTGTTCGTAAGTTTCGAGGGAAATATTTTGTGATTATGGTAGCGAGTGTTGTGCTGTGGACTGATTTAAGTGATTCAGTTCTGCGTGGCAACGTCGTCAGTTGATGCATGTCTTATGAATTCATTGCAGAGACACGAAAATGTATGAAATGTGGTGGTGAAATGATTCTTAATGAGTCACACGTTTGTGTGGAT
Organism: Schistocerca cancellata; assembly: GCF_023864275.1. Classification (NCBI taxonomy): domain Eukaryota; kingdom Metazoa; phylum Arthropoda; class Insecta; order Orthoptera; family Acrididae; genus Schistocerca; species Schistocerca cancellata. The sequence goes on from NC_064627.1 coordinate 207,705,353, forward strand.
GGCATCATCTGACATGCAGCAAAAGCCGCCACGTTGTGTAATCAATGTTTTTTTTTAATTCAATCATGAGAGAACGTAGGCGGATCAATGTTTACTAATAATAGTCGCAGGTTTGGTATATGAATAAACATTGATCCACCTACTTTCTCCAATGATTTAATTAAAACACACTGATCCACTTAGTATGCTCGAACATATAGCAACACAGCAGAGACATATTTCACTGCTTTTACGAATATATGATGGGTTGCGACGTTGTCCTCCGTTTGCAGATACTAGGTCAGTTGAAATAGCTGCGACTCATACAAAGAGCAATTAAATTCATAATCCTCGTTTACAGTAGTATTTCGCCCGTTCTTCTGAATGTATTACTTCGAAACACGTACTTTTCCTGCTGCTCTCTCATTGGGTACGCAACACCAACAGCTGACACTCCTCCTTTTGTTGCCATCATATCTCATGGCAAGTGCGGACAACATTCCTGCACGAAACACGTAAGTACGAGACTGGCCCTATTCTAGAATTTTAGCCGTAGCAAACACGTGGCTATTCTACATCTACATCTACATTTATACTCCGCAAGCCACCCAACGGTGTGTGGCGGAGGGCACTTTACGTGCCACTGTCATTACCTCCCTTTCCTGTTCCAGTCGCGTATGATTCGCGGGAAGAACAACTGTCTGAAAGCCTCCGTGCGCGCTCTAATCTCTCTAATTTTGCATTCGTGATCTCCTCGGGAGGTATAAGTAGGGGGAAGCAATATATTCGATACCTCATCCAGAAACGCACCCTCTCGAAACCTGGCGAGCAAGCTACACCGCGATGCAGAGCGCCTCTCTTGCAGAGTCTGCCACTTGAGTTTGTTAAACATCTCCGTAACGCTATCACGGTTACCAAATAACCCTGTGACGAAATGCGCCGCGCTTCTTTGGATCTTCTCTATCTCCTCCGTCAACCCGATCTGGTACGGATCCCACACTGATGCGCAATACTCAGATTTCAGGTTGCAGTACACTATAGGAAAATCAGGTGTTGTCATTTTGCTGCACGTTATTTCTGTATCTAGACACACAGATTATTATTAATGGAAAGATACCTGTAAGGAAGAAAAATTATTCAACTCATGGAGAACTTATGCTACAACACTGTAGCACCAACTCACAACTCGATGTCCTCAATCGGCGACGACGAGAGTCCAAAAGCTTCTTCCGTATGCCATGTCCAGCAGAAGCCGCTCATTGTTGATTAGAATCCACAGAGATACCAAACTCTGGGGATCTCGACTGTTACGTTTCACCCGCTGTTCCATATAGTCCCAGACATCTTGCTATTGGATGAAGATCAGCGGGCCAGTCGAAGTGGGACATGGTGTCTGAGCGGTCTTCAAACAACGAATTTTAAACGTTCGAAGTGATTCTCTCTCCAGCATTCAGTCACCGTTAGGTCACAACTGGATATTGTTATCCACCGTATGTTACTGTCAAATTAAGTGTCAGGAGTTCATTCATCGGTAGTTATAAAACGTACAGGAGCAGCACTGATGTTAGTGCCAGTCTTATAATTAGGTTACACTCCATGGAGTCTCTGTTGAATACTGACCTTATTCAGTGAAAATTAGTGAACAAAGTGAACTCCAAGCTGAGATCATCGTGTGTGTGTGTGTGTGTGTGTGTGTGTGTGTGTGTACGTGCGTAAAACTAAATTAACCTTGACTGTTGGCTTCGTCACAATGATTATTTAAAATGGCTGGCAGAGTGTATTTATTCATAACGTGAAAAACGTGAAAGAAATTCCACGAGATAGAAAAAGTCAGTAATGTTATAAAATTTAATTTAAGGTCAAAGCAGTTTCCAGTATATTCCAGTAACGAAACTGCATCACGTTTTGGATTACGCACCTTCGTATAAAATACGTGCCGGCCTCGGTGGTCGTGTGGTTATAGGCGCTGCAGTCCGGAACCGCGGGACTGCTACGGTCGCAGGTTCGAATCCTGCCTCGGGCTTGGATGTGTGTGATGTCATTAGGTTAGTTAGGTTTAAGTAGTTCTAAGTTCTAGGGGACTGATGACCTAAGATGTTAAGTCCCATAGTGCTCAGAGCCATTTGAACCATATAAAATACGTACCGAAACAGGATTTCACTGCAAGCCTTTCAAACACTAAAAATTTTGTTGCTGAATGCCAAGCAATCAGTTCTCTGCTTTGACGCGGTCCACCACTAATTCCTCTCTTGTGCCAACCTCTTCATGTCAAAATATCATTTACATGTCACGTCCTTAATTATTTGTTGGATATATTCCAGTCTCTGTTTTCCCCTGTACAGCTCCCTCGAGTACATGAAAGCTATTCCTTGATGTCCCCAGAATGAGATTTTCACTCTGCAGCGGAATGATCGCTGATATGAAACTTCCTGTCAGATTAAAACTGTGTGCCGAACAGAGACTCGAGCTCCGAACCTTTACCTTTCGAGGGCAAGTGCTCCACCATCTTAGCTACCAAGGCACGACGCACACCACGTCCTCACAGCTTCACTTCTGCCAGTACCTTGATGTCTTTACACATGTCCTTTTATCCTGTCCCTTCTTCTTGTCAATGTTTTCTAAGAGTTCCTCTTCTCGTCAGTTCGGTGAAGAATCTCATTTATAATTTATTATTTCAACTAATTTTCAGGATCTGGTAATAGCACCACATCTGAGTTGCATCGATTCTCGTCTTTTCCCGTTTTCCCGTAGTTCACAACACACTGCCGTACAATGCTGTGTTACAAAATTACATTCTCAAAAATTTCTTCCTCAAACTGAGAGCGATGTTTCATAATAGTAGATTTCTTTTGGTCAGAAATGCTATTTTTACCTGCGCTAGTCCGTTTTTTATGTCCCCTTATCCCCGCCGTCGTATCTTATTTCGCTTCCAAGGTAGCAGAATTCCTTAAGTTACCCTACTTCGCGGTCACCGGTCTTGATGTTAGGTTTTTCGCCTTTCTCACTTCTGTCACTCCTCATCACGTCGTCTTTTTTCGTTTTTCTCTCAATCAGCAGTCTGTACTCGCGTGACTGTTCATTCCACTCAACGGAGACTGCAATTCTTCCTCGTTTCCACTAAGGATAGCAATGTCATCTTATCACTGAATTTTACGGGTAATTTTGTATATTATTCTTGTCAGCAAGTTGTATGTATGAGCTGCTAAGCTGACTGTGCGATAATTTTCGCATTTATCTGCCTCTGCCATATTGAAGATTGTGTGGATGATTCTCTGAAGATTTAATGATAGGTCTCCAGATTCACAGATTTTACAAACTGAGTTGAGTGGAGTTTAGGTGGATCAATAAATGTCACAAGAAGGATGTGTCAGTGATAAAATGACTAATGCAGCGCTTAGAAAATGAGAAAGTGCCCCTTTGACTCAAAGTCCGCTTTTCCGCGAAACGGACCAAAATAGATCATACTGCCGTAATGGTGCACGCAGGGTAATAAATCAGTGTCGTGCCCTAAAGTGGGGAGAGCGGCCCCTGATTAGCCTGTGTAGATGGCTTTCCATCGTTTGTTACGCTCTTCAGCCTGCTTTGTTTGGCGGGCATCCCGTCTGGCGATGCAGTCACGTGACGTGGGTAGCATAGCTCGCAATTGAGGGGAATCGCAGTAGGCTTCTACCGATGCCATCGGCATTGATTAACTATAAGGGTAACCTCTGACATCGTCAGCGTGGGGACGATCCGTAGTATTATGAACGCCGAAAAAATTTTCAGCTGCCAAGATCGCTAAAATCATTCATTCATATAGATCACCGGTTCCGGCAATTCACTGTTGCCATCTTCGGACCTGCAAAAGATGGGTTTGCAAATGGTAGGATACAGCATCTAACATAACACCACATGTAATTAGATCCAAAATTTGCAAGACGTGGAACAACAAACTTACGTTGATCTCATTACACAACCTTCTCCTTTACAACAACAAGTGGTGCTATTTAATGTATATCTATGTTGGTATTGTGACCTATACCAGAAGTCGGAATGTCAATTTTCAAATAACAGCTATGTACATATATGTTATTGAGCCAATAACAGGTGCTCACATTCATTAGCACTTTACAACTGACAGATCCCAGTGTAAACACTCTTAGTGATACGTAAGTAAATCAAATGGCGCAGTGGTAGTATGAATCAATAACATCATTTCATCTTTAAAAAAAAATTAAAAATATTTAAGGCGATATAAAAACGTTTTTACCTATAAATTATGTTTTATGAACGTTTCACATGACTTTACAGTCAACTTTTTAAAATTGTAGAGCTCTGACTTCGGTTATATGTTATGATAGTATGGTAAAGTATGTAGTTATATGGAGTAGTAGATCCATTCCATAATCTAATGTGTGATTCGTAGTACCACTGCGGTATCTGATGTACTTATGAATCAGTAAGAATGTTTACGCTCCGATCTGTCAATTGTAAAATGGTGATGAAAGTGAGCCCTTGTAGTCAGCATAACATAAGTGTACACAGCCGTTATTTTAAAATTGACTTCTAGTATAGATGACGACACAACATGGATATACAATGTACATGGCTCCAATTATTTTACTGAAGGAGAAGATTATGTAATAATGTAACCAAGGGTATGTTCTTATTCCACGCACTGCAAATCTTGGATAAAGTTGTGTGTGCTGTTATGCTAGTTATCCTATCATTTTAGGTACCATCTTTTGCAGATGCGAAGATGGCAGCAGAGAAGTGCCGAAACCGATTATATGCATGAATAAATGATTTTAACGATTTTGGCAATTGAAAATTCATTCAGTGCTCAATTACGTGGGTCATTCTAGTACAAAAGAACGCGTTTCTCTGGACATTTTTCTTCGAGATAAGAGCAGAGAATTTATTTTACAGCTTCGCACTTCAAATTATTGGTAAATGCAGCAGAAAACGAGAGACTGTTATCGTGAAGAAACACAATGCCGCTGGACACACATCCACGCTGCTTGTTTTGAAAACCGAGGCTTATTCCGTTAAAGGTCTGACAGCAAGTTGCTGCATTTATGGCCTTTCCTCTAGGCATGAAATTGAGTAGGATGCCTTTTCGATCACAAAACATGGGTGATAACCTTTTTGGTGCTCGAAATTTGTTTGGTCTCCTTTGGTTTCATTGGGGGCCGCGAATGATGCCATTTCAGTGACTGGCGTTTGGTTTCTGAACTCTTATGCAGAGCCAGGTTTCGTCAGCAGCAAAGTGCTTGCTTTACCGAGTGAAAAACGCCAGCGCGGCCTCATTTGTTATTTTTTGTGTACGTCTCTCAAAAGCCGAAGAATGCAACTTGCACACAACTTTATGTAGCCTAATAAACGCAAACAATTGATAAGGACCTGTACATGTAATTTCAGGAAAGCACAAGCTTAGTTAATATATAGTGAAACGTGTATACTGCTGAATTTTTTTCCCTCGCTTCTTCGTTTGAGTTCGTCAGACAAATTGAAGATCATCTGACAGATCTTCATTATGAACCGATTTGAGTTCGTCAGAAAACTGAAGATCGTCTGACGGTTTTTCAACATAAATTGTTGTTTGTTTACCATTAAAGATGATACACCATTTTCTATCTGGAGCTTCACTTATCATTTGCATACATGTGTAAGGTACCTTTAAGAGGAGAAGTAGTACATTTTTGACAAGGGGAAATGTGAACTTTATCTTAGGAATGGAGGACATCGCATTGAGCTATCAATCAATTGATTGATGACGTCACTCACTATCTGGTCTTTTCTTGCAGGGTACACGGGTTTTTTTGGGCTTATACTGTTGGCAGAGATAGTATGGAGACTTTCAGGAAGCATTGTTCTCCGTCTTGGGGTATACTGAATGTGGTAACGCACTTGCATTCGTGACAGTTACATGTCTGAATTGCATGCTTAAGAAAGATATTTCATTTCGCGAGTCATAAAACAGAAATTCAGTGCATGTGTAACAGGATAGTGTTTGGACAGTTTTTCACGATTGCCATGCATGTACTCAGGAAATCATTAAAGCACACTTCAATCTTTTCAATGTATCTAAACCCGGAATAATGCTTTTCTTAAAACTGACTGATACATCTGTACACTTTTCTATTTCGTAGTCATGCCCATGATTGTTACTGAACATGTCTAAAAGACGCTCGCAGCCCTCTTTCAAAATATAGCAGTAATGCTTTAAAAGTTTGTTAACTGAGCTACAATGTAACTTTCACCCTGCAATTCCACATTTCGTTATGACGACTAGGAGATTACTTAGCCTGACTGTTTCTTGCACACATTGCACCTTTTGTGATTTATTTGATAAGGAACGCTTAACAGCGCTTTTGGCGGAAGAAGCTTGATTTATTTTAGACCAAGAGTTACATTACAGGTACTGTGGGAGACAGGAGCTGGGCTTCCATACCTTGGTTGCGCAACTAAGAATTAATATCAGGGACATGGAAAAACGCTGTTGGGCGTGTTTAGATAACGTCTGTATAGATCACAATTTTACATTAGCATCAGTATCAGAGTATCTTCGTTTTACACGTCAGTTAATAAGATGTAGGGTCTCTGTGTGGCTGACTTTTTTCTGCTGGCTGCGTCTCAGTAGAGGGACACCTGTTCGAGCCTGGGCTTGGGGCATAATTCCCTCCGCTGGGATCTGCACTCACTGAAAAGTGCTCGTGTATTTCCTCCCACAACACCATCCCCCCCACCCCCACCTATCTTTACCATGGATTAGCACCGACCTATTCCTGGGTCCTAAGTTCTCCGTCGCCCCTATGATATTCCACTTACATTCCATCCTTGATGAGTTCCAGGATGCTACCATCTTCTACACTGATGGTGCTAAAACGATGGATAAGGCGGGATACCCTTTTACGTCTCCTACTGGCGTGGAAAACCATTTACTGCCGGGATGGTGCAGTGTGTTCACAGCAAAGCTGCTAGCCAGTAAAAGGCCTATGTTTTGTTTCTCAGGCCTCCCTCCACAGTGTTTTCTTATGTACTGACTCAACGTGTAGGTTGCAAGCTACAGATCGATGCTACTCTCGTCACCCTTTGGTCTCTGCTATCCATAACCTTCTCTCTACCCTTGGCCGTGCCACCTGCTCATTTGTCTGCCTCTGTGATGGGCATCCCAGGGAATGAAGTGGCTGACAGTTTCCCCCCCCCCCCCTCTTTCATGATTCCAGCTTCAGATGTACAGATATGCTGAAACACATCAAATTTCTCTTTGCCCAAAAGGGAAATGGTATCGGTGCGCTACTGCTCTCAGTAATAAACTTCACACAATCATGGAGGCTACTGCAGTTCAGCGATCTTACTTCCGCTCCTCTCGGAAAGAGTCCACTGTCTTATACTGTCTACACATCGGCCATACTAGGCTCACCCATTGTTTTCTCTTGCGTAACGAGCCACCCCCACAATGTGGTTGTGTAGCCAAACTGACGGTGTACCATATGTTGGTCGAATGGCCCATTTTTTGGCTCTTTGTGCTAGTGTAGCCTTCCAGATTCCTTGTCTTTAAGACGAGGGCTATTCGGAAAGTAAAGTCCGATTAGACGCAAAATGAAAACCACAGTGAAAATCCGATGAAGCCTTGCACAAATGTGTTGGGCAGTGTCGTTCTTTTCTGTTTTGGGCACAGAGTGAGTACGAAAACATGCGTAGAACAATAGTCTCCCGCCAAGTATGAGGGCGTGGTAAGAGATTTCGCCTGACGCCCTGCAGCCCACATAACGTAACTGTCGTGCGTTTTCTTCTTCAAGGCAATTCCCGGCCGCATTCTGCAATGGGAATGAAGATGATCCTGCAGAGTTTTCGATGGAAAGTGTTTCACCATCCACCATATAGTTGGCTCCCCCTGAGTTTCATCTGTGCTCCCCTGAACCGCTGCCAATGAAGACAACATTTTGGCACAGACAACTAGTTATAGACCAGCGTAGAGAATTGGCGGAAAGCACATGCGGCTGCCTTCTGTGACAAGGATGATGGGAATTTGGTACAAAGCTACGACAAGTGTCCAAGTCGGAGCTGCGACTATGTAGTGAAGCAGCTGGAAGTTGTAGCTAACCGTTGCAAAATGAACATATTTGAATTTCACAGTGGTTTCCGTTTCGGAACAGATCGGACCTTACTTTCCGAACAGCCCTCGTATTAACAGTCTATTCATGGATGGATGTACTGGTCCTTAAATTTCCTACATAAAAATGATTTTTATTTTCAGTTATAAGGTTTGCTTTGCTCCTGGAGCAGGGGCAGGGTGGATGTTGTCGGGGCATCGTGTTTCCTAGATCTGAGACCCAGGACCACCCCCACGTGCAAAGACCGTTGTTTTATCACTCTGCTTTCCAGTTTCTTAGATTTGGCGTACCCTTTTATACTTTCTACTGTGTGTGTGTTTTAACTTTCTCACTTTATAGTTTGAGTTCATCTGACTCGATCTGTTCCGTTTCAGCTGACCCTCTATCTTAGGCACGTAACTTTTGAACGGTGAGACCGATGACCTCACCGTTTACTCCCATAACACCCTCTCAATCAATAAATCAGTCAATCCATCAATCAGTCGGGGCGGCCCGGTCTCTCTGTCGCTGTCAGAAATCTCTTAAGGCTTCCGTTGACTCTGATCATCGCCAGGGCGGACACATGCCCTCGACGTCGCTGACACAGGGGGGTACGGCTTCAGTAGTGTCCTTTCCTGTGCTCTATTCAGCTGCCTGGACGGTTTAGTCTTACATCAGCAGCTGCGCATGTTCGCTGCCGGCTACGGCAGTTCTGCGTGTGGCGCTGTCTAAGCACACTTCCGACCAGGCATACTTGCTAAAGACCGCTCTCTGAGCTCTGTCGTTCGCTACGTCATCCCGGGGTCAATGGCCTCTCCTCCAGCAGCGATCCCCATTCCGTACCTCACGTGAATAAAACGTCTAATTCAACCGGGAATGTCTTGCTAGCAATCAGCCGATCGCTTCCAGTCACCACCCACTTTCCAGTGAATGAGGTGGCGTTACTTCCCTATCTTCGCATAGCCATTTCCTCCGCTACAGTAGTGGTCACACCCCCAGCCTCTACAATACTATTCATGCTCGCTGGGGAGCAATATTCTGCAACAAAGTAAACCAGTCCCAGAGACGATACACGGAGTGTGAATGCAGAACATCAGAAATGATGTGCCACAAAGTTTCCGGAGAATGTTACTTCGAGTTCTCATTTTCTGCAGCTATTTTTAATGAATGTTGTTTGTAACTGGGCATTCTATCAAGTACGAACCCCAAATATTTCGGGTTTCAGTTACATTTGTGTGGCCTTCCTTCAAAGTAGCCCGTGAGCTATTTATTGGTCAGCTTTGTTGTGAGCAGACGAAATTACAGTCGTCCAGCCACAACAGTGGGTCCTTTGATTACTCAGTCAGCTAGCACATTACGCTGTCACACATGAAATATTCACTTTATTACGTAAATAAATAAGAGATTTATTTAACTGTGACACAGATCTTTGCCAAAGGAGTGCTTGATATGTTACAACTGTTACTGTCTGTTAAAGCATGAGTTGATGCAGAGATTAAAATGGTTCATATGGCTGTGAGCGCTATGGGATTTAACATCTGAGGTCATCAGTCCCCTAGAACTTAGAACTACTTAAACCTAACTAACCTATGGACATCACACACATCCATGCCCGAGGCAGGATTCGAACCTGCGACCGTAGCGGTCGCGCGGTTTCAGACTGAAGCGCCTAGAATCGCTGGGCCACATCGGCCGGCGATGCAGAGACTAACAATCTGTTCTCTTTTAATACAATGCTCCACATTTAAATGGACAAGTTGTCAGAAACTTAAACTATCATGTTGGTCCTGTACTGTTATGTTGACTCCTGTAGTTGAGGTTCTAACTCGGGGCGAGCTCTTGCCAGTTCCTATGCTGAGATGGGAGGCGTGGTCGTCAGAAGCGGCTCGCGGACGTCGTTGCGGATTGCAGCTAGCCCTCGCTAATGTTTGTAGTGTCGATTCGCGTGGCCAACTTTGATGTCGCACAGCTATCTTTGTATGGTACCGCACAAACGTGATGTGTGGGGTTTTATTTCTATTAGAAGCCTTGACCATAATCACAATTGAGGCCAAAGGTAATTACACATGCAGGTACGAGAGAAAGCCACGGCTGGAATCGAAAGCTGTAAGGTGCGTGTACGTATTAAAGCAGACAGCAGAAGATTACATCACACTGTGGATAACTAGGGTTGACAAGATGATATATCCAGTTCCTCGGAGATATCCACTAAAGAGGCAGGTAATCACAGCAACACAAGTTCATTTCCCTAACATAATGTTAACAAAACCCTCAAAGTATTATGGAGGTAAAATTCCTTCACGTTTTAAATTAAACGAAGTTCTTCTACAAGCAAACAACCAAATAATGGTTCTTCAATGATAATCAGACTTGAAGATCCTGAATCCCAAAAACAAATAATTAAGTTCTTCAACACGTGGAATTAACCACCTCATGCTCTAAAGGTGTGCCAAATTATGAAATATGAATGAAGTTAAGTTCCGTTCAAGACAAGTTCCTCAGTTCTTTCAAATTAAAATTTATTTTTAATACTAAGACTTATTTCAATATTTATTGTATATTTAAGTTGTTTATTTTTATTTTTAGATGACCGGTTTCTATTTATAGATCATCCTCAGATCAAGGAATGTAAGATCTGAAGATGATCTCTTAGAAGATCAAAAGATCGAAACCGGTCAAACTACTTAAATTAGATTACGACTGTACATATTGAAATAAATTTTCAGATCACCTTACAGTGGGACTTCACAGGAGAAGCAGCGGCGGTCAAACAGTTCAGAAAAATTTCTACGCCTGGCAAGGATATAAGCACAAAGTAAATTCGTGGCACTATCTTGTCTGTGAATAAAACGTACATTAGAAATTATACCAAGTCCAATCTAGTACGTCGCCGATGAGACTCCAGAAGGGGAGACGTCAATGCTGTCCCAGAAGGTGGTGGCGGAGTCCAGACCGAGACGTAGCGGAGACCCGCTGGTCAGTTGCTCACTCTGGTGGAACTGCTCTGCTAAGCCCGCGTGCCAGCCTAAACAGCTGCCTCGCGGTTGGATACGTGCGGGCCTAATTTAGGCACATGACTCTGCGAACACAGCTACATCTCGCATCGGCATGCACGCCGCCTCGTGGCCTGGCCAAAACGCTGTTGCCACGGCCTGCGGAGTTCAGAGTCCCCACGTCACTGTTCCGCAGTGGCGGACCTCGCGGCAATCGAAACGACTTAGAAGTTGTGCGGGCTGCACTCGGCGCCTCACATCTAAGGGACCAATGCACAAGTCATCGAAGACTGCATATTAAGAATCGCTTATGCCTTAGCTCCACAGGAAATTTCTACTGTCAATTACCCTTCTAGGATGGATTCCAGAGACAAGTATTCAGATAAACCTCCTGGTCCATGTATGGGTTTCGGTGCGATCTCAAAGAGACCCACCGAGCGATGTGACAAGTGGTTAACAGACTGTACTCGCGTTCTGGAAGACGACGGTTCAGATCTCTGTTCGTGCGGTCATACAGATTTGAGATTTTACAAAATCACTTAAAGCAAATGCCGGGATGGTTCCCTTGAAAGGGTACGGTCGATTTCCTTATCCTTTCTTCCCTAATCTGACCTTGTGCTCCATCTCTAATGACCTCGTCGCCGAGGGAACGTTAAACCTAACATTCCTTTTCGAATATGCCTGGCATGTAGTTGATTCCGACGCATCTAATACCTTCCCCAGCATTTACGCAAACGCATTTTGCACGTAGCATTTAACGAGTCGACGCCGAGAGTGCCAACAAAATGCGCTACTGAGAAAAGTTGTGTTAAGTGGTGAGAAGGGATGATGCATTTGCGTCTGAGCTAGTAATTTGGAACTGTGCTGTCGATCGCGACGGGGGCCTCCATCCGAAGAGAGAACCACGATTATTCTTGTGAGAAATCACTTTCCTACCTCTGTCAGCTGTATTTATTTGAAACAAAAGCTTTATTCATTGGCTACTTGCTAAGACAGTACAGTTCCTGAGCTCGCACACGATCATGCTATTTCATTTTAGGACGCTTACTGCATCATGTGTATGTTTATTCCAAGCCATGTGGTGACCAATTTTAATGTGTTGTGTATGCTGGTACACTGACAATTTTTATTCCAAACGCAGAAGTGGCGTCTGTGAAGGTACATTGTTACACCATTCAGTTGAAATGTGGAACTCCGTTACATGATGTATTCCACACTACGGTGTGAAATCGACCATGCTGACATATGGAAGAGCGTAAAGTAATTGTTGTGTGAGGATGCTTGATAATATCAAGAGATACGTAGATGCGGATCTCGGGCAAGATCAGTTCGGGTTATAGAGAAAGGTATGGTTACTATTGATGCAACGACTTATCTAAACGGGGGTAAATTCAGAATGTAAGCAAATATTTACAGCATTTGCAGCCTTCGAAGAAGATTTTCATAATGTTACCTGAATACATACTTAGAAATTCTCAAAGCAACATGTGTGACATTGAAGTAGCGAGTAGTTATCTACAGCGTGTAAGGGAAACCGATTGCAGTTGCAAGAGTCGAAATATGTCAAAGGAAGAAAATAGTTGTGAATATAGTGAGACAAGATTGATCCATGTCATTGAGTCTGTACACAGAGCAAGCAGTAAAGGAAATCAAAGATAAATTTATAAAAGGGGCTGAAGTCCAGGAAGAAGAAACTGAAACTTTGAGGGTTGCCGATGACATACTTATGCCATCAGACAGCAAATGACTTGGATGAACAGTTGAATGGGCTGGAGAGTCTTGGAAAAGTTCCTAATATGACATCAACTGAAAGGAAACAAATGTACTGGAAAGTAGTCGAATTGCGATGGGAGTTCATTTAGTAATGCAACATTTCTAAATTTCATGAGAAATTTCATTTCTGCTGCTTGTAGCCTGCTTGTATCGCGTTTTTAAGGGATCCACGACTCACTTCCATATATATGGAGCCATTGTTTTATAAAACTTTAATTTTGTTTCCTTTCCTTTCTTATTTATCATTCCGCTTATTGATTAATATTTCTTGATCTTAGTTTCTGTATCCTTTTGTATATTACCGTTTATATCGTGTCATGAAAATTTTATGCTGTAGACCTGCACAAGAATGTGTTACCTGTTACTACTTTTCAACGGGTGACACATGATTTTAGTTTATGCGAAGGTTATATTCTCTTTTCCCTAATTGATGTTGTTCTACACTCATTTTTGTAGCTAATCTTACATTTCTTCCAAAATCGTTCCATCATCTGCATACATACGTTTACTGACGTATTTGTCTCCGGTTCTTAATCGGATCATCTATATGCACACTAGAAATGGTAAGTGACAAGCTACAGTTTAGTTTAATCCCTTATAGATAGTGATTTCTTCAGCTCTGTTATTACCAACTTTAATTATTATTTTTGTGTCCTTGTATAAGCGTTTTATAGCTATTAATACTGAATAAATTTTCAACAGACAAGATCGCTAAAATCTTTTATTTATAGAGATTACCGGTTTCGGCAGTTTTCTGCCGCCAGTTTTGGATCTGAAAAAGATGGCACCGAAAATGCTAGGGTACAGAAACTAACACAACAGCACACATAATTATATACAAGATTGGCAGTACATGGAATAAAAACATACGAATGTTTACATCGTTACACCATCTTCTCTTTCAGTACAGTAAATGGAGCTAAACAATGTATGTACAAGTTGTGTGTCATGCGTCATACTAGAAATCGGCATGTCAGTTTTAAAATAACATGCTACGTACACACGTTTCGGCGTCGATTACAAGAACTCACATTCATCACCACAACAGACAGAGCTCAACGTGAACATTCATAGTGATACATAAGTACATAAGACGGCGCAGTGGTAATACGAATCGATATTATCATCTCACCTTAGATTAAGGCATGGATCTCATATTCCATACAACTACATATGCCTAAATTATCATAACATAAAACCCAAGTAAGTATTCTACAGTTTTAAAGAAAACATGTCTGTAAAATCATGTGCAACATTCCTAAAACATAATTTATACATAAACTTTTTATCTCATTTAGAATTTTTTAAAAACATTTTGCATAAATCTTAATAATCCTTTAACAAATTTTCCACTTTACATAATCACAAACAATGTAACAATGTATAACCACTTAAAAATCCCTTACCTGTAGATAATGTTATCATATTTAGATTGATTTTACTACATCCATGAATAGCTTGACATCTACAGGCACAGATATGATATTTTATCAATATATTCGAAGTAGCAATGCAGCTATTTAATGTTTGTGCCTTTCCTACGAGTTAACATATTTACATGAGCTTATCCATGGCAACATGTCGCTCGACGCTAAGGCGAAATCTCTTCACCGGACGCCGATGTGCAATCTGATCACCTGATAGCTAGGCGAACACTCTTCCAATGGTTAATATAATCAGTGCACAATTATCACGCCGTATGGGAATAGAATCGCTCTTAAACTGAGCCAATGATTTAGCACTATCAGCTCACTCTTACATATGCTGTGCTAGGACAAATATGTTCACATGAAATTCACCATAGATGACGAATGTCAAAAATATCATGTAACAAAAAATGACCAGCGTACAGAGTATCATAATTTTAAAAACGTTTTTACAACAAATCCTTAAGACAAATTTTCATACAGAATTATATTACATGCCAATTTTTATCTAAAAAGAATATTTTCCGAAAATATTTCTAAAATACTTGAACGGCATTTCCGTAATACATTTTTCTTCTAATATGAGAGTTTCTGTTGTAGTTTTTATGAGATTATTAATTATTTTTGCAAATATATTATACGCTGAGAAATGGAAACCGTACCATCAAGCTTAATCTGTGCGCTGCCCCTAACGCCGCCGCTGGATTTGATGCATACTGGCTCTATCCACGTTACACAGTCTCAATATGAAAAAGGATAGATCTTTTTTTGACTGACGTTTTACTAAAAATTAGACTAGGGTTCAATAGTACGTCGTTGCTGGGGTTGTTGCGGTGTGCTACATAAAATACACACTCGACTATGTATGTAATTAATGAAACTGCTGCCATAACGCTGACCATTATTTTACGTCACGTCGCTGTCGCATATTGAGGATATCACACAAAGTTCTGTAGGCGAGAGCGTGTCATTATATATGTCCCATTGAAAATTACTGCTTATTTGTTTTAATATACATAGTGAAACTCAGCTACACGACAATGGATCGGGTCCTGTTTCCAAATTACTGATCATTATCTCCCACACAAACTTCGCAATATATGACAAACATCTCGCGCAAGCGAGCCCGCTGTAATGGCCAACTACCAGCGCTGAAGTTCAGCGGTTGCAGCTCCGCATTATGTCGCTTCACAGTTCAAGTGTTAATATTCCATCGTTTCTGCGGATTCTGTATGTGTGCGTTATCAGTGACGTACTGCACAGATATCGGTTCACAATTGTCGTTTGCGGTAGAACATTACTTACGACGCTACGCACGTGATCTCGATTTAATAATTTGTACCCATCTGGGCCCGTTGCATCGCATATGTTGTATGAGGACTTTATCTATCACGCTATGTGACAAAGACGCTGCTCTGTTTGATTTATTGTCTACTACTATAAGACAATTCGACGTGACTGCCGTCTACAAGTTATGTATGAGACGTACATAGTTGGTATAATACTTCAGATTTTGAAGCAGATAATTTAAGGTATTGCAGAACTATGGTATGCTACGAGCAGCAGGTAGTTTTGATACCCATATGATATCGATGTCTCACTTGCCGTAATACTACTGTATAAGTTCGTTCCTTTGATGTCGCTGGAGCTATAGCAAGTGATAAAGATCTGTTGGGGCAGTTATTTGTGAAGCTGTCGAATTATAAAAGTTTCTTTCATAACGACGTTACTTGACAGCTGTACTGATACTTGAGTAGGCAATGTTTCATTGCGAAAGGATGTTTGCTTCCGTAGTACCCTATGGTTCTTGTCTTTGTTCTTACCAGTCATATTATATTGCTTTATATTGCTTGTATGGTCTGTGTTTATGTGGTTTCAGCTCATATGTAATTTAATGTTGTGGTTGTTTTGGGACTGATGAGGCTAGATACTGTTACGGTGCGCGAGACTTACGACAGCTCTCGACGTTGTTTAATTCTTAAACGTATGCTTTTCAGTGGTTATTTTTAATTTCGTGGTAACATAGTCTCTAATGCTTTTTAGATTTTGTTCTTCTACTCATCACGTGTTTGGAGGGATAATCTCAATAAAAATTTCTACGTAATCTTTGTGTCTTAATTCGATCCTTTCGTATAGAATTTCTTGACAGTAATTTTGAATGTGTAAATATATATAATTTCGGTTTCTTCAAGAATATTCATTAGCGGTCGTTTTTGTGCAACGTGTAAGACCTAGATAGCCCGTTCTATATCGTCCGCTGTATATCATTCCATTTTCCAATGGAGAAAGAAAATTGAAGGGTTATTGTCGCTTTCTCTAATGTGTTCTCGGTATAGGGTATTGAAATTCCGTCCAGTCTGACCTATATAGAATTTATCACTTACTTCGCATTGAATTTTATATTTGCCTAGCTCAGAGTATATAATTGGTTTTTGTTTGCCTGGAGTAAAGCAGTGTTCAAAGATTCTGTTATGCCTAATGTGCAAATTTATATTAGTGTGTTTTAGTAATGTATTAATTGTGTGACATATAGTTCCTAGATATGTAGCGGGCATATATATAAATTTTTGTTTTGTTGGTAATTCTCTTGTCGGCGTTATTTCCTTACTTATGGTTCATTGTATAGTAGTTGTTTGTTGTTGTGGTCTTCAGTCCTGAGACTGGATTGATGCAGCTCTCCATGCTACTCTATCCTGTGCAAGCTTCTTCATCTCCCAGTACTTACTGCAACCTACATCCTTCTGAATCTGCTTAGTGTATTCATCCCTTGGTCTCCCTCTACGTTTTTTACCCTCCACTCTGCCCTCCAGTACCAAATTGGAGATCCCTTGATGCCTCAGAACATGTCCTACCAACTGATCCCTTCTTCTAGTCAAGTTGTGCCACAAACTCCTCTTCTCCCCAATTCTGTTCAATACTCCCTCATTAGTTACGTGATCTACCCATCTAATCTTCAGCATTCTTCTGTAGCACCAGATTTCGAAAGTTTCTATTCTCTTCTTGTCTAAACTATTTATCGTCCACGTTTCACTTCCATACATGGCTACACTCCATACAAATACTTTCATAAACGAAAACTTTTCTTCTTCAGAAACGCTTTACTTGCCATTGCCATTCTACATTTTATATCCTCTCTACTTCGACCATCATCAGTTATTTTGCTCCTCAAATAGCAAAACTCCTTTACTACTTTAAGTGTCTCATTTCCTAATCTAATTCCCTCAGCATCACCCGATTTAATTCGACTATATTCCATTATCCTCGTTTTGTTTTTGTTGATGTTCACCTTATACCCTCCTTTCAAGACACTGTTCCGTTCAGCTGCTCTTCCAAGTCCTTTGCTTTCTCTGACAGAATTACAATGTCATCGGCGAACCTCAAAGTTTTTATTTCTTCTCTATGGATTGTAATACCTACTCCGAATTTTTCTTTTGTTTCCTTTACTGCTTGCTCAATATACAGATCGAATAACATCGGGGAGAGGCTACAACCCTGTCTCACCCCCTTCCCAACCACTGCTTCCCTTTCATGTCCCTCGACTCTTATAACTGCCATCTGGTTTCTGTACAAATTGTAAATACCCTTCCTCTCCCTGTATTTTACCCATGCCACCTTTAGAGTTTGAAAGAGAGTATTCCAGTCAACATCATCAAAAGCTTTCTCTATGTCTACAAATGCTAGGAACGTAGGTTTGCCTTTCCTTAATATTTCTTCTAAGGTGAGTCTTAAGGTCAGTATTGCCTCATGTGTTCCAATATTTCTACGGAATCCAAACTGATCTTCCCCGAGGTCCGCTTCTACCAGTTTCTACATTCGTCTGTAAAGAATTCGCCTTAGTATTTTGTAGCTGTGACTTATTAAACTGATAGTTCGGTAATTTTCACATCTGTCAACACCTGCTTTCTTTGGAGTTGGAATTATTATGTTCTTCTTGAAGTCTGAGGGTATTGCGCCTGTCTCATACATATTGCTCACCAGATGGTAGAGTTTTGTCAGGACTGGCTCTCCCAACGCTGTCAGTAGTGCTAATGGAATGTTGTCTACTCCGGGGCCTTGTTTCGACTCAGGTCTTTCAGTGCTCTATCAAACTCTTCACGCAGTATCATATCTCCCATTTCATCTTCATCTACATCCTCTTCTATTTCCATAATATTGTCCGCAAGTACATCGCCATTGTATAGACCCTCTATATACTCCTTCCACCTTTCTGCTTTCCCTTCTTTGCTTAGAACTGGGTTTCCATCAAAGCTCTTGATATTCATGCTAGTGGTTCTCCTTTCTCCAAAGGTCTCTTCAATTTTCCTGTAAGCAGTGTCTATCTTACCCCTAGTGAGATAAGCCTCTACATCCTTACATTTGTCCTCTAGCCATCCCTGCTTATCCATTTTGCACTTCCTGTCCGTCATTTTTGAGACGTTTGTATTCCTTTTTGCCTGCTTCCTTTACTGCATTTTTATTATGTCTCGTTTCATCAGTTAAATTCAATATTTCTTCTGTTACCCAAGTGTTTCAACTAGCTCTCGTGTTTTTACCTATTTGATCCTCTGCTGCCTTCACTATTTCATTCCTCAAAGCTACCCATTCTTCTTCTACTGTATTTCTTTCCCCCATTCCTGTCAATTGTTCCCTTATGCTCTTCCTGAAACTCTGTGCAACCTCTGGTTCTTTCAGTTTATCCAGGTGCCATCTTCTTAAATTACCTCCTTTTTGCAGTTTCTTCAGTTTTAATCTACAGTTCATAACCAATAGATTGTGGTCAGAGTCCGCATCTGCCCCTGGAAATGTTTTACAATTTAAAACCTGGTTCCTTAATCTCTGTCTTACCATAATATAATCTATCTGATACCTTTTAGTATCTCCAGGGTTCTTCCATGTATACAGCCTTCTTTCATGTTTCTTGAACCAAGTGTTAGCATGATTAAGTTATGCTCTGCGCAAAATTCTACCAGTCGGCTTCCTCTTTCATTTCTCAGCCCAAATCAATTATTCACCTACTATGTTTCCTTTTCCTACTCTCGAATTCCAGCCACCCATGACTATTAAATGTTCGTCTCCCTTCACTACCTGAATAATTTCTTTTATCTCCTCATACATTTCATCAATTTCTTCATCATCTGCAGAGCTAGTTGGCATATAAACTTGTACTACTGTGGTAGACGTGGGCTTAGTGTCTATCTTGGCCACAATAATGCCTTCACTATGCTGTGTATAGTGGCTTACCCGCCCGCCTATTTTTTTGTTCATTATTAAACCTACTCCTGCATTACCCCTATTTGATTTTGTATTTATAACCCTGTATTCACCTGACCAAAAGTCTTGTTCCTCCTGCCACCGAACTTCACTAATTGCCACTACATCTAACTTTAACCTATCCATTTCCCTTTTTAAATTTTCTAACCTACCTGCCCGATTAAGGGATCTGACATTCCACGCTCCGATTCGTAGAACGCCAGTGTTCTTTCTCCTGATAACGACGTCCTCTTGAGTAGTCCCCGCCCGGAGATCCGATTCAAAATGGTTCAAATGGCTCTGAGCACTATGGGACTTAACATCTATGGTCATCAGTCCCCTAGAACTTAGAACTACTTAAACCTAACTCACTTAAAAACAGCACACAACACCCAGCCATCACGAGGCAGAGAAAATCCCTGACCCCGCCGGGAATCGAACCCGGGAACCAGGGCGTGGGAAGCGAGAACGCTACCGCACGACCACGAGATGCGGGCGGAGATCCGAATGGGGGGCTATTTTACCTCCGAAATATTTTACCCAAGAGGACGCCATCATCATTTAATCATACAGTAAAGCTGCATGCCCTCGGGAAATATTACGGCTGTAGTTTCCCCTTGCTTTCAGCCGTTCGCAGTACCAGTACAGCAAGGCCATTTTGGTTAGTGTTACAAGGCTATCAGTCAATCATCCAGACTGTTGCCCCTGAAACTACTTAAAAGGCTGTTGCCCCTCTTCAGGAACCACACGTTTGTCTGGCCTGTCAACAGATACCCCTCCGTTGTGGTTGCACCTACGGTACGGCTATCTGTATCGTTGAGGCACGCATGCCTCCCCACCATCGGCAAGATCCATGGTTCATGGAGGGGGGGCGGCGTTGTATAGTAGCGCGTTTATTTACAGGTTATCGACAATTTTAGGATCAAAATCATTTCTTTCTGCAACGTATTTTAGAATGTGTATCTCTTTTTGCATACCATAGAAGCAAACAGCCTGTAACGACATAACATCACTGACTCAGCCGTCAGTACAGCTGTCGAGTAACGTCATTATGAAAGAAACTTTCATAATTCGACAACTCACTCAAGCATTTATTTGTCTTGACACTGACAGATGCCTCCTGAAGGATATCGTACAAAATTCTGTCCAACTGGCACCTTAGATCGACAAAATCCAGAGCTGCTTGAACGACCCTGGCCGTAATGCTCCAAACGGTCTCAACTGGGGAGAGATTCCGTACCTGGCTGATCCAGGTAGGGTTTGGCAAGCACGAAGACACGCAGTGAAAACTCTCACCATGTGCAGTCGGCTATTATCTTGCTGACATGTAGGTCCAGGATGGCTTGCAATGATGGGCAATAATCCAGGGAGTAGAATATCGGCGACGTCTCATTGTGTAAGGGTGCCGCAGATAACAACCAAATTGGATCTGCTACGAAAAAGAATGGCACATCAGACCATCACTGCTGGCTATCGGGCCACACGGCGGGTGACAGGTTGGTATCCAACTGCTGTCTGGGGCATCTCCAGAAACGTCTTCGCCCTGTAATCTCATTGACTGGATTAGAGCTGTCTTCGCTGGTGAGTCCAGCTTCGAGCTGAGTCCCGATGACTAACGAAGATGTATCTGGAGACAGTAATTTTTTAGAACATTTAGCAGTTAGCGTTTGTGGAGTCGTAGCGCGTGCTCCGTTTACCTCCACCACCTATCATTATGGTGAGAGGTCTGAAGATGGTGTAAAACAGACCGAAACCGGTAATCTCGAAAAGAAGAAGTTTCTTGCGGTTGTAACTATGCATATGCATTTTTAATTATATGGAGTCGCCCCGGACAGTGGTGGGATGCCAACCTGACTGTCGAAAGCCATAACAGGACCCCTTTGGTGGCCATCTGTGGCACCTTTACAAAACAGCGGTAAGTCGACGATATTCTACACCCAGCTATGTTGCTATTCATAGCAAGCTATTCTGGGCTTACATTTTGGCAAAATAATGCCCGCCGGCACACAGTGAAAGTATGTACTGCTTGTCTTCGTACGTGTCAAACCCTACGTTGGCCAGCAAGGTAGCCGGATCTCTTCTCAATTGAGAACTTTTGGAGCATTACGGGCTGGGCCCTCTAACCAACTTGGGATTTTGACGACCTAAGAATAGAATTTGGCAGGCTATCCTTCATGAGGACTTCCATTACCTCTTTGCATTAATGCCAAGTCCAATGACAGCGTGCATAAGGGCCAGAAGTGGACGAATGCGTCATTGACTTGCTGGGTTAGTGAACCGTATTCTCTTGAATAAATCATCTAATTTTTTTGAAATTGTAATCATTTATTTGTCTCTACACGCACATCACGTCTACCGATATCCGCTCCATTCTGATTGGTCTTTGAATGCATTACAGTTAAACTGGCTCTAAAGAATGTTTTTCCCCGATTCTTAATAAAAACTGGGGTGATATCATTGTACTTCGACATAATGATTGAAGAAGCATTGAGACTTTCTCACATTCCATTCCATTATTCACAGTTCATTCCACGACTGTTAGAATCGGTGACCGGCGGAGAAGAAAACCGAATTGGCACAATTAGACAGCTGTAAAAGACACGAGGCAAGAAAACCGTCACCTGTTAAGCGAGGGAAGCTGCAAAAAGTTTGCTGGACCTCCTCTTTACCTGTTGATCACCGTAGCCCTACATACGTAACAGTTCGCGAGAAGCAACATGCGTTGTTAGCAAGACCGGTGTAGTAATGTTACAGCAGGAACATTCCTTATGTCTCAACCTAATGTAAGTTAGGCAGTGGGGTGTAAATTAATGTGCTACATAGGGATTTCATCATTCAACAGGATGGCGCCTTTCAAATTTCCACAATACTGTGTACTAGATTACCTGAATGACACATTGCCACATCACTGGATAGGCCACCTTGCACCCACTGGTTTGGTGCTACTCGAGGGGCCACAACGGTCGCTTGGCTTGATACGTCACGATCTTTCCTTGTGGGGTCGTATTAACGATAGCGTTTATGTTCCTCCTCCAACACCTCGAAGACTTGCTACACCGTACTGTAGCAGCTGTTCTTACCGTTGCTCCTGATACACTGGACTACCGGTTACATGTGGGCCGTGTGACGAAGGTGAAGGGTAGATGTCACGAACATTTAAAATTTCGTATCATTTGCTAACTTGTTCCTGGCCATTTCTTTGAACAGATTTTTTGAAATGTTCATAGACTTCATACGAGAAGCGTTCAATAAGTAACGTAACATTTTTTCACGAAAGCATGTTTATTTTATTCACAATTCCAATACTCCAATTATTCTCTATTCTTTTGGCTACAAAACACTATTTTTCAACATAATCTCTGATCAGTGCAACTGTCTTACGTCACCTTACTGGGAACACTTCTATACCCGCATGGTATCATCCTACTGGTCGACGTCGGAACCAACTCCTTGTTGCATCGATAACCTCCCCACCATCCATGTACTGCTTCCTGCGAAGCGTATCCTTCATTGTGCCAAACAGACGGTAGACAGAAGGTGCGAGATACGGGCTGTAGGGTGGATGAGGAACAACATTCAAATGAAGTTTTGTGAGCTGCTCTCTGGTGTGCAGACTTGTGTGAAGTCTTGCACTGTTATGGAGACAGAGAGAGAAGTTTCTTTGCATTTTTGTGGCAACGAAAACGCTCAAGTTGTTTCTTCAATTTGTTGAGGGTTACACAATAACTATTGCACTATTAGGGAGGACAGCAAAGAGTATAACACCTTCACTCCCCGCAGACCGTGGCCAAGAGTTTACCGGAGGAGGGTGTGGCTTTGAAGTTTTTCTTCGGAGGAGAGGTAGCGTGGCGCCACTCAATGGATGGCCTTTTTTCGGTCTCAAGTAATGAACTCATATTTCATCGCATGTGACAATATTCGACAAAAATTGTTACGTCAGCCTCGTAACACACAAACAATTCCGCACAGGTGTCCCTAGTTGCTCTTCTATTAGGGGGCGAGGAACCCCGCCGGTACACAACTTCGAGTACCCCAACTGGTGCCGAACCGCGCAATACCCTGATAGTCGATGTTGGTGCAAACGTCGTCTAACTGTTCGTGCAGATGGTTGTTGTCTTACAAACGTATCATGTCAGCACGTTGTAGGTGTCGCCACGGGCGCCAACCTTGTGTGAATGCTCTGAAAAGCTAATCATTTGCATATCACAGCATCTTCTTCCAGTCGGTTAAATTTCGCGTCTGTAGCACGTCCTCTTCGTGGTGTAGAAATTTTAATGGCCAATAGTGTAATATATACAATTTCTACATTGAATATTTGTTTTGTTGTTTCATTTACAATTCTTAATACTACCAAGTTAGGTAAGTTAACGGAACAACGTTTAGTTACGATCTAGCTGTCTGACATCTGGAGGTTTAGGTGTTAGCGGCGCTATTTCCGCATTTCGCAGCTCTCCCCTGTTTCCGTCTGCACTGTGCTGGCGACAGCGTAATGAGCGCAGTTCGGCGGATGTGTAAGCCGGGTTGCCTACTGCGGAGTGAATTAAACGCCAAATACACGCGAGCAGGTGGCGGGCTAGCGGACTTCTTCAGCGCACAATGAGCTCGGGAGGCAGCCACTGCTACTGCTGCGACCTCCGGCAGTAAATCTGCCCCCGCTCTATCGGCCGGACTCGACAGTAAGGAGTTGGGGAGCTGCTCGCTTCTACCCGCTTCCAAAGCGGCTAACGCTCCGACTGCGCCATTACCGCAGAGCACAAACCCCCCTAAATGCGCCCACGACGGAAACCCCGAAATAACGCGGCCAGTATCTAAATTATTTTCTAAATGCGAGCTGCTTCTCCCCCCCCCCCCCACCCTGCTGGCATACATATTCATAGTGTGGCCGTTAAGGGCGCGAGCAGGGGCGCCCGCGCAGATAAAAAATGTTTACGGCCACTGGACGACCATTGCGGCGGCCGGCACGGCACGGACCAGAGCGGAGCCAAAGCGAACGTACCAGCGCAAAGGGCCAGCGCGCGCTCTGAATTCGCTTCCTGCTTTGCCCCCAGTGTTTACTTTTTGTAGAGGAGACGGCCCTACCGGAAACTCAGCCCCAGGGTAAGAATGAGCTGATTCGATTAGCTTTCTCAGAAACTACGGGGATAATCCAGGAACTGAGGACCATTTGCGCATTCTTCCTACGGATCTGTCTTGCTTGACAAGGGGAGTATGTGCCCAACTGGTGTCTCTGTTTTGTCATCTTTCGCATGACTGGATTACTTAAGTACACCAGACAAAAAATTAAACATCACGAGAATTTATTCACCATATAGCATTACGCATGAAATACAGTCAAAAAAAATGTGTGTGAAATCTTATGGGACTGCTAAGGTCATCAGTCCATCCTAAGGACAAACACACACACCCATGGCCGAAGGAGGACTCGAACCTCCGCCGGGACCAGCCTCACAGTCCGTGACTGCAGCGCCTTAGACCGCGAAATACAGTCAATAAGACATAAAAAGCGCATAAACAAATATAACGAAATATTTTTGTGGATGAGGAGTTGAAAAGTATTCATTCTCTTCGAATATTCTTTCAGCAGGGCTTCTTGCCTTCTTAACAGAGCAAAAGGAAGACTGAGTTTAACGTCCCGTCTACACTGAGGTCATTAGAGATGGAACACAAGCTTGATTGTGTCAAGTATGGTGAAGAAAATCGGCCGTGTCCTTTCAAAGGAACCATCCCGGCATTTGTCTGGAGCAATTTAGGGAAATCACGGAAAACCTCAATGTGGGTGGGTAGGCACGGTTTTGAACTGTCGTCTATCTCAATTGCGAATCCCGTCTGCTAACTACTGCGCCACCTCCCTCGATTTCACAGAGGGGGAGCTTTGTCACTGCGTGTTGGAAGCTAACATAAGGGAGTACTTCTTACGCATCCGAAAATGATTCTCACTGTATTGTTGAGCTTATTGTCTATCTTCTTTATGTGAACGCTGCTCAAACACACAGGAGCACAATATTCAGCCATTTAAAACACTAAAGTTTGAAGAGTATCTGCTAATGCTCCCCAGTTGGTAATACAGAGTTTCTGAATAAGGTTGTCGTGTGTATTTAATTTCCAAGAAGTTTTTGCTAGATGTGTCGTATCATGTATCGCTACTACCCCACAGGCGTCACAAAGTTGGCAATAATTGAAAGTTTCTATCAGACTCCGATAGCGGTCAAGCAGAGGATGGCAGACCCAACGGTGTGCTCCCACTGAGCCACACCTCCACGGGCTCTGGAAAATGAGCGCGCTCTCCCGCCACAGTGTGGGACTATTGGCGACAGCCACGACTCACCCCATTCACACTTGGAGCCTCTTTGCCAAGACACGATCTTACTTGAGCATCATGCTCATTGACATTGTGATAGCTTGAATCTATTTTTTGCTGCATTATCTGTAATGAGCCTTTGTACGCTTGGAGAAAAACCAGTTAAGTGAATATTCTATTTACTGTGTTTGCCAATTATTTCTGCTCCTGTGCAGTATTCCTACAACTATAGTTGCCAGACGACTCTGTAGCACACCTCTCCTTACCGTTGTGAACGAAATAGTACACAACAAGGTGCTTCCTGAATGGTAGCTTGCTATAAAAAGTTATTCCAAGACAATTTGGGTGACTCTGGTGGGGAAGCGCTGTGTCGTTCATATGGACCTCCAGTTTATAGTCTGCCGCTTTGTTGTTTGAGTGGAAACGGCTGACTTTGGTTTTAGAAAGATTGGAGACGAGTCTCCGCATGGTGAAATATTTATGCATTTTGTTGAGATCATCAGTTAGAGTGCTTTCACCACTTTTGAACGCCTTGTGCTGAAATGCACGTGCTAGATCGTCAAGGTATCCAGACTTCTTTACGCTGGCTTCAGGTACATCACAAATATAAGGATTGAAAACTATAAGGAATAGTACTGACTCGTGAGGTAGTCCCTTAGTTAATCTCTTTGCTTATGAGACTACTCTGCTTGTCTGAGAGGATGTTATTGATTAGTCTCAATGTGGTTTCGCAGGGGACGACTGTGATCAGCTTGTATACGAGTCGTCCTTTCACAATGTCGGGAGGACGACGGTTCAATCCCGCGTCCGGCCATCTTGATTTAGGTTTTCCGTGATTTCCCTAAATAGCTCCAGGCAAATGCTGGGATGGTTCCTTTGAAAGGGCACGGCCGACTTCCTTCCCCATCCTCCCCATCCTCCCCTAATCCGATGAGACCGATGACCGCGCTGTTTGGTCTCTTCCCCCAAACAATCCAATCCAATCTTTCACAATGTATCGTAACCGACAGTCAAGTCTCAAAGGCTACAAATCAGTTGTTTCTGAAGTCCAGCTTCGATGTGCGTAGTTAGGCTTAGAACCAGGTCTATGCACCTCCTTTTTGGTCTGTAACCCTCTTGCTCTACATGAATATTTCCCAGGATTCTTTTGCCTACCCTAGTTAACAGAAGTCTTGTAATAGCAACTGAAAAATACTGCTGGATGATAGTTCTCTCCTTCATCTGAAGGTTTATTAAGTTTCAGGACAACGATAATATTAGTAAATTTCAAAGCATTTGGCAGACATCCCGATGTAAAAAATTTTATCAGCCGTACCCTAATCCTCTTCCCACGGCGATTTAGAAACTCAGAGTAAATACTATCAAAACCAGATGACTCGCCTATCTTTACATCTTTGAGAGCTGTTTCTAGTTCCTTCAGAGTGAAGTCGTGAGAGAATTGTGTATCAGCAGGTGTTATTTGTCGAATGTTACTATGCTCATTTTTTTTTTCATTTTTCTTGTATGCTTTGTCTGGTGAGGCTTGCGAGAGCGCAACATTTTCGTTTACTATTTCGTCTGTTGTCACTGAGTAACCTGCCCGAATTGTCAGGTTACTTCCACCCATATTTTTCATCAAGTTACAGGACTAGCTACTTGATTTCTTAAAATCCAACTTAATTGTTGTTTTGATCCATTTCTCTCTTCTTAATTCACTCAGCTTTTGCATCTTTTCACGAGCTAGATCAGACCACCATCCATATGATTCAGAGAGTTCTTGGCATTCATGGCACTACCCTAGAATATATTCCTTATAGTAACCCCATGGTACACATTTTTATATACCCGCCATTACAGCACCAAGACGTCTGTCGAAACTTCCAGGTGAAACTGATATTCGTCTGAAAACTTTATCAGATTCCTTTGAGAATGTTTCCCAGTTTAGCCTTTGAAAGTTCTATCTTGGTCTAGAAATAGGTCGAACAAGCGGAATATATATAAATGACCTAGTAGATAGTGTCGGAAGTTCCATGCGGCTTTTCGCGGATGATGCTGTAGTCTACAGAGAAGTTGCAGCATTAGAAAATTGTAGCTAAATGCAGGAAGATCTGCAGCGGATAGGCACTTGGTGCAGGGAGTGGCAACTGACCCTTAACATAGACAAATGTAATGTATTTCGAATACACAGAAAGAAGGATCCTTTATTGTATGATTATATGATAGCGGAACAAACACTGGTAGCAGTTACTTCTGTAAAATATCTGGGAGTATGCGTGCGGAACGATTTGAAGTGGAATGATCATATAAAATTAATTGTTGGTAAGGCGGGTACCAGGTTGAGATTCATTGGGAGACTCCTTAGAAAATGTAGTCTATCAACAAGGGGAGTGGCTTACAAAACACTCGTTCGACCTATACTTGAGTATTGCTCATCAGTGTGGGATCCCTACCAGATCGGGTTGACGGAGGAGATAGAGAAGATCCAAAGAAGAGCGGCGCGTTTCGTCACAGGGTTATTTGGTAACCGTGATAGCGTTACGGAGATGTTTAACAAACTCAAGTGGCAGACTCTGCAAGAGAGGCGCTCTGCATCGCGGTGTAGCTTTCTCGTCAGGTTTCGAGAGGGTGCGTTTCTGGATGAGGTATCGAATATATTACTTCCCCCTACTTATACCTCCCGAGGAGATCACGAATGTACAATTAGAGAGATTAGAGCGCGCACGGAGGCTTTCAGACAGTCGTTCTTCCCGCGAACCATACGCGACTGGAACAGGAAAGGGAGGTAATGACAGTGGCACGTAAAGTGCACTCCGCCACACACCGTTGGGTGGCTTGCGGAGTATAAATGTAGATGTAGATGTAGAATCTAGTATCCAAGTCAGTACATGACTGGTTGGCGACGGCTGTATGGACAGTCACCTAGAAGTATTCTGGACATGTTGAGAGGTAAGTTTTGAGACTTTTATGGGGAGATACCGTGTAATGCTCTCACTAACTTTGAAAATCGCCTCGTTCATCGCGGAAGAGAGCTCACAACTTGTGTCAGCTACGTCATAACTATACTAGCAAAAGTTTTTAATGGCTTCCAAGGGCAACAAAATTTGATGTTACAGATTTATTGATATAGAAAGTTAAACATTCTGTACTAATCTACTCATTGACATTTATAATCTTGTGTTGAAAGTTTACAATAAATCATGAAAATTAGAGTGTGTGTACAGAGAGGTGACCAAAGTCGTGGCATAGCGATATGCACACATACAGATGGCTGTAGTATCGGGTGTAGATGGTATAAAAAGGCAATGCACTAGCGGAGCTGTCATTTGCACTCGGATGATTCGTGTGAAGAGTTTTCGGACTTGATTATAACCACAAAACTGGAATTAAAAGACTTTGGACGCGGAATGGTAGTTACAGCTAGATGCATGGGAGTCCCATTTCAGAAATCGTTAGGAATTCAGTGTTCCTGGATCCACAGCACCAGTAACGAACCGATAATAACTAATTTCAGGCTTTACCTCTCACCGCAAGGAACACAGTGGCCGACAGCTTTCATTTAACGACTGAGAATAGCGATGTTTACGTAGAGTTGTTATTGATAACAGACAAGCAACATTGCGTGAAATAACCGCAGAAATCAATTTGAGACGTACGACGAAAGTATCGGTTACGATAATCCGGCGCAATTTTGTGTTAAAGATCTATGGCAGGAGATCGATGTGAGCCACCTGGGCTTGTGATCATATCGGTTGGACTCTAGACAACTGGGAAACAGAGGACTTGTCAGATGAGTTGCTATTTCAGTTGCTAAGAGCTGATGGTAGCGTTCGAGTATGTCGCAGGCACACGAATCCATGCACCCAAGTTGGCAATAAGGCACTGTGTAACCTGGTGGTGGCTCCACAATGGTGTGGGCTGTGTTTACATGGAATGAAGTGGGTCCTCTGGTGCAACTGAACCGATCATTGACTATAAATGGCTATGTTTGGGTACTTGGAGACCGATTGGATCCATTCATGGACTTCATGTTCCCAAACATGTCATCGGGCCACTTCGCAATTGGTTTGAAGACCAATCTGGACAACTCGAGCGAATGATTGGCCACCCAAATCAACTGACGTGAGTCCCATCGATCATTTATGGGATATAATCGAGAAGACAGATAGTGCACAAAATCCTGCACCAGCAACAATTTCGCAAATATGGACGGCTGTAGAGACAGCGCCGTTGAGTAATGGTGCAGGGGAGTTCCAGCGGCTTGCTGAGTCCATGCTATGTCGAGTTCATGCACTACGCGGGACAAAAAGGAGGTCCGACACGATATTAGGAGATATCCCTACGATTTTCTCACCACAGTGTACGAGAAACCGTAACATCTGCTCGTCGATTATGGGGAAGTATACATTCCGGTTATGTTGACCGTAACTTGTATCAGTTGGTCCAAGTGATAGTACGAAAAACACCCTCAAAATAATATACAGTTACCTCGCCTGTGGCTTGACGTACTCCGTCGACACACACACACACACACACACACACACACACACACACACACTGCTGGTAAACATCTCATTGGTCGGTCGTTGCTTTCGACGCCTTGCTTCGTTTGAAAAGAGGCAAAATTCCAAGTCACCGGCACATACTGTGGTGTCGTCCGAAGAAGTTCCCAAGGCAACTTGGTACACGCGACGGAGCCGCAAGTAAGAGTAGTTGGTGCCAGAAGCAACGACGAATGAGAGGCTTTGACGTATACACGCCGTCAAGAGTTCCATCTGTCGTCACCGCAGCATGCTTACGTACGTCAGAGCGTGATGCCGATCGGTCCCAGTCTGCAATCATCGCTGAAGGCGACACCATCGTCTGACGACAGCCACCAGTGCGAGAGTTGTATTCGACAGTACTGCAGCACAGTTTGTAGTCAATTGTACTTTGAGCGAAGTGACTTATATTGTACTGTATCGAGTGATAAATAAGTTTTCTATGACAGTAACAAACATAAATGAAAGACCTGTGGAAATGTATTGTTTCACAGTTAAGCATTTCGTCTTGTTAATTATAATAAAGTGATCTAATATTTGTATGTGTTACGTATATACTCTGTCACATTAAGAAGTATTAGTTGGTGCCTAAGTTTGTAGCGTTTTTCTTTTGCATGTTGGTATTTCAGATGCTATGGGTTTACTTATCGATTGTCATTTTTTATTTGTAGTTCACTGTTTCTGTCTAAGTTTACATATAGTCATTTTGTTATTCGGAGTAGTGAGTGAAGCTATGAACCCTAGAAAATGGAGTGCAAAGTGGAGATATCTGAACATTTCCGACATATTCTTCTGTTTGAGTTCAGTAGAGGGGTGACAGCAGTGGAGGCAGCCAGATATTTTGGGCTGTGTATGGGAATAATTCCATAGGACAGATCACAGCAAGTAAACGGTTTTCTCGTTTTAAGAATGACCGTTTTGACATTAGTGATTCTCCACGTTCAGGAAAACCTTCGCGGTTTGATGATCGTTTAAACGCGTTAGTCCACAATAATCCACTCCCGCCAGGGTAGCCGAGAGCGCTAAATGCGCTGCTTCCTGGACTTGGGTTGGGGCGCTGTCCCCTGATCGAATCCGCCCAGAGAATTAACGACGACGGTCGGTGTGCCAGCCAGCCTGGTTGGGGTTTTTAGGCGGTTTTCCACATCCCGTTAGGTGAATGCCGGGCTGATCCCCACGTTCCGCCTCAGTTACACAGCTCGCAGACATCTGAACACTTTCGCACTTTTCCATGGATACACTAGTTGCAGACAGTTGGGGTGCACTAATTCCGTCCCAGGGGGAACGGGGTGGCGGCTGGAAGGGCATCCGGCCACCCCTTAAACTAACTTTGCCAAAATCCGTTTAACCATGCCGACCCTGCGTGATGCGGAAAAAGGCACAAACGAGAGAGAGAGATTCCACAATAATCCATGTCACTGTTCTCGAGTACTGGTAAATATGATGAACTGTGATCATTCCACCATCGTGCAACATTTGCATGTAATGCGAAAGGTTCAAAAATCAGATGCTTGGTTGATACATGCTCCAAGCCAAAAATAACCAATATCAGCGAGTGTCCCTATGTGCATCTCAACCTGCTCATCATCAATTGGCTCGTGCACAACACCAAACATTCCAACCCTGTGTCATTACTGGTGACGAGAAATGGCATCTTTGTGCTACCATACGAAAAAGAAAGGAATGGTTGAGCCCAAACGAAGCAGCACCTCCACGAATAAAGACTGCAGGCGTCCATAGAAGGTAATGTTACGCGTCTGGTGGAACAGAGGCGGTGTGGTGTACTACGAATTGCTTCCCCGAGGTGTAACCATCACTGCTGACATCTGTTGTCAACAACTGAAGTGTATTGCGGATGCTGTCCAAGAACAACGACCAGGAAGACTGCGTGAAGTAATACTACTCCACGATAACGCCCACTCGCATTCTACAAGACTGACAAAAAGCACTGTGTAGGAGTTGGATTGGAAAAAGCACTATGTACAAGTTGGGTTGGGAAGTCATTCCGTACTCACACCCATTCACGTAATCTTGTGTCCTCAGGTTTTCATCTTTTCAGCTGTACATCTAACAACCTTAAAGCAAAATCCTTTCCGGATGAAAATGCGCTCCGAACATGGCTCAATAAGTTCCTGTTTTCACAACCATGTGATTTCTACTCTCACGGAATCGGAAAGTTACCTCAGCATTGGCAAACTTGTAGATAGTGAAGATGGGAATTCATCGTTGATGTCTAAAGTTTAGGTTGTGTGTGTCTGTGGTGTTTAGTTAAATTACGGAAAAACGCAACGAATTTATGCATTGACGCAATAAAGCTAAGAATCCATCACAGTGCCGACGAGTGTTCTTTCGTTCTGCACAACACATACTGCAACTCTCCACAGTGATCTACTGCACAGCTTGTGTTATGTGACTCTTTGAAAGCGTGTAGCTTCATGTGTCGCTGAAAGCAATGGGCTAACTAGGTATCCGAATCCGAAAGTCCACTGCATGCAGTATCCTTCGAAATGATTTTGAACCCAGTAGATAGTTTCCCCAGCTGTACTGTGGCGAGCATTTTCCTCAAACAGTGGTTCCCTCGGGCCCTTCGATCTGATTTCGGGTTTCGAATATGGCAGTGGCTCACAGTAGCTGCTACTGTTCGCTGTCTGAACATCAGCAGTGTAATAAATAAGCGATAGGTCTTTCATGTCCCAACTCAAGCACATTAACTTCCCTGCAGAATTTGTCTTTTCAAAGTCTTAGCTGAGGGCGAAGGTGGCTATTTTCACACCTTGCTCTGCACGACACTCTGTGGTTCGTTGTAACGGACCGACGCCTCATCAGAGTTTATTGTGTGGCTGAGTAAACCTTTCACATGAGAAAGTTTTAAATGTAGTTCTGACATATCCAAACGTTCCTGTTTGTATTTGCCTGTCAGTTGAGTTGGTACCCAACGAGCACTAGATTTACAATAATTCAGAGATGAATGGGCGATTACAAGCACTCAACCGTACTATTGTTCAACTCACTAGCACTGTAATGAGATCCGACATGACGATGATGACGAATCATTTACTCACCTGTCTTGATCTTCTTGTTAGTTTATGAAGTAGATGGCTTACCCGAACGCTCTTCGTCGCTCACAGATATTTGTCAATTTTGAATCTGATTTAGCCACTCGTAATTTTTTTGTTGATTGAGACAGGTATCACCATACTTCAATGCAACTGTATTTACGAATGAAATTCATTGCTACAGTTCCTTCAGACTATAGAAGACGGATAATTCCCCTCATTTATTCTTTGCCGCATACAGACAATGGGCACTCGTAATAAAATGCTCTGAAATCACAAGAAATAGAGCCATGTACTGGAACATCACATAGCATAGAAGTACAACAGTATGGTTAAGGCCTGTCATTCCTGAGCCAATGAAGCCAAACTACGGGACAGAAACTAAATTGCCTTTACTTACTGACTTTCATTTGTCTGTTACGGCTATTTGTGGAGACGTAAATCTACATCTGCATGTGTACACCGAAAGATACCGTACGGTACATAGCGGAGGGTACAACGTACCATTGTTAGACATTTCCTTTCCTGTTCTACTCGCCTATAGAGCGATGGGAAAACTACTGCCCATAAACCTCCACATGAGCGCTAATTTCTCTCATCTTCGTGATCTTTACCCGAAATGTACGTTGGCGGCTGTAAAATCAACGTGCAGTCGGCGTCAAATGGTTCTCTAAATTTCCGCAACAGTGCCTCGCGAAAAGAGCGTAGCTTCCCTCGAGGGATTCCCAATTGAGTTCACTAAGCATTTCCGTAATACTTGCGTGAAGACCGAACCAACCGATAACAAATCTAGCAGCCCGCCTCCAAATTGCTTCGCTGTCTTGCTTTAATCCGACCTGCTGGGGATCCCAAACACTCGAGAAGTAATTAAGAATGGGTCGCTCTAATGTTCTGTACGCCTTCTCCTTTATACACTCCTGGAAATGGAAAAAAGAACACATTGACACTGGTGTGTCAGACCCACCATACTTGCTCCGGACACTGCGAGAGGGCTGTACAAGCAATGATCACACGCACGGCACAGCGGACACACCAGGAACCGCGGTGTTGGCCGTCGAATGGCGCTAGCTGCGCAGCATTTGTGCACCGCCGCCGTCAGTGTCAGCCAGTTTGCCGTGGCATACGGAGCTCCATCGCAGTCTTTAACACTGGTAGCATGCCGCGACAGCGTGGACGTGAACCGTATGTGCAGTTGACGGACTTTGAGCGAGGGCGTATAGTGGGCATGCGGGAGGCCGGGTGGACGTACCGCCGAATTGCTCGACACGTGGAGCGTGAGGTCTCCACAGTACATCGATGTTGTCGCCAGTGGTCGGCGGAAGGTGCACGTGCCCGTCGACCTGGGACCGGACCGCAGCGACGCACGGATGCACGCCAAGACAGTAGGATCCTACGCAGTGCCGTAGGGGACCGCACCGCCACTTCCCAGCAAATTAGGGACACTGTTGCTCCTGGGGTATCGGCGAGGACCATTCGCAACCGTCTCCATGAAGCTGGGCTACGGTCCCGCACACCGTTAGGCCGTCTTCCGCTCACGCCCCAACATCGTGCAGCCCGCCTCCAGTGGTGTCGCGACAGGCGTGAATGGAGGGACGAATGGAGACGTGTCGTCTTCAGCGATGAGAGTCGCTTCTGCCTTGGTGCCAGTGATGGTCGTATGCGTGTTTGGCGCCGTGCAGGTGAGCGCCACAATCAGGACTGCATACGACCGAGGCACACAGGGCCAACACCCGGCATCATGGTGTGGGGAGCGATATCCTACACTGGCCGTACACCACTGGTGATCGTCGAGGGGACACTGAATAGTGCACGGTACATCCAAACCGTCATCGAACCCATCGTTCTACCATTCCTAGACCGGCAAGGGAACTTGCTGTTCCAACAGGACAATGCACGTCCGCATGTATCCCGTGCCACCCAACGTGCTCTAGAAGGTGTAAGTCAACTACCCTGACCAGCAAGATCTCCGGATCTGTCCCCCATTGAGCATGTTTGGGACTGGATGAAGCGTCGTCTCACGCGGTCTGCACGTCCAGCACCAACGCTGGTCCAACTGAGGCGCCAGGTGGAAATCGCATGGCAAGCCGTTCCACAGGACTACAACCAGCATCTCTACGATCGTCTCCATGGGAGAATAGCAGCCTGCATTGCTGCGAAAGGTGGATATACATTGTACTAGTGCCGACATTGTGCATGCTCTGTTGCCTGTGTCTATGTGCCTGTGGTTCTGTCAGTGTGATCATGTGATGTATCTGACCCCAGGAATGTGTCAATAAAGTTTCCCCTTCCGGGGACAATGAATTCACGGTGTTCTTATTTCAATTTCCAGGAGTGTATATGAGATACACCTTCCCAAATTTCTCCCAATAAAACAAAATCGAGAATCCGCCTTCTGGCTACCAACTTGAAATACTCATTCCATTTCATATCACTTTGCAAAGTTAGATCTAGCTATTTACTCGATGTGACTGTGTCAAGTAGCACATTAGTTACGCTATGTTCTAACGTTACATGAGTGTTTTTCCTTCTCATCGGCATTAACATCCGTCTTTCTGTTTTTAGAGCAAGCTGGATTCATCACACCAGCTAGCAGTCCTATCTACGTCATCTTGTACCCTCTACAGTCACTCAAGGACGACACATTCCCGTACACCACAGTGTCACCAGTAAACAGTTGAAAACTGCTGTTCACCATGTCCGGCAGATTTATGTACATAGAGAATAAGAGCGGTCGTATCACACTTCCGTAGAGCATTTCTGACGATGCCCTTGTCTCTGATGAACATTCGCCCTCGAGGACAAAGTACTCGGTTCTTTTACTTGAAAAAGTCTTTGGTTTTTGGTTGGTTCAACCTTTTTGATCCATACCTCACTTTATTTGTGGATGGAGAAGCACCTCCTCATTCAAATCACAACAAACTAACGGCCAGTAGAGAATTATTGTGTGATTTGAATGTACGCACGAAAGTGCAAAGTAAATGCTGTAGCGAGCATTTAGAACAATAGAACAACCTGAATGCAATCAAAGTGATACATATACAGGGTGTTACAAAAAGGTACGGCCAAACTTTCAGGAAACATTCCTCACACACAAACTAAGAAAAGATGTTATGTGGACATGTGTCCGGAAACGCTTAATTTCCATGTTAGAGTTCATTTTAGTTTCGCCAGTATGTACTGTACTTCCTCGATTCACCGCCAGTTGGCCCAATTGAAGGAAGGTAATGTTGACTTCGGTGCTTGTGTTGACATGCGACTCATTGCTCTACAGTGTTAGCATGAAGCACATCAGTACGTAGCATCAACAGGTTAGTGTTCAACACGAACGTGGTTTTGCAGTCAGCGCAATTTTTACAAATGCGGAGTTGGCAGATTCACATTTGATGTATGGATTAGTACGGGGAAATAGCCGTGGCGCGGTACGTTTGTATCGAGCAGATTTCCAGAACGAAGGTGTCGCGACAGGAAGACGTTCGAAGCAATTGATCGGCGTCTTAGGGAGCACGGAACATTCCAGCCTATGACTCGCGACTGGGGAAGACCTAGAACGACGAGGACACCTGCAATGGACGAGGCAATTCTTCGTGCAGTTGACGATAACCCTAATGTCAGCGTCAGAGAAGTTGCTGCTGTACAAGGTAACGTTGACCACGTCACTGTATGGAGAGTGCTACGGGAGAACCAGTTGTTTCCGTACCATGTACAGCGTGTGCAGGCACTACCAGCAGCTGATTGGCCTCCACGGGTACACTTCTGTGAATGGTTCATCGAACAATGTGTCAATCCTCATTTCAGTGCAAATGTTCTCTTTACAGATGAGGCTTCATTCCAACGTGATCAAATTGTAAATTTTCACAATTAACATGTGTGGACTAACGAGAATCCGCACGCAATTGTGCAATCACGGCATCAACACAGATTTTCTGTGAACGTTTGGACAGGCATTGTAGGTGATGTCTTGATTGGGCCTCATGTTCTTCCACCTACACTCAATGGAGCACGTTATCATGATTTCATACGGGATACTCTACCTGTGCTGCTGGAACATGTGCCTTTACAAGTACAACACAATATGTGGTTCATGCACGATGCGGCTCCTGCACATTTCAGTCGAAGTGTTCGTACGCTTCTCAACAACAGATTCGGTGACCGATGGATTGGTAGGGGCGGACCAACTCCATGGCCTCCACGCTCTCCTGACCTCAACCCTCTTGACTTTCGTTTATGGGGGAATTGGAAAGCTCTTGTCTACACAACCCCGGTACCAAATGTAGAGACTCTTCGTGCTCGTATTGTGGACGGCTGTGATACAATACGCCATTCTCCAGGGCTACATCAGCGCATCGGGGATTCCATGCGACGGAGAGTGGATGCATGTATCCTCGCTAACGGAGGACATTTTGAACATTTCCTGTAACAAAGTGTTTGAAGTCACGCTGGTACGTTCTGTTGCTGTGTGTTTCCATGATTAATGTGATTTGAAGAGAAGTAATAAAATTAGCTCTAACATGGAAAGTAAACGTTTCCGGACACATGTCTTTCTCTGAGTGTGAGGAATGTTTCCTGAAAATTTGGCCGTACCTTTTTGTAAAACCCTGTTTAAACATGATGTTTCGTGAAAATTTGCTGTTACTCAGGTCGAGACCACGGAGTTCCAATGAAGAGGGGCGAACTATTCGGTGGATCTGGTAGTGTGATCAGAAACACGCCGGTTAGTGAGAGAGCTTGCGGCGAGCCCCAATGGTAGCAAACAGCCGGTCAGGACATTGCAGGCCGACAGCGGAGCGTGTTTCGGAGCTCAACAGCCAGTGATAACCCACCACATCGCACTCTAACGGATTACCGGCTGCTAGGCACGTTTGAACCGGGTCGTAAAGTGGAAATCCACGCAGCCTAATAGACCCCCTCCTGTAGCCTCACACGAATGGAGCAACAGCTGTTGTAGCGCGTGAAGCGGTACACTGACACTACACATCCACGCACTATCGCACTATACAGGTTGTTTCAAAAAGATTCATTCCATATCAGAAGACTGCAAGACTGCTACATGAACGAATCTGGAGGTTTAGCTTGGCAGCAGTTTCCAGGAATTCGGATGTGAAGAGATGGTGTGTGGAAGGCATTAGCGGGGGGGGGGGGGGGGGAGGAGGGAGGACGAGAATAACTTTCTGGAAGGATTCCTGTCCGTTGAAACTGATCCAACGCAACAAGGACGAACGTCAATTGTTCCTTGCATAAGGTATATGGTCTTACTTGCTACTAGCAAGAGAGGTTCTTGGCCTATAGTTTTAGTGACGTTAGATTTCATATTTACTGTGGCTTGCAAAGGATAGCTTACGTTCTTTGTTCCACAGTTACGCATCACAAAGAGTCATATTTACCATTTGTCACAAAATTTCGAAGACAAGTGTGGGTTTGCAATAGTAAAAACGAACAAATGTTCTCTTTACGTTACCTGGTATGTGTGCGTCCTTGAAACGACTTGGCCAAGTTTTTGCACTAGCTCACCATGTGGCAGGGCTGCGCTTCGTAAAACACTGTCTGGGTTCTTGGTGCATTGGTTACGGTGACACAATGGATGCTGAATGTGAGCAAAGAATGGACATTAAGTTCTGCGTTAAGCTCGAGAAAATACACGGTGAAATGTGGATAATAATTAAGCAAGCACATGCAGGCGAGGCAATTTCAAGAATTCGTATTTTCGAGTACCGCAAAAGGTTTCGTGAAGGCAGAGATTCAGTGCAAGACGATGTTAGATCAGATCGCCCGTCTATAGCACTTACCAACGCAAACGTGGAGCTTGTAAGGCAGTTATTGCAGTAAGACCGTCATGTGACTGCGTGTGCAGTATCAGAAGAACTTAATTTGAATCATGATATGCCTCATAAGGCATTACGCAAAGATTTAAGGGAACGGAAACTTAATGCAAAACTCACCCCTAACACACTAATACACTCCTGGAAATTGAAATAAGAACACCGTGAATTCATTGTCCCAGGAAGGGGAAACTTTATTGACTCATTCCTGGGGTCAGATACATCACATGATCACACTGACAGAACCACAGGCACATAGACACAGGCAACAGAGCATGCACAATGTCGGCACTAGTACAGTGTATATCCACCTTTCGCAGCAATGCAGGCTGCTATTCTCCCATGGAGACGATCGTAGAAATGCTGGATGTAGTCCTGTGGAACGGCTTGCCATGCCATTTCCACCTGGCGCCTCAGTTGGACCAGCGTTGGTGCTGGACGTGCAGACCGCGTGAGACGACGCTTCATCCAGTCCCAAACATGCTCAATGGGGGACAGATCCGCAGATCTTGCTGGCCAGGGTAGTTGACTTACACCTTCTAGAGCACGTTGGGTGGCACGGGATACATGCGGACGTGCATTGTCCTATTGGAACAGCAAGTTCCCTTGCCGGTCTAGGAATGGTAGAACGATGGGTTCGATGACGGTTTGGATGTACCGTGCACTATTCAGTGTCCCCTCGACGATCACCAGTGGTGTACGGCCAGTGTAGGAGATCGCTCCCCACACCATGATGCCGGGTGTTGGCCCTGTGTGCCTCGGTCGCATGCAGTCCTGATTGTGGCGCTCACCTGCACGGCGCCAAACACGCATACGACCATCATTGGCACCAAGGCAGAAGCGACTCTCATCGCTGAAGACGACACGTCTCCATTCGTCCCTCCATTCACGCCTGTCGCGACACCACTGGAGGCGGGCTGCACGATGTTGGGGCGTGAGCGGAAGACGGCCTAACGGTGTGCGGGACCGTAGCCCAGCTTCATGGAGACGGTTGCGAATGGTCCTCGCCGATACCCCAGGAGCAACAGTGTCCCTAATTTGCTGGGAAGTGGCGGTGCGGTCCCCTACGGCACTGCGTAGGATCCTACGGTCTTGGCGTGCATCCGTGCGTCGCTGCGGTCCGGTCCCAGGTCGACGGGCACGTGGACCTTCCGCCGACAACTGGCGACAACATCGATGTACTGTGGAGACCTCACGCCCTACGTGTTGAGCAATTCGGCGGTACGTCCACCCGGCTTCCCGCATGCCCACTATACGCCCTCGCTCAAAGTCCGTCAACTGCACATACGGTTCACGTCCACGCTGTCGCGGCATGCTACCAGTGTTAAAGACTGCGATGGAGCTCCGTATGCCACGGCAAACTGGCTGACACTGACGGCGGCGGTGCACAAATGCTGCGCAGCTAGCGCCATTCGACGGCCAACACCGCGGTTCCTGGTGTGTCCGCTGTGCCGTGCGTGTGATCATTGCTTGTACAGCCCTCTCGCAGTGTCCGGAGCAAGTATGGTGGGTCTGACACACCGGTGTCAATGTGTTCTTTTTTCCATTTCCAGGAGTGTAGACGAATAGAAAGCGGAGAGACAAAGAATTTCTGCTGAACTACTACAGCCAGACTGATCCCACATTTATGTCAAAGATTATTGCCGGGGATGGAAGCTCACACGAAGCTTCATAGTGCTGATTGGCGGAGTCCTAGATCACCAGCCTCGAAAAACGTGAAACGACAACCTTCGAGAACACAGACAATGTTGATCGTTTTCTTTGGTAGGAAACAGACATTCTGTTACTGCCATCCCACACACGCCACACTCACCCGACCTCTTGCCTTGCGATTTTTTTCTTGTTTCCGGGAGTGAAAAGGTGACTGAAAGGAAATCTGCATCGTGATATCGCAGACATCCAACGGCCTGTGACAAATGAGCTTACAAGCATCGCAGCTGAAAATTTCCCCTGTTTGCTTCAAAGACCTCCAGAAACGTTGGGAACTGTGTATAGACAGTCAAGAGGACTACTTCTGCAGGAGCTAGGATCATTACTATCTAGCCGGCCGGAGTGGCCGGCCGGTTCTAGGCACTACAGTCTGAAACCGCGCGACCACTAAGGTCGCAGGTTCGAATCCTGCCTCGGGCATGGATGTGTGTGATGTCCTTAGGTTAGTTAGGTTTGAGTAATTCTAAGTTATAGGGGACTGATGACCTCAGAAGTTAAGTCCCATAGTGCTCAGAGCCATCTGAACCATTACTATGTAACTGAAATTGTCTGTTAAAAAACTGTTTTGGAAATAGCGTTAAATTCTACCATTGCACGAACTCCTATTGCGGTTGACCAAATTTACAATACGAATTTTCGTATAGTACCGATATGTATGGATATATGGATATGTAAATATTTACACTGGTTTTTAAGGAAACATAACGGATAAACACGAAAATATTGTCCAAATAATAATACTTTTTATTTATTTACGAGAGACCGTAGTTATTTACGAAGTACGTTATAAATGAGAAATGGTTCAAATGGCTCTGAGCATTATGGGACTTAACATCTGAGGTCATCAGTCCCTAGAACTTAGAACTACTTAAACGTTACTAACCTAAGGACATCACACACATCCATGCCCGAGGCAGGATTCGAACCTGCGACCGTAGTGGTCGCGCGGTTCCAGACTGAAGCGCCTAGAACCGCTCGGTCACACCGGCCGGCTGC
The DNA here is from genome assembly GCF_023864275.1 of Schistocerca cancellata. Taxonomy (NCBI): domain Eukaryota; kingdom Metazoa; phylum Arthropoda; class Insecta; order Orthoptera; family Acrididae; genus Schistocerca; species Schistocerca cancellata. Next base: position 207,747,225 of record NC_064627.1, read on the forward strand.
AAATGAGAAATTCAGTCCGTCTTCACATTGCAGAATAACAGATAATTAGTTTGAAAACAAGAGTGCAACATTCATATGAAACAATCAAGACAACTAATTAATAACTGAACGCCGAACAAACGAATTAGATATATTGAAATGACTAGTTTCCACCGAGAGTATGAATTACAGTGGCATGACACGTCTTGGAGGAAGTATTATCAGACGTGACTACAGCGCGGGACGAACAAAATCTTGAGACTTGAACAGAATCTTGATTGTAATCTTTCATCTATTTATTAGTGACCGTTGTTGCACATGACCTTCACCCTAAGAGATATTTCCCACCGTGTTTTACAATTTTTTGTTATTAAAATCCATAGTGAATTGAAAACGCTAAGGCAGGTCGTTACGAGAGTGCCAAGACAAATGACCAGATCGTGGGCCGATCGAAAGAACCCGAGTATTTCCGAACTTGACGTAACCTGTTCGAACAGTTAAAGTCATCGCCATTTGATCGAACTGAGTTATGGTCTAACAAGTCTGAGTTCTGCCAAATGGAAACTTTATATTGTCTGTCTTGACATATTAACATCTGCGTTTGTACTCCAGATGTGTTCTGTCAATAAAACACAGTCTTCTCTTTCCCCACAATAATTTCTGTGTGATGTTTAAAATTTAAGCTGCTCGTAACTGTAATGCCCAGGTGTTTAGTCGAATGTGCATCCTTTAAATTTGTTTGATTTATCACGTAACCAAACTTTAACGGATTAATTTTAGTACTAATGTGTCGAACTTCACACTTTTTATTCGTTAGAGTCGATTGTCGATTTTTGCACCACATAGGTATCATCGCCAAATAATTTTGCAGTTGGTTTTTATCTTCATATGACTTTACTGGACAGCAAACAACAGCATCGTCTGCAAACAATCTAAGACGGCTGCTGATGTCCAACCGACTAACCTGGGGCACCGCCCCAACTGCAGGTTGACTGTCTACCGGCATCCAAGGGCAACAAAAATTTGATTTTCGGTATTTCATGTAATTATTGACTTAATTCTAGAGCCTTTAGGAGATTGTTTCTAACTGACACCCCCACAAAATGATGAAAGGGAAAACGTTTATCACTTACTATATTTTCGCTGTCCATGCAGTGAAACTTCAGCATCAGGCGTAACGTTTTACCTTATTACTTCTTTACTCCTAATTCTATTTGCAATACATTTTGCAGACAATAGGCATGTAGTGCTATGAGCATTAGAACATCGTTACTGTGAGGCATATTATCTTTGTTTCTCATGTTTTGTAAGGAGGTAGTATAGACAAAAATAAGATAAAAGTGACCAGAAAACGTGTGCTACAAAGTGCATACCTTAACGGATGTTAGTACTTGTTCATCTGCATTATTACGAAACACATCTCTTCTAATAAACAAATCCGGACAGCTCTTAAGGTATGCAGTTTAGTGATGATGTTTACTGGTTATTTTTTTCTAATTTCGATCCATACTACCACCTCTGTGAGTTTTTCGGTGGCTCTTGATTCACCCTGTATGAAAAATGCCGTTACGCAAACAAATATTTAAAAATTAACATTTAATTTTGAAAAACACGGAAAGTCGTAATTGGTAAACAATAAATAAACTTGTTTTGAAAAGAAAACTGCCTTTTCCTGCTGCTAGTTACTTTATTTATCCCATACGCGTTTCGCCTTCTCCTGTTTTAAGGCATCATCAGTGGGATCTATAACGATATAGTTTTGTTAGTTATAGATTATGAAACAGTACACTTCGCGCTTTTTTGTAAAAAAAAATAAGTCTATAAGTAAAAAAACTGTATCGTTATAGATCCCACTGATGATGCCTTAGAACAGGAGAAGGCGTATGGGATACATAAAGTAACTAGCAGCAGGAAAAGGCAGTTTTATTTACAAAACAAGTATTTATATGCTTGTTGCGGAGGATGGCCACACAAACAAACTTTTTAAAAAATAAACTGTTTGGATATACAAATGAAAGGGGAATAAACATTTATTTTCTGCCAAGGAAGTCTTAGTAACTTATGTTCCCTCTCCCTTGCATTGTCACGTAAGCCAAAACGCTACCGGCACTGCGGCTGGCAGAGCATTATTAAAGGAAGCGAAGCGCTGCAGCTGGGAGGTGCTATTGTTGCGCCGGGAGAGCGACCTTCTGCCGGTAGGCCTACTCACCCTCTTGCTGTCCCTGAACTTGACCCAGCCGTCGACGACGGTGAGGTCAGGGCCCTCCGGCTGCTCCCCCGGAAGCTCGCCGTGGGCAGCGTGGACGCCGCCGCCGCCGCCGCCGACGCCGTCCGCCTCCGACAGCTCGCAATCCGCCGCCTGCGACGCCGAAGCCGGCTCGCAAGAACCGCGAACGGCAGAACTGAACGCCGCTTCCGCCATCCCTGTCGCTACCCTTAATACCCTACCGCCAACTAAATACTGCCGTCCTCGTTAGATTACGTTTAACTCACCAGCAGTATTCTGCCGCGCATTTACGGTCAAAAAACTCGCAACAAGGAAGAGATTTCGTAACGATGACCAAAAGAAACCAACATTTATGTTCTTCCCCCCTCCCAAAACCTAGAAGGAGCTAGAATGGTTTATAATAATACATATGTTACCACCAATCAAGAGGATTATGTCTTAACGAGGACTCGCTCGAATTCACCCTTGCGTAATGCTCGGTACTTATTAAACACCGCGACAGAACAGCTTGCTTTAACAACAGTTCGAAACTACGAAACGGCAATAGGAAGGAAAATACAATGTGTTGTACGCGAAATGTACTCCCCTCGAAAACCACCTTTGCCTCACTTCGCAACACCGGCGCCGTAAACCATCATGTATATAAGGACGGGCACACAAAACAACTAAAAGCAGCTCTCGTAAGTTATTTTGACCACCGCAGAATTCGATTGTTACATTACCGAAAACTGTTTACAACCAGCCCTAAACACGTATTTCGACGTTCACTTAACAGGAAAAAGACTGTGAGACGCGTCTGCCTAATGACGTTATCCCAGTGGACGGTCTCTGACTCTACCGCAAAAGCTAGGCTCTAGTGTTGAGAAAGTTTCGGCTCGCGCCAGGCGGCGGTGTAGGGGCGGGCGGAACGAGTAGAGGCCCCGGGGCGTCCAGCTGAAGCGCGCTGCTGCAGCAGACTGAATGAATCCACTGAGTGCCGCCGCCACCGACGCGCCCCTCGCGGCCGGCTCCGTAACTAGGAGGGGCCGTGTGTCGCAGGCGAGCCTGCCTTCAGGGTGGTCCACCTACGCGGCTGCCTCAACTCGCGTGTACAGTGCGTTTCAGCAGGAATTTAGTGTTTTAGAATGTGATAGTACCGACCAAGCCGAATAAAACTCCCATTTTTATTCGTTATAGCGACACAGCTGCTAGAATATAAGCTAAACAAATACGGAAAGTGTTAATTCAGGACCGGCCGGGGTGGCCGAGCGGTTCTTGGCGCTACAGTCTGGAACCGCGCGACCGCTGCGCTCGCAGGTTGCAATCCTGCCTCGGGCATGGATGTGTGTGATGTCCTTAGGTTAGTTAGGTTTAAGTAGTTCTACGTCTAGGGGACTTATGACCTCAGAAGTTAAGTCCCATAGTGCTCAGAGCCATTTGTACCATTTTGTTAATTCAGTTTTAATAGGTTACAGAAATATGTCTCATAAATTTAACCTAAAGAAAGACAGAGAGTGTTAAGCAAAGGCGAATGATAAAGTTCGAAGCTAACTTTCTCAGCTGAGACTTTCTAATTCTCTTGGCAACACCACGTGCCTTCTAAGCAATATTACTCATAATCCGAACGATCGATTTTCCTCTTGTGTTTAGTTTTGCTTTCTAAACTTCGTCTTTCAACTGTCCCCACAGGCAAAAATTTAAAGAGGTAGCGTCTGGCGAGAGACGTTACCATATCGGCCGATCCATCTTCCGTGGAATGTTAGGTTTAGATCATGTCACGTGACGAATGGAACAACCAATCGCGTCGACATGCTGGAAGAACACACCAGCGGTTTAAAAATAGTTCAAATGGCTCTGAGCACTATGGAACTCAACGGCTGAGGTCATAAGTCCCCTAGAACTTAGAACTATTTAAACCTAACTAACCTAAGGACATCACACACATCCTTGGTCGAGGCAGGATTCGAACCTGCGACCGTAGCGGTCGCGCGGTTCCAGACTGTAGCGCCTAGAACCGCTCGGTCACTCCGGCCGGCCCACACCAGTGGTTGCAGTCAAAGGAAGATACATTACAAGAAATACTGGAAGACCATGCGGTGCCGCAATAGCCCCAAACAATTGGTTAGCTATCATACCACACCACACTTTACCGACAAGCGTTCTTGAAAACGTATTTCCACTAAGGCATGTGAGTTTTCATTCAAAAATGGTTCAATTCGTTCTAAGCTCTATGGAACTTAACATCTGAGATCATCAGTCTCCTAGACTTAGAACTACTTAAACCTAACTAATCTAAGGACATCACACACATCCATGGACGAGGCATGATTCGAACCTGCGACCGTAGCAACAGCGCGGTTGCAGACTGAAGCGCCTAGAACCGCTCGGCCACGGCGGCTGGCTGAGTTTTCGTCATATCACTTATGTGAGGTATGAGTGTTATTCATACCATCACAAACGAAAGCCAATTCATCAGTAAACAGTATCAATGGGATTACTCGGCAAGTTACAATTAGCTGACGACAAAATTTCAGTCGTCGTGCTTCATCTCCGTCTCCAAAGTGTTGAATCCGCTGTAAATGATAAGGATAGAGGCCACGCCTACGTTATGTCCTCCGTCTTCTCGTATGTGTAACACCGTTTCGTGTAGAGATTCAGCGTCTGCTTCTTGAAGAACTGCGTCCTACTAACTTAATAATATATTTTCCTTTATACACGTTCTGTTCATTTGCACGTTCGGATGCACCAACGCTAGTCTCACGCAGTTTAATGGAAATACGGGTAAACACTCTTGAATTTACTACTCTTCCGTTAGGTACTAGTCTGCTGGATTCTCTACAAGCAACATCAGCAGCGTTTCCATTAAAAAATTCGTTAACAAATACCATGCTGGCTGGCATACTTAGCATTTGTAAAGACATGCAGCATCCTGAAAGCGTACGGTAGAATTATCAAACAAATCACAGTCACATTTGAAAAATTCAGTCGGTAAACTTAAGCACAACGTCATAAACTGAACTTAAAAGAAATAACAGTTGATAAGTAAAACCATGGCAACTAGAGTATCAACAAGTAAAATGAAAACCAATCCCTGCAACTAGCTGCACCTCTGCAATCAACAGAAAAGGGACACATGTTACGTGAAGTGTTTTAGTCGAATTAACCTACACTACCAGCTCCTAAAATATTTACTAGTCCTGCTGAAACAACCTGTATAAGTACAGATACTGTTCCCTTGTTTTTCGCCACTTGTCTCTAAACTAAATCAGAAATTAACTTTTTATGTTCGCAATTACACAAAACATCATCCCTGTTGGATTGAACTAGTTAACTGACAAATCGTTTGTTGTGAGGCTTTGTAATTAATTTATTAATTTATTAATTTACAAGAACCTACTTAACCAATGTTATTAATCTGTTTAAGTTCGTAGACCCACGCATATTGCAGTTAAAATCTGTGAGCTTTTTTCTGACAGCTTCTACTCCGTACTAGATAATGATATTATTTAAATGCTTGTTGTACATAATGTTTACATCTTATGAAGTTGCGGACAAACAAGAGGACAATGTCGGTACTACCACACACACGGCAGTCAATGGAATCGAAATGACTGGGGACTCGGGAGCATCAGTTACGCTCTGCTTCACTTGATAAGCACCGTATCTTAATAAATATTCTTGTTTGATTTTACTTTGGCTCTAATTAACTTCACTATTCCGCCATTACTAGCATCTCATGGGCCTATGATATTCCGAATCTGCTCTAAGAAGAATGCAACAGTTAAATAAAAAACAATTAAAGAAAGAAAAGCTAGGAGATATTCCTGACACTATTACACTACGAAGCTGCAGCCACGCCGGGGGGGGGGGGGGGGGGGCGGGGGAGAGGCGGGATTCTGTGGAGATGTCAGACAGACGTGTGCTTCCTGAAGAGGGGCAACAGCCTTACATGGCCATGCTGTACTCCGAACGGTTGATAGCTAGTGGAAACTGAGCGGTGGCGCTCGTTACTGGCGCGCCAGTCTCTTGGATGTCCATTATCGATCCGTCGATGTTTCTTATCTTTGCTTGCCTTGTTGTTTTCCGCATTCGCGGGGCGAGTGGCAGTTGACGTTTGCTCGGGTTACCTGCTGAGACGCCGCGAGGTAGCAACCACGTATATGTGGAGTTGGTTGTACGCGGTCTGCTGGTGCAGGATGGAGGATATGCGTTGGCTGCATGCCTGTCTGCTCTCCTGATTTTGCTCGCTGTGCCTTGCGACCGCCTAGCTTGGGTTGCTGCCTGGTGTATCCTACACGAGCCATACCGGACGTCCAGCAGAAGCAGCCTTGTGTTTCTTTTAAAGAAAAGGAGCAAATGTATAAGACTTTTTGTAACCAATTTTGTTGGCCTCTTAAGTGTGGCCTTAGCGTTTACACTGCCTTTGAGGAGAGCTAATTCTTTTAAATTTAAATAGTTGGTTTCCCTGTCCTTTATAATCTTTTGGGAGTTTTATTTGAATTTTCTCTTTGGGGTTCCTTCCTTACGCTGGGTTAAATGTTTGCTTGAATAGCGGGAAGTGACTCCTGGTTAAAACTCGGAGAAGGTGTTTGATGTTACTGCCGCCTCCGGCAGCAGCAGAACGTGGTTTAGATACACGGACCTCGGGGTTATGGGCCCAGCACGCTTCCAAGTTCTGTTTGACTCAATGCCCAGGCGTATCAAGGCCGTTATTGCGGCCAGAGGTGGTTGTTCTGGGTACTGATTTCTCAGGATATATGCACCCAAATGGCGTTAAAATGTAATCACATGTCAGTTCTAGTATAATATATTTGTCCAACGAATATCCGTTTATCATCTGCATCTCTTCATGGTGTAGTAATTTTAATGTCCAGTTGTGTACATGGGCCGGCCGCGGTGGTCTCGCGGTTCTAGGCGCTCAGTCCGGAACCGCACGACTGCTACGGTCGCAGGTTCGAATCCTGCCTCGGGCATGGATGTGTGTGATGTCCTTAGGTTAGTTAGGTTTAAGTAGTTCTAAGTTCTAGGGGACTGATGACCACAGATATTAAGTCCCATAGTGCTCAGAGCCATTTGAACCATTTGTGTAGATGGTCCTTAGAGCGCATAGTCGCAGTATTGCCGCAGCGCTGCGCTCCTAGTGGGAGTGCGCTACTCTTCTCGCCAACAGTGTTCCTCCCGGCCGATATAAAAACGGCCTCCCAGCGTTCGGTCAGTCATTTCTGTACTCGCTTCAGAAATTTTCGTTCACTATCATCGCTGTACTGGGGTCTGTTCGACAACAACCTCTCCAGGCACTTGGCCTACCTTTCAGGTGACGACTCGGACTGCGCCTCTCTCTGCTCTTGGCTTGTTGACATCGTCCTGGCGAAGGTTTCCGCTTTGTACCTCGCTGTTTGCATAGATTGGTCTTGTTCTTGTCTGTGTCCTGTTAGTCGTCAATCAGCCGCCAGTCGGCCGTATTTAGCTCGGCTACCGCTTGACGTCGTGCTCTCTTCGGATGGCGACCCTTCCGCCCTACAGCTTCACAAACTCTTCTCGCTTGATAATATAAAATATTTTCCTCTTTCTTTTTATATGAATGTCGTAATTACGTGGTGGGGTTTTCTCGAAACTAATCGCTAATTTGGTTATTAGTTTAATTTTGATTTTTTTCTTTAATTTGAATTAAATTGCTTTTTGTAGGACGGTTTGTTCAATTGAAGTCGATCCTCAGCAAAGTCATTAATCATGTTAATAATTGTAAGACACACTGATCTTGTAGCACGTTACATATAAGATGAAAAATGAAATAAACTTTTTTAGGTACTTGCCTCGGCTAAACGTTTCTGCTCAAACATGAGATCTCTGATTGTTATTTGCATTTGCCCATCCACGCTCGAGAGAATAATTTGTTACCATTTTCTTTCGTAAGCCATTGTAGTCTGAGTCGTGGCTGTGGATCTCGGCTGTTAAACTGAAAATAAAAGTCTGGATGCTATGTCTTACGTTGTAGCGGCTGGCGGCTGTGGAAAAAATGTGTATTATAATTGAAGCGGGCGAATAATTCGCTTCCGCTAATGTCATAAATTAAAGCTGCCGCGTAATGGCGGCTGTGTCTGCAACGGCGGCTGCAATTGTTGCGCTGAAAATAATTACGGATATTCAGAGGAAGCGGACATGAGATGGGGCTCACCTCTTACAATTAAAAAAGAATAATAGCATGAAATTTATATTATCTGATTCCAAGTACAATAATGCTTACATTCAATAGCACTCGCCAAGATGTCCTACTTCTCGCATCGAAGACAAGACAGAGAGTGCGTAAGTAGGCTGTTTAGGTTTTCTTATTGGTAACGCCACGTAGCGCTCTGTATGAAAATCACTGGCTGTGCTGTGTGCAGTCTGAGGCTAGTTTGCATTGTTGTCTGCCATTGTAGTGTTGGGCAGCGGCAGCTAGATGTGAACAGCGCGTAGCGTTGCGCAGGAGGTGGTGAGCCGCCAGCAGTGGTGGATGTGGGGAGAGAAATGGCGGAGATTTGAAATTTGTAAGACTGGATGGCATACATATTATGATTATTAAGGTAAATACATTGTTTGTTCTCTATTAAAATCTTTCATTTGCTAACTATGCCTATCAGTAGTTAGTGCCTTCAGTAGTTTGAATCTTTTATTTAGCTGGCAGTAGTGGCGCTCGCTGTATTGCAGTAGTTCGAGTAACGAAGATTTTTGGTGAGGTAAGTGATCTTAGAACAATTATACATGTCTGTCCTTAAACTGACACACAATATTTTTTAGCGCAACGCAATCTGACTTTCAGAAATCCCTACAAAGGAATGGCCCGGACTAACATTAACCTGTACCTTTCACAAATCACTTACCTCACCAAAAATCTTCGTTACTCGAACTACTGCAATACAGCGAGCGCCACTACTGCCAGCTAAATAAAAGATTCAAACTATTGAAGGCACTAACTACTGCTAGGCATAGTTAGCAAATGAAAGATTTTAATAGAGAACAAACAATGTATTTACCTTAATAATCATAATATATATGCCATCCAGTCTTACAAATTTCAAATCTCCGCTATTTCTCTCCCCACATCCACCACTGCTGGCGTCTCACCTCCTACTGCGCAACGCTACGCGCTGTTCACATCCAGCTGCCGCTGCCCAACACTATAATGGCATACAACAATGCAAACTAGCCACAGACTGCACACAGCACAGCCAGTGATTTTCATACAGAGCGCTACGTGGCGTTACCAATAAGAAAACCTAAACAGCCTACTTACATAGCCCCCATGCTCCCCACAAAAAATTTTACAAATTGTTTTGGGCAGTGGCCAATACAGATTTGAAAAATTTTTCATAATTACAATAACAAAGAAATCAAACGCACACACTTATTGATACAATGTTGGTCAAAAGCTAAAATTTTCTCACAGTCCATAAAGACAGTCCAGATTGTTCATCACTGTAAAATTGCAGTGTTTTTCTCAAAGTCTGAGCAGTAAAAGAAAATGCACACGGAAGTATTGGATTCCATGGAGTCTTGAAGAAGTAGTGTTGTCCTTCCAAAGGAAAGACAGTGCTGACTCTTGACATGCTGATAGGTAATGGGCCACAACAGAGCAAACCCACAGCACAGTCATTCGAACTTTTGAAGAATATTGGTAGGTAGGTCATCACAGAGCAGACCCACTGTAGTCCTGGTAGAGAGTATGGTATTGGTGGGCCACCAGAGGTGCAGACCCACTGCAGTCCTTGTAGAAATAATGGTATTGGAAGGTCATCAAAGATGGAGACCCACTGTAGTCCTTGTAGAGACAGCCAGCAGCCATCTGTTGCGACTGTGCAGGTGCACATTTACCATCGAAGAGTCTTGCGGAGAATATAGCAAGTCCATAAACCACCACTTGTACACTCACAAAGTTTTTGGAATGTCCTTAGAACCAGCAATGCTGTTATCCAGTCCCTGAATTATTATTATAATTCCTGCTGAATTATTAACACATGTGCAAACACTATCAGTCCCTACTTCTCACATATTGTCCATATACTATGACCAACAGAAATGTGTGCAGTGAAATGTAACTTACAACTTAATAATATGATGAACTGGTGTCAATTACAATTTTATAACATAAGAATACAATTACAAAGGTACAAAATACATCTTTAAAGAACATAACAATACATATAACATTTGTAGTACAGGCTTTACAACAGAATAGAAATAAACATATACATCAATGTTACAGGAATTATGACATAAGTAAATACATAAAAGTTCGGAATAACTTTTGAAACATCAACTTTACACATGAGCATTAAAACAAAACAGAATAAATAATGTCTAAACATCTTTACAAAGTAAATAACATATTATTAATGCAAATTATATTTGAGGATAACAGTATTCCTCATCATAGTTCATGTAGCTGATGTTTCAAGTGATAACGGATGAAAGATGACAAAAGATGGTTCCTTGTCCATCTACGTAGTCCATTATTGTCAGAGTGCATATTTTTTATTCTTTGCACTCAAAAATGACGCACAGAATTTTATATAATAGTAATAAGAATAAACATGAGAGAAAATTACATATCGCCTGGGCGTTTAATGTTCACGTATAATCCAATATTAAATGTTTTTTCAAACACCACTTTCAAGTTTTTGTAATATTCCTACTGGGGACGGTACACTCTCCTGTGCTAATATCAGCCCACTCGCATTAATTATTTGCAACAGGCACAGTGATGGCGCGTTGGCGTAGCGTGTGTGTTATTGTAAACTCTGTTTGCGGAGAAGGAAGGCAGATCAGGGTTTAACGTCCCGTCTACTCCGGTGTCATTAGTGACGGAACACTGCGTGAAACGAAATGGGACGTCCCTTTTCAAAGTAACCATCCCGGCATCTGCCTGCAACGGTTTCGGGAAATCGCAGAAAACATAAATCTGATGGCTGGACGCGGATTTCAACCGTCGCACTCCCAAATGCAAGTCCAGAGTGCTAACCAGTACGCCACCTTGCTCGATCTATTTGGGTAGAAATTCGTGAAAATGGCTTGTTAGAGTATTTCTGTTCCTCACGGACCCGATGAGTATGTTGGTGCCAACTAGCACCTCGTATCCTCAGTCGAGGATAGCCAATTACAGTACATAGTATAAGAAAATCAAACATCGCGACGGAATGCCGCGCGGAGGGGTCCGGGTTCGATTCCCGGCTGGATCGTGGATTTTTCTCCGCTCAGGGGCTGGGCATTGTGTTGTCCTCGTTCTCGTCATCGTGTTGTGTTGTCTTTATCATCATCTCATCCAGCGGGCTGGCGATAGGAAGGGCATCCGGCCACCCCGTAAATTAGCCTTGCCAAATGCACCCATAACCATGCCGACCCTGAGACAGTGCGGGACAAAGGCACCAGGAAAGAGAGTATAAGAAAATCAAAGAGGCGCGGAGCTGTGTCTGAGATACTAATTTTGGGCACTTACGCTGAACAAAGTAAGTCATTGTGTACCCGATTGATCGTGTGGCTTAGTATGTCATGTACCACGCCCACCTGTTGCAGGTTCTGGGTTTGACCCTAGTACTGAATAGTTTTTTCTTCTTTTATTTCACATTCTGTTCAACGTTAATCACACAATACTTACGCCTTAAAAGAAAAGTGTTGTGTGTCTACGAATTTTTTGTTAGGTCTCGATTTGTTTCATTAGACTTGAAAATTATACATTTCTCCTATACAATTCAAAATTTTGTTGTATGGTCAACATATTTTGCATAGTTTGATTTTCTACTGAATTTTGTAGATCGTGTCGTTCGTGAATTTCACCGAACACATCGTCTGGGATTGTAGTATAGCTAAGTAGCTTTCAAAAATCTGTTTGGGGAGAAGACTGAGTATATCAAGTGCTCGTCCACTATAGATTGGTATAATGTCGTTTCTTTCTGTGACTGCTAAAAATGAACATTTGTTTCCGGTACATGTCTGCAGTCCTGGTACACAGGAAAGCTGGCCCCTCAGTACCGCAGCATGACGCTAGAGGAGCCGACATAAGTGGCGCAGCCCATTTATACACTACTGGCCATTAAAATTGCTACACCACGAAGGTGACGTGCTATAGACGTGAAATTTAACCGACAGCAACAAGATGATGTGATATGCAAATGATTAGCTTTTCCCAGCATTCACACAAGGTTGGCGCCAGTGGCGACATCTCAACGTGCTAACATGAGGAAGGTTTCCAACCGATTTCTCATACACAAACAGCAGTTGACCGGCGTTGCCTGGCGAAACGATGTTGTGATGCCCAGTGTAAGGAGGCGTACCATCGCGTTTCCGACTCTGATGAAGGTCGGATTGTAGCCTATCGGGATTGCGGTATATCGTATCGCGACATTGCAGCTCGCGTTGGTCGAGATCCAATGACTGTTAGCAGAATATGGAATCGGTGGTTTCAGGAGGGTAATACGGAACGCCGTGCTGGATCCCAACGGCCTCGTATTACCAGCAGTCGAGATGACAGGCATCTTATTCGCATGGCTGTAACGGATCGTGCAGTCACGTCTCTATCCCTGAGTCAACAGATGGGGACGTTTGCAAGACAACAACCATCTGCACGAACAGTTCGACGACGTTTGGAGAAGCATGGACTATCAGCTCGGAAACCATGGCTGCGGTTACGCCTGATGCTGCGTCACAGACATGAGCGCCTGCGATGATGCACTCAACGACGAACCTCGGCGCACGAATGGCAAAACGTCATTTTTGCGGATGAATCCAGGTTCTGTTTACAGCATCATGGTGGTCGCATCCGTGTTTGGCGACATCGCGGTGAACGCACATTGGAAGCGTGTATTCGTTATCGCCTTACTGGCGTATCACCCGGCGTGATGGTATGGGGTGCCATTGGTTATACGTCTCGGTCACCTCTTGTTCGCATTGACAGCACTTTGAACAGTGGACGTTACATTTCAGATGTGTTACGACCCGTGGCTCTACCCTTCATTCGATCACTGGAAAACCCTACATTTCAGCAGGATAATGCACGACCGCATGTCGCAGGTCCTGTACGGGTCTTTCTGGATACAGAAAATGATCGACTACTGCCCTGGCCAGCACATTCTCCAGATCTCTCACCAATTGAAAACGTCTGGTCAGTGGTGGCCGAACAACTGGCTCATCACAAGACGCCAGTCACTACTCTTGATGAACTGTGGTATCGTGTTGAAGCTGCATGGGCAGCTGTGTCTGTACACGCCATCCAAGCTCTGTTTGACTCAATGCCCACGCGTATCAAGTCCGTTATTATGGCCAGAGGTGGTTGTTCTGGGCACTGATTTCTAAGTATCTATGCACCCAAATTGCGTGAAATAGTGATCACATGTCAGTTGTAGTATAATATATTTGTCCAATGAATACCCGTTTATCATCTGCATTTCTTCTTTGTGTAGCAATTTTAATATCCAGTAGTGTAAGTCTGTGATGTGACTACAGACTTGTATCTGCAGACAGACAGAAAAATAATGGTGCAACTTCGTTTTATAGGGTGATATTTGAAGCTTTATGAATACACCGTGACTACAACGCAAAATCTCATTGATATAAGCGTCACCTCTGTGCCCTGTAGTAGAATTTCCTCGCAGGCCTGAATAGTCACGTCGAATTGCCGGTAGGAAATTGGCGTGGATAGTAATTTGAACAGCACGAGTTGAAAAAATATTAAAGTTGACGCGAAACGTAAATTTCTGAACAAAATCACTGTGAAGAAAGTACACAAATGCGTTAGTAGTTAGCGAATACAAAAACGGAGCAAGCTGAGTGGAAGCTTTATCCGTTTAAACTGTAACAAGAATCTGGTGGAAGCATCACATTACACCGCATAATTGTGTGCCCGGCTCATTGCAACGGCGTGCTTTTGCCAAAGCTAGGAGCAGCACTTAACATTCCTGTCGTACTTGTACGTTCGTTAACGAAACGAGTCTAGCGAACAACATTCCATACCAGACTCCTCGGTGTAATTGTCTCCTCTTTCACAAGTAAATTAGTTACATCCTCGGAACGCTCTTAATCTATATTAGAACAAGTTCGAACTCAAAAGAAAGATTTAACAATTATAATATAGAATGTACACTCGAAACAATTTACATTTCTATCAACTATAGTCTAACTGTTGTTGATAGTACAGAAAAATCAGCAAAATAAAGTTTCTATGACCCCATAGCAACAGTTAACGCTGTTTTCAACGGACAAAGTGGCTGTTGTATGGACTAAAGTGGTTCCGCAATGAATTAATCGTCTGCATCGGAATGTCCAATGATCTAAAACTTCCTGGCAGAGTAAATCTGTGTTCCGGGCCAGGACTGGAATCCGGGACCGCTGCTTTTCAGTAAAAAATGCTCCATTTTGCTACTCAAATACGACTCACTTTCTTCCGTCAGTACGTCATTTCCATCCTTGCAAACCGCACGGAAGAAATCTTGCGTAGCTTCCTGGACTAACGCTCTTGGAAGAAATGATGTTCGTGAGCACACCATTTGTCCACGAAAGACGAACGTTTCGGATTCGAGTTCTGATTTGGGGCATAGTTTCAATCTTCTAGGAAGCTTCAATTAAAAATAAATTTGCTTGCTTCTCCCCCACTTTCTTCCCTCCCCCCCCCCCCACATCTCCCCCGCCCCACCACTCCCCCCTCATCACTCTGGCCCCCCACGTCTCCCCACCCTTTCTTCCCAACCTGTCTCTCCACCATCTCCCTCAGTCTTCTCTCCCACCCCTCTCACTGCTCTCCCACTCTCTCTCTTTTTCTCTCTGACTCATACACATACACACGACACACACACACACACACACACACACACACACACACACCTTCTATTTCGTGAACGTTACCATATATCGATACAATTTTTTCGACAAATGATTGTACACATAAGGGCATAGACATTTGTAGTGTGATAAGGTTTTAACTCTTGTATCGATCAATATTATGTCTGCTTTCTCGCCATCAAATATCTGGCGTCTAGGAATCCTACGTGCTCGGTTCGCTAGACCAACAATTCAAACAAATCGTATTAATGAGTTTAATTGAGGCGTTCAGATCAGAAACGGGATTTGTCATCATTTTTGTGGTATATGAATTATTACTGTAATTGGTATTTTCACACGATTCCGCATCTGTTGGTTCTAAAATAGGACTTGTTCAGTGTTTCTTTCCCTGTGAAAACCAGTGGTGAAATTACGTTTCGTGCAGTAAAGGACTTGTCACGGAGACAAGTCCGTATATTGTACGAAAGGACGTGAGGCGTGAGGGTAGCAGTGCAGCGGTTTGCAGTAATCGGCTGTGAGATTTCAAAAAAATGGCTCTGAGCACTATGGGACTTAACATCTGAGGTCATCAGTCCCCTAGAACTTAGAATTACTTAAACCTAACTAACCTAAGGACATCACACACATCCATGCCCGAGGCAGGATGCGAACCTGCGACCGTAGCGGTCGCGCGGTTCCAGACTAAAGCGCCTAGAACCGCTCGGCCACGAGATTTCAAAATGGCTTCGATGATGGAACCGTCAGACGAGTCCGAAGACGATTTACATGAATTTAGAAAGAAGAAAAGACGCCCCGAATTGTGGAAGAGGAATTTGACTAAACAAAAGAAGTAAAGGATTTGGAGCATACCAACTGGAAAGGAGACATTGTTCCTAGGAGGGAAACAGGTGCAGATTGCAGGTAAATAGTCATACAATGTTTATTGTTTGAATTCCCTGTTCATAATGCAATATTCCGTAGCAGAGGCAAGTTGTGTAGAAACATTGTACTAAAATGTGAATATAGATCGCTTGCATGGACGCAAAGTTTCAATTTAAGTTTCAGTTGTTATACAGGACACCGGTAAAAATATGTTATTCGCCGAGTATATAGGTTAATAATACGCTAACATCTGTTTACAGATGCCGGCGTAATTTTTTTGAGAAGTTCTCATTTGCTAAGAAGGAATTATTGTTGACAGAATTAAACAATATTCCCAACAAAGATGGACTAGATGGGTATTTGAGTGCTCACATTCTTACCTTCATTCCAAAAGCAAGGACACCAAGGCCAAATTCCGTTACCAATGTTGGCACGACAGCTGACTATTATTATAAGGTAACTGGCATGACAACTGTAATATTATTTTATTAATCATTTCGCTCCCGAATTATGTACGTCTTTGATCCACGTTTTGTAAAATATTTAAGGCAAATAGTTAAAGCATATATTTAATACGGTTACAGTATTATGATTATGTAGATTTTTATGAATGGTGGGCTCCATGTGGTTCCCAAGTCGTGCAGCGCCCGTAAACCATACAATTACCAAATATGCAGCAACCAGACGCAATACTGATTAAAACAGTATTACTATTCAGGGCACATATTGGTTGAAAGCACCGGTGATGGCTGTTAATCAGTTGAAATCTATTTGCAAAAGTGAATAAATAAAACATGATTTTGCGACTGGTTGATGCATATTTGGTAATTCTATGTAGATTGTTGTTTTATGATACTAATTCACTTGTATCTGCAGATTAAAGTTGGCTTCAAGGAAACTATGGTATGCAAGAAAGCCTTTATTGCACTCCATGGCATAAAAAGAAAGTCGAGAGGAGAGAGTGTGCCGTTTAAGTAAGGAGGAGTGACTTCACCACATGATGGTCATGGTAGACACCAAAACCATTATCCCGTTCCAGAAAATACCAGTGTCATGATAGCGAAATTCACTGAGTCGTTTCTAGTAAGGGTAGCACATTATGGACGTTGTGGTAGGAAGAAGAGATACCTCTCAAGTTGTTTATGTGTGAAAACCATGTGGGAAATGTTTCTTGAAAAATACGACCCCGAAATGTACATAATTTATAGGTCTCAAAGTAGCAATACTGACCCAGGGCTGTTCAAACCAAAGGTACAATACCGTTATTTTTATAATTATTTCAAGGATCATTACAACTGTGTCTTTGGTCGTCCTCGAGTAGATGTCTGTGGTGAATGTGAAAGGCTTACATGTACAACTGAAGGAGAGAACAACATTGCTATCAAGATTGCAGCGCAAAATGAGTTTAAACTCCATAAGCTTCGGACACGTCAGTACAATGATAATATGGCACGTTGTGAAAAAATTGTAGAAGGAGAAGGGGTGGGAAAATCAGAAATGATGACATTCGATTTCATGCAGAACGGGCCTGTTCCACACATACCGGTAAGTGATATGTTTTATTTGCGGCAGCCATGGATATATTTATTTGGTATTCATACGTTTTCTGATAACAAAGCTTTCATTTATATGTTTGATGAAGTAACCACTACGAAGGGTCCTAATGCAGTGGTTTCTCTCCTTATGGACATAACTAAACATACGGCCTCTAGTGTGAAAACGTTGTATGCATTTTCAGATGCCTGTACAGGATAGAATAGGAATCGTACAATGGTTCAATTTTAGTACACTTAGTGGAAGATTTTCCAACGTTGTCCACATGTTCCCAACCCGTGGGTATTCCTACAATGCCTGTGATAGGGACTTTACAAGTCTGGAATTACGGAAAAGGAAACAGAACACAGTGTATACTCCCCACCAATGGTTCACCGTACTGCAGAAAGCAAGGAAAAGCATGCATATTGAACTACGCCCACAACACGCATTTCTTGACTATCAGAAACATCTAGATTCATTTTTTAAAGAGTCTGTAACTGTGAAAGGAGAAAAATGGGCTGTTACACGTTAAAAACTATTTGAGTACACTGACCAGTCAAAATGCGTCTCTGTTTCACCCAATAGCAGTGGTATAGTGAAATATGATTTTCGTCTGATTAATGCTGGGACAGTTCCTCGTTTCCATCATGTGCCGAGAGTATGCATGGTTATCCCTTTGCAGTTTCGTGAGTATTTTGATAGCCTTCTAAAGCAATGCAGCATTAATAAACTACCTGGTGAAGAGGAAGCCAACGAATCTGGAAGTGAAATTTGGGACAGTGATCAAGAGTGACAAATTTATAAACATATATGTCTATCAATATAAAAAGGGTTGTTTAATAAGTAAAAACCAATAACACTACATACACGCCCAATACGTTTCCGAGAGAAAGTGAGGTACCTTGGTGTCTGGCTGCACCGGAAACTTACATGGGGGGACCACATCGAATACGTTGCCAACCGAGCGCACGCGAGGCTCAAACAGCTCTACCCAATGCTCAAAAGGAAAAGCACACTGAATAGGAGTGTGTCGAGGTCCATATACATGACACTGATTAGACCTCTGATGACGTACGCAGCTCCCGTCTGGGGATATGCAGCTCCTACACGACTGCGCCGCCTGCAGATCATACAGAACAAGGTGCTACGAATCATTAGCAACGCTTCCACGCTACACACGCACCGTGGATCTTCACCATGAATACCGCCTTGATACCCTCAAGGAAGTATTCAAAAAACACACCACAAGATTATACAGGAACTCGAGACACTCGAACTCTGGGAAACTACGATCACAACCACAGGTGGAAGCACAAGTGGCCAAAGACACTGCTAGCTAGGGCATAGCCACCTATGGTAAACTAACATACGCAAACAGCGACAAACGTCGGTAAGCCCCTGCATATCAGCAACACTGACTGGTAATTACCAGCTGCTATTAGAGCCGACCAACAGGCCACAGCAGGGACACCGACGAGCTCGCCCACAGACGAACAAACAATCTGCCAACATTCCCCCACACTGTGCTTCCGGTATATGACCTATCGGACACAAGATCGATAACAAACCTAACTGTTGCAGGTTGCTGACGCTGAACGAGGACTCTGTACCAGCACCCAGCGCCAGCCGCCGAGCAGCTCAAACGCACGTCAAGGTATCGACATGCATGATACCCGCTACTAACAAAGCATATCCTTGCACGACCTATCGCTGGCAGCAAGACAACCGCTACTGGTCTTACCACCCGACCTAACTATCGCAGAGGTTTTTTCCCCTTGGCTCTTGCCTTGGCACTTTTTTTTCCTCAGCCCTTCAAACCGCTTCCCTTCGTCCGATTTCGACCAATCTATCTCCAGATGAGCGCGTATTAATGGTTAACCCTAACCAGACGTACGCAAACATCGCAGTACCCACATCCTGCGACACCTCACTTTAGTGAATACTAACCCTTATGCAGAACTGGCAGTAGATATTTTGTGTTGGCCATCATGCCGGTGTGGGTGTGGAGGGGCTCCACCTCTTATAAAAAAAAAGTAAAACATGTGGAATTAACTCTTCCATGTTACATGTGTATGACCATGTTGAAATGATTAAAAGTAATATTTTGCTTGTAGAAGTGGTATTTTGTTTCGTTACACAATATTTCAGCACAATGACCGTTGTTTAAATCAAAAAGGGGATACGTAAGTCATTTTCTATTGCCATTTTCTATTAGTTGCCTTCATCCTATGATACACATTGTTGGTATAACATTGCATTCTTCCTCACGAGTCTGTGGGACTAACTATAAGTTTTGGGAATAACGCTGTTCAGAATTATACAGTTTTTTCAATATATCTCACAACATCAGTTGAGTGACATATCCCCTTTTTTATCTCAACGCCCCAATTACAAAACGAAGAGGTACAATACTTAACTTCGCAGTTACACAGATGTGTCTCAAGCAAAGAGCGACATTCAAAATAAGCTATCTTCTTCAATATAACCAATCAGAAGTCTGTGCTACATAGAGTCTACAAGCGAAGTAACGAGAGTTGACGCTTCCATCCAAGTCGCTAGTCTTGAAGCTACTATTCAACTGGGCCGAAACCAGTCGGTCGCGGCGCTAATGTCCTCTTCACATAGGGGCCGCTGCAGTCACCTGCAGAGTGGTCGCCCACTGTGCGATTGGCTGACGTCTTCTCACAGCCTTCTGTTCACTGTCGTTCCCGACTGGCATGCCGGTGCTTTAACTTTACGCCGTAACAATCAAGAACCATATACCTTTTTGAATGACACCCGAAAGAGTTTGAAAAGTCTTGTACATTGATACAGAATCCGAGAAATATTGTGAAACTGAATGGCAAGTCGGCTGGAATCGGCTGTTGTAAACACGCCCATTCTAGGCTACGAGGCTGTATCAAGTCTTTCGACTGTTTGATTGCCCGCACCTTAGGCACAGCCGGCCGGAGTGGCCCAGCGGTTCTAGGCGCTACAGTCTGGAACCGCGCGACCGCTACGATCGCAGGTTTGGATCCTGCCTCGGGCATGGATGTGTGCGATGTCCTTAGGTTAGTTAGGTTTAAGTAGTTCTAAATTCTGGGGGACTGATGACCTCAGCAGTTAAGTCTCATAGTGCTCAGAACAATTTGAACCATTTTTCCCCCATCTACTACTATCAACTCCCCCACCCAGATGATGCCCTCTCTCCCTCCATTTATCCCTCCTATCAACTGTGATCCTCACCTCCACCTCGCTTCCTCTGTCCTTTTCCCAGGCTCCCTCTTCCCCCAATCCTATCCTGTTTTCTTTTCCTTTTTTCCCCTCTTTCCCACCTACACTCTCTTTGACTCCATTCTCTTCCCAAAGTCCTTTTGCAGTCCCCCTGCCCGCCTTTCCCCACTCCCTCTCGCATCTGCCCTCGATCCCCTTAGGAGTCCTCTCCCTCTGTTGGCTCCTCCCTCCCACTTTGTTTTTCCTCTCCACCCTCCTCTTTTCTCCTCATCTGTCCAGGTCCTCCCCCCCCCCCCCCATCTGCCCTTGGCTATGGTGTGTCATCTTTGTGCCAACTTTTTAGTGCAATGTTTTAAGTGTATGTTAAGTGTTGTGTGTCTTTTCCGAAGTGTTGCAAACAGAAATCATACTGTCGCTGGGTATGATTTTTTATATCTCTTGCGAACAGAAACCAGACTGTCGCAGTGTTTTTTTAATTGTCTGTCTACTATTTTACCTGTCTGCTTCCTGTGTATTTTATTAGCAATCTTTTGTTTTATATTTTAACTTCCACAATTTTCTGCCATTTTACAATTTAAGTCACCGTTTCTATCGCCTGCTTTTATTATTTATTATCCACTTCTTATGTTTTGAATATTCTGTAGGCTGAAGTGTGGCGTACTAAGCTGCTGTCAGCCTGCCCCCTTCGGGGGGAATCGAAACTCAATAAAGGAAAAAAGAAAGTTCCCCATCATCTGCATTCACACTGTCTTAAAACTTACTCACACTCGTTTGTACAGCGTTCATCAGTAGAAAAATGATCTACATACTTACTTTAGACCACATTCATGCATCATTCACACTACTATAATCATATACAAAACTGTACAAACACAAATAAACAAAAAGGCCTTCAAGAAATAAACAGATCATAAAAACATTCTCTTGACCGGTTTCTTGAATATGTCTGTGCACTACTGTCCCTTAGCAGATGAAAATCAGAACTATGTACTTGACTGAACCCACTTCAGACCATCTGTCACTGAGCATGCACGAGCCATTCTCCCAATTCATAGGCTCTAGACAGGAGCCATATAAGGTGCCATGCCTTGCACCCCATATGATTATAAAGTTTTTTTCCAGAAATATTAGAATTATACAAATTATCAATCCTGGCTTCAAATTTGAAATCTTTCGAAAAATTGCTATTCTTATCACCTAAAATTACAAATTTCTTACTCCAGAGTTGGCAGTCTACAACTAACCTAGCCTAATCTTTTAATTTCTTTATGAAAAATCATTTCTTACTTGACAAAACTGACATAAATTTTCAACATTTTAGTAACTTTGCCATGAAAGTCTCTTGAAGTTTACTACTTGTTCAGTTTTTTATTTAAATGCACAGCGATTTCTCCTTTCATTTAATAATGGTATTTTATCCTACCTTAGCACCAGCACATCACTGTAGTCTTTTTGTTACCTACATTACTCTGGTATTTGATTATGGCACCTTTTCATTGTAGTATCCATAACATTCCTCCTTTCTCCACATATCTATCCTTCCAGGCTTTACATGCAACATTGTCCTTCTGTCTAAGACTACTTTCCTTACATACATCCTTATACACAATCACTTATTATTTCAAGAAATTATTCACAAATTTTATTTTTCGTTTAACTTGATTTCAAAAGAAAGTAAATTGACAGAGTGTTGCTTTTTTATTTCACTTTAATGAGTGAAGATCGAATTTACTACAATTCTTTCAAGAATTTATTTTCTTTAGAAGACTTAATGAGTTTCTTTTTTTAAAAAAAACTAATGGCCGTTGAAAGCAAAAATTAAACTTTTTCTTTACTTTAACTCAACTTGAGAACATTTAATTGTGAAAAACAAATTTCACACTAAGCAATTATTTACAAAAATTTTATAATACACAGTTACTCAAAAATCTTTTATTTACTATATATATACACTCCTGGAAATGGAAAAAAAAACACATTGACACCGGTGTGTCAGACCCACCATACTTGCTCCGGACACTGCGAGAGGGCTGTACAAGCAATGATCACACGCACGGCACAGCGGACACACCAGGAACCGCGGTGTTGGCCGTCGAATGGCGCTAGCTGCGCAGCATTTGTGCACCGCCGCCGTCAGTGTCAGCCAGTTTGCCGTGGCATACGGAGCTCCATCGCAGTCTTTAACACTGGTAGCATGCCGCGACAGCGTGGACGTGAACCGTATGTGCAGTTGACGGACTTTGAGCGAGGGCGTATAGTGGGCATGCGGGAGGCCGGTTGGACGTACCGCCGAATTGCTCAACACGTGGGGCGTGAGGTCTCCACAGTACATCGATGTTGTCGCCAGTGGTCGGCGAAAGGTCCACGTGCCCGTCGACCTGGGACCGGACCGCAGCGACGCACGGATGCACGCCAAGACCGTAGGATCCTACGCAGTGCCGTAGGGGACCGCACCGCCACTTCCCAGCAAATTAGGGACACTGTTGCTCCTGGGGTATCGGCGAGGACCATTCGCAACCGTCTCCATGAAGCTGGGCTACGGTCCCGCACACCGTTAGGCCGTCTTCCGCTCACGCCCCAACATCGTGCAGCCCGCCTCCAGTGGTGTCGCGACAGGCGTGAATGGAGGGACGAATGGAGACGTGTCGTCTTCAGCGATGAGAGTCGCTTCTGCCTTGGTGCCAATGATGGTCGTATGCGTGTTTGGCGCCGTGCAGGTGAGCGCCACAATCAGGACTGCATACGACCGAGGCACACAGGGCCAACACCCGGCATCATGGTGTGGGGGAGTGATCTCCTACACTGGCCGTACACCACTGGTGATCGTCGAGGGGACACTGAATAGTGCACGGTACATCCAAACCGTCATCGAACCCATCGTTCTACCATTCCTAGACCGGCAAGGGAACTTGCTGTTCCAACAGGACAATGCACGTCCGCATGTATCCCGTGCCACCCAACGTGCTCTAGAAGGTGTAAGTCAACTACTCTGGCCAGCAAGATCTCCGGATCTGTCCCCCATTGAGCATGTTTGGGACTGGATGAAGCGTCGTCTCACGCGGTCTGCACGTCCAGCACGAACGCTGGTCCAACTGAGGCGCCAGGTGGAAATGGCATGGCAAGCCGTTCCACAGGACTACATTCAGCATCTCTACAATCGTCTCCATGGGAGAATAGCAGCCTGCATTGCTGCGAAAGGTGGATATACACTGTACTAGTGCCGACATTGTGCATGCTCTGTTGCCTGTGTCTATGTGCCTGTGGTTCTGTCAGTGTGATCATGTGATGTATCTGACCCCAGGAATGTGTCAATAAAGTTTCCCCTTCCTGGGACAATGAATTCACGGTGTTCTTATTTCAATTTCCAGGAGTGTATATCGTAAATAGAATATTTTTAAGTTGCAGTCCACCACTCTTCAGCCAAACGGTTTTACAACATACATGAAAGGGGAACACTTATAAAAAAAGAGGGTGATAAAAGGAGGACAAAAAAAAACACAGCAGATGGAGATGATAGGAGTTAAGATACACACTAATACGGGGACATGGTCGGGGGGGGGGGGGGGGGGGACAGTTACAAAGTCGACGTAAGGTTAAAAGAACACAGCTGGCAATTTGCTGTGCACTTAAAATCGCAGGAGTCAAATACAAGTCAAAAGTCAGCCACAGTATAAAAAATCACACAGAGTGAGACACTTAAAAAACAAAATCACTGGAAATGATGGAACAGTCACAAAGAATTAAAACTGCTGGTAGGGACATGCTGATAGGCTGGAGGTTGGAGAAGAGGGAAAAAGAGAGTGGGATGGGGACAGGAGGAAGAGGAAAAGGGGAGAGATGGGGCACATCAAGAGGCAGGAGATGGGCAAGGTGGGAAATGAAGAGGGAAGACAAGGCAAGAGGGAGTGCAGAGACACTGGAGGGGAGTATGGGATAGTGAGGGGGTGTAGGATGGGGAAAGCCACTCAGGGCAAGGAAGGGGAAGGAGAGGGAGCCCTGAGGAGGAGGGAGAAGGGAGGTGGGGTTAGAGTTGGTGGTAGGAGGAGTAGATGTCAGGGCAAAGCTGATCATCTGGGAGGGGTAGGTGCTGGAAGTTGAGTTGGGAAAGGAGGTGGAGGGTGTGGAGATGGAGAGAGGGCGGGACACAACGGTATAGGCAAAGCAACAGGCTGGGGGTGGAGAGGAAATGGATACCAGAGGGTGGGGTGATCGAGTTGGTGGACAATATACAGGGTGCAGGAAAAGGAGAAGGTGGGGGAAGAGGATGAGGTCACAGAGGATGAGAGTGGGGGCTGGAAGGCGGATATGGAAGGTGAGGTGGAGTGCATGGTGTTCTAGGATTTGGAGTGCCTTATAGCTCCTGGAGGGGTGGAAATCCAAGTGATGCTGACATAACAGAGGATGGTGCATATCAAGGATTTGTAGGTGTGAAGGATGGTGGAAGGATGCAGTGCCCATGCCTGGCCTGACAGGAGTTCCAGGAGGCAGAGTCTGTTATGTCCTTTGATTGTAAGGTGATGGGGAGCCCAGGTGAGGTGACAGTCGAGGGTGAGGCCAACGTATTTTGAGGGTAGGAGTGAGGTGGATAGGATGCCCATAAATGGTTAGGTAGAAATCATGGATATGGAAGGAGTGGCTGGTGCAGCATATGATGATGACCTGGGTGTTGGAGGGGTTGATACGAAGGAACTACTGGTTGCACCAAGTGGTGAACTGGGCAAGGTGGGTTTGGAGGGTACGTTGGGACCGTTGAAGGGTAGGATAAAGGGCTAGGAAGGTGCTGTCATTAGCAAATTGGAGGAGATGAACAGGAGGGGGAGGTTTGGGCATATCAGCAGTGTACAGAAAATAGAAGAGAGGGGAAAGGACGAAGCCTTGGGGCATGTCAGAGGAGGGATAGAAGGTACATGAGTTGGAATTGTGGTTAGTGACATAGGAGGAACGACGGGAGAGGAAGGAAGCAACAAGATGGACAAAATTGAGAGTTATGTTGGAGGGAAAGAAGTTGGTAAGGTTAAGGAGCTGGTCGTCAGCTGAGAAGGAAGGCCGGAAGCCACACTGGGTAAGGGGAAGGAGGTGATGCTGGTTAAGGTGGCCGTCAATACAGCAGGGGAAGATGGTCTCGAAGACCTTACTGAACAAGGAGGTGAGGCAGATGGGACGGTAGGAAGAGGTGTCAGACGTAGTTTTGTTGGGTTTAGGGAACAGCTGGACACGAGAAGTCTTCTGCAGGTCGGGATAAAAGCCAGTGGAGAGGAGGACGTTGTACAGGGTAGTGAGGACAGCCAGAAACGACGGGGGGCATTCCTTGAGGTGGCGGTACGTGGCACCATCGTGACCAGGGGCGGTGTTGAGTTTGGAGCCGAGGACGAGCGTGATGTCGTGTTCAGTGATGGAAGTGTTGACTTCTGAGGGAGGTAACTGATCCAAGTACTTGAAACTAGGGGCTAGCTGAGGGAATGAGGTATCAGTGCGGTCAAGGATGTTGGGGAAGAGGGAGTAATCAGAATGAGGATCGTCGGGAATGGAGAAGACCTTGGAGAGGTGGGAATAGGAATATCGTCAAAAACCTCCTCTTTTACTTTAACAGCTACTCCTTCTCTCAGTTCCGGCATGCTAGTTTGTGAAGCACTTACATTGAATGAGAGTCCTTCCTCTTTTACTGTATTTACACATTATTTATCACTTTCCATGTTACTCAGTCTTTCAGGACACGTACACAACAAACTTAACTTATCTTTCGTTGAATGCTGCAGCCTCGGCGTGCTGAAACTGCGAGTACGACCTCCTTCGTCTGCCGTACCTGTTTCAGGGTCCCGCTCGTCGTGTAAGTTGGCAGCGCTGCCCTGCCGTACTGCAACTCGTTGATACCGCTATGACGCCATTTGCTGCTACAATGCGCCTTCGTTATTATTGTGACAGTTTAACATCTTCTCCTTTCTTTGTAAGTCTATCCGCCAACTTGTAAAGGGTTCGTTCAAAATTCCGCATTTACTGATTTACTAAATTTTTCATTATCGTTCACTATACGGTCTTTCACAAAATTTCACTCAACTACGGATTGAATGTACTACGGCTTTTTTAACTGCTTTCCCAGCACAGATGCACCATGTGTGGCGGCGCGGTTCCTTTCGCTCTCTGCCTGCACCTACCTGCGAACTCGTTGCAGCCGATCGCCGGTAGGAAAGCCGAGCAGAAACCTACCGTACTGCAAATCGCACCAGACTGCATACGACGTTATTGTTCCAAGAATGAACAGGCTTTAATTTTAAATGAAAAGTGGAAACACTGGAAAAACTTCGGTATATTCTGGACCTTGATAATGTACACGTTCACTGCCAAACCCATGCTAATCTTAACACACTCATGCTAAAACCCTTCCATTCAGGTTAGCAATTTTATGATAACGTATTTCCCAAAATCCTTGACAGCTACTGAGCTCAGATTGTTCTTAAATGAATGTGCTCGCCATACTATTAAGTTTATCGGTGTCTAATGCACTCAGGTTTTTAGTCACTGATCTGCTCAGTATCTTACTCGAAATTACTGTCTTTTCTCATGCATAATTTTTACTTTAAAAATCCGTCCTTTCTAAAAAAAAAAAAAAAAAACACTGGAGTAAATATGCCTTCACTTTAAAGCACTTTTGAAATGTGTAGCACAACTAAAACCGGCAAATTATAACTTCCTTCGGAGCTCAAACTACACACGATCGTACCATTGAAAGCCTGGGCTCTGACTCTCCAGACTGTTGTAAGCGGTCTATGTCTCCAAGAGAAAACACGCGCGAAGGATACTCCGTTCTGACTGGTCAGTTTTCTTTAAGGCTAATAGAAAATCATTATTCTCCCGCGTTTGTCCGCGCTTTTCATGGCTAACCAATCAACATATAACACACTTTCGAACTGTACTTTTACCAGAACTAAATATCAAACATTCTCGTATTTTGTTTATACTTTCCGTTATTAACTATTTTCATTTGTACTCGAATTAGCTTTCCTTTTGCCATAAACGTACTTAACATACATGACACAAAATTCCCCGTCGTTCGCATTCACACTGTCTTAAAACTTTCTCACACTCGTCCGTACAGCGTTCATCAGTGGAACAATGGTCTACATATTTACGTTAAACCATATTCACGGATCATTCACACTACTAAAAGCATATACAATTTGTACAAACGTAAATAAACAAAAAAGCCTTCAAGAAATAAACAGAACAATTCACAAAAACATTCTCTTGACCTGTTTCTTGAATATGTCTCTGCACTACTGACCTCTAGCAGATGACAATTAGAACTGTGTAATTCGCTGAACCCTATAACGATATGTTTACGTAATGTGTATACATAAACATACAGTTATAAATGTCCCCGTTCGTAGTCTCTAATTATAACAATATGTTACTTTTGTGCTGTAACATATAGCTATAATCAGCGGTGGAAACATATTTGCGAACGCCGACCGTGTGCGGCTGTTTCTTGTTGGATCGTCTGATCAGTCGGAAGTTCCATTGCAGAGGAGAGTAAATGCCTATTCAAAATATAATTATTTTGGATAGCTCAACATGAATTTCCTAAGGGACCGTAGTTTATCATGCATTTACCAGTAGAATATGGCGCGGAGAAAATATTTCGCCGCATGCAACTTCCGTCCGAACTCGACGAAAGAATTCGTGACTGTGAACTCTCTATTTGGCAGAAACATATAGAAAATTAAATAATTTCATGAAGAAGTGCGACATAGATTCTATAGTAAATGAATAGTCCATACACCAGTTCCATTTAACTCTGAATTTATGGCAATTAATAGACGAACTTACACTGCAATGAAGGATTTAACATGGATGCCGTTTTGACTGGCACTTCTCTTAATGAAAACAATTCCTTTGACGTTTTCACATACACGTCGCACAATAAATCTACTGCTAGGCACTTTTAGTATTACACATTTACTTTACACTAGAACAATATTAATTTTAATAATAATAATACGGCGGCAAGACATGCGCGTCCGACACAAGTTACAGGAGACAAGAGAAGAATGAGTAACTGTTCGTCGAGAATATCTCGTACCTCAAAAAAAAAAAAAAAAAAAAAAAAATGTGTAAAAGTGTTCTTCTTCTGTCCGTTTTTCGCGCCGCGGTTTTCAAAGTCAATAACTCACTGCATCTCTGACGGCGCTTCGACAATAAACAATTTACGTCACAGGTCGTTCACCTTTTACATTCTCGCAACATTATTTGCTAACTGTAGCTGTTGCCGAGCGACTGCTCGATTAGTGAATGATTTAAAATGATAAGACAATCACATAATGTTACAGACCCGCTTCAGGCCAGCTGTCACTGTGCACACATGAGTCACTCTCCTGAACACAGATTCTAGACAGGAGCGATATAAGGCGCCACGCCTCACTACCTGTCACAATGTTAATATATCAGCTTTGATAGGCGTTGTAATAATTCAAAGAGTTATCTCAAAACACAGTTACTAATTCTCTTTTCTAATAAAACACTGTAACATAGTTTAACCAGATTGAATATCGTCAGTTTTATTATCAAACGAAATCAGTATCTTCATCTTCTAAAGAGAAACTTCCTCTTTAAGTTTTCGTACTTATCCAGTTAAGTAAACCAGTCTATTATCCCCCACCAAACTGAATAACACCGATCATTATCACATAATACTGCACAATTATAAGGCAGATTTAATTACCTATCCGCCAGCGTAGCAGCTCTTTTATTCAGTAAACTCAAACTTTTGCGTAGCTACTCTCAGTATTAGTTCCTGTCTTGTCCATAAGTGTCTGGACACCAACTTTCTCGTCACTAACAATCTTCACATACAACCAGAATATTCTTTGAGTTTGTGAAAGGTATTTCGACTATATTCTGCTACGGTTTTCACTGAAGGTTTCAGGGATTACTTTCTTGACAGCTAAACTCTTTTCACCCAGCATCTCTCGGACTATAGCCCTATGCTTTGTTTTATAGCTATTTTGCAGCAGTCTTTGCTTCTTTAGAATTCATTACATTAACTGTATACCATGGAGTATCTCTCCCATCATGACTTGGTCTACTGGGTACACATGTATGAAGTGCATTGTCAACTATTTCCTTAAACTTGAGCCTTTGTTCGTGTGCGTGCTCCTGACTTGAGTTAAAGTTTCAAGTTCATCATTCAGATATGACACTACTACTTCTATGTCTAGTTTTCTAAAGATATAAATCTTCCTACTTGTTTTATTTTCCCTTTACACTTCAGAGTACATTGTTGCTGCACTTGCCTTTTAGTCACTGGTACCAGTTTAGGTATGTAGTTTCTCAAAGAGGTCATGTCTTTATGTTGCCATTAAATCTAATATATTTACATAATGAGTGGATTTCCGAATAATCTGTCCTAAGTAGTTTTGAGAGAAGGCATTTAGTAATGTTTCGCAATATGTCTTGTCACGCACCACTAACAAAACCATGTCTATCCCAATTGATCCTTTGTTGATTAAATCCTACCCCAATGATTATAGTATGATTGGTATCTTGTGTACTAGGGAACTGAGGATTTCTTTAATGTTTTCGGTTACATAAGGAAGTGAGTCTAGTGATCGATAGAAGGACCCAATTACGATTTTATGTTCCAACACAATGCTGACTCTTGCTCAAACACTCTCAATTTCAATTCCAATTTCGGAGGATTTGACTTTCTTGTTTAGTGTGATAAGTACACCACCTCCGTTTCACATGTCCCTGTCCTTTCGATATACAATTAAATTTTATTCAAAAACTTAAGGTTTTACCCATATTTCTGTGCCTAGTATAAAGTGAGCTTCAGGCCTTTCTTGGAGCTCTTCAAACTCTAGCACTTTGTTCCGAAAGCCTTGACATTTAGCCAATGGTATTTTAATACTGTCATCAGCGGAAGGCATTTCTTTGCGTTTTGTACTTTTGATTTCCCTGAAGCTACCGTTATATGGATTGGATGGAGAGTGATCTAACCTCGAGACCCTCCTGTGCACCCCACACATAGTCAGATACTTGGATGACCATCTCTGATGCGTAGCGCACATTTGGGAGACCCTGCAATTCGAAACGCTATGGTGCAAGCCCAGGAAGACAGCCTAGCTTGTCACAAATCCTTCAGAGTCTATGAATCAAGCCTTCCACTCAGAATCAGCGCCATGACCTCTTCGCTCAAAATGCATTGGTAAGGCTGGTATTCTCAACCTTTTCTGCTAGTCATTTGGATGATCCAAATAGACCTTGGATCCCAGACGACAGGCTTTGTTTTTTTCCAACGTCCGCCGTAGACTGCAATTGGTTGCATCCAGTTCTCTTAATGGTAACGGAATAGCCTCTTTAACATGTTGGATGAGGCGTCCAGGTATAAACAGTAAGTACATAAGGTGTTGCTTCCCATCCCTTGTTGCCATTTCCCTTATGGGTACCATTAGTCTCCATTTACATTTGGACTACCGATGCTTAGTAGACACCTACCCCTTCGTGTTTGCTACCCTTGACGCTAGATATAAGGGAAGCAAGTGTCTATGGCTCAGTTTCGGTTTCGTGGAAGACAGCTCCTCGAACCTGCTTCTTAGTTGGGTGGGTGGCACTATCTGAGTTCTCCCTGATCTGTCTTTCCCCTTATCAAGATCCAAAATCCATGATTCACACGCCCAATCACAGTCAAGTGGAGGAGTAGCGATGGGTCTAGTATTTGCTGCATGAGAAACAGCGTCCGTAGGAGAGGATAGGACATGAGGTACCGTTAGTATTTCTGGTAAACATCTATCTGTAGAACTGCACAACACACCCATTCGCAGCGGCTTCCAATCGCTTGACAGTAATCAGGGTTTTTTCCAGTTGCTCATTACTGGAAATCAACTCATCCTCTCTGAGACCAACAAATACAGTGTGGCTGCATTATTTCTGTTGTAATATTTTACAGAATTGTAAATAAATAACGTTTATGGTGCAGTATTTTACAGAATAAAAATCTAATAATTAATACTAAGATTCTTGACTCATTTAATTTAGATTCTGATATGCTACAAGTACTACCAGTAGCCTTTGGGATCTGGTGTTTTACAGCCAAAAAAGAAATCCCTATTACAACAGAAAACTTGGTACAAGTGCTATTGTTCCTCTGACACGTTTCTCATGTTACGTTCACATGTTATGTTCTACAGTAGGATTAATTTACGATAAATGCTCGCATTATACACTCATGTTGAAAGAGATAACATATGTGACACGATATTTTATTGATTTACAGTAACTGAAAATACCAAACACCGAATATTCCAAAAAAGGGTACGCAAATTTCTTAATATAGGAAAATATTTAAAGTGTTCGTAAATTCTCAAAAACACATCGTTTCAAGGGATAACGTAATTAATTTTGGAAATTATAAGTTGTGAATGAGGATACTGTGGCCAAAGTTTCTGAAAAACACAGCTAGGAATTCAATTGACGATGCCTGATGAACTACAAAATATATCAGGTTTCTGAAAAGCACAGGTTACGTTTACATTTAGCGATTTAGTACTACACAATATATCATAACACCCAACCGACATTTGATAAAATAAACACGAAAACTATTTTTAAACCTTACTTCAACTTTTTGTGCCTAAGTTTCCGAAATAAATTTATGTGACTCACGTGATTAAACTCCAAGATAAATGAAATGACGGTAGTCAGCTTATTTGCGTAAGTATAAGTAACTAAATATATGAAATTCACCATTTTGCAACTTATCTGACTCGGTTTCCCCTTTCAAACTAATGTACCAAACATGAACACTGCACTTCAGTATATCTCACAAAAATTACGAGCTCAACAAACACACTTTCGTATGGGCCATCGCTGCGAGGTGGACGGGATCTCGTCTAGTGCTTGTTGTAGCTTCACCCGTTAAGTGTTGATACAATTTCTGCAGTCTGTTGTATCCTCCCTGTATTTCTCTGAATACGACCATTCTCTCAGCTTCGATACGCAACCCTGCAAATTCCTATTCGTAGCTCCTCACCTCGTTTCTCATAGCCCATGCACTGAAAACCAGCTTCAGCGACCACTGACTGCTAGAGAGAACCGTACGTTCTTCTCCAGTGCAGAACACTCCAACTTCCGAGTGATGGTCTCGCAGCGCCCCCACCTCATCTTCGGTCAAGAGGTGCAGCCCTGCCACAACGCAGATATCCTTCATCCTCGGCCTATAGAAAGGGTGCATTCATTTTTTTAAATCGATGTTCTGGCTGGTTTGATGCGGTCCGCCACCAATTCCTCTCCTGTGCCGACCTCTTCATCTAGCACTTTCAACCTTCTTCCTCAAGTTTTCCAGTCTCTGTCTTCCTCTACAGTTTTATCCTCTGCGGCTCCCACTAGTACCACGGCAATTACTCCTTGATGTCTTAACAGATGTCCTATCATCATCTCCCTTCTCCTTCACAGTGTGTTCCACACATACCTTTCCTCTCCTTTCCTCTGCCCAGGACCTCCTCATTCATTACTTTATCAGTCCACATAATTTTGAACATTCGTCTGTAGCACCATATCTCAAATGCTTCGTTTCTCTTCTGTTCAGGTATTCCCTCGGTCCACGTTTCACTACCATACAGTGCTGTGCTCCAAACGTAAATTCTCAGAAATTTCTTCCTCAGATTAAGACATGTGTTTGATACTGGTAAACGTCTGTTGGCCAGAAGTGTTGTTTTTTCCAGTGCTAGTCTGCTTTTGATGTCCTCCCTGCTCCGTCCGGCATTGATTGTTTTGCTACCAAGGTAGCAGAATTCTGTAACTTTACCTACTTCGTGATCATCAGTCCTGATGTTCAGTTTCTCCCTGTTCACATTTCTGCTACTTCTCATTACTTTCAGGTTCCTTCCATTTACTCTGAACCCATATCCTATACACGTTACACCATTCATCCCTTCAGCAGGTCCTGTAATTCTTCTTCTCTGTCCCTGAGGATGGCAACGTGTTCAGCCAACCTTATCATCTCGAATTTACATTCCACCCCTGAACCTTTCTTTTATTTCCAGCATTGCTTCTTCAGTAGGGGCGAAACATTACATCCCTGCCTTACACCCTTTATAATCCGAACACATCGTTCTTGGTCTTCCACTCTTGTTATTCCCTCTTGGCTCTTGTACATGTGATATATTACCCGTCTCTCCGTATAGTTTACCCTAATTTTCCTTAGAATTTCGAACATCTTGCTCCATCTAACATTATTGGACGTTTTTTTCAGGTGGACAAATCTGATAAACGTTTCTTGATGTTTCTTTAGTCTTGTTTTCATTATCAACCGCACGTCAGACCTCCCTCTTTGGTGTCTTTACCTATCCTAAAGCCAAACTACTCATAATGTAAAACATCCTCAACTTTCTTTGGTATTCTTCTATATATTACTCTTGTCAGCAATTTGGAAAGCATGAACTGTTAAGCTGATTATGTGATAATTCTACCTCTTGTTGGTTCTTCCAGTCTTCGGAATTGTTTGGATGACATTTTTTCGAAAGTCAGATGCCGTATCGCCAATCTCGTGCATTCTACAAACCATTCGTTTTAAGAATCCTGATGCAATGTTACCTATTCCTTCTGCCTCATTTTATCTTATGTCTTCCAAATCTGTTTTAAATCCTTTTCTAATACTGGATCCCCTTTCTCTTTTATATCGATTCGTGTTACTTCTTCTACAAAACCAGACAAACCGCCCCCCCCCCCATACACACACACAGAGGCATTAAATGTATTTTTTCAACCTATCCGCTCTCTGTTTTGCATTAAACCGTGGAATTACCATTGCACTCTTAATGTTACCACCCTTGCTTTTAATTTCAACGAAGGTTCTTTTGACTAACCTAGATGCTGAGCCAGTCCTTGCGACAATAATTTCTTATTCGGTTTCTCCACACTTTCCTTACAGACATTTCGTCTCAGCTTCCCTCCACTTCCTATCTTCCTACGTATTTCATTTCTGTGTTTCTGTATTCCTGAATCTGCCTGAACATTTTTGTACTTCCTTCATTCATCGATCAGCTGAAGTATTTCTCCTTTTATATGTGGTTTCTTCGCAGTTACCTTCTTTGTATCTATGTTTTTGATTCGAACCTGACCTTTTTAGAAATTTTATTTTCTCTTCAACTGAGCTGCCTACTGAGCTGTTCTTTATTGCAGTATCTATAGCCTCAGAGAACTTCAAGGGCATCTCTTCATTCCTTAGTATTTCTGTATCCCACTTCTTTGCACATTGATTCTTCACAACTAGTCTTTCAAACTACAGCGTTTAGTTCATCACTACTAAATTGTGATTTGAGTCTACATTTGCTCTTGGATACAACTTACAATCCAATATCTGATTTTGGAATATCTGTCTGATCGTGATATAATCTAACTGTAATCTTCCCACATCGCCACATCGCCCGGCCTCTTCCAGGTACACCTCCTCCTCTTGTGATTCTTAAATACTCGCTAATACTAGCTGAAATTAATACAGAACTCAAGTTATCTTTCTCCCTTTTCATTCCTAGTACCAAGCCCAAATTCTCCCATAACTCTCTCTTCTATTCCTTCACCTACAAACGCATTCCAGTCACCCATGGCTGTTAGATTTTCATCTCCTATCACGTATTTATAGTCGTTCAATAGCCTCATATACTCTACCTATCTTTTCATCTTTAGCTTGCAAAATCGGTATGTATACTTGAACTATCGTTGTCGATGTTGGTTTGTTGTCGATACTAATGAGAACGGCCGTACCACCAATCTGCTCACAATAACACTCTCTCTGCCATATATTCATGCTCATAACGAATCCTACTCCCGTTATGCCATTTTACGTTGCTGTTTAAATTACCCTATACTCATATGATCAGAAATCCTTGTCTTTTTTTTCCATTTCACTTTCCTGACGCTCACTATTTCTAGACTGAGCCTTCGCATTTTCCTTTACAGATTTTCTAGCTTTTCTACAACGATAAAACTTCTGACATTCCTCCTACTCACTAGTGGGACGTTATCCTTTCGGTGGTTACTCCGTCTCTTTGTCGTGTCTCCCCTCCAGGAGATCCGAATGGGCGACTGTTAAAGAATTTTTGCGAATGGGAAGTCGTCATGACACTTTTTTCAATTGCAGACCATATATCCTATGCACACACATTATCTGTTTTAATGCTGTGGTTTCAATTGCCTTCTGCATTCTCATGCCATTGGTTATTGCTGATTTTGTCGCTTTACGGGTAGTTTCCCACCCCAAGGGCAAGTGGGTGCCGTGAACCTCTGCCCGCTCCCCCGCCCTTTTTGACAAGACCGGAGGCAGAATGAGGATGATTTCTTATGCCGAAAGTAATCTGCCACAAATGCTGATGAGTTTTATTCAGAATTTAAGCGGTAGCGGGGATCGAACGCGGGGCCGAAGATGTTTCGATTACTAGCCAAAGACACTCCCCCAAACCAATGATTCGATCCGTTATAGAGCTACTACACATAGAACCTAGGTAAAACTACAAAAACTGCGACTCGCAGACTTATTCCGTACATGTTTCCACAAAATCATACTGCTTTTCGACACAGAGAGCTTCCTTACTTTAATGCTACCTAGCTTTTTAATCCTAGCACAATACAAAATACACAATACTATATACACAGTATTACGTCTCATTTTGTCACCCTATAACCATATGGTATGTCTCTTAGCGGTCAAGAGACCTCTTTGCTTCCATACTTCTCCTTATACACCTTGCTCTCCTCCATCCTCGCGGGGTTTGGTACTGGTGGAAAAGCTCCATCCGGTGTGCGTGGAAGCGGATGTCCGACGTAAACTGCCGTTCTTCTATTTGGTAAGAGGAATTTGACATTGAGTGGTGATGTTGTCTATAACTGCATTGACTTCAAGGACAAATGCTAAGGTAATTTCAGGTGTTCTGCAAGGGAGTGTTATAAGTATATTACTGTCTACAATACAATACACGAATGATCAAGTGGATCACGTTGGACGCTTAATGAAGCTATTACCACTGTACGTTGTTGTCTATAGAAAGGTGACAAGATCAAAGATTGGAGTGAACTGCCGAATATCTGGAAAGGATCGACGATTGGTAATTGGCGCTGAATGTAAATAAATGTAAGATACTATGCACAAACAGAAGAAGAAGAGATCCACTGCTGTTCGATTGTTTCTAATCACTTCCATTAAGACTGCATTGTAGTTTTTTTCCCTTACCCATGATATTTTGATTTATTTTCTAACCCATGGCATCTTTACTGGGTTAAAAGTGCTACACTTTATTGGTTTCGCGTAAAAACAACATTCATTTCATACGTTCTCGCATCATGTTTCCTTACTTTCAGTATAGAATGACAGAGATCCTCCAGGGGTGTGGAACGAATCTAGATTCACAGTTACCGGGAGGAGAAACCACTGCTGGCTACATCTGTGAACTATAGCAGCAACACACTGTGTCTGCCTATCTGCAAAAACGTATATATATATATATATATTGTGTGTGTATCTGAGTGTGTGCAGAAAGTAACAACTATTTTTTGAAATGTCTTCTTCTTCTTCTTCTACGAGAACACTACTAAGATGCTATTATTATCTAATATTTCAGACATAGCATCACCATTACCTGTTCATATATTGGCAAAATTGATATCTGTTTTGGACAAATATTACAGTTAGACAGACGTAACATTCCTAAATTTTCACATATAGAATACAAACTAAAAATTGCTTTATTGTTACTTTTGTGCCTGACGTCCGTTACAAAACTGCTAGACGGTTTTGCACAAAAATATAAAACTCCATTCTGAATCTATATGGAAAGATTTCTACTTCCAGTTTCTGCTCGGACTGTGTTGAAGGATCGACCACTTTCACTCGTAAGGTTCACAGTCGAGCGGAGAGAGATTCATTCCCACATTCAGTGTCTGCGACTACTCACTACAAAAGGAGTTAACATCGGGAATGCCATATAGTTGATTGACCATATAAAAGAAACAGGTGGAGAAGTGTAATGCTTATCATTCGGGGTTCCTTACAAGGTTTGATTAGGAATAGAGATGGAGAAGATCCAGCGGACAGCTGCGCACTTAATCGTGGGATCGATCAGTTGGCGCGGGAAATTCACGCAGCCACTCAACAAACGCTAGTGGCAGACGCAGAAAGAGAGAGGAGCTATACATCACTATGAGGTTTAGAGTTTTGGCACATATCCCCGATTTATTGCTGTGCCCTATCATTTGAAACCAGCGATAACGTAGTAGGGTTTGTTTACAACTTTCACAGAGAGCAGACTGCAATTAAAGGAGTCCGAAGGAATAATTGTGATGCGGTAGTTAAGAAGGGAGTGAGACAAGGATTGCAGCATGTCGTCGACATTATTCTAAGCGTGCACTGAGTAGGCTATGAAGGATATAAGGAGGAATTTGGAAGAGGAATTAAATTTTTGGGGTAAGAAAAACTCTATTATCTTTTCCAATAACGTTGTAATTGTGTCAGGATCGTCAGAGGACTTGGCAGAGTAGTTGAACGGAATGTTTAGAGTCTCGAACAGAGGTAAAGTAAGGGTAATAGAATGCATTCGAGCCAAATCAGGTGACACCGGGGGCATTAGACAGGGGTATAAGGCACTGACAGTAGTAGATCAGTTAAGCTACCTGACCAGCAAAATACAATGATGACCGAAGTTGAGAGTCCATAAAACGCATAATGGCAATAGTAGAAAAAGTATTTATCAGAGAGATGATTTTGTTAACACGTGAGATTAATTTAGGTGTCATGAAGTCCTGTATTTGTCTGGAGTGCAGCCTTGTACGTATGTGAAACATAGGCAAATGTATCTCAAACAAGAAGGGGATAAAATCGTTTCGGATGATGTTCTACAGAAAAAAGCTAAAGATGTGATGGGTAGATCGAATTACAAAAGGAAGGTGCTGAATCGAACAGGGGAGAAAAAGAAATGTTTTGCGTAACTTGATCAGGAGAATGAGTCAGTTAATAGTGCAGATCTTGATGCATCGAGAATTGTTAACTAGGTAATGGAAAAAAAAATGTGGGGCGGATAAACGTCTTAGACGGAGACTAAGGCTTCAGGATATGAAGCAGGTTATTAAAATGTATGTAAGATGTGGCAGTTATTCACCGATGAAGAAGCTTGTAAAGACTGTTCTGGCATGGAGAATATGCTATGAGAGGAACTAGCTACTGTATTTATTTACAGTCACGCCACACAGTACAAATAGTTGTGAAGGCTGTTCTAGGGAAATGTATGATCAGAAAGTAAGGGACACGTGGGACAAACCAGATTAATATGTAACAACGCGAGCTTCACAAAGCAATACTAGAAGAACTGAGATGCTTATTATTGGTGAATCCACACCATAGCTGGCACCTATGTATTACCAACATTTCACACTGCAGCTTTTAAGGCTTTGATGTATCCGTTACTTTCAAAACGTCGTGTGTACCTGTAGTCATCTTGGCTTAAAGAGTAATGTAACATGTCATATGCAAGTTGTGAAGAATTTCGTATCATGCTATACTATCACACTGCTTTTTCACCAGTACCTTAACCACTTTCGTTTGTCATATGTAACACTGGTTTTTCTTTATCTGGACGCCATTTCGAAATCGGAGGTTCACTGTTAACGTGAAAACTCAGCGAAGGTAAATGTAAACAAAAAGTGGTATTGTTATTTCTCAAAATGGTTCACATGGCTCTCAGCACTATGGGACTTGACTGCTGTGGTCATCAGCCCCCTAGAACTTAGAAGTACTTTAACCTTACTAACCTTAGGACATCACACACATCCATGCCCGAGGCAGGATTCGAACCTGCGACCGTAGCGGTCACGCGGCTCCAGACTGTAGCTCCTAGAGCCGCACGGCCACTCCGGGCGGCTGTTGTTTCTCAAAAGTAAAATCATCGACATTGCTGTTGAAGGCAAATTCCCTAATGAACACGTCAGTACATGGTAATTACCGCAAATAAGTCCAATACTACGTTGAAAACACCTGTGTGAAGAACACTGAAATTCATCATTTATTCTGTTGACAAAAGCGATATTACTGCATTCATAAATGTACAACTGCTGCCTGTAACTTGTGGATTAGAAAGACCTTCTCCTTCGGTGAAGACGAATTCTGTCTACTGTATAACCTCAACGGGGAGCGAGATCGTCAACAATAGGTAACAGCTCGAGACAATGAGAGCCGTTCCCTAGCGACAGTCTGAGGCGTTATTCGAAGGACTGTGATTCGCCACTAACGAATCTCTTCGTGCGAGCCGAGGAAGACTACGCTACGTACGCGGTAAGCGTCAACTGTACGACGTGTTATTGTCTACTTATGCAGGCGACATGTTTTCATCACTTACGGGGCTCAGATAAGGACCAGTGTGGCAAGGCACGCAATCCACACAGAGTTCTATGATACTTATCGCGATTGCCTTAATTTAGAAAATCGTTTCGCACATCTAGGACCTTCAAGGGGGGTATGACGTTTTGGGAACCTCTGTAATGTTGGAGTCAGCATAATTATTGTATAAATTAAGAAAAGTGGTCAACGGCTCCTTTAGCTAAGATGAAGGCGATCTTGAAATCCAGTTTAGTTTCATTTCCAACATATGTAGCGAAAAGCGGCTGAATTTACACTATCGATGTGGCAGCTCTCTGTATCTCCATGATGGCATATGGTAAAACCGTGTATTTCATCTAGAGGCTGCAGTTATGTTTGGATGATGACAGTGATGATTGGTTTGTGGGGCGCTGAACTGGGCGCTTAACAGCGCCCGTACAAATTCCCAACCTTTGCGCAGTCCAAACTCGCCACTTTCATGAATGGTGATGCAGTGATGAGGACAACACAAACACTCAGTCATTGTTATGTTTGGAAGTCAGAATTAAAATATCATTTCCGTGTTCGGCTCTCATTCCTTGTGCCCAACTGTCATGTATCCCTGATGACACACAGTCTGCTAATGTGACGCATGTGTAAGGTAAAGCACCGTTGTGGTTGTCAGATCTTACATCAATTACAACTTTCATCGCCTGTATTACGGATTATATTTATTTATTTCGTTTTTTTTTTGCAGATTCCTTGCCCACTTTTGATTAATTAATGTATTAGGGGATAGACTTATACGCCATGAATAATTATCAGTTGTGGCGAGAGACTGCGTATTGTTCAGAGTCGGTTGATAGGAAAACGTTTCAGAATTTGAAATCAGATTGTGGAACAGATTCAGTACCGTTCAACAAAGCTCTCAGATAGAATATGCTTTAATTGTCAAGTTTTCTGAAATATTATGCCGATTGGATGTAATGAAAACATGATTTAATGCAGATGATGCGCACTATGGTTTTTAAGAGTGAATTTTTGCATGCATTTTGATTTGCAGTCATTGGAAATGTTAAGTAACCTGTGTTAAGTACACTAAATTATTGGCATTACAACAACAAATCACAGAAAATTTCTGTTAAAACGCAAAGGAGAAATTAATTTTCTTTTTACGTCTCATTATTAGAAACACATGTATCATTCGTTTCCCCCTGTACCATGATAAATGACCCAATATGGTTTAGTTTTTGCTTTGGTGACTAAAAAAAAAAATAAAGCGCCAGCAGACCTACGGTGGAACGTAAGAAGTAATATCGAATTCTAAATGATCGCTGAAATTTGTTGAAAGACGTAGAAACAGAGTTACTTTCCGTTGGGTAAGCTGAAAAAACTTCATAGGACACGGAAATTAACCAAATGCATTCCATTTTAATTACATCTAAACAGGAAGGGTATTTGTAAATTGTAATGGTATTCTTTTATATTAAAAAACACAAATATAAAATACACTTAGTGGAAGAAAGTCTTCTTTCCTTTCGTTACATTCCTTTGTAGGTCCAATTTAGTACATCTGACAATGTAAAAAATTGAAGATCTCTCAAGTTAAAATTTTTATGATGTCATGGAACTGATACTACATTCCAAGCAAATCAAATTTCTTATGGTTTGAGAGTTCCATAAAATTATAGTAAATATTTAATGTCATCTTCAGAGAGGGAAATTTAAGTTGTCTTGGTTCCTTCAGTTTGCAATGATTTCCAACTATTTGGAACCTAGTTTATTGCGTTGTTTGTCTTCTTCTCAGAGAGCTAAGATCTTTGCCTGTCAGGCCACTTGTGATAGTTTCTTATTCCTCCACAGACCAGTTTATTGTAATAACTGACATTGCAGTTTAATAGAACAAAATATAACAAAAATACAGATGTACTTTCACTTGCAAGTCTACATAATTTCGTAACTGTTGCATCACTAATATTTCACATCTCACCACGAGTCAAAGAACACATTGCACTCATTGGACGTACCACACACACACACACACACACACACACACACACACACACAAATGGTTCAAATGTCTCTGAGCACTATGGGCTTCAGCATCTGAGGTCATCAGTCCCCTACAACTTAGAACTACTTAAACCTAACATAAGGACATCACACACAACCATTCCCGAGGCAGGATTCGAACCTGCGACGGTAGAGGACGCGCGGTTCTAGACTGAAGAGCCTAGAACCTCTCGACCACAGCGGCCGGCACACACACACACATTATTTCGAATTATGTCTGGTCAGTAGATATTCGAGTCATCCTGAGGTATCAAGAAGTTGTTAACTAGGTAATGGAAGAACATGTAACTGTGCATGTGCATCCAAGTGAGCTACACAAAGCCATTCAACGTAACTGGTGTATATGTGTTACCCACACTCACACGGCGGCTGTCAAGCCCCTTGGTTTATCTGTCATTTTAAAAATGTCGTGCGTAATGGCAGCCATAACTGGGTGAGTGGTAATGAAACGTCAGTCACGGAAGTTGTGAAGGGTTCGGTCCACCTTGTATAGTCACAGACTTTATTCTCCAATACAGTAACCAGTTTTGTTTCTTATATTTGCCTCTGATTTCTCCCTGCTATTGGCAGCATTTCGGAACCGAAATGAACAGGTAACTTGGAAAATGTGAACGTCGAGGCAAAATTAAGCAAAAAGTGAAATTATTAACTGTCAGAAGGAAAATCATCGTCTTTGCTGTCGAATTCCAATTTTTTATAGCCTGATGCCTGAATCACAACGATCAGATGAGTTCATGAAACGTTACTGCAAATAGGGCCAGTGCTTTATAGACAACACGAATGTGAAGGAAACTGAAGTTTGTTATACATTCTGTTATCACAATGTACATTACTGTGTTCAATATTGTTGTACAAACACCTTCAGTAAGCTTGTGGATTACAAAGACTTTCTCCTTCGGCGAAGACAAATTCTGTTTATTGTATAACCTCAACGGTGAGCGAGACCGTCAACAGCAGGCAACAGCTCGAGACAACGAGAGCCGTTCCTTAGCAACAGTCTGAGGCGTTATTCGAAGGATTGTGATTCGCCACTAACGAATCTCTTCGTGCGAGCCGAGGAAGACTACGTTATGTACGCGGTAAGCGTCAACTATCCTTCGTCTTACCATATCCATATGTAGGTGGTACGTTTTTATCACTTAGGGGGCTAAGGTACGAAATGGTGTGATGAGACAAGCAGTCCTCTCAGTGTTCTATGATACATGTTGTGACTGCTGATACACACGACTTCGGTTCCCAGGTCTACGATCCTCAAGGGGAGGGGGGGGGGGGTATATTTCTAGGGACCGCTACAACGTGGCCGTCATGGTATCGGATGTTACATCAAATTACAATTCTGAACACGTCCCTTACTTTTTTTCAGATTCCTTTCCCATTGTCGTTTAATTAATTTATTAGCGGCCTGATTTATACGTTAAGTATAATCAGCAGTTGTCGCGAATGAGTTCTTTCGGGTGAGATTCATAGTATTATGTGAAAAACTCTGAGGGCAGATTGATCTGTGAAGCAATGCGTATCGTTTGTTGCTGGTTGGAATGAAAATTATTTCAGAATTTCAAATCGGGAAGTGAAACATTGTAAGCATCGTTCAACAAATCTAAGTATGATCTGCCTTGACTGTAAAGTTTCTTTTTAATTATATGCCGATTAGGTGTAATGAAAAAATGATCTGATCCAACGAAAATGCGCAATGCTTATAGAACCAAATTTAAGGGTCAAAGTTCGTGCTTTTAATTTGCAGTCATTGAAAATGATATACACCTCATATTAATAACACGTACTTACTGGTATTACAACACAAAATCGTAGTGAGTTTTCTGTACTGAGTGTAGAATAGGAACTTTTTGATTTTCTCCATCACTTTATTACAAACTCATTTATTCTTGTTGTCTTCTTATATCATGATAAGTGGCTACTCAATTTAGTTTTTGTTTTGCTTTGGTGACTAACAAAAACCTACAGAGTCAGACGAGACATAAAACGGAATGTAAAAAGAGATACAGATTCGAAATGATTGTTGAAATTTGTTGACAACTTTTGAAACAATTGGATTCACTTTCCACAGATCCAACCGGAAAAACTTTGCAGTTCATAGAAATTAATCCAATGTATTCCTTATAATAACTTCTAAACAGAAAGCCTATTTATAAATCGAGGTGCCGGCCGGAGTGGCCGCGCGGTTCTGGGCGCTGCAGTCTGGAACCGAGCGACCGCTACGGTCGCAGGTTCGAATCCTGCTTCGGGCATGGATGTGTGTGATGTCCTTAGGTTAGTTAGGTTCAATTAGTTCTAAGTTCTAGGCGACTGATGACCTTAGAAGTTAAGTCGCGTAGTGCTCAGAGCCATTTGAGCCATTATAAATCGAGGTATCACTTACGTACAAAGAATAAAAAATACACAAATACAAAATACGC
This sequence comes from Schistocerca cancellata, assembly GCF_023864275.1. Lineage (NCBI taxonomy): Eukaryota > Metazoa > Arthropoda > Insecta > Orthoptera > Acrididae > Schistocerca > Schistocerca cancellata. The sequence continues at coordinate 207,791,647 of NC_064627.1, forward strand.
TCATTTCTTGAGAATGTTCTTCCGTTTCATTACATTGCTTCGCCGGTTCTACCTGGCACATGTGATAATGTAGACGAATTTAATCTGTCTCAGTATAATATTATAATGATACTGTGCAACTGATAATTAATTCCCAGAAAAATGATTACCTTAAAATTTTAGAGCCCCATTTGATCAGACTGAATTATTAATTTCATCTTCAAAGAGGGGATATTTAAGATTTTTTTGGTTTCCAACTATTTACAAACTAGTTCATCGTTTGTTTTCAGCCCCAGAGAACGAATATCTTTGTCAGACCACTTGTGGCAGTTTATTATTCCCTCAAAGGCCTGTTTACTATTTTAACATACATTGAAGTTTAACACAAGAAACGTAACAAAAACATATATGTACCATCGTTTACAGGTCTACAAAATTCCGTATTTGTTGTTCCACTATTATTTCACATCTCACCACCAGGCACTGAACACATTACACTCTCTGGTCGTACGACACGCACATCATTCCAACTTATGCCCGGTCTGCTGAGATGCCCCAGCTTCTCCATTACATACATTATATGTTCCCGTTTCTCTTCCTGCAATGCTGATACACCGTATGTCCCCAGGCCTTGGGAAAACCATGTACCAGCTCCTCGAATTTTGTTCGAAAACTATACTGCCGAATGACAAAAAGGTTACTTTTCAATTTTTTCCCCATATCGTATCTAACAACACCTGTTTTGCGTGTTTTATGGAATCCTTAACGATGTTCTATCAGAGAATCATGCTGATTTCTTAACCACGTTACTTTCAGTTAACTGTTTCATTTCCTTGGGACTTTTACGGAATAGCTCGACACTCTCGTAGAAAATAACGTTTTGAATATTTTCTTGACTTGTTCTAAGGAAAACATGTCCTGTAAACATGGGCTCTAAAATGCATACCTGAGGAGCTGTGAACACTTGTTCATATTCGCTGTTGTGAAGCACAACTCATCTACTGAACAAGTGTTTAGAGCTCTGAAGGTATGCATTATAGAGTCCATGTTTACTGGGTATTTTTTCTCGTTTTTGTCCATTCTACCGCCTCTGAAAGTTGTCTTCCTTACAATCTTAGCAACAACAATGCCATGTATTCCACTGTCAGAGGTATCAGAACGTATTTCGCTTGTAGCTTTCGACTCATTTGTTTCCGGTATAACGAGTCTTACCTCAAATTGATACATTTATCATTCTCCATCATCCTAGGAAGTTTGTAAAATCATCACGGAATTACCGTGATATTCAAACATTTACGGGCGCCAGTGCTTATAACTCTGACGTCCTTTAGCGTCGCTGGATGACATTTTCCGACTTGGGTTCCTATTCAAAATATCATGTACTCACTCCCCGCTATATGTCCTACATGTCTGTCTCGGGTACTTCAGAACGCCCTCTAAATCGTTTGTAGCAAACAACTTTCTTCTGCAACGCAATAGACGTTGGTTTTACTTTTTGCGATGTTGTGTAATTAGGAATTTAATGCAGACTTTTAGCTCGGAATTCTTCCCTCTATTCGAATGCCCGTCTGATTATCTGGTGTTCATGTGGCCGTTATGTAGTTTCCTCTGTGCTAATTCGAATTAATACTTCTCAGTCCAGTATTTCATTCCACGCTATGTGTTTTTTTTCTTTTTTTTTTCCTGACTCCCTCGTATATCTCGAATCATTAAATCCAGAAGAATTTGGAGAAAAAGCGCTTCTACAGCGTCCCGGTGTTTCTATCTGCCAACCAGGAGATCAGCATATGCTAGCTGATGATCGTGTTTTTAAGCATGAAATATTCTCTACTTAACTATTCCTGAAGGCCAACGGTCAGCCTTTTAACAAATATGCGGTCACGATGAAGATCGCATTGGATAAGAGGTCCTCTTGGTGCCCCTTTCATTTATTGAGTGAGAAGGGCTAAACTGGAATCATGTTCCACCCACAGAAAACAGGACTTTCGTTAGAAACGTTCTAACTCGACGGAAACAGTAAATGCATCAGTAAGAATTACGAACTGCAAAGTTTCATTCCCCTGTGGTAATTTTTATGTGCCATTACGTTTCATTCTAGAGTGGTAAGTGACAGGACGATTTCTGTTTTTCGGCCGACTTTGGCAGTTAATGTAGTATTAGACACCTCGTGGAAATAACTTTTTTTCGGCCGCAGATGTTTCGTCGCTTTTGGAGCCGTCTGTTCCCTAAGGAGCTCGACTGCTGTTTTTCTTGCCTCTTCAAGAGGAGTAGATACACTGATGATGAAGATCTAGAAGAAATGTGTGATAAGGAGGTGACAAGGGATGAGTCGCAGGTGAGCAGAGACCTCTTATCTGAAACGATGTAGCAACATACTAGTATACCATCACTGTAGTCACCAAAGACACTACTGTCTGTATTATACTAAGACGTGCTGTACGTCGTAACAAGTTCTCAACGAAAAATGCCATTATCAGTTATGAAATGTCTAGAAATATCTATAAATTTCTCTAGTAATAATGTTAGATAATGTTAGTTTCACTATCAAAAACAGTAGTGGAAACAGTAGTGTTTAAAAGGATGATTATTTACATATAGGATGCATTGTTCAACTAATTCGTCCCCATGTTTTCGCAGCCACCTGCGATCTTGATGGCTGGATTAGAGAGAACAACTGACCCGAAAAAGGCGCACAATTGGGTCAGGATTTCAACTCTGCACCAGAAACCAGAAGATTTTTATGACAGCTATGTGGCGTTTGTCGAAACTTTGGCCACAGCAGAATCTGTAGCGTCAAAAATAGTAGCATGCAATATCATTTATGCGTTTTATGGACGTTTTTCACCCCAAACTAAAGGTAATTCCCTTAGAATCATGAAATTAACTATTTAGGCTAATTGAAAGTGTGTGCGAAATGTTAGTGTTTTATTTCATTAGTAATTTTCGGAACTTATTCCTTGACTCACAGTCCACAAAATAACGGTAATGTTAAAGTGATGTGAACTAACGGAATGTGTTTTGAAGTGAGTAGCTTTTAAGATGTTTCACGAAAAGAATGACTGTGCTGTTCCATACATCAAAACTTTTAACTTGGTCGCAGCCGTGTGGCAGCCTCTGGGACGGAATCACATATCTAGTATGTGGTTATTACAACAGAGAATAAGAAAAGACGGTCACCATTAAAAATCTGAAATCGATCCAAGGGCAATCACAGCACACGAAGCACTATCATAATACTTTTTATAGCGCAATTCCCTGAATATGCTTATTTCAAAGAAGAATGTACTTCAAACCAGGGAGGTAATGTGTATCGAAATGGCAGCACTTCATTAGCTACACATAAAACACAAGTGCTACTAACGGCGTGTTTCTGGGCGGTATCTGAGTTCAGGCTTTGTAAACTTTGGATTTCCGAACTAGGGGCCGTTCGGTGGCGCAGTTAGTGTATTACTGTAAGTTATAGGCATTTTTCGATCGTTACCTTTGATCGTTACCGTGGAACGTTGCGTTATGCAGCAACTAGAGGTTGCGTGTAGAGCAATTAGGAAAATAAAATGATAATAATATAAATAATAATAATAATAAGATTAAAAGCTCTCAGTATCACTGAGAGGTACATTTCAACTGCTGGAGGAAAACTATCAATACCTATACGCCAGCGAGGCTTTGCAGCGTTACTTTCGAAGGTAACTCAGGCAGATCCAGCACCCTGTGTGTCAAGGGAGTTGTAGAGCTTCGCCCGTCCACTCAGTCAACACCTTGAGAAATTGGAAGAACGCCTGATTCGTCGGAACACCTTCACTGTTGTGAAGAAACAAAAAGCTACGGTACGATATTTCCGAAGGTGTTCCTGTTGTGTAAACAGGAGGCGCTTCTGGGACTGTAAGAAACAACTGTCAGACAAGACTTTCAGTGATCATCCGATTCACAGTAAACCAATATAGTGCTGTTAACTATCGCAGCTGTGGTACAGCGTGAAAATGCATACTGGACGCCACTATAATAGATGTAAAGAAGATATGGAAATGTGAAGTCTTCTGTTATAGCAAGACATAGTAAATGTATTAACAGTGAACTGGAGGAAACAGATAGTCATGTTTCTGTCAAAGCTATCGTAGAAAACAATAAATATGTCTCATAACCCACACCTCTGTGTACAACATACGGTGGATGTTTCACGTATTACTAATTGGTATTTTTAAGTATAACAGAAGAAACGCTCATTAGACAACAAAGACACACAAATGATATTAAAAAGAAACTAACATCTGCCACCAAAACAGCTGGAAACCCATCTAGGCACTTGAGGTTTTCGTTCTGAACTCGAATTACGACATCAAACACCAGAAATAAGGGCATGTTACGGGATCCCGAAAGGATACAGTACTTTTGGAAGTATGAGATCTAAATATTGCGCCATACTCACAACCATCAGCATTTGCCTACTGCTATGTATACCACGGAGCACCGAATAGGACAAGCAGAGGACTCTTGTCATGTAGTTTATCCACGATCTGAGTGTAAGGTACTGGATCATTTTCGTTTACTCAAAGAAACGTATTAATCACTTCAGCACTCAGTCTTACGAAATGTTTCTTTTTTAGGCCATGTTTAATTACATGAATTTCAGTTTGACTGGACAAAAGTTATCATATGATAGATGTGTAATGGTAGCTAATTGTTAATATTCTGCATTTGATACTATTTTCTAGCAACTAATTCTCCTTCGTAATTTATCATATAACTTAATCCAACTTTCTGAGCGTTCATCACTCGTAATGAACATAAATGATAAACTCCTATATTTCTCTGTTTCATTTATTTTCAGATGAGATGTGGAAAATATTGAATCGTCTTAGCATCGACGATGACATACGTGTTAGAAGAATGGTCATAACAGTATTGGCTAACTTCGCAAAAGAAGCAGATTTGGCATCGTACATGTCTTACATCATACCAGTTCTGGAAAAGATGGCAGAAGATGAAAAGGTACAATAATTTTAGATAACATGTTTTAAAATTAATGTTGTTTGCATGGTGACACAATTTTTTTTTCACGCAAGGTATTTGACAGAAATGCCCTAATGGTTTTAAAAACTGTCCGCATTTCAACTGCTGTCGGAAACATCTACTTCCAGGAAGTGTTTATCTCTTTTTAGCGAATAAATGCAATAATCAGATAATTAGAAGTCCATCTAAATAAGTGCTTGTTTGACACAGAGAGATCAAGTGATATATGTCTGGATGTACGTTATCATATTTAATTATGTATGAACTGTCATTAATTTTTCCAGCTGTGACTCAGTGATCTTCAGTTCTATGTATCTCAAGAATAATAAACTCAAGCCTTTCTTTATTTCAACAGGATGACCCCTGCGTGGAGGTTATTCAACTGTTGATTTACATTTCCACATGGCCACATGTTTCTGAGGACGTGCGACAAGCTGTAATTCCGGTCTTGCTGAAGTATGCAGTACACCCTTCGTGGGAGGTGCGATACGTGATCGCTAACAACTTCAACGAAGTACGTATGTTAAGCACATTAATTACAACGCTAAGTCATTCTTAACAATGCACCATTCTGTTTGCTATTTCAGCGTTATTGTGTTGTTATCTCTCTCTAAAGAAAACCGATTTGTCTAAATCTTGTGCTTGAGAATGAGGTAACGCTGAAACTGCAAGCGTACAATGAAATTCCAACAGCTGAATGCACGGTTACATCATTTAAGAAATATCTTAGTGTCCTTTGCATGCGTTAGGGGGCTGCAGAACACGAAAATAAGATGAAAATGTTACTAAATCGTGTAGATATTATCACATTTTGTCTGTAAAATACAAGTTTATAGTAATCTTACATGGCGAATAGCTTCCGGCTGGAAAAGTGCCATTGGTATAACTTTCTTTCTCTCCATTTTTTACAGGTTCAGAAGGCGCTAACACCACATACCTTAGAGTCAGGTCTGATCACTGTTCTTCCAAATTTATTGAAAGATCCTGAGCCCAAAGTTCGAGAAGCAGCGGATAATCAGTTCGAAGCTTACTGCGAGTACTTAACAGAAATTAGAAAGAAGAATCTGTTATAAAAAGAAATTTGGCTCATGGGAATATTCAACGACGCAGATTTCTATATCAAAACTATGCTCAACCTTTTTCCTAAACTAAACTAAAAACAAACTAAAACTAAACTAAACTAAAAGTAAATAATTAGACATTATTCATTATATGAAAATAAAAACTGTTTTAAAATTCTTAGAGTTTTTCTATTTTATAGAAGTATTGTTGTACACTGTAACTCATAATGAGTAAGTAAAGTGTTTTCCTCTTGTGTTGAGTTGCTGGTCGACATCTGTAGATAAAATTTAGACAGTATGCGAGTATTGCATTAATGCTTTACCCTATCATGCAAAAAACTGGAGTGGTGGGGGGTGCGGAAGGAGAAACACGTACACACGCAGAACAAATGATGACCACACAATGATGACCACAAAAGTAAAACAAAATGTCATGAACAAACAAGCCACTGAAATCGTACATACGAGATTTGTTATTTTGATGGCTACAATAACTTAGGAAGTTGTAAAAATTTGTAATTGCCATGATGAATGTGAGAGAACTATTGACTTAGCGGTTTTTGCAGCCAATTTATGTAAACGAATCGATCCAATTACGAAAGAAGCATTCGGTTGCAAAACAAGTTCTTAGGTAATATGCTAGAAATTACAGAACGGTGGAATATAAACAGAATACGTCTGATTTCAAAGAGAAGTCTCAGAATTCTGCAAATTTGGCATATAATAATACGAAGCTGACATTATTTTACCAGGAAACGACGACGTGTTTAACGTCAAAAAAAGAAAAAATGAATCTCGAACATTAGTTTTTAAAAAAGCCACCATCTTGTTTTCGGCATCGCAAGAGATTGTTGAAGATAAAATAAGCTCCAAATTGCATCTTAGTAAAATATCGATAATATTTTATAAAATCATAAAATTGGTGGCTAGTTGCATCTTAGTTAAAACAGTGACAAAAGATTCTGGAAAATGAAGTTGGCTGAAAACTGCTTTTAAGTGTAACATCGACGTCAATACTGTCCATAAACTCAAAATCGCTTCCGGCTTCTTCTTCGTTCTGAGGATTGGCAGCGGTAGAGAAGACTGTAGGAGTACCTTCCTGCTCGTGTAACACCTCGGTGTAGAATATGAGTTTGCCGTTGATCTCCCACTCCTCACCAAATTGGAGCTCCAAAAGCTGACTGGCTTCTGAAAGTTCTACTCCTGCTGAGAGTGGCGTTGGGCCGTTTTCTTTGCTGAAATGGTTTCCCATTTTCAGGATGCTCTTACCTTCTCCACATCCAAAGTTAAAGAACCGCCCTCCATGAACTAGACAAATCATCTAGTTTTCGTTTTTCGTGAAAACGAATTTTTTGGCTTTTTTGAATCTGAAAATGCCAGTTACCAATCACTTTCACTAAGCCTTACGGGTATGTCATAATACTTAGTGTGAACACAGTGCTCATTGCATGACATTACTTTAATAATACTTTTCATGTACGTTTCCGTTTCGGAAACATTTCTTTTCCACTGATCAGGACGCTGCTTCTTTTTCCGGGAGAGACCGTCGCACTCGGTCCCATTCTGGTCATTTTTAACAATTAGTACAGGTTCGATTTCTTGCAGAATTCCTACTATTTCAATTACTACTCCCACTTAGTTTATGCCACCTTCTGCTTTTAAACCGCCCAAAAAAATCACTCATTTTCTTCAAAAGAACTCACGCAAATACGACAACGCACATCACTCTGATCAGCTGAACTGTGCTTACCGGCGAATATTGCGACAGTGCACCAGCAAGCGACAGCTTCGCTGTTGAGTAAGCGTTTGCTACAGCGCAGCCAGCCTGAGTCTGAATATGAAAAATATCCCTTTTAATCATAAACAATGAAATTTAGCTTTTAATGTCTAAGTTAGTAAGTCTGAAGTCAGTTGGCGTACTTTGTATCCGGACATGGCACGGTGACTGCCATGCCTGTTGAGCTTGGTGGGTTTTGAAAACGTTGGACATTTAGCGGGCTTTGCACCTGAAGACAACGTGCAATTAGCGGCTTTTCCAACCGAACACGATTTTCTACAGCCAGTTTCAACGGTTTATAGCAGGTTTTGCACCCTGAAACATATTCCAAAGTGTAGGTGCTAAAAATATTTATACGGCAGTGTGCTCAACTAAAAATCGACAAAAATGCATCCATCGCCTTTTACATCTGGGCTACCAAATGTCATAAAACAGTATACCGATGTGTACACATATATATGATGTGAAAGGCTATAGTTTTAGTCACACACACACACACACACACACACACACACATACACACACACACATATATATATATATATATATATATATATATATATACGGAAAGCATATGAAAAACTATACTAAATACATCTCATACCATTGCTCTGCTGGTTGACTGGGTATTTCTTAAACACATATTCTAACTTGTAGCAAAATAAAATAATATGATATTTTTACATTTTTAAATATAATCATGTATATTATATACAAAATACTCTGACATAGCGACGACACTGACTATACATATTATAGTCTTCTTCGTGATTCCATGTGAATCCCAGTTCACTACGTGACAGTATTTCTCAAATGTTTCTTGTATGCTTTGAATTCCACGTCTATTGGCACCCAAAGTCTATTATATTAGGTACACCATCTTGCAGTGAGCTTTCATTGATCCTAGACGCTTGAGTGACCAAGAACACAAACAACAGTACTAGCTGGTAGGATGTGACCCTTACAAGTAGACCCGCTGACTTTCCATTTGAACTCCAGTAGATTCTCCCTAAACACCCGATGGTCCGAAGGATACTGAGCAGCGCTGCCAAATAGTACACACAGACGGCGACCTTTGTACACCCGACCGATGCGATGTTGTCTTCTTTCCGCCTGGCACCTGCTGCTCGGGCTACCCCACTGTCTTTACTGTATGGAATGGAGAATCTGTACTCATGGATACAGCAGCTTTCGGTTGCGAAATTCAAACGGTGCCGCAGCACTGACAAGGGGAAACCCTCATACACGGCCAACAAATTCCGTTCATATTTGTCTGATCGTTTGTGTATAACGTAAAATGAAAGTCTACTTTGGCTCAGAAGCCCCTCCCCTAACCAACCCCCATTTTAGAGGTATCTTTCACCACATTTCATGACGAGCAGTCGACAAAAAATTGACAAAATCAAGAGATAACTGAAAACTGAGGGCTTTTATCCATAATTTATGGAGTTCACAAATACATATTTTCTTAGAAATCGAGAAATAAGATTTTTTACTGACACTGACGTACCAGTAAGGTAAACGCAGGCGTAGCTACAGAAGTCGTTTGGCTGGGAGCAGAGAATTAGTGTTCTATTCCCAACTACATTTTTTTCCATTTGTAAATTTATCCTATTTTTATTTTTTTCCGTTTCGCAGTTAATAGCAATGGAGGGTTAATGCGATAAGTAAATCAGTTCCGAAATATATCGATTGAAGGCTTATCGAAAACTTTTTGGTAAGACACTGTATAAATTACTACAAATAACGTGGTTAGGTTTATAAGTTGTAGAGCTACTTTCAAGATCTATTGCTGTTCCGATGAAGTCTCCTTTGTTCGAAGAAGAGCTATACTGTTGCTCATTATTATTCTACAAGATTTCTAGTAAAATATGTACTATCCTGTGTACATAATTCATTTAAATGTGGCAAGGTAGTGAGCAGCCAACTTCTGATGATACTAAAGTCAAATACGCTGACCACAGTCATTTCAATGAATCGAAACTCAGCTGCAGAATAGACAACGAGAATTGTAAACAATAATCGGCACGACATCTAAGCATGTTAGTTAGCTTTCAGTAAGTAAGTAAGGTAGGGCTACGTATTGTGTGCTTCTGGCCGCTGATTTGAAAATTGTGCTTTCACCACTTCACTGAACTGCTATGATAACATGTCCATTAGTAAGTTGATGATTTATTAAATGATCCTTCAGCTAGTTAGCCATTTCTGCTTCTGAAATTTATGTGAACACAACGTGGGAGACCACCCTTTCACACAACTGGGCGATATAATAGGAAAGCTAAGACATATTTCAAGTAATGTGTGGCTTTCATGAAACTATTGATTTGCGAAATACATATGATATTTCGATATTCAGACGCCATTCTTCCTCCCGCTGCTCTGAATACACAGGGTGGTCCATTGATCGTGACCGGGCCAAATATCTCATGAAATAAGCGTCAAACGAAAAAACTACAAAGAACGAAACTCGTCTAGCTTGAAGGGGGAAATCAGATGGCACTATGGTTGGCCCGCTAGATGGCGCTGCCATAGGTCAAATGGATATCAACTGCTTTTTCTTAAAATAGGACCCCCATTTTATTACATATTCGTGTAGTACGTAAAGAAATATGAATGTTTTAGTTGCACCACTTTTTTCGTTTTGTGATAGATGACGCTGTAATAGTCACAAACGTATACGTACGTGGTATCACGTAACATTCCGCCAGTGCGGACGGTATTTGCTTCGTGATACATTACCCGTGTTGAAATGGACCGTTTACCAATTGCGGAAAAGGTCGATATCGTGTTGATGTATGGCTATTGTGATAAAATGCACAACGGGCGTGTGCTATGTATGCTGCTCGATATCCTGGACATCATTCAAGTGTCCGGACCGTTTGCCGAATAGTTACGTTATTTAAGGAAACAGGAATTGTTCAGCCACATATGAAACGTCAACCACGACCTGCAACAAATGATGATGCCCAAGTAGGTGTTTTAGCTGTTGTCGCGGCTAATCCGCACATCAGTAGCAGACAAATTGCGCGAGAATGGGGAGTCTCAAAAACGTCGGTGTTGAGAATGTTACATCAACATCGATTGCACCCCTACCTTATTTCTATGCACCAGGAATTTCATGGCGACGAATCTGAACGTCGTATACAGCTCTGCCACTGAGCAAAAGATAAATTACGGGACGATAACACATTTTTGCACGCGTTCTATTTAGCGACGTAGCGTCATTCAGCAACAGCGATAAGGTAAACCGGCATAATATGCATTATTGGACAACGGAAAATCCACGATGGCTGCGACAAGTGGAACATCAGCGACCTTGGCGGGTTAATGTATAGTGCGACATTATGGGAGCAAGGATAATTGTTTCCCATTTTATCGATGGAAATCTAAATGGTGTAATGTATGCTGATTTCCTACGTAATGTTCTACTGATGTTACTACAAGATGTTTCACTACTTGACAGCATGGAGATGTACTTCCAACATGATGGATGTCCGACACATAGCTCGCGTGCGGTTGAAGCGGTATTGAATGGCATATTTCATGGCAGGTGGATAGGTCGTCGAATCACCATACTATGGCCATCACTTTCACCGGATCTGACGTTCCCAGGATGGATTTCTTTCTGTTGGGAAGTTGAAAGATATTTGCTATCGTGATCCACCGACAACGTCTGACAACATGCGTCAGCGCTGTGTCAATGCATGTGTGAACATTACAGAAGGCGAAGTACTCGCTGTTGAGAGGAATGTCGTTACACGTATTGCCAAATGCATTGAGGTTGACGGACATTATTTTAAGCATTTATTGCATTAATGTGGTATTTACAGGTAGTCACGCTGTAACAGCATACGTTCTCAGAAATGAACAACCGAAATTAAATGTTCAAACGTACCTACGTTCCGTATTTTAATTTAAAAAACCTACCTGTTACCAACGGTTCGTCTGAAATTGTGAGCCATACGTTTCTGACTATTATAGTGCCATCTATCACAAAGCGAAAAAAGTGGTCCAACTAAAACATTCATATTTCTTTACGTACTACACCAATATGTAATAAAAAATGGTGGTTCCTATTAAGAAAAACGCAGTTGTTATTCGTTTGACTTATGGCGGCGCCATCTAGCAGGCCAACCATAGCGCTATCTGGTTTCCCCCTTCAAGCTAGACAAGTTTCGTTCTTTGTAGTTTTTTCGTTTGACGCTTATTTCGTGAGATATTTGGCCCGGTCACGATCAATGATCCACCCTGTATATCTAAGTGTGTTGAGAGTGAGACTAGTATTTTTTTTTGTACATTCGAGGCACATCGAGTTACTAACTTTGTTTTGAAGGGAATTAATTATTTACTAACTGCTCGCTACCTACGAGACCAGCTGATATTTCATCACACACACACCCCCGCATGCGCAGTTTAAATTGTGTTTACATATTGTATGCATGTGCACGACCACCTCTATCGGGCTGTTCGCGCCGTGGATCCTCAACTGAGAAACCTTGCACAGCTGGCCACCGTGCTGGAGTCATCATGGCTCCACATCGCTGCCGATGCCCTCGAGAAACTCACTGAGTCTCTTCCTGCACGTCTCGCAGCAGTGTGCGCTGCAGAATCTGATTATTCAGGCTTTTGACAGGCCGTCATATTAACGTGACTCTACAGTGTAACAGAGCTCCACAGTTTTAAAGATAACGTGTTGTCATGGCAACGACATTGCTCCTTGCTGTCGTCTTTGTCATCTCTTTGTAGACGCAACTTTGTTGACAATCCCATGCCAGTCAAGATGTTGTAAAGGAAGTTTCTTTGTAACTTCCCCTTCATTCTCTGTAATGCAGTTATTGTCTTTTAATGTATCTCATAACTAGTATTAAGTATCGTAAGCTGGGCCAGGAATTTAATTTTCCTTTACTGCAACTGAACACCACCAATTTAGTCAAATACCATCTAGTCTCTTGCTTTCTTTACTCAAACTGATATATATTTTGCTTTTGTGCCATAATCCATATTTGCAATATCGGTCTTCTTTTTGAATTACTGAACGCATCTATTGCTACGTGCAATAACGCTACGGTGCATAATTAGCTTCCCAATTTTGGTGTTACTCGGTATGATGTTTGACTTGATTTTATACTTGAGACTATCATAAATTATATCACCCGTTCAGGAGAAAAATCTTCAAAATTCTTGTGCACGTAATTTCGGTAGTGTACCAAAATTGCTACATTTTTTGTGAATTTTATGCAGACCATACTAAACCTGTACTCCTGTAAGTTCTTTGTTTTCTCTCTTATTTTCGATGAAGGTGTTTGCATGCATAGATACATAAGTAAATCTGAAAAAGACTGATGCTGTCCTATTCAGTTCTTAATCACGAGTTTCTTTTCACGTCCAGTCTCCTTTCCATGGTTCATAAAAGTTCACATTATTTTCATCTCTGAAGGTAATCCCCACACCCTGCTGCAAGCTATATGTGTATTCTCAGTTCTCCAAGCCAAAAATTTGTTCTAGGTATAGAAAAATAAATCACGGCTTCCTAATCACTAAAGATTCTTCTAGAATAAAGTGCATTTCTAAAATTATTTCTGCGCTGTTATATCCTCTTTGAAACCAAAGCGATCATCTTCGACACATTCTTCCATTTTCTTTCTAACCCAACCGCTTAGAATCTGAAGGGAGGTGTTCTATTATGTGACAGAATGTCAATTAGTCTGAAAGCAAAGGCATTTCTAATTTCTGGTAAGGAAACCCAATTCCTCTCTACTCGTCCAGAAAAATGCCAGGATATTCTTTGTCTTAAGAAGCTGACCTTCATTATATAAATATTTCAGGTACTTCGAACTAGTTATGTATTTTTATGTAAAATGAAAATTACTGTAAAAGCTACCCTTTTTTCACTCCGGTGTTACTTAATTTATGAAGAGTTAACCTCTTCTTTAGCATCTCGTTTCACAAAAACCATATATATATGAGAATTATTTCCCCTATATCTGTAATTCTTATAGTAATTGTACTGGACGTTTAGTTGTTACAATTTCTATTAACGGTCCTAGCATTGAAGTCACTCTTCCAGTTCATAACGACCGAGTATGATTGACTACTGTCCATGCGTTCACATTGTTTCCGACATACAGGCTTACTAGACTTCTCCATGGTTGTAATTATTGTTTTAATTGTTTTCTTTTGTGTACATCATCTTTTCATCCAGCTTTCTAAAATGGGGGAACTTATAGTTTTATAATTAGTTAAAATATATGAACTATAACTGGATCAAAAAATCAGTTGAAAAACGAACTTTCTAGATATGATTAAATGCCTTTTCTTTCCTTGTCTACACATGCATATCCAACATTATAGACCAAAAGAACACAAGAGGAAGTTGATGAACTAACCGTCCATTGTCTCTTACTTTTATATCTGAGTGATTATGTCAGGAATTCATTGTCACTGATTTTCTCGTAATCCTACCTTCAGTCTATTTAATCACTTCAAATTATCTACTAGTTCGGATCCCCATATAGTATTCTGACCGCGCCTCGCACTTTCTGACTTGTGTGAACTTCGAATAATCGAAATGGTATCAACACTTAGCCTCGTTACTGGATAATGTGTTTTTTCTCAAGATTCATGTCTTTTCCAATCACAGCATAAAGAAGTTCAGCTTCAGCTCAGAATATTCCGAGGTTTTCTCGCGTTTCTAGAGTCTTATTCTTGCGTTCAACAGAAAAATCGTGTCTTGTGTTAGAAAGTAAATAACGATTATTCTTCACGAAAACTAAGTATGTAGTTCCTTACACAGCGAATATCTTTTCCACGATCGTTAATTTGTTGCTCGTCTCCCAGTTAACCACCACAAAACTAACTTTTTTGTGTACTCTTCTTGATTAATTCCTCTTGTAGCAGCTGTCTTCTGCCTGAGGACCTGTTTGATCCAATTCCTATGCTAGTCTATATTTGTGCATGTCTTTCTCTCTTAAGTATTCCTTGAAGCCTCTGGAAGTCTCCTACCAGTCTATTCCTTCATTTAATGGAGATGTGCTTATCACCTGTCTATTTATGAAGTCTTTATCGTGCACATTCCTCTTTTTACAAAACTGCATTCCAGATAAACACTTGCAGGAAAGAACTGCCATCTCATTTATTCTAAATGTTAACTTATTAATATTTCTGAGCAAAGCATTTTGTTCTATTTCCAGTTTACTTTTTTTATCCTTTTCTTCCGAGGTCGTCAGTTATTTTTTCTCATTGAACCTTATTTCCTTTTCCTTTTGGATTCCTTTAATGCTAGCTAGTAAACTGATTCAAAAACATGTAGGATCGCCAGAACATCCAGACAAGGAGACGGCTATAGGAAGAAAGACAAAAATAGAATCGAACAAAACAAGTGGTGGGCTACAGCACAGCAACAATGATCTAACAGGAGCTTTTACAACAATAAACTATTTCGAAGGAGATCAATTAACCAAGCTCAAATTATACCGATTTAATCTGAATTAGTGGTATTTCATAGCCTTTAGAATTGTTGTTGATGTTGTTGTTGTTGTTGTTGGTGGTCCAAAGACTGGTTTGACGCAGCTCTCCTTGTTACTCTACCCTCTGCAAGCCTCTTCATCTCCAAGTAACTACTGGAGCTTACATCCTTCTGAATCTACGTACGGTAATCGTCTGTTGGTGTTTCTCTACGATTTTTACACCCCACACCTCCCTCCAGTACAAAATTGGTGATCCTTTGATGTCTCAAAATATGTCCTACAGGCCGATCTCTTCTTTAGTCAGGTTTTGACGGAAATTTCTAGGCTCCCCTATTCGGTTCAGTACTTCCTCATTAGTTTCGTGATCTACCCATCTCATCTTCAGATTTCTTCTGTAGCACCACACCTTAAAAGCTTCTGTTCTCTTCTTGTCTAAACTGTTTATCCTCGATGTTTCACTTTTATGCATGGATACCATCATTAGAAATACTTGCAGTAAGGACTTCCTGACGCTTTACCTGTAATTGCCGCTAACAAATTTCTCTTCTTCAGAAATGCTTTTCTTGCCATTTACAGGATACATATTGTATCCTCTCTCTCTGGGCCATCATAGGTTATTTTGCTGCCCAAATAGCAAAACTCATCTACTTCTTTAAGTGTCTCGTTTCCTAATTAAAATACAGCTTAGATATTTCAGCACCATTTGAAAGCAACATAAGAATTTTATAACTGTACAAGTAATATTCTGGGTACAGTGAATGTGAGACCTGTTGTGTTGGCGGTGAACGACTACGATTCAGCACCGTTTTTATTTCTTATTAGCTTTGTTTATTGAACAGCATGACGGTATTCCTACATCTGCACACTGGAATAGCACTGTTTCATGAACTAAACACCCCAAATGAGAAAAATAACTACTGGTGAATCTGTTAATGGAGATTTCATGTGTGTTGCTTCCGTGAAGACTGAGATAATTACAAATAGTTGCTTTTCATATGTTAAGACCTTTCGCCTTTTTACTGTGAATCGCAAACATTTCAAACTGTGTCATCAGTGGAACTCTACAAACAATGAACTGTATGGTGGGCAAGCTTCAACTAAAATTCTCCAATAACTTTCGATTAATTGCGCTGATTTAGGGACATACCATAACAGATAAACAAACTAAGTCCTGGCCCACTCTGCAGTTTTGTCAAATTTATTTAAGATGCCAGATCCAAGGTGGCAGATCCAAAATGGATACCACAGATTTGGTAACATCGTACTGACATCATGGTGAGAAATTAAAATTTTGGCGAGAAAAAGAGCAATTAGGTTACCTCCACAATCCTACTATGGCACTACTCCCCTACTTCTATGATGCTGCCCCTGAAAACGTTGGGAAACGGTCAGTCTCTTTCCAGCTGCCACAGAGGAAGGGTAAGTTAGTGTACTTCATTTATTTTTGGTGCGGAACGGTAATTCTGTGCTGGAAAGCAATGCAGGGTATTTTATTTATTTATTTGTTTATAGCTCAATTGGGCTATCTCCACAAACCTACCCCATCCCTCCCCCCTCGTTTGCCACACCTTCCCCACTCCTATGACTTCACCAACCGCCCACCATACCCCACAGCAAGAAATGGCAGAAAACGGTCAGTCTGCGTTGACTTGCAGGAGAGGAAGGTTTAGTTAGTGTCCTTTATTTATTTTGGGTGGAAACTGAAGTAAAGATGGTTCCTGATTACACATCTACGTGCATAGTGCTACACAAAAAGTGCCTAAAATCGAAATAAAGGTCAAAATTGATGATGTCATACAAGTGATATTTTCCTGCTGGAAAAAAACATAATATTCCTCTAAACTAGTTACAAACGGACTCAAAACAAATAGTAACTCGACATAGGACGCTCCTTTCACCTACAAGTAGAAATAAATCTGTTTGCTCCACTTGTGAATTTGGAGGGAGAAGACGCAGTCTTAAGCGATAACTGAAACAATCCCGTAAATGATATTTTTCTCATGTAAATTATATATAGTGTTAAGAAACGAGAACAGGAATGATGTAAAAGGAAATTTTACTACTCACGTACAGCTAATGTGGTGTTCATCACTTTTTTGAAACGCTGAATGGGCTTAGTTTCCAGTTGCTGCTGGAGTCATGGATGTTAGGACACTTAGTTTTTATTTTCCTCACCTTTCGAAGCACAGTTCTACAATAAGAAATCCACATTGGTTTCTAAGCACAGACGATAAAATCAGAACAATTACATATCTAAAAGTTCGTGATATATTTCGAAACGCACAGCAAATCGTGCAGAAACAAAACACTGACCAAAGCAGATCAGATATCTAAACGATTCTCTTAGAATTATAAGTTCTGTCCTAAGGACGAGAAAAATGGCTAGAGTTTGAGGTGAATATTCGACGTCCTACAACTGCTGGTCTGGAGATGCTCTAAGCCACAATGGCAGGTGGGGACAGCGTCCCACCCGTCCCAACGAGAGGAGGCTCATCTACTTCGACTAGTGTCTGAGCTCACGAATAAAGAAGACATCACGTGATTCTCTGGGTTCATGGAACATTCCATAGAGTCCGTCTTCTTCGAACTAGTCTGTAGAGATTCATATGTCCCACCATAAAGTATGTTTTGTGACTGTCCGATATGACGGAACCTTCTGTAGATGCCTTTTTCTGTCCCTGTCTTGTTCGAACAACGGTCCGCCGCTTCCTACGGATGGTCAAGTTACAAGAATTTGAGCTGAAAACTATTTAGTACAGATCAAGAAAAAAAAAACATACAGCAGTCATACTGCACTGACTGTTAAATCTTTCAGAGGTTGTCTGCGGATCATGAAATATGGAAACTATTTCCAAAGACACGTAGCCAATTACAGTGCTGTGCTACTGTCGAGGGAAGCTTGAATTTTTCGGCGTCAAACCGATCTCCAAGCAGGTTACATGATCGCAAACTATTCTGTCACCACGTAATATTGGTACGTCGCTGTAGTAAACACAATTCATTTGCTGCCAACCACCTGCACATTATAATCCTGCGTCAAAGAGTAGAAATTATATCTCTAGAGAGCCGAATCTTTATTGTGGGACGTGCTGAAAACTCGAAAACTGAGGAAACTGTTAGTTCTACTCGTAGTTTCTTCACCGAATACTGATGTTAAAGATATAACAGATTGCCGTTCATCCTTGTACCTTACAAAGTCAACAAACGCTTTAATACTCCTAATCATATGTGTTTATTATGTATAGAGAAGCATAAAATGGTCTTCTATCACTGTTTCACGATCTCGAAGCAAGCGACACAGCACAGTCGATGTACTTACAACCTAATAAAGACGGGAAATGCGTAGAACGGCAGTATACCGCGCAGTAGAAGAAGAAGCTTCTGGAACTCTCAGATCCGCCAGACAGAGAGAGAGAGAGAGAGAGAGAGAGAGAGAGAGAGAGAGAGAGAGACGAGAAAGAAGTGTGATGTCACTGATCACCTCACCTCACAACTGAAAAAGAGGCTTCTGTTTCCTGTCTATAGAAACCAGTCACAGATGTGCAAATGACTCGAGAACAGGACGCTTCCTGCAAGCCGCTAAATGTGTTTCTCGGAAAGACTAGCAACCTGGAACAGTAGTGAAATACGTAACAATACATTACGGATGAAGAACTGAACGGTCAACAGTGCAATGTTTCAAACGTTGTGGATGTGCCGGCACTGTCTGAAACTGTTCCTTGGTTAAGTCAAATCAGGCTAGTGTAGGAAAAACGTTAGGCTGATGAAAGCTACTCTTGCAAGCTTCTCACTGCTGATACCTCTACTCCTCCCTCTTACCTGTGCCTGCCACAAACTATTATGGTCCGTCGTTCATTGGATTTAGGATCATGCGAGAGGCGTTTAGAATAAAGCGTCCAAAAAATTGACAGCAATCTTGCATTGGTGTATAACCTAGACCATATGAATCTGACAAGGGAGTTCACTCAGAAATCCTTCCTAAATGCGCTTACAGATGGTGCGCACACATTACACAGTGAACACGTGCGTGGCTGCCCAGACTGAGTCCACGGCGGCAGCTGACGGGCATAGCCTCAAATGTTATGATTTAGCAAGAGTTATGTGGTCAATTCTACAGGATCCAAACACAAATGTGCACTCAGCCTGACGTGTATTGTTAGACTAGAGCAAACAGAAGCTGTTGTCGGTCTAGAAGAATAGTATATTTCTACACCAACTCTGTATGGTGCGTGCGTACGTGCGCACGTGTGTGTGTGTGTGTGTGTGTGTGTGTGTGTGTGTGTGTGTGGTGCACAGCCAGTGGTCCTCTCCATTCATAGATAACGGACTTCGCCGATCATTTTCACAGACAAAGTCCTTCCTTAGATACAGCTTTCTAACATTGCCTTTTAGCTCCAGCCTGAAATAATGTGTCTATTTCCAGGGAAACTGCTGTTATTGCTAAAAGTTTTCTCAGCAGAGACAGGGAGAGATAACACCTGTCGTAAAAATGTTCCTGTCTAAAATATCTCAAAACCGCTAATCATTCTGACTTCAAAGGCTTTCCAGAGAGCTGAGGAGAAATGCTTTCTGCAAACCGAAACATGCTTGCCTTGTAAACAATAGCAAAATACCTGTCTGCTGATCACCCTTCACAAATGTATATCCCCGCTTATATTCCTCGCGACTGAGAAAATACACGTTTTCACATCCCTAGAGTATCGTAGAAATCATGCACGACATTATGTCATGGACCATATATCATTTCTACGATCTACTACGCTGGAAATACGACAGTGCAATGGGTCAGAGTCTTAGTAGACAGGATAATGTTTCGTGAAAAATTTGTCGCCATCGCTTTCAAATGGAGCATACCTTTAGTGCAAATCTGGCAATACAGTATCACAGAGTTTTGAATACGCTATCCATTGAATCATTTTCATTGCTGCAACAACCTCATACCTTCACGTATAATTCAGTGTTACAGCAAGAGCAGGGAGTGATTCGGGACTGAAAAACAGCTGTGCTCATTTTGTAACCCCTCCCCACACTGGTCGATGGTGAACCGAACATGATACTGTATTCATTATAGAGGAGAGTATATTCATTTGGATAGTACCGATATGTGTAGTGGTAATTATTTATTTAGAATCAAGCCATGTACTCACACGTTTATCCAGATATCGTACATAGAGAGCCAATTAACAAACAAGTACAAGCCGGAACAAATGTCAGTATTTCCTCCAGTGACAGTAGTCATCTTACTACCTCTTATACTTCTATAAAAATTGCAGCACCTCAGTGTCTAAGTGACATACCATCGGTATTTTGTGGTCATTCGCCTTCTAGACAATCACTTCCTTGTGGATGGATCACAGCCCTATTAACAATCCAGTCAAATGCGTTTTAGCCTGACATCTTCTTGTGCCTCAGCTCACCGACTAGTCAGATCCTAATTCTTGGGTTGCTTTCCATTAAGATTCCATTCAGCTAACTCCAGATGCTTACTGCTAGGCCTTTTACGGCAGTTAACGTTTCCGATGTCAGCGTGCGAGTTTCTAGATTCATTCGTATGCAATATCTTTCGGTGCGTTGAGGTCAACAACCGACTCCACCAGAAGTCTTCCAGCATACCTGCAGACAACTCCATCATCTACGAACATCCCACATCTAAAATAAACACGCTTCTAGTGGTTGAACACTGCATGGGGCAGGATACATTACACCAGTATTATTGATTACCCTTCTATCCCAATATCACATGGTGATAGAGTAAAAAACTACCTATTTACATCCGTACGTACTCTAATCCACACCCATGTTTCTTGGATGTATACGTTGTCTTTTCCAGAGTTTTCTTTTTCTTTTCGTCACATATTTGAGTGGAGCATGCCAATGTCATCATCTCCGTTTCCCCTCTATCCAACATCTGGTCGGGTTGGGGTATCAATGGTACTTTGCCACTTTACACTGTCTTTCCACCACTCTTCTTCCACAATTTGGTTCCATAGCAGCTTTCTCCTGGTTAAACTCATCTTTATTGCATCAATCCATCTTGTTCTCGGTCTTCCTCTTGGCCTCTTGCCCTCATTCTTCAACTCCATAATTCTTCTTGGTATTTGCCTCTCCAATCCGCTTCACATGCCCAAACCATTTTAATCTAGTCTTTTCAATTTTCTCAGTCAACTCCAATTTCCTTCCTAACATCTTCATTTTTCAATCTGTCTCCCCTCGTCTTCTTTAGCATACTTCTCAGAAACTTACTTTTACTGGATTGTATCCTACTCTCTTCGCTTATGGTCATAGTCCAAGTCTCTGAGTCGTAAATTAGTATGGGTGTGAAGCAAGTCTTGTATAGCACCAGCTTGCACGTCATTGGCACTTCCCTTCCCCAAACCAAGCCCCTCACACACTGGTAAAATGTACCACTCTCTTGTATTCTTTTGCTAATTTCTGCCTCCAAACGCGCATTCCCCATTAACACACTTCCCAAATATTTAAAGTTGTCCAGTATTTCAATATCCCATCCCTTAATATGAATTTGTCCCTTGCCCTCTCTATCTCCTCTGGTTACCACCATGGTCTTGCTTTTCTCCACACTAAATTTCATTCCATATTTCTCGACCTTATCGTTTAGGATTTCTATTTGTTTTTGTACCTCCATATTGCTTGTTCCCCACACCACAATATCATCAGCAAATAGTGACAGTTTCATCCCCCTTCCTCTATGGGCTAATTTCCTCTCTCTGACTATTTCATCAAAATGGTTCAAATGGCTCTGAGCACTACAGGACTTAACTTCTGAGGTCATCAGTCCCCTAGAACTTAGAACTACTTAAACCTAACTAACCTAAGGACATCACACACATCCATGCCAGAGGCATGATTCTAACCTGCGACCGTAGCAGTTTGCGCGGGTCCAGACTGTAGCGCCTAGAACCGCTGGGCCAACCAGGCCGACTACTATTTCATCCATCACCATTATAAATAGTAGTGATGATATCACACTTCCTTGCCTTAGTCCCGTAACATTCTTAAACCATTCAGTTCTTCCAAGTGCTGTCTGCATACAACTAGAGCTTTTTTCATACATTGCTTGGATGACTTCAAGTGTTTGCTTTCCAGCTGCCTTTCTCTTCAAGGCTGCCCATACCTTTTCCCTGGGAACACTGTCATATGCTTTCACTAGGTCGAGAAATGTCATCACCAGATCTTTCCCATACTCCCAATGTCTTTCCATCAACTATCTAATACTAAAGATTGGGTCCACTGTTGATCCACCATGACGAAAGCTATACTGCTCCTCTTCTAACTGCCCTTCCACTTTTTCTCTCACTCTTCTTTCAGGTATCTTCTCCATTATTTTTGCTACTTGGGATATGAGTCTGATCCCTCTATAGTTGTCACATACTTTCCTGTCACCCTTCTTGAAAACTGGGATTATTATTCCCTTTCCCCATTCTTCAGGTACACATTTTTGGATCCAAACGCATCTTATTAGTCTATATAGCCACTGTAGCCCAACTGGTCCAGGTGCCTTTGTCATCTCCACAGTAATTTCATCTATCCCAGGTGCCTTTCCTGTTTTCATTTTTCTCAGAGCTAGTTCCACTTCTAATATCGTTATATCCTCCTCATCTCCCTGATCCCTGTCCCCTGCCATACTTCTATTCGCTTTCCATTGCCGTTCTTCACATTTAGTAATTTATCAATGTACTCATTCCATCTTTTCCTTATCTCCACTGGTTGCATTAATAGCTCTCCGCTTTCCCCTTTCACTAGCTTTGTGTATGTTTCTTCCTTTCCTCATACACTTTGTAATTCCATATATCATCCTCTTACCACTAGTAACATCTTTTTCCAACTCTCGAGTGAATTTCTCCCAGCTTTTCCTCTTTTCTTCTGCTAACATTTTCTTACACTTATCTTCACTATCCTGGTATTTCCTTTTACTTTCAGCTGTTTGGACTGTGTTCCATTCATGCCAGGCTTTCTTCTTTTCTTTTACTGCCTCCTTCACTCTCTCATTCCACCATGGCGTCTCCTTTTCCTTTACTCTTCCGGTCACTCTGCCACAGGTCATCTCAGCAAAGCTTACAAACGCTTCTTTGAACTCGCCCCATTCCTCTTCGACATTGCCATACTCGGTGTCAGGAATTTTACTCTTAAGTAACTCATTAAGCTTTTCGTGTACCATATCATCCTTTAGTTTCCACACTTTTATTTTCCTTTCCCTTTATTCCTTTATGTCTTTCAATTCATCGAATCTCATCTTTGCCACCACCACACGATGGTCTCCATCAAAAGCCTTTCCTCGGAGTGCAGTTACATCCGTCAACTGTCTCCGACTTTTCTTCTCCACCAGAAAGTAATCGATGACCGTTTTCGTCTGTCTATCACCACATACATATTTCGTTATCATTAGCCTTTTCTTTTTACGGAACCATTTAGGTCACCCATTACTATTGCTTCCCCAGTCGAATCCTCTTCGCCCTATTGAAACGTCCCCTTAGAAAAATTTATGAATGATTGTGCTGGTAAACCCCTTACGTTATTTGATTTTCAAACAGCTGAGCAGAACTGAACGTAGCCAGACATTTCGCTCTTTACCTATTCTGATCAACACTAAAGTGACACACAATATTTTTAGCGCAACTCAATCTGACTTTTAATAATCCCTACCAAAGGAAGGCCCTGACTAACAATAACCTACACCTTTCATGAATCATTTACCTCACAAAAATCTTCGTTACTCAAACTACTGCAATACAGCGAGCGCCACTACTGCCAGCTAAATAAAAGATTCAAACTACTGAAGGCACTAACAACTGATAGGCATAGTTAGCAAATGAAAGATTTTGATAGAGAACAAATAATGTAGTTACCTTAATAGTGTTCAAAAGTCATAATATATATCAGTTCATGACATCCAGTCTTACAAATTTACTATCTCTGATGGACACACGTCCAGATCATCCGCTCTCAAAACTCCGCCATCTCTCTCCCCACATCCACCACTGCTGGCGGCTCACCTCCAACTGCGCAACGCTACGCGCTGTTAACATCCAACTGCCCAACACTACAATAGCGAATATTACAACAATGCTAACCAGCCACAGACTGCACACAGCACAGCCAGTGATTTTCATACAGAGCGCTACGTGGCATTACCAACATAAAAACCTAAACAGCCTACTTACACTATCACTTGTGTATTCTACTGCTTCCACATATTCCTCTAGGTTTGATTTTACTACGGTACCTACTCCAACTAAGTCATCCGCATATGCAAGACTGCTTATTTTGTGTTCACATATCTTAATCTTGTGAATGAAAACGTTCCTGATCATTGGGTAGGATGGAATGGTTCAGTGAAATGGCCGGTCAGGTACTCTGGTTTGGCTCCTCTGGATTCCCTTCTGTGGAGAACACCGAAAGATTCAGTCTATCATGGGTTCCTGACCTTGATATTGGTTAATAAATCTGTTTGCGATAGTCCGCATCTCGTGGTCGTGCGGTAGCGTTCTCGCTTCCCACGCCCGGGTTCCCGGGTTCGATTCCCGGCGGGGTCAGGGATTTTCTCTGCCTCGTGATGACTGGGTGTTGTGTGCTGTCCTTAGGTTAGTTAGGTTTAAGTAGTTCTAGGGGACTGGTGACCATAGATGTTAAGTCCCACAGCGCTCAGAGCCATTTGAACCATTTTTTCTTTGCGATACCTTAGGTTCTTGTAATTAATTTTTCAACGACACTCATTCTCATTTAATACGATGTCATTTATTTTGTTAGGGGTTTGAAGTAATTAAATTAATTTTATGTGTAATTAACCAACTCAGGGGTGATCCACACAGGGGCCACTGTTTGCCAGATCTCCTTGCGCTATCGGTAAAAGTGGGCATGGTAGTTACGACCTTTTAGTCGTTTGGCAGATGGAGAACCGCTGCCACTATAGGCCAGCTTGCATGTTGAGTTCTGTCAACTTAAAAAAAAAATGCTGAGATGCGGTTTCAGTTTCTTTTGGACAAGAATGTCAATGCAATCCAAGCAATATCAGTGAATATTTCTGTCAGTGACACCTCCAAACCACAACTGCTATCGAGATTGTACCTCGCTCCATGCACCAATCACACTATCCAGTAATATAAATTTGCATCGACCTGAGTACTTCTGGGAGTGCGACGTGGCGAACTAACAGTTCATCATAGGAAATCGAAAGATTGTGATATCATAAAATACATTCTAATAGCAAACACTAACACTTGGACTTGCTGTTGTATATACACGATCGTCCCCACAAAAATCAATGTATCCTCTCACCAATGCAGAATCTCACAAGTCGCCATTGTCACAATTAAAACATTTCATAGGAGCGGGACTCTGCTTTTGGAACCTAACGAAAGAAAAGTTAATCATAAGTCTTCATGGGATATCATTCTAAGTCACTACAATCTGCATCTACATCCGTATCTGGACTCACCACACAGTAAATATGCAGTATAACATGTCTGGCCCCGCCACAAGCCAACTAAAAATCTTTGCTGAAGTCCCGCCTGTGATTAGCGACACACGCAGTTCTCCTACGGAAATTACGCTAAGCACCTTTCTGGTGCAGCTCTGGCGAACAAACTCCCTAAGCTCCATGCAAAATTCAGTAATAAACCGTCAAATTGACAAACGCCTAGCGCAATTTCGACTTCTTACAATCCACTAATTATTAGAATCAGCCGTCAGTGATTTAGTGTAGTGGCCAGCTTCTCCGCAGTGGCGTATCATTTCTGGAGTCTGCGCTGTCTAGTGGTTGATTTCTGCTACGTCTTGCGTTCTCACAGTGGACGAGATTCAAGGATGGTGGACGTAGTAACATGTTCACATACATACAATTAACAACTTACACATATGATTACAATCATACCGGAGCGGTTTCTCGAACGCGAGTGACGGCGAATCTCTGAAACGTGCTTGATACAATACAGGAGTTATTCGCATCTTGCATCGACGTAAATTCCACCCTCATCATCTGTCACCACATCAGGCTGTCGGAGTACCTGATTTCGTACGTCGTATAAAATGTTATGCCCTTTTGCTCTACAGCACCCGGGAGACGACAGTATGTTTTTCCAAAGTATGCTCTTTATCGACGAAGTAACGTTCACGAATCAGGATAATAAACATTTGCGTAATTTGCACCATTGAGTAATATGCATAACTGGGCAGTGGAAAATCCACGCTGGCGTCCTCAGATACAACATCAACATAAGGGGGCTTACTATATCCCAGAGATCTGAAATGTAAATATGTATTTACACTCTCTTACTAATATTATACGTGTTCTTCTACAACAGGTACCACAGGATGCGCGAAAGTGTATGTGGTTCCGAAACGATGGCTGCACAGCGCACTCATCCCGAGTTACAATCCAAGTAGTGAATGAAAACGTTCCTGATCATTGGGTAGGATGGAATGGTTCAGTGGAATGGCCGGTCAGGTACTCTGGTTTGGCTCCTCTGGATTGCCTTCTGTGGAGAACACCGAAAGATTCAGTCTATCATGGAGTCCAAACTATGCCAAATCATACGCTCTGTCGAATAGCCATAGCATGAAATTGAATACACACGTAATACAGTGTATTTTCGACTGTTCATCTGTCCCTCGAACAGCCGTTACAAATGTGCCTTGCAGTCGATGTTAAGCAATTCGAGCATATGCGTTAGTACAATGTTAAACTACATTTCGTGAAGAAAAGTGTCTATTCGATGATTTATATGTCAGTCATTCGCAATGAAATGCTTAGTTTACATAAAGTGTATTGCCTCTAATTACAATTTCTA
The DNA here is from genome assembly GCF_023864275.1 of Schistocerca cancellata. Taxonomy (NCBI): domain Eukaryota; kingdom Metazoa; phylum Arthropoda; class Insecta; order Orthoptera; family Acrididae; genus Schistocerca; species Schistocerca cancellata. The sequence goes on from NC_064627.1 coordinate 207,818,744, forward strand.
GTAGTATTTATAGCCTAACTACAATTTCGAGTAGTATCCATAGACAGATTTACCGGACGGCAGGTGTTTTATCTTTAACAAGCATTGAGGAATTCCAGGCAAAGACAGGTCACGGTTTTCTTTTTTCTCTTTCAAATGTAAGAAACTTAATACAGTAGTTGTTTTCAGTGAATAGAGCTGTTTGTGATAGGAAGTATGAAGGACCGATGTTTCCGTTTCGGCTTTGACAGGTAAGCAGCAAAAGGCAGAGTCCAAACGGAAAACTGCTTCTTGTAATTGCAGTTGTTTCCGCAAAGCTTGGAAACGAACACAGATTTGAAATAGATTTCCTAGACCCCTCCTGATGCGCCGAAAGCTACCATATGAAGCTGCTCCATATACAAAAATCATTGCTAACGTACAGCAAATGAGGCATTTTTTACTGGCGTAGGCCTGTCTTGCTGAATATAATGATAGAGTCTGACATGAGACTTCTGCTTTGCTTTCTAATCTTAGTTCATTATTCACATTCTTTCCAGAAAGGTTTCAATGTCAGTATCAGTAAGCGCAATATCACCGGAACTGTCTTTCGAGGAGCTACTGAACGCAGGTGTGAAGAGTGTGCGGTTATATTTAAAAAAAAACATATTTGTTTCAATATTTAGGTTTATACCGAGTTCAGAGCATTATTCATACAAAGCATTACGTGCCGCTTGGTATATCAATTGTGGAAAACCTTGTTTCGAGTATTGGAACCGTTCTCGAAATAAAAGGGATTTTACGTTATGCATTCTATACAGAACGGTCAAAAACAGTTGGAAAAGCCTGTAAGGGTGTTGCAGCGTAGTTTGTGCTGAAATATGATTGTTAAGAAAGACATTTGATTCGTTGCGCCGTACCCGAGTATATTGCCATTGAAGTTAGCCAATCAGGCCATAGCGCGCGCTAATTCATGTTGCCCGCCAGATACAGTTAGTGCCAGTTGTTCATAGCGTAGATGATAGCGCACGATATTGCTCAGCCTTCAGCCCAGGTGTGATCCGTACTAACGTCTCATGCCCAATGCTGCTACCGTTGTCGTTTTATACAACGCACAATGTTGTAGTTGGTCTTCATAACCAATGCGCGAGATTTTCAGATTCTCTAGCCCGTTACGCGCAAACTATTATTCCAATAGAAGAAAATGAATGGGACCTTTTTGTAGGAAATTTAATGTGCGAGGGCTGTCCCAAACGTAAGGTCCGATCGGTTGCGAAATGGAAACCACTGTGAGAATCAAAAATGTTTTATTTGCTACAGTTACCTACACCTTCCAGCTACTTCTCTACATAGTCCCCACTCCGACTTAACACACTTGTCATAGCGTTGTACCACCTTCCCAGTACCCTATGCTTTCCACCAATTCTCTGTGCTTGTCTACAGGTCGTTGATTGTGCCTAAAACTTGTCTGCAAAGCCAGCGGTTCATGTGAGCAGAGATGAAACTCAGGGGCATCCAGTTACAGGCTGTATTGTGGGTGATCAAACACTTCCCATCGAAAACGCTACAGGGGCATATTCATTGCCCCGGCAGAATGCGGCCGAGGATTGTCGTGAAGAAGTAACCGCATGACAGTTGTGTTATGTGGGCTGCATGACATCAGGCGAAATTTCTCACTTGACGCTCATACTTTGCGGGAGCACTATTTAGCCGGGCATCTTTAAGTGCTCATTGTGCGCTCAGAACTGAAAAGAGCGACGTGACGCAATCGACGAGCATACCAGAGACACTGTGCAGCACATCTGTGCAAAGCCTTATCAGATTTTCACTGTGGTTTCAATTCGCATCCATTCAGAACTTACTTTCCGAATAGCCCCAGTAGTTAAACTGTCTACTGAGATACCTGTTCGCTGGAGTCCATGGTTTTCGAAACATTCAAGAAAAACGTATAAAAGTTACCTTCGAACCCACCTCCGCACCACAGAAATCCCTCACCATTAAGTATTTGTAGATTGTTGTTCATGACACTTCTTCCTGCCACAATACAAAAATTTCTTACTACATAAATTATCCCCGACATTCGACCTTTTATGTTCTCCATTGACTGGGCTACTACGCTACCATCAATGTCGACTATTATGTTAACATTATTCATTTAAATGTTACGCTAAAACTAATTACGTTTGATGATTCGATCCAGACTTAACACGTACAAGCGCAGTAGTTTCACAATCGGAACGCCTGATGAATTCAACAGTGTAATTGTTTATTTTATGCTTTTTTTTAAATCCACAAAATTGTTACATAACATTTACACAAACCTCAGTTTTATAATTAGTAAGTGTTCGACTAAGCCGGTGGCGTAATAAGGCCAGCCAATGAAGATCAAACAAAGGTCGAATGTGCGAAATAGTACAGTCGCAAATTTTTGTGCAATGGTAGGAGGGACTGCCGTGAACAACATACTAGAAATGCTGGGCGGTGGGAGCTGAGTGTGAAGAAGGTGCGTTTGAAACTCACTTTTGTTTGTTTTTCTTGAATAATTCGAAAATTACGGCTTCTAGTGAAAACGTTGCCCAGTACAAAATTTAACTACATTTAAATTTCCTAGAAAAAGATCCTATTCATTTCTTCTGTAAGACTAACAGTTCGAGCGTAGAGATCGAAAGAATATGAAAATCTGGCGCATTGTTTACGAAGGTCAGGTTTAACATTGCGGCTTGCATAAGAGGACAGCAGTAGAGACGGCCGAATCACTCTGTATATAAAACCGACAAACTGCAGAGACGTTTTCCTGACTGTAAATGGTGGAAAAAGATCCTATGCACATGTGTACGGAAATGGACGGTGTGATGCAATGACAACAAATCGTTCCGAAAGACAGTACAGAGCTGCATCGCATCCTCGTTACAAACAATGTTCAAAGAGACCTCCATGGGATGGATGCGATGCACGCTTCACAACTCGTACCACAGATTGCTGCACTCTGTCTGAATAGCGTCACAAGCATCATGAACGCGCTGTTGAAGGGTCTGCACATAAAGAACTGGTTCAGCATACACAGTGCTTTCCGGATGCCCCTAGAAGTAAAAAGCTGGTGATCTAGCGGGCCTTGCTACAGGGCCTCTGTGTCCTGCGCAGCGTCAGGACAAGCTGTTCTGTTTTTGGCGAATTGTAATTGCCTGGAGCTATAAACTAGAGTTCATCTCAACATCCTATAGAAACCGAGCCTCCAAATCTGGTATACACAGTCTACCCCCTCCGTGCACATTCGTCTGTCTGAAAAAACCCATGATCGCACAAACGCCCAGAAAAGGTTTGAATGTTACATGGTGTGGTTGATGTCTGTGAGGGTACTTGTTCTGATATAGCCATGTTACCCCACGACAGTTTCCATCTGCTTGGCCGTACACAAACACCAACTCGGCTTGTCCCTTACACGAACACCGGACGATTCTGCTGCACTGTGTCAGCTACACAGCCTGCAATACACAAGGAACACATGGCACGTGTCAGAGGAACTTTCATTCCTCAGCACCATCTACCGTGACAATAATGCATTTCCGGAAACATGTTCGTAGGACTCGTTTTCTTCCATTTCCGGTCAGGAATCCCTTCCTACATTTATCAGGTTCAGTAATGTATAGCCTGTATAAGGTGAACGAAAATTTGCACACACGGACACTACAGCGCGATTTCTTGCATACCAACAGTACAAAAATACCTGTAACAAAACTTCGCCTCGTGCGTATTTCATATTTCCAGTAGAAAACAGACACAGAACAAAGGCAATTTGCAACAACGTAATCACATATACAACAAGTATTTGTATTCAACAATGTTGACCTGTGCTGCATTGCTGCAAAGTTAGTGCGGTGGCTGGAATTTTTCATTAGAATGCTAGAGTGCGAGAATTCAACTCCAGGTCTAGGTTTTCTTCATTTTTTATGTTTTCTTTATCCTCTCATTTTGATCTACCAAATAACGCCCTAGAATACACTATTTCCTATACGATACATGCCCTATAACTACAGTTTTGTAAATTTGAACATAAGTTATTGGTCAGACACGCCGGTAATGTTTATGAAGAGTAATAGTCAGTTAAAATCAATTACTTATCATAGGGCATAACTTTGTGTTCTGTCTTACGGCAGGTCTTGTCATGGAGGAAGCCTCGTCAGAGTGGTCCACCGCATGAGCGTCTAGGGAAGTGATTCCAGTGGTGGTTTTCCGTTGCCTTCCACTGGTGATGATGAAATGATAATGAGGACAACACAACATTCAGTCCCTGAGCCGAGAAAATTTCCGACCCAGCCGGGAATCGAACCCGGGCCCCTTCGCGTGACAGACCGCCGCGCTGAGCACTTAGCTATCGGGGCGGACATCATTGGGCATAAATAACTACAAAAGTTTTCAATGTCGAGATGTTAAACATACGTACTCCATTCAGTAAGAGCGGTCAGTTGACCGAAAGCTGAAAGACATAATTAGTTGTTACATTACGATGATAGTAAAAATGGTAAGATGGTTACATAATTAATTGTGATTTGGATTGCTAGGCCTGCTGGTGACATAATATCCTAAAGAAATGTAATGGACATGAAAGTGGTAAAATGTGTTCGAATGTGTTGGTTGCATGAGTTCGTAGCGTTTTACCATAAGTTTAATAAACACAACAGACACACATAAGAGAGACGTTAGTCCGACACTAATATATTATCCTTCACTACGCAAGGCAGGGGAAACTTTTAGATTCCGTGAGTGTAGCAATTACGCAGTTCTGAGGCAAAGATTTTGTCGAACCATTTTTACTATTACAGAATTTTACTTTTTGACACTGATGTGCATTAACAATAAACAAGGCTCAAGAGTAGAGAGAGGGGGAGAGAGGAGATGAAGAGAGGGGTGGGAGGATGTGAACATAGAAAGCAGAAAGGAGATAGACGGAGAAAGGTGGGGACGAGGTGTTGGACAGAGAGAGGGTGCAGGAGGAGACGGAGAGAGGGGAGAGGTGGAGGAGAAGTTAGAAAGGGGGAAGAAGGTGATGGGCAGAGAGAGAAGGAGACAGAGGGGCAAGAGCAGATGGAGAGAGTGGTGGGAGGAAGTGATGGATAGAGAGAGGGAGAAGGAGGAGGAGATGGACAGATACAGAGAAGAAAAGCAGATAAGAACTTATCTAATTCCCGTAAATGTTAGAAAAGTGTGATTTTTCTGTCCTTTCTTTGCCGTTTAACCAGACAGAGGCGCAACAGCACGTGGCCTGGAACAGCTCTGACAATGGACTGTATTGTCCCAGAAATAAATTAAAAATAGTTCCCATCCTCCGAATTGGACTGAGATTTTCAGAAGTTCTCCCTTGGTCGTAAGGCAAATCCATCCTGTTTTATCCCTCATATGAAGTCCTCAACTCCACAAACGGCTGGTGTGATATTAGTTCCTCCTTCTTTGGTGAGCGATGCAGCTCCGAAGCTATGTTCAGAATTAATGAATAGTCACTTCAATAACTAATATGGCCTTTAGTTTATTTCATGAGCACCTTAGGCTTTCATATTGAAGCCATTTTTTGGCGGAAACTAAAACTTATATTCTGAACGCAACCAAACGTGGTACATAATGTAATGAATATTCAAACAATTCATATAACAGAAATGTAGAAGTTTCGTCATAAAAAGTAAGTTTACAGATGTAGGGGAGAGTCTTGTACCTGGAGGATAGCGTACCTAGTAACACATGACGTTACCTGGTTGGTGTTGCAGTCTGGTGACTGATTTTGGAATCACATGAAGGAAAGCACCCTAGAGGCCACCATAAGCAGCTTCCCGTATTTTCTACTGTTTTTGTTGTTGTGAAAAACAAGTTTGTGTTTGGTGCAACGTCTGTAAACATAAAGAGTTCTACAATTTTAATAATAAAGATATTTGAAGGATATTGTTGAGTCTTCAATTACAGAGACTTACAGTGAATTAAATTCTGTATATTTTTAAAAGAAATTACATAACGTGTGGATGGTTAAGCCATGCACAATCTTATACGTTGAAACGGAAGAGGGTCTGCTACCACGGAAAACGTGATATTTGCAAATGAACTAAGTTTCTTTAATATCAATGAAATTTTATCTTTCTTGAAAACGGAAATTTGTCTTAGTTGTCAAACGCTTCTGTTTATGAATATTTTTGACTTGTAACGGGTTTTTGATAATATTTCGTAATATGACTATGTTTTCTGGTTATAGTGTGTAATACAGTAAAAATGTAACAGATTGTTAAATACAGCACTAATCAGATCTCAATTGCAGCACTTTTAATTTCGAATAGAATATTTTCCTAGACAGGTGATCATTTTGTACCATAGAACAATTTTCCACATTTGGAAAAGTCTTGCTTTTCCAGCGTAATTTTTTTGTAAATTCAGAAACAGTCTGCAGCACACACAAATTGGAATAAGAGAATATATAAAACATCTGTTACGGGGCTGACTAGAGGCGACAGTCTGAAACGTGTTGCACTGTGCAACACTCTCCCCTACACTACAGCCACAGAAAAAAGAAAAATACAGCTTACATTGCACTGAGGTGAGCATGGAAGCAAAAATGGAGTAGTTTTAAAAGTGATATGTCCAGTAATATCGTAGGAAAGATAGGAGTGTCATGATAACAGAAAAATTATATTTTGATATATTAAAAGTATGGGCATGCTCTAGCTTTCGAAGGAATCATAATTTGAAGCAGATCTAACATGAAGCATCTGGTTTAGGCAATAACGAATAATGGGTGTCTCATTAATTGCCGTTCTATTTTCACAATTTTAATTCTTAGTTTTCCAGAGTACCTGTTTATTAGGATAATTTATGCATGTTACCATTTCATTACTTTCTCTGTTTCGCCTTGTCATCTTAATGCTGTAATTTTCATAGCTAGCTATGTATGTAGGCGTGAGTAAATAGAGGAAAGTGTGGGTCGTGTACCGTCGATATTTGAACTGTTTTACAGGTATTTTCAATGCAATACAGACGCGACAGCGGTCGAAACAAAGAGGACATAAAACCCAGACTACCACAGGTAAAGAGGGTATTATTGGTCAAAAGAAGAGTACTAGTATCCAACATTTTACTTAATTTGGGGAAGAAATTTTTGATAATGTACGTCTGGAGCAGAGAAATCTATGGAAGTGTTTCATGGGTCCGCGGGAAGCTGAGAAGAGAGTAATCAAAGCGTTTGAGATGTGATACTGTAGAAAGACGCTGAAAATTACGCAGATTCGTAAGATGAGATATGGGGAAGTTTACTGCAGCATCATTTAAGAAACAAATATGTGGCAACCAGTGACAAGAAATTGGGACAGGATGATACGACATGTGTTACAACATTAGACAATCACTTCCACCGTACTAGGAGCGGGGGGAGTTATGGCGATTAAAAACTGTAGTGGAAGACCGGTGTTGGAACATATTCAACAAATAATTGATGAGGTTGGTTGTAAGTGCTACTCTGAGGTGAAGAGGAGTCAGAAGTCGAACTAAATGCAATTACTTCGTAGCAAATCACTGTAAACCACAGATTTCTGGAATGAAAACACAAAAAACACCTCTGAACAATATGGAAATTTTGTCGGAGTAGTGCAAGTTTACCCGGCGGACACTCACTTCTGCTTTACTCAGCACGTAGATAACTTCGGTCAAACATTTAACACTAATGCAAGTTATCCTGCGCCATGCACCGAATGATGATTTTCGGAGTATGTTGTTGTTTTTGTTGTTGTTGTTGTTGTTGTTGTGGTCTTCAGTCCTGAGACTGGTTTGATGCAGCTCTCCATGCTACTCTATCCTGTGCAAGCTTCTTCATCTCCCAGTACCTACGGCAACCTACATCCTTCTGAATCTGCTTAGTGTATTCATTTCTTGGCCTCTCTCTACGGTATTTACCATCCACGCTGCCATCCAATACTAAACTGGCGATCCCTTGATGCTTCAGAACATGTCCTTCCAACCGATCCCTTCTTCTTGTTAAGTTGTGCCACAAACTTCTCTTCTCCCCAGTCCTATTCAATACTTTCTCATTAGTTATGTGATCTACCCATCTAATCTTCAGCATTCTTCTGTAGCACCACATTTCAAAAGCTTCTATTCTCTTCTTGTCCAAACTATTTATTGTCCGTTTCACTTCCATACATGGCTACACTCCATACAAATACTTTCAGAAATAACTTCCTGACACTTAAATCTATAATCGATGTTAACAAATTTCTCTTCTTCAGAAACGCTTTCCTTGCCATTGCCAGCCTACATTTTATATCCTCTCTACTTCGACCATCATCAGTTATTTTGGTCCACAAATAGCAAAATTCCTTTACTACCTTAAGTGTCTCATTTCCTAATCTAATTCCCTCAGCATCTCCCGACTTAATTCGACTACATTCCATTACCCTCGTTTTCCTTTTCTTGATTTTCATCTTATATCCTCCTTTCAAGACACTGTCCATTCCGTTCAACTGCTCTTCCAAGTCCTTTGCTGTCTCTGACGGAATTACAATGTCATCGGCGAACCTCAAAGTTTTTATTTTTTCTCCATGGATTTTAATACGTACTCCGAATTTATCTTTTGTTTCCTTCACTGCTTGCTCAATATACGGATTGAATAACATCGGGGAGAGACTACAACCCTGTCTCACTCCCTTCCCAACCGCTGCTTCCCTTTCATGCCCCTCCACTCTTATAACTGCCATCTGGTTTCTGTACAAATTGTAAATAGCCTTTCGCGCCCTGTATTTTACCCTTGCCACCTTCAGAATTTGAAAGAGCGTATTCCAGTCAACATTGTCAAAAGCTTTCTCTAAGTCTAGAAATGCCAGAAACGTAGGTTTGCCTTTCCTTAATCTAACTTCTAAGATAAGTCGTAGGGTCAGTAGTGCCTCACGTGTTCCAACATTTCTACGGAATCCAACTGATCTTCCCCGAGGTCGACTTCTATCAGTTTTTCCATTCGTCTGTAAAGAATTCGTGTTTGTATTTTGCAGCTGTGACTTATTAAACTAATAGTTCCTTAATTTTCACGTCTGTCAACACCTGCTTTCTTTGCGATTGGAATTATTATATTCTTCTTGAAGTCAGAGGGTATTTCGCCTGTCTCATACATCTTGCTCACCAGATGGTAGAGTTTTGTCAGGACTGGCTCTCCCAAGGCCGTCAGTAGTTCTAATGGAATGTTGTCTACTCCGGGGGCCTTGTTTCGAGTCAGGTCTTTCAGTGCTCTGTCAAACTCTTCACGCAGTATGATATCTCCCATTTCATCTTCATCTACATCCTCTCCCATTTCCATAATTTTGTCTTTAAGTACATCGCCCTTGTATAGACCATCTATATACTCCTTCCACCTTTCTGCTTTCCCTTCTTTGCTTAGAACTGGGTTTCCATATGAGCTTTTGATATTCATACAAGTGGTTCTCTTTTCTCTGAAGGTCTATTTAATTTTCCTGTAGGCAGTATCTATCTTACCCCTAGTGAGACAAGCCTCTACATCCTTACATTTGTCCTCTAGCCATCCCTGCTTAGCCATTTTGCAATTCCTGTCGATCTCATTTTTGAGACGTTTGTATTCCTTTTTGCCTACTTCATTTACTGCATTTTTATATTTTCTCCTTTCATCAATTTAATCCAGTATCTCTTCTGTCACCTAAGGATTTCTACTAGCCCTCGTCTATTTACCTACTTGATCCTCTGCTGCCTTCACTACTTCATCCCTCAAAGCTACTCTTTCTTCTTCTACTGTATTTATTTCCCCCATTCCTGTCAATTGTTCCCTTATGCTCTCCCTGAAACTCAGTACAACCTCTGGTTCTTTCAGTTTATCCAGGTCCCATCTCCTTAAATTCCCACCTCTTTGCATTTTCTTCAGTTTTAATCTACAAGTCATAATCAATAGATTGTGGCCAGAATCCACATCTGCCCCTGGAAATGTCTTACAGTTTAAAACCTGGTTCCTAAATCTCTGTCTTACCATTATATAATCTATCTGAAACCTGTCAGTATCTCCAGGCTTCTTCCATGTATACAACCTTCTTTCATGATTTTTGAACCAAGTGTTAGTTATGATTAAGTTGTGCTCTGTGCAAAATTCTACCAGGCGGCTTCCTCTTTCATTTCTTACCCCCGAACCATATTCACCTACTACGTTTCCTTCTCTCCCTTTTCCTACTGCCAAATTCCCTCACTCATGACTATTAAATTTTCATCTCCCTTCACAATCTGAATAATATCTTTTATTTCATCATACATTTCTTCAATTTCTTCGTCATCTGCAGAGCTAGTTGGCATATAAACTTGTACTACTGTAGTAGGCATGGGCGTCATATCTATCTTGGTCACAATAATGCGTTCACTATGCTGTTTGTAGTAGCTTACCCGCATTCCTATTTTCCTATTCATTATTAAACCTACTCCTGCATTACCCCTATTTGATTTTGTGTTTATAACCCTGTAGTCACCTGATCAGAAGTCTTGTTCCTCCTTCCACAGAACTTCACTAATTCCCACTATATCTAACTTTAACCTATCCATTACCCTTTTTAAATTTTCTAACCTACCTGCCCGATTAAGGGATCTGACATTCCACGCTCCGATCCGTAGAATGCCAGTTTTCTTTCTCCTGATAACGACTTCCTCTTGAGTAGTCCCCGCCAGGAGATCCGTGTGGGGGATTATTTTACCTCCGGAATATTTTACCCAAGAGGACGCCATCATCATTTAACCATACAGTAAAGCTGCATGTCCTCGGGAAAAAATTACGGCCGTAGTTTCCCCTTGCCTTCAGCCGTTCGCAATACCAGCACAGCAAGGCCGTTTTGGTTAGTGTTACAAGGCCAGAGCAGTCAATCATCCGGACTGTTGCCCTTGCAACTACTGAAAAGGCCGCTGTCCCTCTTCAGGAACCACACGTTTGTCTGGCCTCTCAACAGATACCCCTCTGTTGTGGTTGCACCTACGGTACGACTATCTGTATCGCTGAGGCACGCAAGCCTCCCCACCAACGACAATGTCATGTGGGGGGGTGGGGGGGGGGTTTCGGAGTATATGCAGAGTGTAACGGGTATAAGTGCAATTGGTGACTGAGGGCTGTGTACTCATTAACATTACATCAGTATTTATTTCATTTTCAGACAAATAATTAAAGCTGTTAGGAGTAGAACGTTTTTAGGTTCGTTAGTACCTCCAAGTATGTGTGGCAAGAGTAAGCCATTAACATTTATTTTCTTCTGGGCATCACGTTAGGCGTTGAACTATGGACACGTGGACGCGAAACGGGTAGTCTCTAATGCAGGCGTAGTCCATTTAGTGATGCTGTTAAGATCGCGCATAAGATATCAAGCAGTAAATTACGTGATGAGTTTGCGGGAAGACAGTTTGACGCAGAGAAAAACCCACCACACCTGTACATATAAAGGTGCCACATATGAAAATATCTGTAGTTACCCCCTGTATGTAGATTTAGTAGTTATTGAATGTCATTCAATTTCGTTTTAACCTCTTCTGAAATGTGATAATCTTAAAGACGTCTCCTTAGATCAAGTGAATGATATTAACAAGTGCGAATTTCCTCTACCCTTCCAAGCTCTCTATTACTCCGGTACCTCTCTAGAAACTACCCTTACGGACGTGGCTCCAAATACGCTACGGGGCTTCCCAATTTCGCGCTGTTCGGCTCCGCTCTCAGCAATTACCGAAGAGACCAGAATACCCCAGCTAGCGTGCCCGGGTCCGTTTGCTCGTCACGCGAGCGAAACCTGTTCGCGAATACATCTTTCGGCAACGAATAAAGTCGAAAGCTGCATTAGCATGCAAACAGGCACGTACCTGTAATACTGCGCTCTCTTGGAAATATCGTGCACCGTAGTTGTAGATCACAGTCCGGTATTACGTCACACTGAATGCTGTCGCAAGGGACTATCACTACTGTGATATCAAAACGTCCCAACCCCAGATCAACAGTCTTCTTACTCGATGAAAGTAATATACAACAGGGTGGTCCATTAATCGTGACAGGGCCAAATATCTCACGAAATAAGCGTCAAACGAAAAAACTACAAAGAACGAAACTTGTCTACCTCGAAGGGGGAAACCAGATGGCGTTATGGTTTGCCCGCTAGATGCCGCTGCCATAGGTCAAACGGATATCAACTGCGTTTTTTTAAATAGGAACCCCCATTTTTATTACATATTCGTGTATTACGTAAAGAAATATGAATGTCTTGGTTGGACCTCCTTTTTCGCTTTGTGATAGATGGCGCTGTAATAGTCACAATGGCTCACAATGTTAGACGAACAGTTGGTAACAGGTAGTTTTTTTTTAAATTAAAATACAGAACGTAGGTACGTTTGAACATTTTATTACGGTTGTTCCAATTCTGAGAACGCATGCTGTTACAGCGTGATTACCTGTAAATACCACATTAATGCAATAAATGCTCAAAATGCTGTCCAAATTATGTCCGTCAACCTCAATGCATTTGGCAATACGTGTAACGACATTCCTCTCAACAGCGAGTACTTCCCCTTACGTAATGTTCGCACATGCATTGACAATGAGCTGACGTATGTTGTCAGGCGTTGTCGGTGGATCACGATAGCAAATATCCTTCAACTTTCCCCACAGAAAGAAATCCAGGGACATCAGATCCGGTGAGCATGCGGGCCATGGTTTGGTGCTTCGACGACCAATCCACCTGTCATGAAATATGCTATCCAGTACCGCGTCAACTGTACGCGAGCTATTGTGCCGGACATCCTTCATGTTGGAAGTACTTCGCCATTCTGTCATTCAGTGAAACATCTTGTAGTAACATCTGTAGAACATTACGCAGGAAATCAGCATACATTGCACCATTTAGATCGCCATCGATAAAATGGGGGCCAATTATCCTTCCTCCCATAATGCCGCACCATACATTAACCCGCCAAGGTCGCTGATGTTCCACTTGTCGGAGCCATCGTGGATTTTCCGTTGCCCCATAATGCATATTATGCCGGTTTACGTTACGCTGCTGGTGAATGACGCTTCGTCGCTAAATAGAACGTGTGCAAAAAGTCTGTCATCGTCCGGTAATTTCTGTTGTGTCCAGTGGCAGAACTGTACGCGACGTTCAAAGCCGTCGCCATACAATTTCTGGTGCATAGAAATATAGTACGGGTGCAATCGATGTTGATGTAGCATTCTCAACACCGACGTTTTTGAGATTCCCGATTCTCATGCAGTTTGTCTGCTACTGATTTGCGGATTAGCCGCGACAGCAGCAAAAACACCTACTTGGGCGTCATCATTTGTTGCAAGCCGTGGTTGACGTTTCACACGTGGCTAAACACTTCCTGTTTCCTTAAATAACGTAACTATCCGGCGAACGGTCCGGACACTTGGATGATGTTGTCCAGCATACCGAGAAGCATATATAGCACACGCCTGTTGTGCATTTTGATCACAATAGCCATACATCAACACGATATCGACCTTTTCCGCAATTGGTAAACGGCCGATTTTAACACGGGTAACGTATCACGAAGCAAATACCGTCCGCACTGGCGGAATATTACGTGATACCACGTACTTATACGTTTGTGACCATTACAGCGCCATCTATCACAATGCCAAAAAAGTGGTCCAACTAAAACATTCATATTTCTTTACGTACTACACGAATATGTAATAAAAAAACGGAGGTTCCTATTTAAAAAAAACGGAGTTGCTATCCGTTTGACCTAGGGCAGCGCCATCTAGCTGGACAACCATAGCGCCATCTGGTTTCCCCCTTCAAGCTAGACGAGTTTCGTTCTTTGTAGTTTTTTCGTTTGTTTCGTGAGATATTTGGCCCGGTCACTCTCAATGAACCACCCTGTATATGCCTTAGAAGCCTAGGTTTGCTGTTAAGGAAAATATTTAGTTTTGTACACTGATCAGCCACAACGTTATGACCGCTTCCAACCGCGACAGTGAATGCCTCCCTTGGTCGTGTTGCAGGCACGTGACTCGGTAACAAAACTTTGTATGCGGATCAGACACGGACGGGCGTCACCCTTCCAAAGATATGGGCCGCAAATGGGGAAATACATTGAGATAAGTGTCTTTGACAAAAGGCAGATTATTATTATGCAGAGCCTTTGAGCGAGTGTCGTAAAAACGGTGAAGTTCGAATTTTCAGTGCTACTGTCGTGAGCATCTACGGAAAGAGGTGGAAGGGCAGTGAAAGTAACACTAGGTGCTAAATGGTTGGACGTCCAAGGCTCTCCACAGAACATAGGGTTCGGAGTCTTGTGTGCGCTGTAAAGCAGGACAGATGGTGATCTGTGGCATCTATGCAGGAAGAGCAAAATGCTGGTGCTCGGTCGAGCGTTGCGGAGCTTAACGTTCAGCGTACATTGTTGAACATGGAGCTCTGCAGCAGACCACCCATACGTGTTAACATGTTGACCCAACGACATCGTCAATTACGATTGGAGTGGTCACGGGACCATCGGGATTCGACAATCGATCAAACTTGTCGGCTCTTGGGGTCAATCACAATTTTCCTTCACTAGGTCGATGGTTGTCTCCACAAACGCCGTTATCGAGGTAAACGGCGGCTCGAAACGTGCAGCGCGCCGCGGACGCAGGCTGGTGGGAGCACTATTGCGCTATGGTAGACATTCTCCGGCGCTTGCATGGGACCTGTGGTAGTAATAGAGGACATGCTGACAGCTGCGAACCACCTGCACCCCTTTGTGCTTGATGTCTTCCCCGCCCGCGTTGTCATCTTTCAACAGTATTATTGTCCGTGTGTCGGAGACATAACCGTGCTACAGTAGTTTGAGGAAGTTTATAGTCAACTTACGTCGATGTCTCGGCGGTTAAATTCGCCTGATGTAAATACTATGGAACACATCTGGGTCGTTATCTGGCGCCATCACCGCCTACACGTATCAGCGGCCCGTTAATTACGCGAATTACATGACCTGTGGGAAGACATGTAATGCACACACCACCACAAACCTATCAACAAACTGTCGGATCCCTGACACGCAGAATCAGTGACGTATTTCGTCCCAGAGACGGACAAATAAATTATTAAGCAGGTGGTCATAACGTTTTGACTCATCCGTGTATGGTACTGTCGACACTTGTAAGGGACTTCCTCTGGCCTTTATGCCCTCCAAACGTTTCCGACCATGTAGCATATTTAAAAAAAAAATTAGTTTAATTTCGCAAGACTACTGATATATTTTCGAAATACCTGTTCTTACAGTGAACAATAAATGAAAGGTCCACGTATAGCATTTGAAGCGGTTGCCATGGTTCCACACGCATTTAGAAGTGAAGAAATGGCCGACATCCACTTCACGTGCGGGAGCGCTAATGCTAATGCACGAGAGGCAACACCATTGTCTCACGAAATGCATTCTGATAAAAGACAGACAGCAGATAACTCACCAGATCCCTATGCGCCTCCGTGATGCTGGTTCATTTAAACTCAATTTGCATTGTGTAGGTAGGTCAAGAGCAATTTCTACACCGAGAATGGAGGAGCGTATATTACAGCCGGTGTACTCAGTGCCGGGCAGAATTACCAGAAGGACTGCTGCGGTAGAACACATTTCGTCGTCCACCGTATTCAGGATGTTATGTGAGGTACAGTTGTCCCCGTATCATGTACAAAGTGTGCAAGCTCTGCAGCCTGGATTATCTTCTCTAATGGATTCCGACTCAGTGTGGTAGCGATTCACAGTTCTTCGTGCACGTGTTATTTACAGAGAGACGTTATTATAAACGTCAGAAATGCACACTTTCTGAGTGATGAGAACCCACGTGCAGTCACTGACATGCTACCGTTGACAAGCTGTCATAGATATTAGCAGAGATTTTCCGTTAACGTTTGAACAGGTGTTATTGGTGACCGGCTGATACTTCGCCGACACTTTTGCAAGTAAAAATCGAGAAACGCACAGCAATCAGTCGCAAATAATCTGTTTACTGCACATCTAACTAGAGTACACTAGCTGTCACGTATGATGCAAGTCAGATCATCACTATATCGCTTGCCTGTACAAATAACTTCTACTGTACTATCTGTGGTGTCACCGACAGACACCACACTTGCTAGGTGGTAGCTTTTAAATCGGCCGCGGTCCGCTAGTATACGACGGACCCGCGTGTCGCCACTGTCAGTAATTGCAGACCGAGCGTCACCACACGGCAGGTCTAGAGAGACGTACTAGCACTCGGCCCAGTTGTACAGCCGACGTTGCTAGCCATGGTTCACTGAGAATTACGCTCTCATTTGCCGAGGCGACAGTTAGCATAGCCTTCAGCTACATTTGCTACTACCTAGCAAGGCGCCATTACCAGTATAGATATTGAGATTCTATTAATGTATCATCAAGAGCGATGTTCTACAAATGTGGATTAAAGTTAAGTATTCCAGAAGCTACGTACTTTTCTTTATAGCATTCATTACGCATCATGTTTCAGACCTCACGCCAGTCTGCGTGAATTTAAGCGCGTGCCTTTCGGCTTCCTCTCATTGTGTCTAGGCTGTCTTGTCTAGACACAACACTATCCACGTTAGCATTTCAGTTCACGCTGTGACTATCCATACTGGTATTTCAGTTCACAATGTGAACACCCGTCCCATAAGTAATCGAACAGGGTAACACATTCATGTGGCTGTTCAGGAATACGTTCCACAAGTGTATCAGTCGCGGCTCGTCAATACCATGGCCTCCCATCTCCTCCGTCCTAAACCGGTTGAAATTTTCATTTTGGGATATTTAACAGCTTAGGCATATTCCAGCCCTGTTGATAGTGTTGACGATCTTCGGGAACGCATTATGAATTTTTTCAACGCATTCAGAAGACGCCTGAGAGTTTGAAAGTGTACGGACATCAAGAAACAGATGTGCTTATTCTCGCCTTCTCGTGAGTGGTGCCCATGTAACGTGTATGTCTCCAAGCGCATATCCGCGATTTCGATCTTCAGTGATTCTGTGATCAGGTGTTCATGTACTCAGCCATTATATGTCGCATTGTGGAAATCACTGGTTTCAGGATATACCTTCATCCGAATTATTTTGTTGTTTCATTGTCCTCTAATCGTCCCTTCCGTTTTTAACAGTAAGAGACAACAACCGTGCACACCTTCCACATGAATGAAGGTAGAAATCCGGGGCAGGTTGTTGGACTACAAAATGCTTCAAATGGCTCTGAGTACTATGAGACTTAACTTCTGAGGTCATCAGTCCCCTAGAACTTAGAACTACTTAAACCTAACTAACCTAAGGACATCACACACATCCATGCCCGAGACAGGACTCGAACCTGCGACCGTAGCGGGCGCGCGGTTCAAGACTGTAGCGCCTAGAACCGCTCGGCCACCACGGCTGGCCTGTTGGACTACAAAATTTTTATTTTCGCAAGTTTTTACCTTTTATGTGGATACATATCCAAGCTTTGGGGACTCTACGCAATTAAGTTTAGGGTCTGTAACGGTCTGATTATCACGATTAATTTACTTTGTAAGCTAACCCCGCGACCTGGACGCTTTGAGATGATATTTAATGGACATCTGAGAGCGCAGCTATGGTCCGTAACAGGGGAAATTTTGTGTTAATTGTTGTAAAAAGTATGTTGCAGGAAGCACGATGTGTATCACTGGTCACTGGTGTCAGTACCACGACAGGTGGACTGAGCATTCCGCCAACACCGGATAGTCGAAGGCCGGGCGAGAACGTGGCAAGCGTCAAAGAACACATAAACGCGACGGCTGAACATTGAACTTGTATAAAATACTAACAAATAAAAAACAGTTCTGTGCTGGATCTGGTCATATACTAATCCATTCAGCGGTAAGCTAGAATTGTCTCTTTCTTCTTAAATCTTTCTTGAATGGTGTATTGAAACTGAGATATACACTCCTGGAAATTGAAATAAGAACACCGTGAATTCATTGTCCCAGGAAGGGGAAACTTTATTGACACATTCCTGGGGTCAGATACATCACATGATCACACTGACAGAACCACAGGCACATAGACACAGGCAACAGAACATGCACAATGTCGGCACTAGTACAGTGTATATCCACCTTTCGCAGCAATGCAGGCTGCTATTCTCCCATGGAGACGATCGTAGAGATGCTGGATGTAGTCCTGTGGAACGGCTTGCCATGCCATTTCCACCTGGCGCCTCAGTTGGACCAGCGTTCGTGCTGGACGTGCAGACCGCGTGAGACGACGCTTCATCCAGTCCCAAACATGCTCAATGGAGGACAGATCCGGAGTTCTTGCTGGCCAGGGTAGTTGACTTATACCTTCTAGAGCACGTTGGGTGGCACGGGATACATGCGGACGTGCATTGTCCTGTTGGAACAGCAAGTTCCCTTGCCGGTCTAGGAATGGTAGAACGATGGGTTCGATGACGGTTTGGAAGTACCGTGCACTATTCAGTGTCCCCTCGACGATCACCAGTGGTGTACGGCCAGTGTAGGAGATCGCTCCCCACACCATGATGCCGGGTGTTGGCCCTGTGTGCCTCGGTCGTATGCAGTCCTGATTGTGGCGCTCACCTGCACGGCGCCAAACACGCATACGACCATCATTGGCACCAAGGCAGAAGCGACTCTCATCGCTGAAGACGACACGTCTCCATTCGTCCCTCCATTCACGACTGTCGCGACACCACTGGAGGCGGGCTGCACGATGTTGGGGCGTGAGCGGAAGACGGCCTAACGGTGTGCGGGACCGTAGCCCAGCTTCATGGAGACGGTTGCGAATGGTCCTCGCCGATACCCCAGGAGCAACAGTGTCCCTAATTTGCTGGGAAGTGGCGGTGCGGTTCCCTACGGCACTGCGTAGGATCCTACGGTCTTGGCGTGCATCCGTGCGTCGCTGCGGTCCGGTCCCAGGTCGACGGGCACGTGCACCTTCCGCCGACCACTGGCGACAACATCGATGTACTGTGGAGACCTCACGCCCCACGTGTTGAGCAATTCGGCGGTACGTCCACCCGGCCTCCCGCATGCCCACTATACGCCCTCGCTCAAAGTCCGTCAACTGCACATACGGTTCACGTCCACGCTGTCGCGGCATGCTACCAGTGTTAAAGACTGCGATGGAGCTCCGTATGCCACGGCAAACTGGCTGACACTGACGGCGGCGGTGCACAAATGCTGCGCAGCTAGTGCCATTCGACGGCCAACACCGCGGTTCCTGGTGTGTCCGCTGTGCCGTGCGTGTGATCATTGCTTGTACAGCCCTCTCGCAGTGTCCGGAGCAAGTATGGTGGGTCTGGCACACCGGTGTCAATGTGTTCTTTTTTCCATTTCCAGGAGTGTAGTTAGTGATTTAGTGATTTTAAGTGGATCATTGATGTATTCCTTAGCAGAAAACATAGAGGCGTTGATTTCGAGTTCTGCTGGAAGCGGCATGTAGTTTGAGCGGAGGTAACTTCTGTTGTTACGAAGCGCGCTGTCTTGATTTGTGCTCAAGCTTTATGTAGAAACATTCTTCATGTGACATTAAGAGCAGTTTACCCATTCGATGGCAGTGAGATTACTCTTTGACTCTAGTGAATTTTTTGCATATAGTCATATTTACGAATTTTCCGCTCAACTTCTGACTAGTCAGATTTCAGTGAGACAAATCAAGGTTTATTAACGGTTAGAAAAATCGTAACAGTTAGGAGATTTCTATCACAGCCCCACATTATTAGGCTTCTTCCCGAGTCGGTGAATATATCTGGAAGTTCTCAGCTTTCCTGAGGCCAGTCGGTGGTCGAACACCTGTTCACGAGGAACATAAGAGCCTGTAGGGTAGGAGAAGCGCCACAAACCGCAATATTCTTTTGCCTTTCCAGTTGTTCAATTTGCCCTCCACCAGACGAGCGATCAAGAGTCAGACAACTTTTGTGTGCGAGTCTGTACTACTACACCCACAGATATTCCTATGCTGAATCACAATTCACACAAAGTTTTTGGAAGCGGAGGCACATAGACGAAGTCTTTCACAAACGCCCACAAACAAAAAAAAATCATGTGCTTAAAGATTAGGTGACCTTGAAAGTTGTGACAAAACAAAGAGTCGGCTGGTGGAATGAGAGCTGATGGAGAGGGCCGTAACTGTGATAGCACCGGCTGAGCAGGGCCTTTGGTAAGCAGACTGACAAGTGGTTGCGGGAGTTCCTCTGGCGGTTTCATGCTGGTTGGCCTGAGGCTAATGGGGAAATCACAAAGGCGATTACAGTGAACAGAATACGCAGTACAGTCATATTATTGTGCTAAACTCCTAAGTTTTGACATGAACGTGTAATAACCACTCACAGACGGCAGACGACAACACCGACAGTGGAGGATTTATAAAGTCTGTCTGGGGAAACGGAAAACAGTGAAATCGTTGTCGTAATGCGGAATCTGAGCAATTTATCTCACGTCCAAATGGACATGATCATTGGTTTTCGGACCAAGGTCGGAAGCATTTCCGAAACGACTAAGTTTGTAAACTGTCCGCGTGCTGCTGTGGTTAAAGTTTAGGGTGCACAGCAAAATGGCGCTGCCCAAAACCGCTCCGAGCAGCTGTGGTGCACCAATGGCCAAAGGCGATGGAGTGAACGATGGCTCTGGAGATGTGTATGGGCGAATAGACATGCAGATGTTGAGCACCTTACCACCCGATGAACCAAGGGGCTACCAACGGTGTCTCCTCAACGGCCGTTCAGCGAACATTGCCTCGTATGGGCCTCTGCAGCAGCCGCCTGGTTCCCCCACCCATGCTGACTGCTGTTCACACACGAATACCGCACCTTTATGGCCAGTGAGCAGACACTGTTGGCCTTTTCAGGTGAATCACATTTCATGCCCCGTCGGACAGATATCCGTTGGCATGTATGGCGCGCAACGTCTGAAAGCAAATACGCAACAACAATTGCGAGAAGCGTCCAGGCTGTAGGCGGAAGCGTTGTGGCCTGCAATATGTGTTCGTGGCATTCTCTGGGTGGTATTGTAGTTCTGAAAGGCACAGTGGACCAGCACAAGTATGCGTCTGTACTTGGGGAACCTTTCCATCCCTAACTGCCGTTTGTTTTTTCCTCGGCAGAATGGCATGTACCAAAACGACAACGTAACGTCTCACTCACCTCGAAGAGTTCGTGCTCCTGGCGAGGAACTCCAGCCTGTGTTTATCGTACACCCCTGGCCACTAAGTCCCCAGATTAAAATGCCTGTCGAGAATCTGTGGGACCATGTTGATCAGGCTGTTCGGTCCATGGATCCTCAACCGAGAAACGTAGCGCAGCTGGCCAAGGCAGAGCTTCATGAACTCGTTGGTACCTTCCAGAATATCACTGTCTCTGTATCAGTAAGTCTCGCAGCAGTCTGCATTGCAATAGGTAGTTATTCAGGTATTTCACATTAATGTGACTGGACAGTGTATAATGATGTGTTTTCAGGGAATCTATGCTACAGGTTTCACACACGTGACACAATAAAACGAAATAAACTATAAAAATCTCTGGCGACAACACGAGCTCATTACAACTTCAAGTATGATTCTGCATTAAGTATTAAGTAAGTTACAACGTTTTCGTTATGAATATTACACTGGGAAACAAAAAATGAAAACGACCTGTTGTAGCAATCACATCATATAAAGCAAGAAATATAAGCTGATGGCAGCAAGCACCACAATACGCTACATTTCAAATCTTGTATGTATATCAAATATTACAGTTGGTTTTATAAGAGATAGATCGCAAATGAAATTCTCAACAGCTGCAGGCAGCATGAAGACAGCACTGGTCACTTACTTCCTCACCTGATCATCGCAGACAATCTACAGCTAAATCTTAGGTATACTTCAATTGATGAACTGTGTAAATCGCCATTAATAAAAGTCGTATTAAATCGCAATGCAAGTGCAAATAATAAAGAGTAGAACATACGCATAAAAGGGCGTATACTAATAGGGATTAGACAAAAAATGTAAACACCGCGAGAAATGCATGGTTGAAAACAAACGCAGATGCGAGCCAAGCCTGTTGTTACCGCTGTTGTGTTTGGCCACGGACGGCGCCTAAGCAAATATCCTCACAACGTTGTAAACATCAGTCGTAGAGAGACCAATGTTCTGTCTGACTGTCGGCGCATTATGTCGGAGCTAAGTGAATTCGAACTTGGACAAATTGTTGAAGCTCGTGTGATGACTGCTTCCGCATTCAAGATAGCTGAAGTGTTTGGCCTTTAAACAGGAACCGAAGATGTATACCGCATTTTCAGTGATCAAGGCAAACGGTCATTAAAGACGACTGTGACGAAAACTAAGATGAAGACAGCTCCAAAAGTCACAGCAGAAATCAGTTTCGCTCTCGCGAACCCAGTAACCACCAAAACAACGCGGCAGCAGAACCATAAGTAGGGCATTGCAGGGAGATCTGGAATTTCAGAACCACCCATCACTGACACAGATGCCCGTAACAGGAAAAACGTAGCCGAAGCCATAAAATCTCGACTATGGAGGAACGGAAGAACCTCATTTGGTCAGATGAGCCTTGTTGCACACTGTTTCTCTCCGTATCTCCGCTACTCACCACATGCACCAGATCTCAGTCCTATTGGCCCTTTGCGGTCTACTTTGGAGGGAAGGGTGCGTGGTTGCTGTCCACCTCCATTATCGTTACCTGAAATTGACACTGTTTTGTAGCAAGAATGGTATACAACTCTTTCGAAAACCATACTGGATCAGTACTTATTCATTTTGAGACAACTCTGTTTCCAATGCCAACGGCTTTCCTACATCGTATAAGTGAAGGTAATTGATATGTCTGCCGATAGCGGCAAAAAATATCCAGGCAGCAGTGTCTGAACAAGTTTATTTATCAAAGATTAACAGCAAGTTCGCTTTGATGTGGACTGAAACAAAAAAAAGTCACTTCTTGAAAGAGAACAATAATATTTCTGGCTGCTGAAGGCAACTTAGATTGTCTCTGAGCCTAAGTTCATTAAATACATGCTTCACAAAAGTCAAACTCCAGTAGGATTGTCAAAGTTAAAGTCCAGGATGGGACAAATAAAAGTGGCCCTGACTAGTGGATACGACTGACTGCATTAATATCACTGACAGAACTCTGCGCTCTCGGTGAGGGACCTGGTGGTTGGATGGACTTACAGTTAGAATTTAGCAGTCGGCAGTTAGCGCTCTGACGACTTGCACATGTGTCCGTCATGGAGATTCACTATTTGTAGGACATACATTGTAGAATGATGATTGATGTATTTGCTAATGCGTGGGTAGTGGAATTATTGACGATTATATAATTTTACTTTCCACCGAAACTACTTCATTTCCAACCAAGACTTCATTTAATTCTCGACAACTTTTCTTAGTTAAACATTTGTTTCCACAAAAAAACCTATTTATCCATATTTAACCAAAACTACTTCAATTCCTCTTTCAAAATAATTATTCCTCGTTATACAACGCTTTTTGGCCAAACCTTTTTCTTGTAGCTTCTCAATGCATTTCTTCTGAATTCATCATAACTGTTTTTCTTATATAGCATACCCTCTCTTAAACTAACTTAAATCTACTGAGCTCAGATACATAAACTAGAGAACGAGGCAATTCAGCAGCACAAACATTAACACAAACAACAACAACGAAAATGCATAATGGCAAAGCAAGCAGCAGCATATCTAAATTAGCAAAGCAAATGCAACATTACAACTAATGTAAGGCAACATGCAGCAAACAAGAAAAATAAATCAGTGGTAAAACTGGCTTAGCACAGTAATATCCAGTAAAATTCAGTAGGACTTATCCTGACAAATAGCAGCAGCAAATGCAATAACTTATACTTAAGCATCAGAAAGCACAAGCAGAAAAAATATTACAGTAAAGACAGCAATGTTGATAAGGGGGAAAATATGTGTAGGCTTGCAATAGCATGTGTGCATCTGTAATCATCAAAACTATGCAAAATGCCAGCACAAGGAACCATATCTATCTCCCATGTGAAACGCAATGATTTCATGTCACATCTTAAAACGTAAGTTATTTGTCACATCTTCACACTAAAGTTCTATGTCACATCTTAACACTAAAGTGGTGCACCACAACAAATTATTCTACCAAAAAATTACCAAGTTCTTGAGAAGAAAACTATGAACACAGTTCCTGTTGCTAGTCTCTTCTCCTTCTTATTGTTCTTTCATTTCCAAGTGCTCCTTTTTTATGAATGTGAATCACAAAATTATTATTTAATAGAGCTGTTGACAGAAAGTGTTCACATTAGCATACGTATTGAATTTTATTACATAAAACCAATGCTGCAGCGCAGCTAGAAACCAGATATCAAATAAAATAAGCAAATATGTACAAAGCAAAACATAAAAATATCATACAACAGCCATGTGGCATTTCATAACTCAGTAGAAATTCTCTCAACTTTTGTAGAGGGACACTTTTCATAATCAGGTGGGTAAACGTAAGAACATTTCTCATCAATTCATAAGCATTTCAGTAAGTAGCACAAAGTACGAACTCCTAAGTGTACTCATATGTTTCCAAGTAATAGTGTATGTTGTATTTGTGGTGTGTTCCGCAAAGAAATGTCAATAACGAGCACTGATGCAGTGATGAATACAGCCACCTTCCCCCGGGGGGAGGGGATATATAGCTTGACGGGTGGAGGGGGGGGAGAAGGATATAGTTATAGGCTTAAAATTTAAGTGGTAGCGTTCTAAAGACGTAGCAGCGCTATTAATATTTAAAAATTTTCATGAATAGCTAATATATAATTAAATAATGTGTAGGTTAAGTACTAAGCTGTTAGACTAAGCCTAAGTTAATTATATTAAATAATAAAATAATGAAACATGTAATGTCCGTTTTATAATGGGGTGTTTATTCCTAGAGTTGGTGGCAGCAATTGACAAAACATGTGTCGTACATTGAATGTATGGCAGCTTATGGCCCTTCCTCTCTGACAACCAAGCGTGGACTCCTGAGATAGAACCACGAAAATTAGCAGCACCGTCGAAGAAAACAAGATAATAATCTGTCGTAAGAAAGTTTTCTTTTCTTTAGTACAGTATCAATTGCTGTAAATATGGATTCAGCTGAAGTGCTTTTCAACTCAACCTGACTTAAAAACCTTTCCTTCAGTTCAAACGATGGAGACGGTGCAACATATCGAACTACTAAAGACAGTTGACTTTGGTTGGAAACATTTGTAGATTCGTCTTCCATTAATGAAAAATATTTTTCATGGAGAAGTGTTTCATCTTGAAAGTCTAAAGACTCTCCCAAACAAATCAACAATTCTGGCCGAGTATACTTACTAAGATACGTGGACCTTTTGCTCTGAAATTTTAACCATTTTTCAAGATTAATGTCGCTTTTCAGTACTACCTTACGAATTAGAGGTTCATATTTTGTTGTGTGGGGTATTTCTTCCTTACTAAGGAAATACAGACTTTGAATTAACGATGACAATACTTGGTGGTTTAAAGCTTTTTCATTTTCATTTTGTTTAAATATCTGTGTATGAATTGGAGCGTTCAATCCCTATAATCTACAATTTTCAAGTGCAACGGCACCTGCATGTTTTTTCTGAGTTAGCGTGCTTTTCTAGATTTCCCGCGCTTCCGGTAGCTTTTCTAAATTTAGTGAAAGGTACAGAAATGAACACTCCTCCTGTTTTCTGTAGAGCTTCGATATCGTTTTTTAAATGCATTACACACGATTTGCAGAAAGCCCCACCCCGCTCGTGATCAAATAACAACCTATTGTACTAACACTTCCATTTTTGCTGATACTTAATCTCGCGTTCAATATTTTGTTTAGAATTGCAATTTACGGATGGGCCAGAAATAGCACATTTATCGTTTGAAAACTGTGGAAGGAAAACTGGAGACTTGGTAGACCTACACAATTCATCGTCACAATCACTAGCACTTCTTTCAGTAGACTCACACTCGTCTTTGTCTTTGCAACACACTGTCTTTTATTAGAAAAGAAAGAAATTAAAGTTTGTTGTTTCGACATTGTATTTCGGCACTAACACTTCTTTTTATGTTATAAACTGACGAAGACTGCACGTAGTACACTACATAATAATATCACACTTCCATAGTAGCCTGCCAACTGACTGTTACAACCTTAGAACAGTTTCAACAACGCACAGAGTTTTTATACAACAATGATACCTTAGATTACACTCGTAGAGCAGTGTTGCCAAACGTCCCACTCATGACGGAATGTACCGCTTCTTTAGGCAAAAATTGTGTATCCCCATTAACACTGCAAAATTCATTGTCAAGTGTGCACAAATATTTGGTTTGAGCTTTGGACTTATCGATTAGGAAAAATCTATATGGCTATTAAATCTTGGATATATTCCCAGTATGCAATAAAAAAATTAAAACAATCTTTTATGATGTCCGATGCCACTTCCAATTCCGTAGCAATACCCGGGGACGTGTTGTGCGACATCAGGATTATTGAAAGGGCAAATAAAGTATAGATACGAGTGGCAGATAAGAATAAAGTTCGCAGCGAGGGTGGGCTGCATAGCTAAGGGATTAGCTTACATGTTAGGCTGATTGGAGGTGCGGTGAGGAAGACATGAGAGAGGAAAGGCTGACTTATTGCACAATCGGCGTTGCCAACACACCTTGCAACGCTTAGCTTTACCACACACTTATTATACAACAACTGCTAATTTGTTGGTGTTGGCAATAATAATAATAATAATGATAATAATAATAGAACAATCGACGCTAAGTGCTCCAAACAGAACGATAAGTAACGAAACCAAACTATAGGGACCCAGCCGCCACCTATTGTGTTACACATTCATTTTGCTTGTAAAAAATGCATGTCATCACGACTTCTCCACGGTTGACTGCAAACTTCGTTAGCAACAGCAGCTGGCGTAGTTTAAATTTTGTCACAATGGTACAAGTTAACAGACCAGGTGATAATTTTTGTGTTTCACCACAACATTAGATATGAATTTCCCGGGGGGAATTTCCAATTTCCGGGGAAGGGGGGGGGGCTCCCCGCCACCAGGCCACCCCCTGATTTCATCACTGATAGCAAGATCAACTGCCTCTCTTTTCTACAGGCGTGCGAGCACTTGTGAGAGTGCAGTGAGCTTAAAAGCTGCTGAAGCAACACTGTTAAAAGTTGACAGGAAACACAACAATGGGTTTTTCCTGCTGGCTAGCACGCAGCTCAGTGCAGCAGAGCTTTACGCCAAGGTCACACACAGTATACATCACTCAAAGCTCCTGCAGTATCACAATCGTTCCTAAAGTAAATGTGAACAGTTCCCAAAATGCTGACAATGTACAATTTCATAAATGCAAACTAATCCAATTGTATAATTGCGTAGACATGTGTCATTGATGTAGTAAACATGTTCATTTTTTTTCTTTTAAATGACCAGATAGTTGTGTAATTCTGTGTTAGAGAAATATGGTACCGATGTGTAAAACTGAATAAGCAAATACCGTATTAGTTAGGGTTCCTTGCGCTTGCCACACACATGGTACACAAAGTAGGTGTATCCCGATGAGGGATAATGTAATTATACCTCTGATGTTACAGATTGAAACTGTGGAATGAGATGTATCGCCGAAAACCTTCTCTGTATCATTGTAGGTCCAAAATATTTCTAAAAATGTTCCAAGTACAAAAAGGTAATCACTCAAATGTGTGTCACGTAGTGCTAAACTATACTTCTTGGTGTGAGAAAATTTCTGTCATTGCTTGGCGGTAAAAATGTGCCAAGTGTCGTAGTTATCGTCGTTCATAAGCAAAATTCTCCAAAAATCGATGTACATATACAAATTAAAGTGATATGCATATAAATGTTGTAGTCATTACGTTCATTGCCTCGACCTGTAACATATTGTTCTGTTAGAAAAATAACTATCTCATTGAAGCCATGCACAAAAGTCATTACCAAAACTTATTTTACTTTCCATAAGAATGTACAACAACTGTGCAGACATAAAACAGATACAGCATAAAAGTAATAACGAAAATTATTTCACTCATAAATAGCATCGTAATATAATTGTGTAGCTGTCAAACAAACCAAATACTGAGTCATATGTGACCTCTCAGAAAGTAATTTAATCAAAAAATGTTGCAGTAAAACTTCATTATCTCATAAACTAATAAAATTAATAGCGAAAACTAAGTCAGAATTTATTTCTCAATAAGCGGTTTTCCATGAGAAATGTGGTGTAATCCTTTTCTTAGTAAGCAGTTTCAACTTCTAAGCAAGTGTCATGCGGTGTACATTAGATCCTGTAAGGTCCATTGCAAATCAGACAGAATTTATGCTTAAAATGTCTCTTTTTATGTGACAATGAATGGGCTTTATTGAGAACTTTCTAACCAATATGTACGCGGGCTATTCGGAAAGTAACGAAAGATAGGTCGCGAAATGGAAACCACAGTGAAAATCAAAACTGTTTTATTTGCAACGCTTAGCTACATCTTCCAACTACTTCGCTACACAGTCGCCGCTCAGACTTATACATCTGTCGTAGCGTTGTACCAACTTTTCAATTCCCTCGTTATAGAAGGCAGATGCCAATGCTTTTCGACAATTTTCTACTCTGGACTGCAGCTCGTTGTCTGTGTCAAAATGTTGTCTTCATATCCAGCGGTCCATCTGAGCAGAGACGACCCTCAGGGGTAGCCAATTAGGGGCTGTATTGTGGGTGATCAAACATTTCCCATCGAAAACGCTGCAGGAGCATCTTCATTGCCCCTTCAGAGTGCAGCCGAGAATTGTCATGTGGAACGAACTGCATGACAGTTATGTCATGTGGATTGCATAGCTTCAGGCGAAATCTTTCGACAGGCCCTCATACTTGGTGAGAGACGCTAATTTCTAACCATCTTTACGTTTTCAAAGTGAGCTCAGAACTGAAAAGAGCGACATGATGCGATCGACAGGCATACTATACACAGTGCCCAACGCATCTGTGCAAGGCTTCATCGGATTTTCACTTTATTTTCCAAATCGCAACCGATCGTTCCTTACTTTCCGAATAACCCTTGTAGTTTCTTTGCATTTGTTTTACTGTGTAGTTTTCACCTTTTGTCTGCAGCGGAATTTATATTTTTAATAGCCAAATCAATTATGTCTGTATGTCGAAGTTTAAGTGAATTCGGAAAAAGTACAAGCTCTCTGATTCTGTTCAGTGGTTCGTCATTCTTCAGTACAAGAATAGGTGATAAAGCAGTGGAGTCATGAGGCATTTCATTCAGTATGTTTTGAAATAAGTGTAAGTATCTGTCCCAGTACTGGTGCTTCCTGTGACAATGAAGTCTGCAAAGCTTATTAATTTCTTTCATAATGCGTTCAGATGGGTTACAATGCGGAATGTACAATGAAATAAAAACAGGTTTGATTTTACGATTCCGAAGCATGCGTGGCCCAACAGCAGATCTGAATAGTGGTCCAGTATTTGAAATGACCTTGGCAACGTGTCCAACTTCACGTAAGAAATTTTTAACAATCGCGTTGGATACAGAACGTTCAGTGGCTTTGCGTAAGGGTGTGAAAGAAACTAATTTTGAAGTAAGTTTAACAGCGACGAGAACGTACGAAAATTCATTCAATGTTTTAACAAGGGATCCCAGAAGATAAACAGCAACTAATTCCTTTAATCTAGTAGGAATAATAGAAAACAATGGAACACAATGTGAGATGGTACACAGTTTAGGTTTTTGACAAAGTTTACAAATAGACAAGACTCTCCTAATTCTCTTTTCCATGTTGTTAAAATAACAAGTCGTTCGAAGAATGTGATAACATTTTCGTGGACCGAAATGTGCGTAGCTGAAATGAATGTACCAGATGAGCTTATTAACAAAATCGTCAGGAATGCGAAGTACCCATAGCTTGTCAGCTTGTCATCAACAGTGCCACTTTTGAAGAGTATGTTGTTTCTAACCAAATAATAATGACGAATCTGCGTGTGTCTTTTCATGCCATTTACTTTTAATATCTTTCCAAATCGGATCCTTGTCTTGCTCATGAGCTATGTCATTTACAGATGCAGTGAAGAAGTTTTCAAAGGCTACTTTAGTTGCAAAGAGATTATTAGCGTCAAATTCCGTCGAAAGTTCCAAACTGTGATCTGACAAATGCTAAAGCCGATTGAGTTCCTCGTCGTGGTTTGAAAGCCAATCTTCAAATTTCAAATCTATTGACTTACCTTCTTTCTCTAAACTTATTTCAGCGCCGTGAAAGACTGCAATTGCTTTATGCTCATTCAAAAAGTCTACACCTAATATAATCTCCGTCGACAATAATAGAACAATAAGAAAATTCATAATAAATTTGTGGCTTCCACAAAAGAATTCAAAGTTAGTTTGCTGGCGTACATCTACGCTTTTTACAAATATTACGCATTGTAATTTAATCATACGTAAAGGAAGTGTCGGGCAATCGTTCGATTACTTTCATTTACTAAACGCAGTTTCACTAATTACTGAAATAGGACTGCCGGAGTCAAGTACTGCCGTAAATTTGGAAAATTGGAAATTTGTCGTAAGGACTATGGGACCAAACTGCTGAGGTGTCCGTAGGCTTACGCACTACTTAATCTAACTGAAACTAACTTCTTCATCTACATATCTACATCTACATATACAGGATGGTCCTGTGACCGGTCCAAATATCTCACAAAATAAGCGTCAAACGAAAAAACTAAAATGAACGAAACTTATCTAGTTTGAAGGGGGAAACCAGATGGCGCTATGGTTGGAACGCTAGATAGCGCTGCCATAGGTCAAACGGATATCATCTGCGTTTTTTAAAAATAGGAACCCCCATTTTTTATTACATTTTCGTGTAGTACGTATAGAAATATGAATGTTTTAGTTGGACCCCTTTTTTCGCTTTATGATAGATGGCGTTGTAATAGTCACAAACATATGGGTTACAAGTTTAGACGAACAATTGGTAACAGGTAGGTTTTTAAATTAAAATATAGAACGTAGGTAGGTTTGAACATTTTATTTCCGTTGTTCCAATGTGATACATGTACCTTTGTGAACTTATCATTTCTGAGAACGCATGCTGTTACAGCGTGATTACCTGTAAATACCACATTAATGCAATAAATGCTCAAAATGATGTCCGTCAACCTTAGTGCATTTGGCAATACGTGTAACGACATTCCTCTCAACAGCGAGTAATTCGCCTTCTGTAATGTTCGCACATGCATTGACAATGCGCTGACGCATGTTGTCAGGCGTTGTCGGTGGATCACGATAGCAAATATCCTTCAACTTTCCCCACAGAAAGAAATCCGGGGACGTCAGATCCGATGAACGTGCGGACCATGGTATGGTGCTTCGACGACAAATCCACCTGTCATGAAATACGCTATTCAATACCGCTTCAACCGCACGCGAGCTATGTGCCGGACATCCACATGTTGGAAGTACATCGCCATTCTGTCATACAGTGAAACATCTTCTAGTAACATCGGTTGAACATTACGTAGGAAATCAGCATACATTGCACCATTTAGATTGTTATCGATAAAATGGGGGCCAATTATGCTTCCTCCCATAATGCCGCACCGTTCCACTTGTCGCAGCCATCGTGGATTTTCCGTTGCCCAATAATGCATATTATGCCGGTTTACGTTACCGCTGTTGGTGAATGACGCTACGTCGCTAAACAGAACGCGTGCAAAAAATCTGTCATCGTCCCGAAATTTCTGTTGTGCCCAGTGGCAGAACTGTACACGATGTTCAAAGCCGTCGCCATGCAATTCCTGGTACATAGAAATATGGTACGGGTGCAATCGATGTTGATGTAGCATTCTGAACACCGGCGTTTTTGAGATTCCCGATTCTCGCGCAATTTGTCTGCTACTGATGTGCGGATTAGCCGCGACAGCAGCTAAAACACCTACTTGGACGTCATCATTTTGTTGCAGGCCGTGGTTGACGTTTCACATGTGGCTGAACACTTCCTGTTTCCTCAAATAACGTAACTATCCGGCGAACGGTCAGGACACTTGGATGATGTCGTCCAGGATACCGAGCAGCACACATAGCACACGCGCGTTGGGCATTTTGATCACAATAGCCATACATCAACACGATATCGACCGTTTCCGAAATTAGTAAACGGTCCATTTTAACACGGGTAATGTATCACGAAGCAAATACCGTCTTCACTGGTGGAATGTTACGTGATTCCACGTACTTATACGTTTATGACTATTGCAGCGCCATCTATCACAAAGCGAAAAAAGTGGTCCAACTGAAACATTCATATTTCTTTACGTACTACACGAATATGTAATAAAAAATGGGGGTTCCTATTAAAAAAAAAGGCAGTTGATATCCATTTGACCTATGGCAGCGCGATCTAGCGGGCCAGCCATAGCGCCATCTGGATGCCCCCTTCAAGCTAGACGAGTTTCGTTCTCTGCAGTTTTTTCGTTTGATACTTATTTCGTGAGATATTTGGCCCAGTCACTATCAATGGACCACTCTGTATACTCTGCTAGCCACCAAGCGGTGTGTAGCGGAGGGCACAATTCGTGCCAGGGACGCTAAGGACAACGCACGCACCCATGCCCAGGAAGGGCTCGAACCTCCGTCAGGGGGAGTCTCACGATCCGTGACAAAACGCCTTAGACCGCGCGGCTACCCCGCGTGGCCACCGTAATTTTAATGTCATTTGTTGTGATGTGAATTACAGGATACGCAGTGTTGTGTTTAATGTCATATTCCTGGAGTAAAATGTCCCTAATGTCTTCCATCTTCACGTAATCGATAGCCACGGCAGCTACGACGTCCGCTTCATAAGTACGTTGTGTGGCTGCCTGCGGTGTCTATTACCTCTGTTGTTGCACGTCGTTAGTTGGTTCAAATGGCTCTGAGCACTATGGGACTCAACTGCTGTGGTCATCAGTCCCCTAGAACTTAGAACTACTTAAACCTAACTAACCTAAGGGTATCACACACACCCATGCCCGAAGCAGGATTCGAACCTGCGACCGTAGCAGCAGCGCGGCTCTGGACTGGAGCGCCTAGAACCGCACAGCCACCGCGGCCGGCCACGTCGTTAGTGGTCGCTGGCGACTTCAATGTAGATTTCCTTAAAGACTCCTCCAATAAGAACTTATCTGACTTAGTAACACTTTCATTCAACTTAATTCCCTCCATTAAGCTCCCCAGTAGGGTAGCCAATTGCTCACAAACAGCCATTGACAATACTTTTATAAAAAAAGTCCAGTGAACAAAATTATATTACAAAATCAATAGTCAATGGCCTCCCAGACGATGACATGCAGTTCCTTCTGTTAAATGTTAATACTGAACAGGGTATAAAATCTGTTAGATGAGCTCAAGAGGGTAATCAATAAGCCAAAAATGGATTATTTTAGGATACTCTTCAGAGACAGTCACTGGAGTGATCTTTACACTGTTCATGGCATGAATGAAAAATATAACACTTTTGCTGATAAAGTGCTTACCTTATTTGAAGACTGTTTTCCCCCACAACTAACCAAGGTTAGAGCAAAGTCTACAATGAAGCCATGGATTACTCAAGAAATAGAGGTATCTTGTAAAACAAAAAGAAAACTGTATCTGTCAATATGAAACACTTCTGATGTTGATGCTATAGCACATTACAAGACATACTGCAAAATATTAAAGACGGCAATACGGACACCAAAGCAAATATATTACAAGGAAAAGATAATCATATCAGATAACAAAATAAAGACAATATGAGATATAGTGAAGGAGGAAACCGACAGAACAAGAGATGAAGAGGGACAAATAGCATTAAGAGTAAATGATACATTGGTAACAGATGTGTTTATTGTTGCAGAACTTCTTAACAAACATTTTATAACCGTTACTGAAAAGATGGGGTTGTCAGGTTCTGTAACCTGCTATGCTGCTATGGAATACCTCAGACCAGGCATTTCAAGAAACTTCCATAAGTTGAATTTGACCCTCACTACCTCGGCCGAAGTAATGTCCATCATGAAATCTTTAAAATCAAAAAGATCTAGTGGGTTTGACGAAATATCAACAAAGTTAATTAAAGAATGTGATTCTGAGTTAAGCAGCATAGTAAGCCATCTGTGTAACCAGCCGTTTATCAGTAGAATATTTCCTGAATGGTTGAAATATGCTGAAGTTAAGCCACTGTTTAAGAAGGGAAGTAAAGAAATAGCATCAAATATCCGTCCAAATTCAGCATTATCAAATATTTTAGAAAGGTTATGTACAGACGGCTTTATAACCATATTATCACAAATAACATACTGTCAAAGTCGCAGTTGGGATTTCTAAAGGGTTCTGATATTGACAAGGCAATCTACACTTAGAGTGAAAATGTACTTAACTCATTAGACTAAAACTTGCAGGCAACTGGTATATTTTTTGATATGTCAAAGGCATTTGACTGCGTAAATTACAATATCCTTTTAAGTAAATTAGAATATTATGATGTAACAGGAAATGCTGCAAAATGGATAAATCTTATATCTCTGGCAGGAAACAAAAGGTGTTATTAGGAAAGAGACGTGTATTAAGCTATAAGGCATCATCCAACTGGGTACTAATTACATGTGGGGTCCTGCAAGGTTTCATCTTAGGGCCCTTACTTTTTCTTGTGTATCAATGGCCTTTCATCCGCAAATAAATATTGTAGTAGTTCTATTATATATATATTACATTATAAATAAAAAAAGTTTTTAAATTCTAAATTCTGTGCATTAATGCGATCTTAGTAAATGAGTGTTTGTAAAATGATTCTTTCATATAGTGTTCATTTAAAAATGACGTTCTTTCTATTTGGGACCTGTGGAAGTTACAGTAGATTATTTGTTTCGATTGTAAATATTTGTCATGTATTATTATTTTTCCGACATGTTCTACACCCTGGAGAACCTCCTCACTACAGATCGGTTGGAATGAGTAAATCTAATCTAATCTAAAAGTCCATGAAAAGCTTCTATATCATCATTAAAACTTCCAGCTGGAAATTTCAGTCTTCAAATTGCTGCATCATTATAATACTGTGTTTCACTCGTCTTGAGTACCATGAGGCCAATATGCAGAAAGGAAGGCATGATAAAAATCTTCGCTGTGACAGTCGCGAATAACAGATCGCATTCTTACCGCTGGTTCATTTTCTAAATATCCACACATAAATACTAATTTATGCTCTAATAACTAAGTAGGAGGAAAACAATGAAAAAAGTGCTGAAGCCAAGCTTGTGAATTTATATCATTACTAGAATTCTTTATGTTTTAAATTTACGCGTAGTGATGAAGAGTCTATAGTCAAAATCATCGTGACGCCGAGTCGCAAATCCGTCATTCTTACGTAATGTCGGCGGTTCCATCTCAAGGCTAGATACACCCTGCCGATACCTTTCAAAATCTCCGAACGACCATGTGTTATTACTTTGAGACTTTTCCATATTTCTCAATCCCTCTTCCCACGACGGAGCGCGAGTATCTTCTGAAATATGTAATTCTTGTATCACCTGTGCCAACTGATCTTGTACTTCCCGCATTTCTCTTTTGTGTTTCGTATTGATTTGTTTCTGATTTTGTATAAATTGCCTAATTTCCTCGTACTCCTCTGCATCAGTAAAGGCTACTGGTCTTGTATCATTCAAATCTTCATCTACCTTCTTAGATAAATTTGTCAACTAATCCGAAAGTTTGGCTACTTTTTCCGATAATGTGCTGGTTTCCTCCGTGTGTTTTTCAGCACCAAGTTTTATAATGTACGTTTGTGTCGTAATCTTATCTACTGTGTCCTTTAAGTTTTCCTGATCTTTTACATGTTGCGTGACCGTATCGATAGATGCAACTCAGTCAGTTTTAGCCTCAAACGTGTCGTGATTTTAGTGTACAATGATCTGCAGTTCTTTTATGGCTTCTTCATGGTTCTGTAATGTGTTTTCATGTCACGAAAAAAGGCTGAAAATACTCACAAATCTGTGTTTTTACATATTCAGAAATTTTTTGATATTTCGATTCGATTTTGAGTATCTCAGCCGTTAAATCTTCACATGTTTGTTCAAGTGTTTGTTTAGTTTCGTAAATTATGTCTAACTTTTGAAGTTGTTGCTGTGTTTGTTTCCGATTTTGTTCCATTTGTTGCTGTATTCGTTCCTGATTTTGTTCCATTTGTTGCTGTGTTTGTTTCTGATTTTGTTCTATTGTGTCTAACTTTTGAAGCTGTTGCTGTGTTCGTTCAAGATTGTGTTCCATTTTGTCCAACTTTTGGAGCTGTTGCTGTGTTTGTTTCTTTGCTTTAATCAAGTTTTTGAATTAATTGCAATAACAATGCATTAGTTACTGAAACATGTTCCATTGTGGTTTTCGTTAATGCGTTTGCACAAGCAATATTCGTATTTTGAAAAGCAGAGAATGTGTCGTGACTTAACTGAGAAAAGTGTAATGACGCTAAACCTGAATCTACGGTATTTGCAAGATTTTGTTCTGTTACTACGCATTCCTGAGGCGAACTGTTATCGACCGATCGGTCGACAATACTTCCCTGTTCACTGATTGTTTCACTATCTACACCGTTAGTTACTGTCTGGTCCATGTCCCTATGCACTATTTCCAAATTATTGTCTTGAACATTCGTCAATTTATTACTAGGTGGCGCAAACAAGCTACGCACATCGTCACTGCTATTTCTCACTTTGCTTTGCAGCCTAGTATTACGCATTTCACACACCATGATTATTACTCTATTTTGCACAATGACTCACAAAAAGCAATCTGAAAAGCAAAAATAGGCAGACACACTGAAATAGCACTGAAAATAATCAACATCTAATTAGTTGTAAAAGCAACTGCAAGAAACTTAGTTCAAATCCATATGCATGCCACAACTGCTTTACTCAATACAACACAGTACAACAATAAGAAACTACAACTAAAAAGGAAATTCCATATATACAATTACGCGCCAGCAGTACCGAGGGCACAGAGAGCTGTCAGTGATATTAATGCAGTCTATAACGCTGCCAACATGTTTGTTGTTGTGGTCTTCAGTCCTGAGACTGATTTGATGCAGCTCTCCATGCTACTCTATCCTGTGCAAGCTTCTTCATCTCCCAGTACCTACTGCAGCCTACATCCTTATGAAAGATGCTTAGTGTATTCATCTCTTAGTCTCCCTCTACGATTTTTACCCTCCACGCTGCCCTCCAGTACAAAACTGGTGATCCCTTGATGCCTCAGAACATGTCCTACCAACCGATCCCTTCTTCTAGTCTAGTTGTGCCACAAACTCCTATTCTCCTCAGTTCTATTCAGTACCTCCTCATTAGTTATGTGATCTACCTATCTAATCTTCAGCATTCTTCTGTAGCACCACATTTCAAAAGCTTCTATTCTCTTCTTGTGCAAACTAGTTATCGTCCATGTTTCACTTCCATACATGGCTACACTCCATACAAATACTTTCAGAAACGACTTCCTGACCCTAAAATCTATACTCGATGTTAACAAATTTCTCTTCTTCAGAAACGCTTTCCTTGCCATTGCCAGTCTACATTTTATATCCTCTCTACTTCGACCATCATCAGTTATTTTGCTCCACAAATAGCAAAATTCCTTTACTACCTTAAGTGTCTCATTTCCTAATCTAATTCCCTCAGCATCTCCCGACTTAATTCGACTACATTCCATTACCCTCGTTTTGCTTTTGTTGATTTTCATCTTATATCCTCCTTTCAAGACACTGTCCATTCCGTTCAACTGCTCTTCCAAGTCTTCTGCTGTCTCTGACAGAATTACAATGTCATCGGCGAACCTCAAAGTTTTTATTTCTTCTCCATGGATTTTAATACCTACTACGAACTTTTCTTTTGTTTCCTTTACTGCTTGCTCAATATACAGATTGAATGGCATTGGTGAGAGGCTACAACCCTGTCTCACTCCCTTCCCAACCACTGCTTCCCTTTCATGTCCCTCGACTCTAATAACTGCCATCTGGTTTCTGTATAAATTGTAAATAGCCTTTCGTTCCTTGTATTTTACCCCTGCCACCTTCAGAATTTGAAAGAGAGTATTCCAATCAACATTTTGAAAAGCTTTCTCTAAATGTACAAATGCTAGAAACGTAGGTTTGCCTTTCCTTAATCTTTCTTCTAAGATAAGTCGTAGTATTGCCTCACAACATACAAACATACGTATAAACGGGCTACTTACACTGGACGTGAATTTGAGGCAGCGTTAACCGAGGAGGGAAAGACTTTCAGTTACTTCCAACAGGATAAAGCAATTGCCCATACAGCTGGCCGAACCTTGGAGCACATTTAAACAGTCTTCACACTCAACAAAGTTGTTAGCAGAGGTCAATCTGGTCACTGCCGTAGCTGGCCACACAGGTTACCAGATCTGTCAGTGTGCGATTACTTTGTGTGGGCAGCCCTCAAGTCTAAGTTGTATCGCAGCAGCTCTCATAGTTTTCAAGAACAGCAGGAGAATATTTCCGATGGGACTGCAGCAATTCTAGCAGTTCAGCTTCGATCCACCTTCTGCAACTTGCTGAGCAGGGCCCAAAAGTACCACGAGAAGAATGGTGGTCACTTCCAACATTTGCTATAGTCATGTTAGCACTGTCTCTGCTTTTCTCTATTGTGTTTCTTTGTACCCTGTTACTCTGTTCTCCAGGCTACTTTTATTTGTTCCACACTGTAGAAACTGAATGTAAACAAAGTTTAAGTCTCACAGGGAGACATAGTTTAGACAGCGTTTAGACATTTGAAAGCTAAACAGGAGTAAATTTAAAAGTCTGCCACGACGACACACAAATGCTGATCTTCTTTCCTGCGTATCCCTCGATCAGGATCCAGAGTTTGACAAAGATCCCAAAGTGCGTTTCCACCTGGAAGTTGCAGCAGAAGAAGCTGTATCCAACCTTCCACTAGTCTCCAAACTACCGCATTCACCATTTTGGAGGACTCAGACTTCAGTGAGATCCTCCACCTGGTCTGCCACGATTGGCCATCACACAGTAAGCAGATCCAGTAGCCAAAGTTCGGGCCTACTGGTACCATCAGAACCCTCAGTACTGAACTATGTATTACTGTTCCAAGAACAGAACAGTCGCACACAGGTGATCATCCCTGCAGTGCGTTTTGTCATTTCTCCGTGTGGGTCACTAAGGAGGGGTGCAGACTAAACATCTGGTCTGCCACCATGTCTGTTGGCTGCTAGCTGTGGACTTAGAGTGTGTGTGTCTTGTAGTTGTCTACACGATGGACCTCGACAATTTGGTTCCCTATGGGACTTAAACTTTGTTTACATTCAGTTTCTACAGTGTGGGGCTAATAAAAGTACTCTGGAGAACAGAGCTACAGGATACAAAGAAACGCCGTAGAGGAAACGAAATACAGAACTAACTTGACTATAGCAGATGTTGAAAGTGACCACCATTCACCCCTTGGCACTTTTAGGCCCTGGTCAACAGGTTGCTATAGGCGGATCGAAGCAGGAATGCTGCAGTCTCATCTGAAATATTCTGCTGCTGTTCTTAAAGACTATGAAGGTTGTTGCCATACTTCTTAGATTTGAGGGCTTCCCAGACAAAGTAATCGCACACTGGCGCATCAGGTAACCTGGGCGGCCAGTGTCATAGAGTGAGAAGCCTTGAAAAGGAAAAGAAAATATCTATAGTCGGTGAATAATGTCTACTGTACACATAATCGTGGAATTTGTAAGGCCGAAAACGATGGCTAAAACTTCTCTCTTAATCTGACTATAATTCTGCTGAGTATTGGTGAGAGTTTTGGACATAAAAGCGACTTGGCGTTCCACCTCATCAATCACATGGGATAAGACTACCCCTACCCTATAGTCTGGTACATCTGCTGCCCGGATAAGGGGTTTGGTTGGGTTGTAAGTTGTGAGGCATGCGGGGTAGAGAAGGGCCTGCTTTAAGTCTTTGAAAGTTTTGTCATAAGCTGAGTTCCTTTTCCAACTAACGTTTTTCTGTAGTGGGTGGTACAGTGGTTCAGCTATGGTGGCCATATAGGAAATAATCTTTTGGTAGTAATTCAGGTGTCCCTACACTGATTCCAGCTTGCTGATATCGCTAGGAACCGGAAGTTTCTGTACGTCCTCAGTACACTTACTGGAAAGACTGAAAATGTGTCTGAGATATTCAGCTTGATGAACATATAAACAACACTTATTCCTGTTACACTTTAGTTTGGCTTGTTGGTGAAAATGAACAGAGCATTGAAGTTGTTGGCTAGGTCCTGGGTATCTTTGGCTGCGGCGAAAATATCGTCTAAGTACTCGTAATTAACTGCCCCTAGTACACTGTGAGTGAGAGGCTCCAGATATTGTGGATATATCACTGTGGCGCTGGCTATACCAAAGAGATATCTGTTGTACTGGAACAACTGAAGGGGAGTGCTGGTGAGTAGGATATGGCTGGATTCTTCCTATAACAGCAACTGGAGGTATGAATCCCTCAGCTCAAAGTTTGCAAACACTTCTCTGCCTCCTAAACAGACAATGATATCCGTCACGTTAGGTACTGGGTACACATCAGTATCTGATTGGAGGTTGACAGTCGTCTTGATATCTCCACGAATGAGTAAGGCACCAATTGTTTTTCCAACAGTGGCAATCGGCATGGTTAATTGGCTGTTTGCTTCTGGAGTGAGGATGCTCTCATCTTGTAGGTGCTGCAGTTCCCGCTGAAGCTTACCCCTGAGCACAAAAGGAACGTATCTGCCCTTAAAAATTTTCAGCGCTGCCGCTGGAAGGAGGGCCGCATGGTCTTCCAACTCTCTCTCTACTGAAGAGGGTCGTGAATATAAAGAGACTAATTTTGAAAAAATCCTTGAATTACAAGCTTGTGCCCAGGGAGTTAACTGTGGGGTCAGAGCCACTAATTTCTAACCCAAGTACAATAAAAACGTCCATGCCTAAAACATTAACAGCTCTCAGGGCATTCACCACAAAATTCCTGGCCATAATGTTGTGAAGCCGACACTGTGGTTGGGCCATTAATTGTCCACTAATTTTTATAAGGTCATTGCTATTACTTCGTATTGGAGTGTCAAAGGGTTGGAGGGAAAACGATGTGACACCATAATTGCTAATCGGTAATGGTCATGGTGGACCCTGTATCTGTCTGCAAGGAGATGTGAACATCATTGATTCGTATAGATTATAGGAACACTGACTAAATATTGCTGTATCCGGGTTTAATTCAGTCGTGTTGTCTGCCCACATCTCTGAGGGTTCCATGTGGGCACAGTCCACTGACTTCTTCAAAGCTTATTGGTACACTTTGGCCCATTGTCGGGATTTCCCAAAACTGGTGCACTTTTCTAGTTGGCAATGTCACTGGTGTTGTTGATGGCTGATCAGACACTACTTGCAGGAAGCAAGCTGTTGGAGACAGCGCTGTGGGTGTCGTGTCCTTGCCTGAACTTTGTAAGTCCGATTGGGTAGCTGTCTGTAGTTGGGCTTGAGAACGATATGTTGTCCGAGTTGAATGCCTTGATGATGGGAAGACAAGTTTCTAGAGACGGATCTTCGAGTTTCAAGAGAACAGTTCTAAGACAGTCATGCAGGATATGCTCTAAAATCATACCCCTAACCAAGGAAGTGATATACGGTTGCTAGCACTCCGGGTTGCTGCACTGAAAACAGCAGCCGCGAGATAAGCCCTGTAAGTGGGCAAACTATAATCCACATGGCCGTCCTCGGAGTTTATGACAACTGATAATCAAGTGGGGCTCTGACACCATATGCACTCTGGAGTCAATGTATTCAAGTAAACTGGCCTTCAACTTGTTTTCCAGAAGGGTATTGGGCTCCACGTCCAGATTTAGGTGTTGTAATAGGTAATAAAAGTATGCCAAAAAGAAAGCGCGCCGCTGGTCGTCATATAAGATGCCGTGCGTCAGGAAATGCTGTTACATGTGTGGGAAATAATTTTTTTCGTGGTTTAATCTTCCTTTCGAACGACTGGAAAGCTGATGACGTCACCCAGAAAACACTGACTGTGGAGCTGCTCTCGCGAAGATGCAGGA
This sequence comes from Schistocerca cancellata, assembly GCF_023864275.1. Classification (NCBI taxonomy): domain Eukaryota; kingdom Metazoa; phylum Arthropoda; class Insecta; order Orthoptera; family Acrididae; genus Schistocerca; species Schistocerca cancellata. The sequence goes on from NC_064627.1 coordinate 207,860,809, forward strand.
GGACATTCCTAGAGGCAGTGTGGAGATGGTGTCCAGACTTCCGATTGGAAGTTAGTGGGTGCACTGCAATTGCTAGAGTAGTATTAACAGCTGGGCAGAGAGGTTCTTCAGTTCCGTTACGCTGTAAACAAAGTTATAACGAGCATACTGTCAGCTGGAAATCACATGTAGTCACTGAGTACCTGGATTGGAGCACACATGTGAGCCTGACGTGAACACAAAAGCTTGTCAAAAAATGGTTCAAATGGCTCTGAGCACTATGGGACTCAACATCTTAGGTCATAAGTCCCCTAGAACTTAGAACTACTTAAACCTAACTAACCTAAGGACATCACACACACCCATACCCGAGGCAGGATTCGAACCTGCGACCGTAACAGTCCCGCGGTTCCGGACTGCAGCGCCAGAACCGCTAGACCACCGCGGCCGGCCAAAAGCTTGTCGCCATCTGATATGTCTGCAGACAATGGCACAAACTACATACCCATAGTAATGACTGAACAAGACTAAGAGCATGTAGTAATAAAAGTCTCATAGGACTCTCAATGTTAAAGTAGAAACTGAATGTAAACAAAGTTTAAGTTGCGTAGGGTGCAATAAGTTCAGTGTGTAGCTATTTGAAAGTTAATAGTAAATTTACAAGTCTAAAAGTCTGCCACGACGACAGAGTCCTCTTCTCGTTCAGTTAGGAGGCCGTGAGCACTTTGAATACACAGCTGGCCTCTCTCAAGATCGTGAAGTCTGTTGTGGATGGTACGTACATCATGGCAGTGGCTCTCGAGTGAGAATCCTGATTGACGGTATCCTTGCGGAATCGGCACCCTGACCTAGAAAAGTCATTCAGAACGAACTGGCTAGATCCGAGCTAAGTGTTGCCCTAAATACCACTTGGTGCTAGAACACAGTTCGGCCTATTTTCGATCATGTGCCTTGCAGAAGAGAATAGGTCTGCATGGCCCAAGGCCTATACTGACGCTTGGGTTGCCTCCTGGCGGACGCTCCGAATAATTCCGTCTGTCCTCCGGTAGATTGTCCCCTGTGTGTTAACCATGCGTGACGCACTGACGTGATATTGCTCGCTGTCACTGCATGTGTTAAGCCTCAGTACAGTAGTAATCTATTGTGTTTATGGTGTTCCCGCATTTTTGTCCATCCCTTGTATCTAGAAAACAGAAGGACGCTCTTTCATCTCCCTGGCTGTATGTGTTTTGTAATTTTGACCGAAATCGTTCACATCTTAAAACTAGATGTATGGATGTTCATAATTTTGGTAATAACTTACGCATTATCATACTGTTTTTGTAGTGAGAGGTCGACCAATGCTGATAATAATTGTGGTTTTATATATGTGTGGTGTCTGTTGTTTAGGACATGTCCGAGAGAACAGACACCGCACATATACACTGAAGAGCCGAAGGAACTGGTACACCTGCCTAATATCGTGTAGGGGTCCCCGAGCACGCAAAAGAGCCACAAAACGACGTGGCATGGACTCGACTAATGTCTGAAGTAGTGCTGGAGGGAATTGTCACCATGAATCCTGCAGGGCTGTCCATAAATCCGTAAGAGCACGAAGGTGAGGAGATCTCATCTGAACAGCAGGTTGCAAGGCATTCAAAATATGCTCAATAATGTTCATGTCTGGGGAGTTTGGTGGCGACCGGAAGTGTTTAAACTCAGAAGAGTGTTCCTGGAGTCACTCTGTAGCAACTCTGGACGTGTTGGGTGCCACACTGAACTGTTTGAATTGCCCAAGTCCGTCGGAATGCACAGTGGACGTGAATGTACGCAGGTGATCAGACAGGATGCTTACATACGTGTCACCTGGCAGTGTCGTTTCTAGACGTACCAGGGGTCCAATATCACTCCAACTGCACACACCCCACACAGTTACTGAACCTCCACCAGCTTGAACAGTCCCCTGCTAACATGGAGTGTCCGTGGATTCATGAGGCTGTCCCTACGCGTACACGTCCTTCTAATCGATACATATGAAACGAAACTCGTCCGTCCAGCCAACATGTTTCCAGTCGACAACAGTCCAATGTCTGTGTTGATGGGTCTACGCGAGGCGTAAAGCTTTGCGTCGTGCAGTCAACAAGAGTAACGAGTGAGCTTTCGGTTCCCAAAGCCCACATCGATGATGTTTTGTTGAATGGTTCGCACGCTGAAACTGTTGATGGCCCTGCACTGAAATCCGCAGCAATTTGCGGAAGAGTTGCACTTGTGCTACGTCGAACGATTCTCTTCAGTCGTCCTTGGTCCCGTTCTTGCAGGATCGAGTGTTAAAATTGATCACGGAAAATATATTTTCAGCGGACCGTGACAAATTCCTGTCAACGTCACCTACACAGCACATGAATGAAGCAGTAAAAATTAATATTTCATTGATTGTACAGACAAATCTGTTAGTAGATACTCTTATGAGTTATTATGAACAATAGATGCAAAGACCATCATTGCAAAAGCGTCACAGTTGTTGTAAGTGTTCCAAGGTAGCAAAGAAACTGAGAGAAAACCTAACAAATGCGAGTAGGACTCGCTCTGAGGGTTCCATAAAATCTTATATTTAGATAGCACGTAATGAGTGAGTTTGCGAGTATCATAGTAAGTGCCTTAATGCCAGTATGTTTTGACTGTATTGACTTAGGAGCTTAAATTTGTTAAACCGTGAAGCGACCACAACCCCTAGTATTTGGCATAAGTTTCAACTTGATAACTCTACCTTTTTCTGAAATCAGGGGGGGGGGGGGCGGTGCCTTAACAGACGGCAAACAGACAGACGGCAAACAGGCAGACGGACAAAAAAGGGCAAAACATATTTTTCTCTTTGATGTAACTACAAGACATCAAATTTCTGATTTTTTCCTTTACTTGCTTTTCGTCATGTTTCGTGATTCTAAGCCAATGGCAAGTAACCTTTAGCTTTTGAGGACTGAGTTCATGGGTAATAAAATATGTGAAACAAATAGGAGTTTCTTTTGGTAGCATTGACTTAGAAGCTTACGTTTCCACACCATCAAGCCTCAGTATGTGACATAACTTTCAGTCTTGCAAAGAATAAGATCAGTAGTGGTAATACGTCAAACATCTCACTCTCTGACCTGAAAAACTAACCTCCTGTGCCTTCTCTTTCAATAAATTAACGTCGTGTGCCATCCAGTCTCGTGATCCCCCTCCAACGTAATGCTACTTCAGCGATTTGCACGTCAGTTTCTAATCTTTTATATTCGAGTAACTTTTCATTTAGACTCACAACGCTCGCTTGATCTCCTTCCAGACCTTTCCACCAGAGAAAAATGTGAGGTAGTCATTGGGAATCAAACGTGGGACCGGGATGGTACTAGCCAAAAATGCTAACCATCATGCCACGTGATCTGTTTATGGTGGTGCGACATTAGCTGTTACTAGTGTGACATTAAAACACTAGAAAGACTGTGCATCACACCAATAAATATGCGATGACTGCTGGCCGCTTTGGCCGAGCGGTTCTAGGCACATCAGTCCGGAACCGCGCTGCTGCTACGGTCGCAGTTTCGACTCCTGCCGTGGGCATGGATGTGTGTGATGTCCTTAGGTTAGTTAGGTTTTAGTAGTTCTAAGTTCTAGGGGCTGATGACCTCAGATGTTAAGTCCCATAGTGCTTTGAGCCATTTTATGTGATGACTACAGGAGGAAACTGAAAATACACTGAAATCAGCCAGCGTAGATTCGGTCAAAGAGTCGGCGTTATCATCCCATACTAACACAGGCAACGTTGAATCAGCAGACATAGGTGTTGAAAATAGAGGAATCACTTGGGAAAGTACAGGGTAGTTATAACTAAATTGGTGTTCCGAGTGCTGCAATACGGGCTGTATACATTACAGGACGCTTAAACATCGTAGATGTGTTCATTAATAGGCGTGCTCAGGGGGAATGTTGAAAAGGATAATAGTTCCAGTTTGTGCCACCAGATGAAACTATGTCACTGTAAGCAGTCTGAATGTGGCATGAGTCAAGGAAAAGGATAGGAACAATCACACCCTTGATAACGATGGTTCTGGAATGTTTGTCAGAATGTAGTCATAAATTACATGTTTTTAATACAGTCTCTCGATTGAGCAACATGCTGCATCCATAACACAGCTTGGTCGACAGTTATTCGCAAATATCTGGTCTAATGAGAGCAATAGGTCGTCGTATTTTATCGTCATCTGTCTGAAGAATATTCCCCCGCCATGTTGTTGTTGTTGTTGTCTTCAATCCTGAGACTGGTTTGATGCAGCTCTCCATGCTACTCTATCCTGTGCAAGCTTCTTCATCTCCCAGTACTTACTGCAACCTACATCCTTCTGAATCTGCTTAGTGTATTCATCTCTTGGTCTCCCTCTACGATTTTTACCCTCCACCCTGCCCTCCAATGCTAAATGTTTGATCCCTTCATGCCTCAGAACATGTCCTACCAACCGGTCCCTTCTTCTTGTCAAGTTGTGCCACAAACTCCTCTTCTCCCCAATTCTGTTCAATACCCCCTCATTAGTTATGTGATCTACCCATCTAATCTTCTGCATTCTTCTGTAGCACCACATTTCAAAAGCTTCTATTCTCTTCTTGTCCAAACTATTTATCGTCCATGTTTCACTTCCATACATGGCTACACTCCATACAAATACTTTCAGAAATGACTTCCTAACATTTAAATCTAAACTCGATGTTAACAAATTTCTCTTCTTCAGAAATGCTTTCCTTGCCATTGCGTCTACATTTTATATCCTCTCTACTTCGACAATCATCAGTTATTTTGCTCCCCAAATAGCAAAACTCCTTTACCACTTTAAGTGTCTCATTTCCTAATCTAATTCCCTCAGCATCACCCGACTTAATTCGACTACATTCCATTATCCTTGTTTTGCTTTTGTTGATGTTCATCTTATACACTGTCCATTCCGTTCAAGTGCTCTTCCAAGTCCTTTGCTGTCTCTGACAGAATTACAATATCATCGGCGAACCTCAAAGTTTTTATTTCTTCTCCATGGAGTTTAATACTTATTCCAAATTTTTCTTTTGTTTCCTTTACTGCTTGCTCAATATAAAGATTGAATAACATCGGGGACAGGCTACAACCCTGTCTCACTCCCTTCCCAACCGCTGCTTCTGTTTCATGCCCCTCGACTCTAATAACAGCCATCTGGTTTCTGTACAAATCGTAAATAGCCTTTCGCTCCCTGTATTTTACCCCTGCCATCTTTAGAATTTGAAAGAGAGTGTTCCAGTCAATATTGTCGAAAGCTTTCTCTAAGCCTACAAATGCTAGAAACGTAGGTTTGCCTTTCATTAATCTATTTTCTAAGATAAGTCGTAGGGTCAGTATTGCCTCAAGTGTTACAAAATTTATGCGGACTCCAAACTGATCTCCCCCGAGGTTTTTCCATTCGTCTGTAAAGAATTCGCGTTAGTATTTTGCAGCTGTGACTTATTAAACAGATAGTTCGGTAATTTTCACATGTGTCAACACCTGCTTTCTTTGGGATTGGAATTATCCATATGTTATCCATTTCTAAGCGCACCAAAAAACGAACAGCAGAGTTCGCCTATCCTGAGGGCTTCATTTGCTGCAACATTGTGAAGCTTGCGCAAAATCTTTTGAACTCTTGACCACGGCGAGATAATTCCTGTAACACTTCTCAAGCACTGGCTGCAACATTTGAGGCATGTGCTGCACAGTAACAACAGCTACAGCAACTTCATCAACAACTGCCACGGGAATGGTCTGCCTCCCTCTCTCTGCTTCCCGACCTAGTTCACTTGTTTCTTGCAATTTCTTGATCATACCGTTTAGCCCATTTATTAACATGGGACCTCTTCGCAGCTGTTTCTGTGTGCGATATTTCCGCAATGCAGCGCTATTATTTCTGGCGTTCTGATAAAAGAATTTTAACAGCAGAACATGGAAAACTTCAACCTTCCTAACCACTTACACCAACAGTCACTTCCCAAAAGAAACCAGAACACGTTGCCAAGGGACAAACAGCGTACTGACGTCAAAACAGGCAACATTTCACGCTCTCACTATTCACAGCGTCCTATATTCACACAGTTAATGCTTAATGTTAATGTTTACTTCATTCTCTGTAAGTATCGAAGGAACATCACCTCTACATTATCCTCCATTCCACATTCTGGTAGCCTTTGATGGAAACTGAAGCCATCTTCAGCCCAAAATGCATCCATGATTTTTTTCTTGGACATCTCCTTTCCAGGATGTCAAGCTTTGCCGGCTCTAGTTTACATTGCATTCACTAGTGTACATTGTTTTGATGACAGTATTGTAGTGAATTCTCACAGATGCCCTTCTTATTATAGATATTGTCTTTTTTTTTTCAGAATAATCCGTGACCGCACCGATTAATGGACAAGTCTGCGGTGTTTCAGGGACCTGTGATGTATACGTCCCGCTCTGCTGCACTCGGTACTCCGTCAGTTTAATTACCAACACACGGTAGTTTTACAGATAATGCCATCAAAGTATCCTGAGCAGGCAAGGTGCTTGTATAGTACGTCTTGTTTCTGTTGAATGTTTACATACAGACATGTCACTTGTATCAACGCTCGAGTGGTAAGAATACAGGCGTGTACACTGTTATTACACTACTGCCCATTAAAATTGCTACACCAAGAAGAAATGCAGATGATAAACGGGTATTCATTGGACAAATATATTATACTGGAACTGACATGTGATTACATTTTCACGCAATTTGGGTGCATAGATCCTAAGGAATCAGTACCCAGCACAACCACCTCTGGCCGCAATAACGGCCTTGATACGCCTGGGCATTGAGTCAGACAGATCTTGGATGGCGCGTACAGGTACAGCTGCGCATGCAGCTTCAACACGATACCACAGTTCATCAAGAGTAGTGACTGGCGTATTGTGACGAGCCAGCTGCTCGGTCACAATTGACCAGACGTTTTCAGTTGGTGAGAGATCTGGAGAATGTGCTGGCCAGGGCAGCGGTCGAACATTTTCTGTATCAAGAAAGGCCCGTACAGGGCCTGCAACATGCGGTCGTGCAATATCCTCCTGAAATGTAGGGTTCCGCAGGGATCGAATGAAGGGTAGAGCCACGGGCCGTAACACATGTGCAATGCAACGTCCACTGTTCAAAGTGCCGTCAATGCGAACAAGAGGTGACCGAGACGTGTAACCAATGGGACCCCATACCATGACGCCGAGTGAAACGCCAGTATGGCGATGACGAATACACTCTTCCAATGTGCGTTCACCGCCATGTCGCCAAACACGGATGTGACCATCATGATTCCGTAAAATGAACCTGGATTCATCCGAAAAAATGACGTTTTTCCATGCATGCACCCGGGTTCGTCGTTGAGTACACCATCGCAGGCACTCCTGTCTGTGATGCAGTGTCAAAGGTAACCGCAGACATGGTCTCCGAGCTGATAGTCCATGCTGCTGCAAACGTCGTCGAACTGTTCCTGCAGATGGTTGTTGTCTTGCAAACGTCCCCATCTGTTGACTCAAGGATCGAGGCGTGGCTGCACGATCCGTTACAGCCATGCGGATAAGATGCCTGTCATCTCGACTGCTAGTGATACGAGGCCGTTGGGATCCAGCACGGCGTTCCGTATTACCCTCCTGAACCCACCGATTCCATATTCTGCAAACAGTCATTGGATCTCGACCAACGCGAGCAGCAATGTCGTGATACGATAAACCGCAATCGCGACAGGCTTCAATCCGGCCTTTATCAAAGTCAGAAACGTGATGGTACGCATTTCTCCTCCTTACACGAGGCATCACAACAACGTTTCACCAGGCAACGCCGGTGAACTGCTGTTTGTATATGAAAAATCGGTTGGAAACTTTCCTCGTGTCAGCACGTGGTAGGTGTCGCCACCGGCGCCAACCTTGTGTGAACGCTCTGAAAACCTAATCATTTCCGTATCACAGCATCTTCTTCCTGTCTGTTAAATTTCGCGTCTGTAGCTCGTCATCGTGGTGTAGCAAATTCAATGGCCAGTAGTGTACTTCCCTTACCTGCTTATCTGGCACAAACACGAAGGTGTTGCCACTATAACCAGGAAACCGGTCCGCCTCGCCGAGTAATATTGGCGTCTGGTGACAGTAGATCTGAAAGATCCGGGATGAGGTACGTGGTACGTGCTGCCTGAATATTCGGAGAGGATTCACGAAGCGGAGCAAATAACGCAGAGGCAGCCGGTTGCGCGGAAAGCTGCTGCCAGCAATGGAAGGTCAGCCCGGGGCAGGACAATGGCGGCTGCGACCAGCAGGCGCGGGCTGGGCTTAAACGCACCGCGCACCGGCCAGCGCCGGCCCCACTCGACTGCCCGCATTCAATATTCGTCGGCAGCGGCACCGGTTTTGCAGGGCTGTCTCTGGCGCGCTGCCAGCGTTCAGCACACCGTCCGTTAGTTGTGCAAAAACGGGTCGGTAGGCAGTGCGCGTCTGATTCTGCGCTAAGTACCAGGTGGTTATAACTAAAGTGCAGCTGCTCGCGAAAGTCCAGTCTGGGCTGTAATTATCGTACGACAGCGAAGTCTGATAGCTATTCTAATGCCTTAATGTGGATCCGATTTGGCTCAAATGACTCTGACCACTCTGAGGTCAGCAGTCCCCTAGAACTTAGAACTACTTAAACCTAACTAACCTAGGGACATCACACACATCCAGGCCCGAGGCAGGATTCGAACCTGCGACAGTAGTGGTCGCGCGGTTCCAGACTGCAGCGCCTAGAACCGCTCGGCCACTCCAGCCGGCGCAGATCCGATTTACGATAGAAAAAAATTAGTATCAGATTTGACCACCAGGTGCAAATACGGCGCCGAACACTCATTGTATGACAGTATGACATCCACGCCGTCATTTGGCAAGCTATAACGTGAACGAATAGTATGGCTAACGAGAAGAGAGACTGGGTAATATTAATGAAACTGTTTTATGTGAATGGCAGCAATTACAGTGATGCACTGAGAGAGTATCGTCGACTGAAAGGTCTGAGGGTGGGTACGATGCCATTCAATGGTTTAAAGAAAATGACGCCGGCCGGATTGGACGAGCGGTTCTAGGCGCTACAGTCTGGAACCGCGCGACCGCTACGGTCGCAGGTTCGAATCCTGCCCCGGGCATGGATGTGTGTGATGTCCTTAGGTTACTTAGGTATAAGTAGTTCTAACTAAGTTCTAGGGGACTGATGACCTCAGATGTTATGTCCCATAGTGCTCAGAGCCATTTGAACCAGGAAATTGTGTAGTCTGTTTTACACTGGTATCCATACATGATCCAAGCGCTGCATCAAGAGAACTTTCCTGATCCGCAGCACCATGTTCTAAACCAGCCCTTCAGGTTCTGGCACGGATCGAAGTTGATGTCATTTAATCGAGTAACGTTCCATGGAGTCACAAGGCACATTTTGCACTACAGGGTGCAATGAATACGCAGAACTGCCGAATCTGTGGTACAGTTAAACAGCATGATGTGTACTAAGCGCCACAGCATTCGCTGTGTGTGATTGTGTGGTGTGGACTCACAGGCACCTACTTTCTGTCCATTCCACTTTGAAGAGAATACACCAAGAGGGCCTGTCAGGTGTACCTGCACATTACAGAGACCTCAGTGTACGTTTATTCATGGGTTGTAAGAGCGCAGTTGTGAGGAAACCACTGCCTTCCTGCAAGATTGGTTCGCAACACATTATGACGCTCGTCCAATGAAAGATATGCTTAATGGAACCATCCACGAATGTGAAATACCCAGAGGTTTTCCAAGAGCATGGCCTGCAAGATCACCTGAACTGAATGCAAGTGACTTCTGGTTCTGATGATATCAAAAGCACAACATTTACCATCGACATTTTCGGCCTCTACCGTGTCTGAGGGCCAGTACACAGGAACACATCGCTCACATTTCACCGAAACTATTGCGAGCAGCTTTTCACGTAATTTTGCAGACGTAGTATCTCTTCGACGTCTCTGGTGCGCATAATGAACTTACTGTGTAAGCCGTAGTTAATAATAGAATCAAACAAGCCTTTCTCACTTGTTTGACCTTTTCTGCCCATGTCCACTTATTAATCCATCACATATGGATTCATTTATATACTCCTTTCTGGTATTCACAACGCCAGATTTGCACCTGGTGGCCAAAATTTGAACAAATTTTTTTCCAGCGTTAATCGGTACTGGATCAATTCATCAGCACATCTACGAAGTTTCGCTGCCACACGTTAGTTACAGTCTACAGTGCACTCTCTGTGAGTAGCTGCACTTTAATTATAGCGACTCAGATGTTATCCTATTGTTCTCAAAATACACTAGTTAAAATTATTACACCTTGTTTCCGTGGTGTTCAGTCCCAAGCCTGGTTTAATACAGCTCTCCACGACAGTCTACGCTGTGCAACATTGTATGTCGGCGAATAACTACTGTTCCCGACATCTATTGGAACCTGTCTTCGTGCATTGCTCTTTCTCTACAATTGTTACTGAACGCTTCCACACTTCCCTCCTGCTGGTAAAGTTGTAACTGAATGTTACTATTAATTCAGCCCAAACATCCCTGGTAGTAAGAAAACTGGGTTTAATGCTACAGTTCTTTAAAGGTAACTACACTCCTGGAAATAGAAATAAGAACACCGTGAATTCATTGCCCCAGGAAGGGGAAACTTTATTGACACATTCCTGGGGTCAGATACATCACATGATCACACTGACAGAACCACAGGCACATAGACAAAGGCAACAGAGCATGCACAATGTCGGCACTAGTACAGTGTATATCCACCTTTCGCAGCAATGCAGGCTGCTATTCTCCCATGGAGACGATCGTAGAGATGCTGGATGTAGTCCTGTGGAACGGCTTGCCATGCCATTTCCACCTGGCACCTCAGTTGGACCAGCGTTCGTGCTGGACGTGCAGACCGCGTGAGACGACGCTCATCCAGTCCCAAACATGCTCAATGGAGGACAGATCCGGAGATCTTGCTGGCCAGGGTAGTTGACTTACACCTTCTAGAGCTCGTTGGGTGGCACGGGATACATGCGGACGTGCATTGTCCTGTTGGAACAGCAAGTTCCCTTGCCGGTCTAGGAATGGTAGAACGATGGGTTCGATGACGGTTTGGATGTACCGTGCACTATTCAGTGTCCCCTCGACGATCACCAGTGGTGTACGGCCAGTGTAAGAGATCGCTCCCCACACCATGATGCCGGGTGTTGGCCCTGTGTGCCTCGGTCGTATGCAGTCCTGATTGTGGCGCTCACCTGCACGGCACCAAACACGCATACGACCATCATTGGCACCAAGGCAGAAGCGACTCTCATCGCTGAAGACGACACGTCTCCATTCGTCCCTCCATTCACGCCTGTCCCGACACCACTGGAGGCGGGCTGCACGATGTTGGGGCGTGAGCGGAAGACGGCCTAACGGTGTGCGGGACCGTAGCCCAGCTTCATGGAGACGGTTGCGAATGGTCCTCGCCGATACCCCAGGAGCAACAGTATCCCTAATTTGCTGGGAAGTGGCGGTGCGGTCCCCTACGGCACTGCGTAGGATCCTACGGTCTTGGCGTGCATCCGTGCGTCGCTGCGGTCCGGTCCCAGGTCGACGGGCACGTGCACCTTCCGCCAACCACTGGCGACGACATCGATGTACTGTGGAGACCTCACGCCCCACGTGTTGAGCAATTCGGCGGTACGTCCACCCGGCCTCCCGCATGCCCACTATACGCCCTCGCTCAAAGTCCGTCAACTGCACATACGGTTCACGTCCACGCTGTCGCGGCATGCTACCAGTGTTAAAGACTGCGATGGAGCTCCGTATGCCACGGCAAACTGGCTGACACTGACGACGGCGGTGTACAAATGCTGCGCAGCTAGCGCCATTCGACGGCCAACACCGCGGTTCCTGGTGTGTCCGCTGTGCCGTGCGTGTGATCATTGCTTGTACAGCCCTCTCGCAGTGTCCGGAGCAAGTATGGTGGGTCTGACACACCGGTGTCAATGTGTTCTTTTTTCCATTTCCAGGAGTGTAATTCCACGTTAACTGAACACTTGACACGGCGGCTCAGGAACAAAACTGAGGCAGCACTATAATAAATAACTAATAACACTTATTAGGCGTTATGATACAATGTACATAGTCGAATCACGCTAATGTGACTACCACCTACGCTCGACGTCAACGTACAATAGCCGCTCACAGATGGCAGGCGGCATCACTAGCAGCGGGGGACATCTAATGCGTGTCGGGGGGCCACGAAAAACAATGCACTCGTTGTCATAATGCGGAAATGGAGCAATTTATCTGACGTCGAAAAGAGCATAACACTAGCTTTCGGGCCACGGGTGCAAGAATCAGCGAAACGGCTAGGTTTCTTAACTATTCGCGTCCTGTCGTTTTTACATTATACTATGCATGGAAAAATGGCGCTTTTGTAATATTTCTGGCTAGTCAGCCATCATATTAGGCTCCAAGAAGCTATTCCCAGAGCAGTGGAGATGCACGAAGTATATAGATGACGAAATGTGGTGTGAGGTACCTGTGACAGATGTTAGATTCGGTACCATTCCCGTGACAAAGACCGCCTGCATAATGCTACTGCTCTGTGATTGGCTGCTATGTTCGGAGCAAGGGCGCCAAAGCGTTAAAGCATAGTTATTATTATTAGTTAAACCACTCATTGATATGATTTCAGTTTTTAATATAAATATCTCTTAACAGCTGACTATCAATCAGTCATTTTAGAATTATTAAAAACAATTTCAATCAAAAACAAAAGACTGACAAAATTGCAGATGAAACTCTTCGGAAGCGTTCGGGTCACGCCTTTTCTGGATATGGCGCGCGAAGTGTTTGGGGCTGTTCGTCACTCTGGATTAGGCAGTCGAGAAGAACAGACATGTTGTCTGTGGCACGATGTGTTTGCCAGTATTCACCATTAAAAGAATCACTCCGCTAGTCATGAGGCACAGACACGTGCCACAAATAGTGTAAAGATACATTTTCGTAAACATCGTGTTAGATCATGTACTTTGCTGTATCAGAAGGTGTTGTATGAAGATCATGTAGTCTTCTCGTGTGGCTATATTAAAATACGCGAGTGGCATCCCAAAGAAGCGATACATTATTTCAGAACAGAACCTCGCTAAAAGTCAGTTTCAGCCTCAAGATACAGAACCTATGACCTGTGTGCTGTTTTCTGCGCTGGGGACATCAACTTGAAGACAGCAGGTTAGTGAAATATAACAGAACCTTCGTATTCCACTCAGTGCAGTGGAAACAACTAGGTGCCTCACGGAATCATAATATCTTCGTAGACTGGCACTGTAACGTATGTTCGCCAGCGATAACGCGCAGAGAATATCACAGTCGAATTTTCGCACTAGAGACGGTACTAGACTGGCTCATATTAGGTATAAGACATTAAGTGCCACGCGTCAAACTGTGCCAAAGTACTACAGCGCCCAGTCAAATTAAGGTGCCCCACTGTCAAAAGCTATAATAACCATTTTTTACAGCGCAGTCAGGGAAGAAGAGAGTCTTTGACGTTCTGGAGGGTACCGGAACGGATGTGGAGCCATGCTCCAGTACCGTGGTGAACTGTGCATGGTTTCTTCGCTGAGGTGGTCCCAAAGATTCTCGACTGGGTTTAAATTCGGGGAATATGGTGGCCAGGAGAGCTCGGCAAACTAATCCCGGTGCTCTTAGAATCATGCCAGTACACTGCGAACTGTGTGACACGTTGCACTAGTCTGCTGCTAGATGGCATCGCGAGAGGAAGAAACAAAAGATGCACCCCCTCAAAAACGGATGCATACTTGTTCTGATCGCTTGCTTGCACAGAACAAATGTGCTCAGTAACACGTCATCTGCAGTAATGCAGAGGAGGTAAAGGAGGATGATCGTTATTAACACCAACAATTAATTCATTCTTCCTTTCTTGCCATACTTTTCAAACCCGACGCCAAGGCAACCGTAGTGCACGCGGAGCCCTAGATGTGAGGGGTGAATGACGGCTGCGGAGATGTGGACGGGCGTTGAGCAACTGACTGCGCAGTTGAAAACATGGGGTTACCAGCAATGTCTCCTCAACGGCCAATCAGCGACTAATCCTGCGTACGGGCCTCCGCCTCCGCAACAGGCGCCAGTTTCATGCAACCATGCCGGCTACTGTTCATCGGCAACAGAAGTTGGAATTTGCACGCCAGTGTCGCAATTGGACATCCGCCGACTGACGATAAGTAGCCTTTTGAGATGAATCACTGGGCGATCTCGTCATTCTGGAAGGCACAATGGGTCAGAACAAGTATGCATCCGTCTTTGAGGTCGTGCAGCGTTTCTTGTTTCCTCTCGCGATGGCATCTACCAGCAGACCAGTGCAACGGGTCACACAGTTCACAGTGTACTGGCGTGATTCTAAGAGCACCGGGTTTAGTTTGCCGAGCTCTCCTGGCCACCATATTCTCGGATTTAAACCCAGTCGAGAATCTTTGGGACCACTCTAACATTCTGCATGGTGTCTGTGTGTTCTAAGTCGTGTCAACCTACCACTTTCGCGCAACGACGCTCTGAGCGTGTTTTTAAGGGAATTGACTAGTTTGAACCTGGGACCTTTTGCTGGTAAGGAGACGCCAGACCACACATGACATGTAGAGTTCAGAAGAGTTCAGTGAGACTAGCGATGATATAATCAAATACTTAATGATATCAACGTCAGCTCCACTGCACCCCCTGTAAAATAATCTTAATACTAACTAAATTTAGTGGAAGGGGTTCAAGGCTTTCCTATTTTTAGTTAGCTGGTAAAATAACGTCGAAAAAGCAGTTAAGTTTACCATTGGACTTTTTATTCTACTCACAAAACATTGTTTATAAATTGCACTGTTGATAAAAGGATATATTTTAATACAGGATGATAAAAACCAACTGCGTTCAACAAAAATGTGAACGAATATTCCCTGAATGGGTTTCCAAGTTCTATAATGGATCGAAGGATGACCTATGCCATATCACATCCATAATCTAGGTTTAAATTAATTTTCATAAAAGATAAAACTATCAAAAATGGTCTACAGTGACCCTCAATTATCTCTAATTACTTATTTAACTTCTCATAAATTACAGTGGCTGATATAGCTTCTCAATAATTATATAACAGAAAAATCATCGCGTATTAGATTTTAACTTCAAGTAGCAAATGTGGATACCATGAGCTTTAATTGACGATCGACACAAGTATTACGCAAAAAGGGCATGTAACAGATGAGACTTCTGCAGTTCTGAGTGAAGGTTTATGCGCTCAAAAATGCAGCATCGCGTGCGTTCATTACCTTGTCGGTGTTTAGGCAGTGTCGGGGGCGGCGGGCGGCGCAGCTCCACACATCTCGCCGTCTCGGAAGCAACTCCTCCTAACTTCTCCTTACTACAATTTATCGAAGTTGGTTTAAAAAAAAGCTATCTGGCTGTGTTTTCCACTGACCAATCAGGGTCTCAATGTTAACCTTAAGCTCCGCCTACAAAAATTCTGTCTGTCCAATGAGAAACGTTATACTTTTCGTGGTGGGGCAATGTTTTTATTGTTTGTAACGTAACACAGACACGTATAGTCTCACGCTAAAACTTGCAGCTGGTATGGCCCTTTTAGATTTATCGTAAGATCTATACTGTTTTTCTGGGGGGCTCTGTCTTTTAACATGGGCTGGAGGCTGGTCTTGGCGGTCGGCGGGCGGTGTGGGTGTCCCTTATCATATGGCCTTCTAACTTACACGACTCTGCTCTCGGCTTCTGTTCTCGTTTCTCCCCTCGGAACTGCGTCTGTTTCACGGTGGGAAGGTATGACATGCATTTAGGCGTTCTGGTGTTAGTCTGTGGTATTCCATTTGCTCAATCGTTGATCGTCTTACTTTGGTTAATTTAATGTCAGGATTTATTCAGAGCTATGTGACATACTGCCGGGTTTGCTATCATGTCAGGGTTTTCATGAAAGGTGTCAGATTTACCTGACACCTTACGCCATCTCACCGAAGAAAACATGCACAGTTGGCCAGGGTACTGGAGCATGGCTCCACATCCCTTCTGGTGCCCTCCAAACCTCAAAGACTCTCTTCTTGCATGACTGCGCTGCAAAAAATGGTTATTAAAGCTTTTGGGCACCTTAATTTGACTGGGCGGTGTAGTACTTTGGCTCAGTTTGACAAGTGTCACTTAATGTCATACACCTAATACGAGCCAGTTTAGTACCATCTCTAGTGCGATAATTCGACTGTGATCTTCTCTGCGCGTTATCGCTGGCGAACATGCGTTACAGTGCCAGTCTACGAAGATATTATGATTCCGTTTCACTGAGGACGAACCCATCATTCTCTGCTGCAGTCTCGGCTGGCAGTCAGTCAGATACCTAAGCCCCAGTGACTTAACACGGATATTCTCAGTGTCAGCGTATGTTTAGAAGGGCCGCAGTGACATCATACATCTGAAAATTGCGTAGTAACGACTTTGATTGGAATTGCCACAGGTCTGTCACATGTGGTGGTCAATTTCTGCAGACTACTATCTGAGTTCTAGCCGAGCAAGCAAGTTCCGGTCAGCGCTGGGTGTACCTAGCTCTGTGTGCTGCGATTTGATTCCATTTGCAATCTGCAGCATATTGACCGCCGATGATTGGTACCAATTTTAGAACTAATCTAAGCGTGTTGAAGTCACTCGAGTGCACTCATAAACATGAGCACCACATGTGTTCGATGCATCGCCGTGTTAATAGTACATCTAGAGGTTAATGCTTTAGCCGAGCCAGATCCTGTTAGACACAACTGTTTTAAGTTATAGTTTAAAACTGGTTACGCTTTTTTGTAATTCATCAGTCGTATTATCATGATTTCTCTTGTCACAGTCATTGGCTTTTACACTATCTGTTGCGCTCACTGACGTGTAAATAAAGAAAAGATTGATGAAATAGTTCTGTACGCTGAGCTACCAGTTAGTTTTACAAGTTTTTGTTGTAAATGCTTTTAACATTTCTGCCATAGACCTAGAATAGGTTTAATACTTTACGGTGTTAAGCTATTAGTTTAAAGGTTTATGGTTATTAGCATCAGATACATTAAAATGAAATCACTTTTCTATTTGGGTAATTACTCTGTTTTCAACTAATTGATTTAGTATCAGGCCTCTTTTTTTTCTATGTTTGCTTGTATTAATGAGTTGTCCAGGACCGAAGAGGGAAATGACTTCCGAACTGCTATGATGAAAGCCTATTATAACTGCTAAATTCAATATTATTCAATGCAAGAATTCATGATAACGTCTTTCCTCTTATGCTTTTTGATTTCAAATTTTCTTTGCCAAGACCTTCCCGGGCATTCTAAACACGCTTTAGATCCGGGGGATACGCAGGCCATTCCATACGTCCAATATCTTCACTTTCCAATATGTCCTACAACTCAGTGGTTCTGTGTGGGCGGGAGTTGTCATTCATAAACAGATAGTCGGGACCTACCACGCCTCTAAACAGACGGACACGACCCAGAATGTCAATGGCGCTGTGCTGTAACTGAAGATATGCAGCCATTGCACATAATGCGTGCCTATACCATAACCTCTAGGCCATACCAATGACTTTCATGAACGTTCTGTGGTGTGTAACGGATTCTCCTCTCTCTCCACACTAACTGATGGCCATAATCACTTATCGCAGTGAAGTGGGATTCGTCAGAGAACATCACTCTGGACCACTGTTGCTGACCCCAACCAACATGCTCGCTACTCCAACGAACTCTTTCTCGGCGATTGTGTGGTTGAAGTTGGATGAATTTAGCAGGATTGCGAGAGTACAAACCAGCTTGATTTAATCACCATGAAATGATTCTGGTAGAGACACGTGTTCCGGAACAGTTGCAAGATTTGCGACGATCTGTCTAGCAGCGGGATGTCTGTTCCTTTTGCAACGGTCGCAGGTTCGAATCCTGCCTCGGACATGGATGTGTGTGAGGTCCTTAGGTTAGTTAGGTTTAAGTAGTTCTAAGTCCTAGGGGACTGATGAGCACAGATGTTAAGTCCCATAGTGCTCAGAGCCATTTTTTTTGTCTGTTCCTTTCCGCCATTAGGGCTACGTATCGATCCCGCTGTGGTTGGTGGTCTGTCTACGACCACCAGCATACTTCCACAAATCGTTTCCACCTTCAGAAGCCTATTTTAGTCACGAGATCACACTTTTGGACACACGGATTACTGTGGCCACAGTAGTGACACTTTGACTGGCTTCAAGCCGTCCAAACGCTCTTCCACAATCGTAAGCACTAAAATGATGTCTTGTAGACTTACTGCCGTACCACATGAAATGTCGCACTGATCGGTTCCATAATCACATCCGTCAAACGACGTACTGCATGAATCGTCAGATTCATACAGAGCGTTCGTGCACAGGCTTCGCTGCAGTTAATACCTCCCACCCTCTACATATCATTGGTCGGGTGTTCTGCAGCAGTTGTCGGTTGTTCCGTTGCAACTGAGAGTCGTTCCTAGGCAAGTGACAGTTGTTCCTTAGCAAATGTCGTGCAGTGTACGGGCGGTTACCAAAGGAAACCGAACTAATTTTATGGTGGCCAGAGCTTTTGTAGTACCGCGTATATCCGCTAGGAGCGCATAGAACGAACATTCCAGTGTGAATAAGCCGAGTACCGTCGCTGAAGAAGGTCAGAGCTAGTTTCGGCAGACTTTAGAGTGACAAATGTCTTGAGTGACTGTCGTTTTCGCAATGGCTGGTTTTCGTGAACAGCGTGCGTTGGTAAAATTCTGATTTTTATTCGGTGAATGTGGAACAGAAATTCCCGGAATGTTAGAAACGGAGTACAAGTACGATGCTATGGGGAAAATTCAAGTGTATAAGTGAAATGTCAACTGATGACAAACCTCATTCTAGTCGTCCTTTCACGGCCCGAACATATGAAAATGCTGCTGCCATTCTTGTAATCATCAACGAAGACGGACCATTGAAGAAATTGTGGAGCAGTCAGAAGTCACTTGGAGTGCAGTGCAGCGAATTTTGACAGAATATTTGGGAATAAAAGGGATGGCCGCCAAATTCGTACCACGACCCCTGACTGCGGAATAAAAAACAAGATCGCATGGAAACATGCTCTGCTTTGAGAGAAGAGTCCCGAAATGACCCAAACTTTTCTCAAAAACTACCATAGTTGACGAAACTTTGTGCTATGCTTATGATCCTCAATCAAAGCAACAAGCAAACCAGTAGAAGACTTCAAGTTCGCACGCCCCAAGAAAGTCCGCCAGGAGTAATCAGACATTAAACCAATGCTGATTTGTTTTGACGATGTGATCGGAGTCGTTAATTCAGAGTTTGTTCCGCAGGGTCAGACAGTTAGCCAGGCTTCCTACTTGGAATTACTGAGAAGAGTGCGCAATATGCAGCGGAAGCGGCCTGATTTGTGGCAGGCGAGTGACTGATTTTTCCATCATGACAATGTCCCTGCTCACACAACCCTGTCTGTACTATAGTTCTTGACCAAAAATGATGTGACCCATGTTCCTCAGCCCCTCCCCCCAAGCCGGCCGCGGTGGCCGAGCGGTTCTAGGCGCTTCAGTCCGGAACCGCGCGACTGCTACGGTCGCAGGTACGAATCCTGCCTCGGGGATGGATGTGTGTGATGTCCTTAGGTTAGTTAGGTTTAAGTAGTTCTAAGTTCTAGGTGACTGATGACCTCAGATGTCAAGTCCCATAGTGCTCAGAGCCATTTGAACCATTTGGAACCCTACCCCCAAAATCACGCAACCATACCCCTTGCGACTTTCTTTCCTTTTGTTTTCTTTGATTGAAAAGAGTCTTGAAAGGAAAGCGTTTTGCTGATGCAGAGGTGAAGAAAAAACTGACGGAGGCTCTGCCAAGCGTCACAAAAGATGAATATAAAAACTTTTTTTGAAGAAAGGAGCCAGCCGGATCTCGCGTCCGTCGGCCGTCGTAATTTAATATATTATGTTGATTGTTGCCGACTTACGTGGTGGGCCTTAATAAAAATTATATTTCATTTTATTTTCATTTACAATTAAATCCTTTCGTGAACTCCTTTTTAACGATATTAATCTTAAATTATTTGTTATGTTAATGAATGTTAGACTCGCTGAATCTTAAAACATGAGCATATAAGTTGAACAATGGAATAAACTTTTCATATTAATTTCCTCGGCTAGTCAGTTCACTTTAAAGAAAAAAATGTTTAGTTGTTAATTACAATTACGGCCCACACACGCGCGAGAGTAATTTTTCTTACCTCCGTTAACCATTGCATTGTAGTCGGAGTCCTGGCTCCGGCTCTCGGCTGTTGTACTGAAAATAAGAATCTTAAAGCTACGTATTTTCTGCAACGTCGGGCGGCTGTGGAGAAAAATGTGTATTATGTTAATAGCGGGCAAGTTTTTCGCTTCCGCTAATTTTTTATAAGTTAATATCGCCACGTAATGGCGTCGTTGGCTGCATCGGCCGCTGCAATTGTTGAACTGTAAATTACTCGAATGCAGGTTAATTCAAAGGAAGGCGGATAAGAAATCGGGATCACCTCTTACAAATTAAAAGTGCACAATAATATTACATCAATGAATTATCTGCTTAATTAGTACAAATATGCTTACATTTGCCAGCACTCGCAAGATGTCCGTCTACACACAACCAAGACAAGAGAAGAAGTGAAGACGACTAAAAAATAACAAAAGAGCGTATCTTGTCGTCTCTTTAGATCATTTTGTTATATTTCTTTGCACTCGAAACTTAAACAGAGAAATTATTATTTTACGGGTACATGATAAACATATATTATTCAATTTTTAAATATCTCTTCTTTATAAATACTGTTTTTTAAGTCTTGTCGTATTATTTCACTGGGGAAGCTATACGAAGTGGCCGAGCGGTTCTAGGCGCTACATTCTGGAACCGAGCGACCGTTACAGTCGCAGGTCCGAATCCTGCCTCGAGGATGGATGTGTGTGCTGTCCTTAGGTTAGTTAGGTTTAAGTAGTTCTAAGTTCTAGGGGACTGATGACCTCACAAGTGAAGTCCCATAGTGCTCAGAGCCATTTGAACCATTTGAAGAAAGAAAGATTAGTCAAGTGTGTGGTGTCACAGCCAGACACCACACTTACTAGGTGGTAGCCTTTAAATCGGCCGCGGTCCGTTGGTATACGTCGTACCCGCGTGTCGCCACTATCAGTGGTTGTAGACCGAGCGCCGCCACACGGCAGGTCTAGAGAGACTTCGTAGCACTCGCCCCAGTGGTACAACCGACTTTGCTAGCGATGGTTCACTGACAAAATACGCTCTCAGTTGCCGAGACGATAGTTAGCATAGCCTTCAGCTACGTCATTTGCTACGACCTAGCAAGGCGCCATTACCAGTTACTATTGATGCTGTAAAACATACCTCACGCCAGCCTGCGTGAGCTAAAACGCGTGCCTTTCAGCTTCCTCTCATACCAGTGTTGGCTCTCCTCCCAATCCACAACAAAGTGTATTCGTGCAAGAGAAGAGTATTTTCAAGAAGACTGAAGCTTTGTGCTTCAAATGTGAATTAGTAAGTTAAAAATGTTCGGTTTCTTTTGGGTACCCCGTCGTAGTTGTGAGAGGAATAGCAGCTTACAAGGAGTGTTAGGGACTGCTAATTAATAAAAATAGTAGGGAACTATATTACTCTACGCCGTCACGTAATTAGGAGCACTAGAAAATGGACTTATTTTAATGATCGAGTGTAACCGACGCACCACGGTTATCGATGTTATTATTCGGATATATAAACTTTGGCAGTGTAGGAGATACAGTAGTAGCCGCGTCTGGCAGTGTCCGAATAGCTTGCTTACTCGTCCCGCCGAAGGAGGAGGCTGTGGCCCCCTGGCGTCACGTACGCGGCAAATCGCCTCTCGGCAACTGCGCACTCACGTGCCGCCACTGCCAAACACAACAAGCAGCCACACAGCGGGACCTGGCTACTAGGCAGCCCGCCACACAACCTCTCTCCTTACGCAGCGTGTAACGGGCTAAGTGCGGATATCATTATACAGAGGGGTCCAAAAAATGTATCCACTGTTTAAAAGTCCGTAACTTGCAAACTAATTGACGGAGTTGTCTACTTTTTGGTGAAAGTGTAGCTTAAAGTCCAACTTAAAGATATCACTGTAGGAGTTCGAAATGGTCACCATTAACATCCACTCACAAACGATGCCGCCGAACTGCAGCACGAACTACTGACTGCAACTTGTTCACTTGGAAATTTGCTCATGAATGTACGATGGATTCTCGAAGTTCATCCAATGTGCGTGGCTTTTATCGATAAACGACGTCCTTTTATGTTCCCCACAGGTAAAAGTCCAGAGGAGTTAAGTCTGGGGAACGTGGTGGGTACTCCACAGCACCTCTATGGCCTATCTATCTTCCTGGTAGATTTTCGTCGAGATAAAACATAACACGATTTTGGTAGTGGGCTGGAGCACCATTTTGTTGAAAGTAAACTCTTCCGCCTCCATACAAGTCTCGGGTGGCAGGTGTTGTGTACATAGTTCTGCAGAGTCAGCGCGTACACAACTTTCCCACTAGAGCGCGCCCCGCTAAGCACCATAGCGCAGGCGCAGCGCTCATCTGACTCCGCACTACGAGATGGCGCTGCCTTAGAGATGGACCAAATTTTGCTTCCGCCGATCCACGTATTAATATGTAACGCAGCCAATGAGATTGCTGCTAACGTAGAACCTTTTCTCCTTGCAGATCACACTCGTGCAGTGATACCTGAACGCACGAGGTATTATAACGAGTGTACAGACCTCCGATTAGTCAGTCTGCATTTGTCTGCACCAGTCTGTACCAGTCTGCATTAGTCTGTACCAGTCTGCATTAATCTGTACCAGTCTGTACCAGTCTGCATTAGTCTGTACCAGTCTAAAGTCAAGTTTCAGTCTGCGCCTAAGAAGATCAACACATTCCTGTACATAGCCATGAAGAAAAATGTATAGACACTTTGTCAAGTATCAGAGATATGTGAGAATAAGATTAACATACCAAGACCAAAGGAACTTCAGATTGTCAATTGTAAATAGCATCCAGAATCAAGTTACGTAAGGTTTATGCTTGTTACTATTTTAATAAATGTGTGTGAAAATTAATTAAGTTCTTTTTAAAATTGGTCACCGTCAATCTGCTACTCTACGCATGCAAGTGGCATTTCTATCATCTGATCTAATGGCAGAAGATAAACACGCCACGATAAGACCACGAGACATATTGCTGACACTCGCCTACTTCGTTAGAGCGACAATCAAATAATCTGATGGTGTGTGTACCGAAGGTCTTACAGTACGCACACCACAGCAGGTAAACTGGAAGTCTGAAGCTTCTGAAGGTACACCTCACCGGTAACTGTGCCGTCAAAGAAGAATGGCCCAATCAAGCCCCGGTAAGACAACCCACACCACACATTTACACCTGGCAAATTCACGGCTTCGTCTAAATGGACGTTCGGATTTCGGCGGCCCAGTAGATGCAATTGTGGCGATTTACTGCACCACTGAGTTTGAACTGTGCCTCATCAGACCACATAATCATCTCTGCAAACTCTTCATCGTTGTGCACCATGTTAGTAAACCACTCGCAGTACTCCATTCTACGATCTGGGTCGTCCTCGTTCACTGCGTGTAGCAATCGTGAGATGTAGCACTTCAACTTTGCTGTCTTCAGAATTCGCCGAACACTTGAGCGACTCACTCTAGTTTCACGGGCACACTGTCTCACAGACTTCTGTGGTGAGCGAGTGAATTGTTGTATAACACACGACGGGAGTTAGCTGGACTTGTTACTGTTACAGGTCGTCCAGATCGTTGTTTGTGTACATCTTTAACACAGCCTTCGGCTTCAAATTTGTCTCGAATGAGACGAATCGTTAAACGTGTCGGTGGCTCTGTTTGATACTCATTTCGCCATTACCGTTGAACCTCATTAATGTTTTCATACTTAAAATACCACTTCAAAACTGACTTCCTTTCATCGAATGTAAGCCTTGCGCCAGCCATGTTTACTCGAGTAACTAGGTGCAACTAAGAACAAAACACTAACTATCTGGCGACTGTCATCTGACAAAACAAAACAACGCAATACAACGCTTGTGTGGCGATTGCCGGAACTACAAACTATTACACTACCAAAGATGAGACAAATCCGTCAATTAGTTTGCCTTTTATGGACTTTTAAACAGTGGATACATTTTTTGGACCGATCTGTGTGTGGCATCTTAATATGTACACATATCAGAGCATTGCTTGTTTCTTGACTGCATCGAATTGTCTTGCTACATACAAGTCAGAAACTTTACGACCTGAAGTTTTCTTCTTGGACGTAACTGTGCCACTAAGTGGACTACGCATGTCAATGCAGACTAACGGTATTGCGTTCACCTGTCCACACTTCCAACACCTGACGTGCTGTTACGAGGTAAATGAGCATTAATGACTTGCTCTTGCTACATTTATTTGGGGGTAGTAACCAACCTAAAAAATACTACTCCTAATAGCTATAATAATTAATCTGCAAATGATGTAAATATAGTTGTAATGTTGTTGAAGTACGTCATCAATCACCAATAGAAATATCTGCGCTTTTACTCGTTACACCCGGTACAGAGATAGGCAAATTCGTTGGGAACTACTGCATTGGTGATCGTCCCTTTTTGTGAACCGTCCATTTTACTCGTTCACAAATCTTTTTCTTTAATCTGATGGGGCATGTTATATTTTACATTAATTTCAAGACAAAAGTCGACTAAGGGCAAGTATACTTTTGCATGATAAACTGATTGATTGCCTGATGTACAAAGGTTGTTTACTTCGATTTGCTTTGTTGAATTGAATTCATCAGCACAGACTGCAACATTAGTCGACTGATGTGACAGGCCAGCGACCGCAAGCCAGGTTGAGAGAGGCTAGAGGCTGAACGAGAGTACGGATTGTGGAACCTGTTTACGACCTATCACGGACCATCACAGCCGTCGTTCACTTTCGAGGCAAACTTTTAGTCGCAGCAAGTACAGTGTCTCCGTTTTCGGTGCATTTATAGAAAATAATGTACATGGTGTTTGTTTTAATGTGAGACAATTGAATATGTCGCAAACGGCGCATTTTGCGAAAAGAAATTTTCTGAGTGAAAAGATAACATTAGTAAAGGGAACATCTGTCTGTGTCTGTCTGTGCTACAACTGGCCACCTCCTAACCACGACTCCTGCGTGGGGGGAGGGGGAGGTCAACTTCGTATTTTCAGGGAACCCTCCCTCCCCCCCCCCTTTTATTGCGTATTCCATTCTACGCCAAAAAGTACGTACGGTGTATTAAAAGCATTGTTT
This sequence comes from Schistocerca cancellata, assembly GCF_023864275.1. Classification (NCBI taxonomy): domain Eukaryota; kingdom Metazoa; phylum Arthropoda; class Insecta; order Orthoptera; family Acrididae; genus Schistocerca; species Schistocerca cancellata. Next base: position 207,886,212 of record NC_064627.1, read on the forward strand.
TCCACGGGGCTGTAATCGACGAACATCATGTGAGCCTGTTTATTCGATTAACAACTGACATATTTGATTCTCCATTTGCTTTACGTTGTAAATATAAACCTTTGTGTTCTAAAGGTTTATTTAGCCTTGCAAATTTGATTGTACTGTGTAAAATGATTAACCGTTTCAATTTCTGGTTAGAAATTACGTTCAACGTGATTCAGAAACAACGAAGTGGGTGTAATAGTCTTCTTTCCATCGATATGCTTGATATCGACGAGTCCCCTGGCCGTCACCATTGGGGTGCTTGATTTGGGATTCTTCTTGCCTCTCACCACTGGGATGCTTGATTTCAGCGAGTATCCACGGTATGTGCTCCTGTGATTATCAATTCATGGACATTTTATATTATTACAATGGTTTGGTTTGTAAAAGTTTCCTTTTTAGGTGAAAAGGGAAGCGTTATTTTTATATTTTTATTGAACATAGAGGAACGTTTACACTGAGCAGCGAAAACCTTTTATCTGCCTGCTTAATAACTTGTTTGCCCGTCTTTGGAACGAAATACATCAGTATGAGGAATCCGACAGTGTGTTGGTCGATTAGTGGTGGTACTCGTATGTGGTATTACAATTCTACGCACAGGTCAAGTAATTCATACTCTGAAGAGCGAAATAAACTGGTACACCTGCCTAATATCGTGTAGGACCCGCGGGAGCACGCGGAAGTGCCGCAAAACGACGTGGCACGTCCGAAGTAGTGCTGGAGGGAACACACACCATGAATCCTGCAGGGCTTTCCATAATTCCGTAGGAATACGAGGGGGTGGAGATCTGTTCTGAAACAAGTTGCAAGGCATCCCCAGGTATAGTCAATTATGTTAATGTCTGGGGAGTTTGGTGGCCATTGGAAGCGTTTAAACTCGGAAGTGTGTTCCTGCAGCCCCTCTGTAGCAATTCAGGATGTGTGGGGTGTCTCATTGTCCTGCTAGAATTTCCCATGTCCGTCGGAATGCACAATGGACATGAATGGGTGAGGGTATCAGACAGGATGCTTACGTAGGGTCAACTGTCAGACTCGCATCTAGATGAATTACGGCTGCCATAACACTCCAACTGCACGCTCCCCACGTCATTAAAGAGCCTCCACCAGTTTGAACAGTCCCCTGCTAACATGTAGGGTCATTGGATTCATGAGGTTCTCTCCATAGCCGTACACGTCCATCCGTTCGATAGAATTTGAAACAAGACTCCTCTGACCAGGCAACATGTTTCCATACATCAACAGTCCAATGTCGGTGTTGACGGGCCCAGGCGAGGCGTAAAGCTTTGTGTCGTGCAGGGTACACGAGTTGGCCTTCGGCTCTGAAAGCCCATATCGATTATGTTTCGTTGAATGGTTCGCATGCTGACACCTGCTGATGGCCCAGCATTGAAATCTGCAGCAATTTGCCGAAGGGTTGCACTTCTGTCACGTTGAACGAATCTCTCCAGTCGTTGGTCCCGTTCTTGCAGGATGTTTTTCCTGGCACAGAGATGTTGGAGATTTGAAGTTTTACCGGATCCCTGATATTCACGATATATTCGTTAAATGGTCGCATGGGAAAATACCCATTTCATCGATACCTCGGAGATGCTGTGTCGCGTCGCTCGTGCGCCGACTACAACACCACGTTCAAACTCACTTAAATCTTGAAAACCTGCCATTGTAGCAGCTGTAACCTATCAAACAACTGCGCCAGACACTTGTCTTTTATAGGCGTTGCCGTCCGCAGCACCGTATTCTGCCTGTTTACGTTTCTCTGTATTTGAATATGTATGCTTGTACCAGTTTCTTTGGCGCTTCAGTGTACAAATAAACGCTACATTCCCATGATACAAGGACCAGACAGCCCAGCTTACTCCGCGACGGAGAAGGCAGACCTTATGGCCACAACGCTTGCAGCCTCTTTGATGCCGAATCTGGCTCCCTCAGATCCAGTATTCACACTTGAAACGGACCAGGAGGTTACACGACTTGTAGCCCAGTCCTCGCGCAACGAAAGTAGACGCACTAACACAAACGAAATCACATAGGCTATCAAGCACACCAACGCTAGGAAAGCCCCTGGGCCTGATAGCATTCAAAACCATGTCCTCCAGGAGCTCACGGATAAAGCCGAAGAATACATTACACACTTAACGAATGCCATCCTAAAACACCAACACTTCCCTGAATTTTGGAAGGCGGCCATGGCCCTGATGTTCAGGAAGCCAGGTAAAGACCACTCCCTCCCACAAAATTACCGACCCATCAGTCAGCTGTGTTCGCTCAGCAAGATTGTTGAGAAGGTAATATTAAAACGTGTCACTAGGCACTGTATGGCCAATGACCGGAGCAATTCGGCTTTAGGAATCACCACTCGACGACACAACAACTCATCCGCGTAGTCGAACATACAACGCACGATTACAACGTGAACAAAGCCACAGGGGCCGTGTTCCTGGACATCGAAAAAGCTTTCGACCATCTCTGGCACAACGGCCTCATACGCAAACTAAGCGAAGCTGGTTTCCCGGACGGACTCGTACGTCTCATACACTCGTATCAGGTGTTCCAACAATAACGTGCAGGATAAACAATCAACACAACATGGTTTCCAAGGTGGAGTACCCCAAGGAAGCATCCTAAGGCCCATCTTTTTCAACCTGTACATTAACGACTTCCCAGCAATACAAAACACGACGTTAGCCATGTACGCGGATGACACCGCCATCCTTGCGCAAGATTGGAAACCGTCGAACATTAATTCATGAATACAGACAGCACACAGAAGAGCCCAGCATTGGCTGGAGCGATGGCGTATTAAAGTAAAAGTCGAAAAGTGCGAAGCAGTTCTGTTTACAAGCAGACCGAAAGTACTGCCCAAACATCAACACATTAGACAGGTAACACTACATATACGTCCAATACGTTTCCGAGAGAAAGTCAGATACCTAGTGTGACGTCAGCGCCATTTGTTTCGTTATATACAAAAAAAAACATATGTATTAAAGGACAAGTTCAGTGTTCTGCTCTTGGGTGATTTTAATGCCAGGATTGGAAATCGAACAGAAGGGTGTGAAAAGGTTATGGGTAAATTTGGAAAGAATATGGGGGCCAACAGGAACGGGAAACAACTCTTGGATTTCTGTGCCAGTATGGGCTTAGTAATCACAAACTCCTTTTTTAAACATAAGAACATTCACCGGTATACTTGGGAAGGCAGGGGAACCAGATCTGTCATTGACTATATAATAACAGATCAGGAATTCAGGAAGGCTGTGAGGGACACACGTGTATTCAGGGGATTCTTTGATGACACTGATCATTATTTAATCTGCAGTGAAATTGGGATTGTGAGGCCGAAAGTGCAGGAGGTCAGGTCCGTATGTAGGAGGATAAGAGTGGAGAAACTTCAGGATAAGGAAATCAGGCACAAGTACATAACAGCGATCTCAGAAAGGTACCAGTTAGTTGAATGTAGTCAATTACAGTCATTGGAAAAGGAATGGACAAGGTACAGGGACACAGTACTAGAAGTGGCTAAAGAATGTCTTGGAACAGTAGTGTGTAAAAGTAGGATGAAGCAAACAGCTTGGTGGAATGATACAGTCAAGGCAGCGTGTAAAAGGAAAAAGAAGGCGTATCAAAAATGGCTACATACCAGAACTCAGGTAGACAGAGAAAGTTATGTTGAAGAAAGAAACAAAGCCAAACAGATAATTGCAGCATACAAGAAGAAATCTTGGGAAGACCTTGGAAACAGGTTGGAGACTTTGGGTCAAGCTGCTGGAAAACCATTCTGGAGTGTAATTAGCAGTCTTAGAAGGGGCGGTAAGAAGGAAATGACAAGTATTTTGGACAGGTCAGGAAAACTGCTGGTGAATCCTGTGGATTCCTTGGGCAGATGGAGGGAATATTTTTACAGTTGCTCAATGTAGGTGAAAATTCGATCAGTAATGTTTCAGATTTCGAGGTAGAATGGGATAGGAATGATGATGGAAATAGGATCACATTTGAAGAAGTGGAGAAAATGGTCAATAGATTGCAGTGCAATAAAGCAGCTCGGGTGGATGAAATTAAGTCGGAACTCATCAAATACAATGGAATGTCAGGTCTTAAATGGCTACACAGGATAATTGAAATGGCCTGGGAGTCGGGACAGGTTCCACCAGACTGGACAAAAGCAGTAATCACACCAATCTTTAAACATGGAAACAGAAAAGTTTGTAACAACTGCAGGGGTATCTCTTTAATCAGTGTTGTGGGTAAAATCTTCTCAGGTATTGTTGAAAGGAAAGTGCGAGTATTAGTTGAGAACCAACTGGATGAAAATCAATGTGGGTTTAGGCCTCTTAGAGGTTGTCAGGACCAGATCTTTGTTGTTGTTGTTGTGATCTTCAGTCCTGAGACTGGTTTGATGCAGCTCTCCATGCTACTCTGTCCTGTGCAAGCTTCTTCATCTCCCAGTATCTACTGCAACCTACATCCTTGACCAGATCTTTAGCTTACAGCAAATAATGGAGAAGTGTTACGAGTGGAACAGGGAATTGTATCTATACTTTATAGATCTAGAAAAGGCATATTACCGGGTTCCTAGGAGGAAGTTATTGTCTGTTCTACGAGATTATGGAATAGGAGGCAAACTTTTGCAAGCAATTAAAGGTCTTTACATGGATACTCAGGCAGCAGTTAGAGTTGACGGTAAATTGAGTTCATGGTTCAGAGTAGTTTCAGGGGTAAGACAAGGCTGCAACCTGTCTCCACTGTTGTTCATATTATTTATGGATCATATGTTGAAAACAATAGACTGGCTGGGTGAGATTAAGATATGTGAACACAAAATAAGCAGTCTTGCATATGCGGATGACTTAGTTGTGATGGCAGATTCGATTGAAAGTTTGCAAAGTAATATTTCAGAGCTAGATCAGAAATGTAAGGACTATGGTATGAAGATTAGCATCTCCAAAACGAAAGTAATGTCAGTGGTAAAGAGATATAAACGGATTGAGTGCCAAATAAGAAGAACAAAGTTAGAACAGATGGACGGTTTCAAGTACTTAGGATGCATATTCTCACAGGATGGCAACATAGTGAAAGAACTGGAAGCGAGGTGTAGCAAAGCTAATGCAGTGAGCGCTCAGCTACGATCTACTCTCTTCTGCAAGAAGGAAGTCAGTACCAAGACTAAGTTATCTGTGCACCGTTCAATCTTTCGACCAACTTTGTTGTATGGGAGCGAAAGCTGGGTGGATTCAGGTTACCTTATCAACGAGGTTGAGGTTACGGATATGAAAGTAGCTAGGATGATTGCAGGTACTAGTAGATGGGAACAATGGCAGGAGGGTGTCCACAATGAGGAAATCAAAGAAAAACTGGGAATGAACTCTATAGATGTAGCAGTCAGGGCGAACAGGCTTAGATGGTGGGGTCATGTTACACGCATGGGAGAAGCAAGGTTACCCAAGAGACTCATGGGTTCAGCAGTAGAGGGTAGGAGGAGTCGGGGCAGACCAAGGAGTAGGTACCTGGATTCGGTTAAGAATGATTTTGAAGTAATAGGCTTAACATCAGAAAAGGCACCAATGTTAGCACTGAATAGGGGATCATGGAGGAATTTTATAAGGGGGACTATGCTCCAGACTGAACGCTGAAAGGCATAACCAGACTTAAATGATGATGATGATATATTTTATATATTACTATTAGAAAGAAATTCATTTTGTGATCAAAATAGTTTATTTTAGCATAATACAGAATGACTTACAAAAAATATGTGTAGCCGCTCAATGGCTGCCTTCCGTATCGCAAAACAAAACGGTGTGTGTCCCATAAAATACGTCCTTCCTCCTCGGCCGTACAATCGCGTCTCTTTCGATCCTTTTTTATTTTCATAGACATTAAATAAAGAGGCTACTCTTAAATTATCGCTGCATATCAGTTGTTTCAAGAACATTAACTGTATCTGTTATACTAATTATATTCATAAAATACGTTAACTGCGGTTTACAACCGATAAAAATGTCCATTTATGTGACGTACCGTCACACAAGGTGTCTGGCTGGACCGGAAACTTACATAGGGGGACCACATCGAGTACGTTGCCAACAGAGCGCACGCGAGGCTCAAACAGCTCTACCCAATGCTCAACAGGGAAAGCACACTGAATAGAAGGGTGTCGAGGTGCATATACATGATACTGATTAGACATCTGATGACGTACGCAGCTCCCGTCTGGGGATATGCAGCTCCTAAACGACTGCGTCGCCTGCAGATGATACAGAACAAAGTGATACGAATTATTAGCAACGCTCCACGCTACACGCGCACCGTGGATCATCACCAAGAATACCGCTTTGAAACCCTCAAGGAAGTATTCAAAAAACACGCCAGACGATTATACAGGAACTCGAGACACTCGAACAATTCTTTCATCCTCACTCTGGGAAACTACGATCACAACCATAGGTGGAAGCACAGGCGGCCAAAGACACTACTAGCTATGGCATAGCCATCTATGGTAAACTAACATACACCAACAAGCGCCAAACGTCGGGAAGCCCCTGCATACCTTCAACACTGACTGGTAATTACCAGCTGCTATTAGAGCCGACCAACAGGCCACAGCAGGGACATGGACGAGCTCGCCCACTGACCCACAAACAATTCGCCAACATCACCCTACACTGTGGATCCGATATATGACCTGTCGGACACAAAAACGATGATAAACCTAACTGTTGCAGGTTGCTGACGCTGAACGAGAGACCAACACCGGCAGTCAGCGGTAGCCGCAGAACAACACCACCGCACAACGTCAAAGGTATCTACATGCATGATACCCACTAGTAACAAAGCCTACCCTTGCACGACCTATCGCAGGCAGCAAGATATCCGCTAGTGCTCTTACCACGCGACCTAACTATCGCAGAGGTCTTTTTTTCCCTTGGCTCTTGCCTTGGCACTTTTTTTCCTCTACCCCTCAAACCGCTACCCTTCGTTCGACTTCGACCCAATGTATCTCCAGATGAGCGCGTATTAATAGTTAACCTTAACCAACGCACGTAAACATCGCAGTACCCACATCCTCCGACACCTCACTGTAGTGAAAATTAACTCGTATGCAGAGATGGCAGTAGACCTTTTGAGTTGGCCATCATGCCGTTGTGGGCATGGACGGACTACACCACGGGTTTTTGTTTTGTTATGTGTACGCGGCGATGGCGCCAGGTAGCGACCCAGAGGGGTTCCATAGGATCTGTTTCAGGCGAATTTGGTCACCGTGACATCAACTTGAGTTGACTATAATGGTCCTCTAACCACTGTAACGAGGTTCTGGCTCCGAGACACGGACAATTATACTGCTGAAAGATGATGACATAGTGGTTGGGGAAAACATCAAGCACGAAGGGATGCAGGTGGTTCGCAACTGTCAGCGTGTCTTCAGTTACCACCACAGGTCCCATACAAGAGCAGGAGAATGTCTCTCATAACATAATACTGCTCCCAGCAGCCTGCTTATGAGGGGTGTTGCACGTTTCGTGCCGCCGTTCAGCTCGATGACGGCGTTTGTGGAGATCACCACCGACCTGGATTAGCAAAAATGTGGTTCACACAAAGAGCCGACACGTGTCCATTGATCGACGGTCGAATTCCGATGGCCCTGTGCCGACTGAAATTGGAACAGACGACGCCGTTAGGCCAACATGTGAAACCGCATGAGTGATCTGCTGCTGAGTTCCATGTTCAACAATATACGATGAACGGTGTGCTCAGAAACGCTTGTGCGTGCACTAGCATTGTGCTCTTTTGGTAGAGATGCCACAGATCTGTCCTATTTTACAGAGCAGACGAGCCTCCGAACCCGATGTTCTGTGGGTAGTCGTGGACGTCCTACCATTTAGCACGTAGTGGTAGTTTCACTGTCCTTCTACCTCTTTCCGTTGATGCTCACATGAACATTCCACTCGTTCGTAGGCTCTGCGTAATAATAATCTGCCCTTTATCAAAGTCGTTTATCGCACTGTATTTCCCCATTTGCAGCTCATATCTTCGCTCGAGTGATCGCCCGTCCATGTGTGCTCCGCTTACATACTTTTGTTACCGTGTTACGTGCCGCAACGCCACCAGGTCGGATACAAATTTGCGGGGGGCAGTGGTCTAAATGTTTTGGCTTATCAGTGTACGCCTTCCTGCGTAGTTATGTACTCAGCTCAATTCTGGTTATCATTTGTTATTGTTTGTAGTCTCTTTTCTGATGTAGACTAATCAACATTCATGCTCATAAAGTAAGGGTAATGCTGATACATGGTGAAACAGCGCTCTGGTGGGCGGTTTGCGGATTTAAATCACCTCGGGGTATGACCATGCGGTGCATTTGACCTGCGGTCATCACACGGTGGCGCTGTCAGCAGTCCACGTACGCAGAGGTGTGTTGGTTCATGTCAGAATAAGGTGCAGGCGTTTTCAGACGTGCTAATGGTGACTGTGTGTTGAAAATGGCTCAAAGAATACATATTGATGACGTTATGAGGGGTAGAATACTAGAGCGACTGGAAGCTGGTCAAACACAGCAGGTCGTAGCACGGGCCCTCCGTGTGCCACAAAGTGAGATCTGAAGGTTATGGCAACGAGTCCAGACTATACTTGGACTCGTCCATGAACATGACCTGGGACCACTGTTCCAATGACCATGTACTGTGTTCTTGACACCAGGCTTTACGTGCTCTCCTGTGATCAGGTGTCAGTGGAATTCACCTTGCAGGTCTCCGGGCGAACAAACCGTGTCCAGGCGCTACAGTACGGGACGTCCACAGTGTACAACATCACAAGAAGACCGATATGTCACTATCAGTGCCTGAAGAGGGCCACGCGACCTTACCACAGCCACTGGAACAGTTGTCTCCAGACACACAGTCTACAGACGACTGAACAAACATGGTTTATTCGCCCGGAGACCTGCAAGGTGCATTCCACTGACCCCTGATCACAGGAGAGCACGTAAAGCCTGGTGTCAAGAACACAGTACATGGTCATTGGAACAGTGGTCCCAGGTTATGTTCATGGACGAGTCCAAGTATAGTCTGAACAGTGATTCTCGCAGAGTTTTCATCTGGCGTGAACCAATAACCAGATACCAACCCCTTAATGAACTGTATGGAGGTCGTGGTTTGATGGTCTGGGGTGGGATTATGATTGGTGCACGTGCACCCCTGAATGTCTTTGACAGAGGAACTGTAACACGTCAGGTGTATCGGGACGTCATTTTGCACCAGTATGTCCGCCTTTTAAGGGGTGGAGTGGGTCCCACCTTCCTCCTGATGGATGATAACGCACGGCCCCACCGAGCTGCCATCGTAGAAGAGTACCTTGAAACAGAAAATAGGCGAATGGAGTGTCCTGCCTGTTCTCCACACCTAACCCCATACAGCACGTCTGGGATGCTCTCGGTCGACTTATCACTGCATGTCTTCCAACCCCAAGGACACTTCAGGAGCTCCGACAGGCACTGGTGCAAGAATGGGAGGCTATACCCCAGCAGCTGCTCGAGCATCTGATCCAGAGAATGCCAACACGTTGTGCGGCTTGCGTGTGCTTGGTGATCATATCCCATATTGATGTCGGGGTACATGCGCAGGAAACAGTGGCGTTCTTTAGCACATGTGTTTCGGGAGGGTTTTCTCAACTTATCACCAATAGCGTGGACTTACAGATCTGTGTCTTGTGTGTTCCCTATGTGCCTATGCTGTTAGCGCCAGTTTTGTGTAGTGCGACGTTGTGTGGCACCACATTCTGCAATTATCCTTAATTTATGAACATGAGTGTATATGCGTCAAATTTAGTTTTAAAGATGGTAGGAATACTAGATATGTCAGGCTAACGAGGCCAGTGTAACCAACAGGAGGCCGTTTGGGTTCTGGACGGATTGCGCTTTTAACGCTATTTTCAGTGTGCCCAGTTTGATAGTGCACGCAGGTCAGCTATGAGATTCTTGATAGTTCTCTTCAGGGTGATTGGTTTTGCACCTAACATATCGGGGGTCATCAGAATACATGCGTTATTGGCAACGGGACAGAACTTATGACACGTCTACGTTGTAAGGGGAACACCTGATACGAACTATTTCCATTGTAGCCTTGGGGTCCCAGACATAACGCAATGTTGGTGAGACTTCCGGCTTAAGCGATGCTATTATAGTACACCTGGTGAGAAACTTATGCAGCGAAGATTGGGAAGTACAATATCGAAATACGAAATGTCAAAAAGGCTGCTAAAATTTAAAAGAAGTATATGTAGATGCCTCTTGTTGGTTCATGGATAGCTTCAGGTCGTCTATTACTTTTACTAAAGCAGATGTACTACAACGTTTGAACAAATCTGGTATTCGTGGACCATATATTCCAAAGCATTGGACAATGTCAGAATAACACAAACGAAGCGGCAGTCGGAGGGTACTGTGGCAGCGTCTTTCTTAGGTAGTGGTTTGCAAGTCCTTGATTCCAGGCCGTAGGAAAACCTTGAAGCCTAGGAGTGATTGAAGATATCTGTTAGTATGTGCAGCAGAGAGTCAATAATAAGCTTCATCAATTGGTTTTGTGATGTCAGTGTGTCAAGCAGATGCTGATCTCATAAGCATGATGGGGTTTTGAAACACCCATGTTAGTATGTGGTGTAGCCTCCAAGATCGGCATCCAGTCGATCGTACAGATGGCAAATACTGTCCTGGAGTACCTTATACGATGCATGCTCCACGGTTGCAAGAGTTGCTTGTAGACAAGTAGCACGAGTCACTTCTCGTCCCGTCATATCCCACAAGTGCTCGATTGGAGACAAGTCAGGAGATTGTGCTGGTGAGGGACACTGCTGCAGGCGTTGCAGAGCGTGTGGAGTTTCATGGGCAAGCATTACCTTCCTGTTACAATAACTCAAAAGAACGGGTCTAACAACATTCTGCACGCTGAGCGCTGGTTAGCGTCCCCTCCAGGAACACCAAAGATGAACGAGGGTTGTAGTTTATCGCACCCTCTACCATAAGGCCTGGGACAGGGCAAATGTGTCTTGGACGAACGCACTTAACGAGACAGCGCTCACCTGGTCCAGGTCGTAAGCGCAAATTTCCATCACTTGAGTGAAGGCAGAATTTTCTTTCATCGCTGAAGACCATGGTGCGCCGTGCCATCTTCCAAGTGACCCTCTGACAGCTCCAGTTGAGCCGGACACGGCGATGGTGTGGTGTGATTGGAAGATAGGATAGAAGTGTGCGTGCCCACAGTCCCGCTGCTAATAACCGGTTCGCAACAGTTCGTGTTGACACGTCTGGGATCACAAGCCCTCTTATCTGTGCTGTGGTAGCTGTAGGATCCGCCACTACTGCCCTTACAATATGACGATCCTGGCGGGCACCTGTGCTGCGTGGACGTCCAGAACCTCCTCTACACTTGTGAGAATGTAGACTTGAGCACTGATACCAACATTGTTGCACAACCGACCAGCAACGGCAAGCTGTGTGGCAATTTCTGAAAGGACCATCTCGCCACTCGCAAGGCCACAATTTGACCCCTTTTCAGACTTGCTCACTTGGCTGTGTGAAGCGTGAGTACGCCTCACTGCCATGGTTACCTCCTTGCTTTACACGTTTCCACCACACTGAGCCTTCTGGCAGTGAGCATTGCCCATTAAAGGATAGACACAGACGGCGCTCTGGTAGCTATGCCACTACGCTATCTGTTGGTGGACGACGTTGAAACCATTATCAGTACACATTATCAGTATCACCGGATCGAAAGCGATGTCGTCTGTCCAGGTTTTCGCGTCCGTCGGCCGTCGTAATTTAATTTATTATTCACTACACAAACTGACTGGTAATAGTGATTGTTGCCGACTTAAGTGGTGGGCCTTAATGAAAATGATACTTCATTCAGTTTTGATTTACAATTAAATGCTTTAGTGAAGTTCTCTTTTTTTAACAATATTAATCTTCAGTGGAAATTATTTGCTACGTTAATGAACGTTAAGCTCGCTGAATCTTAAAACATGAGCGTATAAGTTGAACAATGGAATAAACTTTTCATATTAATTTCCTCCGCTAGTTCATTCATTTTAAAGTAAAAAATCATTAGTAATTAATTACAATTGCGGCCCACACACGAGCGAGAGTATTTTTTCTTACCTCCGTTAACCATTTCATTGTAGTCGGAGTCCTGGCTCCGGCTGTTGTACTGAAAATAAGAATCTTAAAGCTAAGTATTTTCTGCAATGTCGGGCGGCTGTGGAGAAAAATGTATATTAATAGCGGGAGAGTTTTTCGCTTCCGCTAATTTTTAGAAGTTAATATCGCCACGTAATGGCGTCGTTGGCTGCATCGGTCGCTGCGATTGTTACACTGTAAAATACTCGAATGCAGGTTAATTCAACGAAGGCGGACATGAAATCGGGATCAACTCTTACAAATTAAAAGTGAACAATAATATTAAATCAATATATTATCTGCTTAATTACTACAAGATGCTTACATTTGCCAACACTCGCAAGATGTCCGTCTACACGCAACCAAGACGAGAGAATAAGTGAAGACGACTAAGAAGTTAACAAAAGAGCGTATCTTGTCGCCTTTAGATCATTTTGTTATATTTCTTTGCCCTCGAAACTTACACAGAGAAATTATTATAATACGGATACATGAGAAAAATGTATGTTCGCCTGAGAGGCTGGTGTCCACTTATTATTCAATTTTTAAATGTCTCTTCTTTATAAATACGTTTTTTTAAGTCTTTTCTTATTATTTCACTGGGGACGCTATAAGGAGTACTAATTATTTTTTCTGGCGGTGTCTATAGATAGTGGCAGTGAGAGGAAGATGCTAAGTATTAAGGTTTAACTGCAAAGAGAGTCTGTGTAAAATGATTTAGAATGTCATGTGTTAAAAGAGAATATTTTCGAATGCCAGAATTTGTAGCGACGAAGTCGGATTGAGGACTCAGGCAGTTGGTTCTCCACTTTTTTGTTAATCTTTTAAAGAAGAACATAATGGCCTTTTTGTGCTTCGAAAAGAGCGTTTATCCACTGTTTCGGAGTTATTTGTTTCACTTCCACTTCGAGACTTCTAAACAGGCCAACTCGTATTTTGACGAGACCAGAAACTACACAGTTTCTGTAAAGGGACTCCGTCTCTTTGTACATAAATTCGACTTATTTGTCCTCATTTGTACATAGCACGATGGGTAATAAGTCAGAGAGTACGTATGCACCTAGTCCGCCCCCTCGTCTTCTACATTTGTCATTTCTTAGGTTGTGTTTTGTAGATATTCTCAAATAAAGGCACTCGTAAGTGACCGAGTTCGGGCATAAGTTCTTTCGATTTCACCAAGTTCCCGGTTGATCGGTTTGTTTAACTTTGTGTTACTGAGTATGAATGAGATTCATTTAAATATTTTAGACGCATCTACAGACGTCAATGGCGGCACAATAATCAAGACACGAAGGGAGTGTCTTCCAGTATAGGTACTTTGGCCTGCTAGTATTTGTACGCAGAAAACAATCTCTCGACAGATTTAGTGCTTTGTCACATTCTTCTCGTAATATCTGCCATTTCATCTTCAACAAATTTCTCATCCCCTTCTACAGTAATACCTTCGAGTTCATTTCCTTGCTATAGATTTGCTGTTTATTTCTGTATCTCTAAGATTTCCCATCTTTGATAACGATATATCCATGAAATTAATGACTATGTTGTCTAAGATGAAGTTACTATTGGTTAGTTAAGAACATTAATATTTGGTCAAATCTTTCATTGCATTCCGCACCAACCACCTCATCCACCGTATTTTTTATAACCCTAAACATCTCCTGGGTCACCCGGCTCATAACGAATCGCTCTCCAACAAAGATTTTTCCACCTGTTTAATTGTGATTGGCCGGCCGAAGTGGCCGTGCGGTTAAAGGCGCTGTAGTCTGGAACCGCAAGACTGCTACGGTCGCAGGTTCGAATCCTGCCTCGGGCATGGATGTTTGTGATGTCCTTAGGTTAGTTAGGTTTAACTAGTTCTAAGTTCTAGGGGACTAATGACCTCAGCAGTTGAGTCCCATAGTGTTCAGAGCCATTTGAACCATTTTTTTAAAATTGTGATTGCTTTTAATATCCAGAGTGGACACCCTCTAGTGATCTGAGAGTGACGTCTACTCATTGGTATCCTTCAAGGAGATACAATACCCATGTATGTATGTACTAAACTGGGGACCTAGAAACGACGGAGAGACTTCGTACCAGCCGTAGCCCTCAGTGGTACACAACCCCACAACAGGCTACAGCAGTCCACTCACCTCATCGCAGCCCCACACCGAACCTCGGGTTATTGTGCGGTTCGGCACCCAGTGGACTCCCCCGGGAACGTCTCATTCCAGACGAGTGTAACCCCGATGTTTGCGTGGTAGAATAATTATGGTGTATGTGTACGCGGAGACAGTGTTCGCGCAGCAATCACCGACGTAATGTAACTGAGACGGAATAAGGGGAACCAGCCCGCATTCGTCGTGGCAGATGGAAAACCACCTTAAAAACCATCCACAGGTTGGCCGGCACACCGGACCTCGACACTAATCCGCCGGGCGGATTCGTGCCGGGGACCGGCACGCCTTCCCGCTCAGGAAGCAATGCGTTAGACCGCACGGCTATACGGGCGGGCCTACAATACCCATACAACACTTATCCGTCTTGAGACCAGTTTCACTGCGATCTTACCTTTCTATCTCCCAAATTACGACAGAGCATTACTGTACAACTCTTAAATTTATTAGGAAATATAGTCTACCTGTCCATCTCACCATACCGCAATACATTAAAACCAAAAACCTACGCGTACATAGTTTCTGGGGCATAATTTTCACCAATTTTCGTATCGTCAGTTTATTTTCCAAATACCTCTATAATTGCGATATTAACGGTCGTGTGGTTGGAAAAGCTTATCATCTTGCGCAAAAGAATCAGAATCATGTGTATATAGCATTAAGGATAACTTAATCAGGAACAGGCAAAAAGAACATCGTTAGAGAATAATCTTTTTGATGGCAAAAATTTAGTTAATAGGGTCAGTCTGATTTTACTGCCATTAAATCAAGAATGAGCAAATGTTTAAACCAGGTGCCCTTTTCCAGCAAAAAGAGGCAATAATGTTCCCTGAAAAAAAAAATTAAATCTAAATGTATTAGCAACATGTATTTGAATAAAAGCATACTTGTTTCGACACATTATAAAATATTTCATAAAACCATTTCAAATTTCTTTGTCTACATGTTAGGCGTATCAAAGGTTGTGTGTAGAAGACGTGTCGATTGAATACTGTCTGCGTCTGAACACAGTGAGCAATCGAAAAGGGGGGGGGGGGAGAAGCATGATAGTTTTTAAATTATATTCCTAATTAAGATTCCCATTCGTGCATAGTATCAGCGTAACATCTCTCTTGTTTTGAAAAGTTGTACAAAACATTTCTCATACCAGAATATGCATATTTTTCACAGCGATGGTAGTATTGGTTTCTATAATTATAATAATAATAAACAAGCCAGTATTGCAAGCTTTTCCTCAATAATCCTAACTGGAGGAGGAGGAGGAGGAGATTAGTGTTTAACGTCCCGTCGACAACGAGGTCATTAGAGACGGAGCGCAAGCTCGGGTGATGGAAGGATGGGGAAGGAAATCGGCCGTGCCCTTTCAAAGGAACCATCCCGGCATTTGCCTGAAGCGATTTAGGGAAATCACGGAAAACCTAAATCAGGATGGCCGGAGACGGGATTGAACCGTCTTCCTCCCGAATGCGAGTCCAGTGTGCTAACCACTGCGCCACCTCGCTCGGTTCCTAACTGGTGAGGGGAGCAGTAGCTGAACATTCTAGACTAGTTTTTTTTCTTTTTGACTAAGAAAGATTTCCTTAATGCTGTACATAAGCAAGATCATCAGAAACAAATGAAACTGTAGAGTACTGTTCCACTATTTATTGGTGGCAGTATACAAAATGTTATCCAGTTGGAAAGTGATTGAAATGTAGATAGCTTCAAATATTTTTATATGCTTCACTTACACATTTCCATTGATGCACAGCTTCTGATAGCTGAAAAAAATTGAGAAAACCAATGAGAACGCTGAATGAAAAAAACACTTCATTTTTTAGGCTTCTCAAAACAATTATTCTACGGGAGAAAGCGACTAAAACGATTCTGAAGAAGGAATTATTCTTTGTATGCGAGAATATTGAGTCATACTGTAACTGGTAAGGGGTACTTGTTATCTTTAACTGCAAAACTCTTTCATGTGAAAGCTATGAAGCGAAACTTTATAGATGTTAAACTCATTAAGTGAAAATCCGCATGGTAACACATGAAACTATAATCTGTGAAAAATTGTAAACTCTATCTCCAAAATTTAATAGTTCCATCTCGGAACTTAGGAAGTTGTATATATACTTTCTGTTACCCTAAAGTTAACAAATAAACTGCTCCTCATGGCCATAAAACAAAATGTTACCTGCGCAGCTGGTGTGACAGGAACGATAATAACGATAATTTGAAGCAAAAAACTTCATGTGCATCTATAGCCTATTCCAAGTGGTTACCGAGAAGGAATATATTTAATGTACATTGCTATTTAGTTTTTGTGTTATTGTCAGGTTTACACATGTACACATGTAGAAAAGATAGCAAACATTCCAACATGATTTTACAGGTTATCAATTAAGAAACGTAGTTTTTAGACATCACCTTTAAGTATTATCATACGTCACGTTACATCTGTCGCACAGTTCGCAATAAATGTTCGAATATTTAACCGTTAACTTCATGGTATTTGCGCATTCTTGGGAGAACATGTCGTGTTCCTTTTCCGAGTACCTCTGCACATTCCCTAATGAAGACAGCGATCCAGTAGTTCATCTCGCTTATTCGGTTTTCTTTTGAACACATCAGACTATGTCGGACCCCTAAACAAAAATCTAATGATGGAAGGTTTGGTGATCTTGGTGATGACGTAAGTGTACTACCATGGCAGTCCAGCGATTAGGGCAAGCGCGGTTGAAATGTTGTCCAACATGTCTCTGTTATGATGGAAGTACATTTACATCTATATGGATACTCTGCTAATCACTTTTAAGTTTCTGGCAGAGGGTTCATCGAACCACCTTCACAATTTTCTGTTATTCCAATCTCGTATAGCGCGAGGAAAGTATGAACACCTATCTTTACGTAGGATCTCTGATTTCCCTTATTTTATTGTGACGATCGTGTCTCCCTATGTATGTCGGTGTCAACAAAATATTTTCACATTCTGGGGAGGACGTTGGTGATTGGAATTTCGTGAGGAGATTCCATCGCAACGAAAACACCTTTCTTTTAATGACGTCCAGCCCAATTCCTATATCATTTTAGTGATGCTCTCTCCACATTTCGCAATAATACGAAATGTGCTGCCCTTCTTTGAACTTTTTCTGCGTACTCTGCAGTCTACATGGCCAAGGTGATCAACAAAGGAATTTTTTAAAACCTGCAAGTAACTCTGTCCCGTCATACGCTCTTCTAAAATGACTGGACTTACCAACATGTTCCAATCACACAAAGCCAAACATCGATCGAAAAATGAAACAGGAAATTGGTTTCCACTGCAGCGTGTGAATTTTCTTCCGGCCATCAATTATTACACTGAGATGACAAAAGCCATGGGATGCCCCATAATATCTTATCGGACATTCTGCTGCCAGGCGCAGAGCAGCAGTTCGACGTGGTATGAACTCAACAAGTTGCTCGAAGACCCCTGCAGAAATATTGAGCCATGCTGCCTCTATAGCCAAACAAATTGCCAAATATTTGCCAGTGCAGGATGTTGTGCATGAATTGATCTTTCGATTATGTCCCGAAAATATTCGATGAATTTCATGTCGGTCGATCTGGGTGGCCAAATCATTCGCTCGAACTGACCAGAATGTTCTTCAAACCAATCGCGGACAATTGTGTCCCAGTGACGTGGAGCATTGTCATCGATAAAAATTCTACAGCTGTTTGGGAGCAAGTAGACGAACGTAACCACTTCCGCTCAATGATCGGTTCACTTGGACCAGAGGACCCAATCCATTACATCAGGGCTTCACAACATGCATGCTCGCGGAGCAAGCTGTGAGCAGCAAGGCGCGAGCACGGAGTAGTGCGAGCACGCTACCGCCACTACCGGACAAGAGTGGAGAGTGGAGAGTCACGTGGGGCACACAACAGTTACCGCCAGTCAATGTAAATCCGCGGCCACATGCAGGGATATCATTCACGAATTATTACTGCGACAAATGAAACAAATAATGGAGAATGTACACGTGCCACATAATTTTATTAGCTTAGTGTATGCCTCTACATTCGTATTAATTTGTGAACTGTTACACAATAAAAGGTGTCACTGAAGTGTGGGATTCTCGGTTATTTTGTACTTTTTGCCCTCTACAATTGCGTCTATGTTCGGAGTAATTGTTCTTGTGCACTGTAGGCGCAGCGTGCAGTTTAAATTTCGATCAGACAATGCGTTTCTCAGGCACGTATTGTTACATTTCATTGCAGAGAACAGTTGTTCACAAACATACGTGGAACCGAACATTGATATTATTGTAGCCGCCGGTTTGTGCAAACGAGGAAATCTATCCTGAGGGAAATGTCTGTAGAATTCCAAAATGTTTTTCTTGTTCTGAAATTTGTCTCTGTATTCTCTGTCACACTGCAGGTAAATAATTTCTAGTTGCAGCTCAGGACGAATCTCTTCAATATTCGCTGAATATGGAGAGAATAGATCAAAATCACAGTCTAGTGCTGTCAGATCTTGAAAGCGTTGATCAAATTCTTCCTTAAGGGCAACTAAACTATGTGAATAACGTTCACAGTCTTTGTGAACATCTTGCGTGGATGATAATTTAGGGAAATGAACTAGATTTCTTGTTTCCAGCTGACTCACCCAAAGTGTCAATTTCATCGTAAAAGCTCGTATTCGATCTATGAAATGAGTAATTAGCAGATCTTTACCTTGCAGTGAAATGTTCAAAGCATTCAGATGGCTAGTTAAATCTGCTAAGAACGCGAGATCGCATTTCCATGAAGGCTCTTTCAATTCAGGAACATATTTATCTCATCTAACAGGCAAAAAATTCGATTTAATAATTCGCCACGACTAAGCCAGCGGACCTCGCTGTAATAAGGCAGGCTACCATACTGGCTTTCTACATCCTCAAGAAAGCTTTTAAATTGCCTGTGTTGTAGCCCAAGCTTCCTTATATAATTGGTTGTACGAACAACAACACTCATCACATTTGCACATCAGTTTTCCTGGTGGATCACACAGTGAACGCCCCTTATTTCATTCGGCACGGTCAGTTTTTGCATTTTCTCCTTCAACAGTGCAACGAAACCTGATTTTTTCCCTGTCAGCGCTGGTGCACCGTCTGTAGACACTGAAACTAAAGAATTCCACGACAGTCCTATATTTTCAACACTACTTAAAATATCACCTCCAGTTGTAGTGTTCTTCATGGCTACTACATCGAGGAGCTCCTCCCTCACCTGAAGATCTCTATTAACACCTCTAATAAATATGGCAAGCTGCGCTGTTCCAGTGATATCAACACGTTCGTCCAGAGCTAGAGAATACGCCGTAAAATCTTTACAGATATTTGCAAGCTGGCTCTGGACGTCGTCTGCCATGTCCTGTATGCGACGCATAATGGTCATGTTAGATAATGGCACAATCCGAAACTGTTCAACTTGAGATGGACACAAATGTTCCGCTGCAGTTACTAAACATTCTTTTATTAAATCGCCATCAGTGAAGGGGCGCAGGGAGTTTGCTAATAACAAAGCAATTTTGTAACTCACTCTGAGAGCTGCCCCAGTTGATTTTTCTTCGTCGTCCAGATCTTCTTCGGATAGCTTCCTTTTAAGTTTAATAACTTCCTGTGCACGATCTGGTCTATAACATTTTCCACTTCCGTGGTCTTTCGCGTGGTACGACATATAATGTCGCTGCAAATTAAATTTCCTAAAAGAATTCACCGTTTTATGACATACTAAACATTTTGCAACACCATCTTTTTCTGTAAACAGATACAGTTCCTCCCAATGGGGGTTGAACTGCGAAATCATCGTTGGGGTTACACAACGGCGACTTGACATGATTCTTAACCAGCGAAGTGACTGTTAGAGCTGATCGTAGTACTTTAAACGTTACACAGTCGGCGCGAATTCAATAGGCACGCCGCGGCCCTATTCAAACGTGCGCGCGCATTTCCCCTCCCTCCCTACTCCGCGACCTTGCCCCTGCTCGCGAGCACGTGCCTGAGCAGACGCGAGTACTCGCGCTCCAAACCGGCCAGTTGTTAAGCCCTGCATTACATGTAAACACAGTCCACACCATTATGGAACCACCACCTGCTTGCAAAGCTGTTGCTGACTTGCATCTATGGCTTCGTGGGGTCTCCGTCACACTCGAACCCTACCATTAGCTCTTACGAGCTGAAATTGGGAGTCATCTTACCAGGCCACGGTTTTCCAATCATCTAGGATCCAACCAATATAGTCACGAGCCCAGGAGAGGCGCTGCAGGCGACGTAGTGCTATTAGCAAGGACACTCACGTCTGCTTCCATAGTCCCTCAACGCCTATGTAAGTAGGCTGTTTAGATTTTTATATTGGTAATGCCATGTAGCGCTCTGTATGAAAATCACTGGCTGTGCTGTGTGCAGTATGTGGCTAGTTTGCATTGTTGTCTGCCATTGTAGTGTTGGGCAGCGGCAGCTGGATGTGAACAGCGCGTAACGTTGCACAGTTAGAGGTGAGCCGCCAGCAGTGGTGGATGTGAGGAGAGAGATGGCGGAGTTTTGAAATTACATATATTATGACTTGTGGTGATATTAAGGTAAATATATTGTTTGTTCTCCATTAAAATCTTTCATTTGCTAACTATGCCTATCAGTAGTTAGTGCCTTCCTATCGAATGAAGTTGTGGGGTGGACTGCAGTACCAAATGTTACACTGAAAACAAACCCTGTCCTTTCCTTTTGTGTTATCCCACTATGTGTTTGTGTACCCTTGTGTATTTGTTTTCTTCCTGTCTCTGTGGAGTTTCATAGAATTTTTTCTTCTTCTAATATTAAGCTATATTCACTTTATGAGGAATACTGTTATCCTCAAATATAATTGGCATTAATAATATGTTATTTACCTTTTAAATATGCTTAGACATTATTTATTCTGTTTTGTTTTAGTGCTCATGTGTAAAGTTGATGTTTCGCAAGTTATTCTGATCTTTTATGTATGAACTTATGTCATAATTCCTGTAACACTGATGTATATGTTAGTTCAATTCTTTTGTAAAGTCCATATTACTACAAATGTTATCTGTATTGTTATGTTTTTAATGATGTATTTTGTACCATTGTTATTGTATTTTTATGTTATAAAATTGTAATTGACACCAGTTCATCTAATTAAGTAACTTGTAAGTTACATTACACTGCACACTTTTCTGTTGGTCATTGTATATGGACAATATGTGAGAAGTAGGGACTGTTAGTGTTTGCACGTGTGTTAATAATTCAGCAAGGGACTGGATAACAGCATTGCTGGTTCTACGGACAATTCCAAAAACTTCGTGAGTGCACAAGTGGTGGTTTATGGACTTGCTATCTTCTCTGCAAGACTCTTCGATGGTGATTGTGCACCTGCACAGTCGCAACAGATGGCTTCTGGCCATCTCTACAAGGACTACAGTGGGTCTGCATCTTTAATGACCCACCAATACCATTATTTCTACAAGGACTGCAGTGGGTCTGCTCTGTGATGACCTACCTACCAATCTTCTTCAAAATGTCGAATGACTCTGCTGTGGGTTTGCTCTGTTGTGGCCCATTACCTGTCAGCATGTCAAGAGTCAGCACTGTCTTTCCGTTGGAAGGACACCACTACTTCTTCAAAACTGCATGGAAAACCACTACTTCTGTGTGCAATTTCTTTTACTAATGAGACTTTGTGAAAAAGAAAACTGTAATTACTATTATGATGAATGATCAGGACTGTCTTTATGGACTGTGAGAAAATTTTAGCTTTTGACCAACATTGTATCAATAAGTGTGCGCATTTTATATCTTTGTTACTGTAATTGTGAAAAATTTTTTTCAAATCTGTATTGCCCAGTGCCCAACACCATTTGTAAAAATTTTTTGTAAGGAGCATGGGGCTATGTAAGTAGGCTGTTTAGGTTCTTATATTGGTAACACCGCCGCCACGTAGCGCTCTCTGTATGAAAATCACTGGCTGTGCTGTGTGCAGTCTGTGGCTAGTTTGCATTGTTGTCTGTCATTGTAGAGGGGCAGCTGGATGTTAACAGCGCGTAGCGTTGTGCAGTTGGAGGTGAGCCGCCAGCAGTGGTGGATGTGAGGAGAGAGATGGCGGAGTTTTGAAATTACATATATTATGACTTGTGATGATATTAAGGTAAATACATTGTTTGTTCTCTATTAAAATCTTTCATTTGCTAACTATCCCTATCAGTAGTTAGTGCCTTCCGTAGTTTGAATCTTTTATTTAGCTGGCAAGAGTGGCGCTCGCTGTATTGCAGTAGTTTGAGTAACGGAGATTTTTGTGAGGTAAGTGATTTGTGAAAGGTATAGGTTAATGTTAGTCAGGGCCATTCTTTTGCAGGGATCTTTGATAGTCAGATTGCATTGCGCTAAATAATATCGTGTGTCAGGTTAAGCACAGTCGTGTATAAGTTGCTCAAAGGGGACGTTTCATATGGCGACCCTGCCAGGATTCGAACCTGAAATCTTCCACAGCAGAGTCAGTCGAAGTTGATGAATATTGGTAGGCAGGTCATCACAGAGTAGACCCACTGTAGTCCTTGTAGAGATGGCCAGCAGCCATCTGCTGCGACTGTGCAGGTGCACAATCACCATCGAAGAGTCTTGCAGAGAAGATAGCAAGTCCATAAACCACCACTTGTACACTCACGAAGTTTTTGGAATTGTCCTTAGAACCAGCAATGCTGTTATCCAGTCCCTTGCTGAATTAGTAACACACGTATGTAAGTAGGCTGTTAATGTTTTCTTATTGTAAGTAGGCTGTTTATGTTTTCTTTATGTCAGTAGGCTGTTTATATTTTCTTATTGGCAAAGTTACGTAGCGCTCTATATGAAAATCACTGGCTGTGCTGTGTGCAGTCTGTGGCTAGTTTGCATTGTTGTCTGCCATTGTAGTGTTGGGCAGCGGCAGCTGGATGTGAACAGCGCGTAGCGTTGCACAGTTGGAGGTGAGCCGCCAGCAGTGGTGGATGTGAGGAGAGAGATGGCGGAAGTTTTGAAATTGAACTGCTATATATATTATGATTATTAAGGTAAATACAGTGTTTGTTCTCTATTAAAATCTTTCATTTGCTAACTATCCCTATCAGAAGTTAGTGCCTTCCGTAGTTTGAATCTGTTATTTAGCTGGCAGTAGTGGCGCTCGCCGTATTGCAGTAGTTCGAGTAACGGAGATTTTTGTGAGGTAAGTTATTTGTGAAAGGTATAGTTTACTCAGGGCCATTCTTTTGCAGGGATCTTTGATAGTCAGATTGCGTTGTGCTAAATAATATTGTGTGTCAGGTTAAGCACAGTCGTGCATAATTGTTCTAAGGGGACACAGCTATCTGATCATTTAACTGAGAGATAAACATGTTTTTTACTACGTCAGTGACACATGTTTACGTAATTACACCGTTGGGTAACTTCACACTTATGAAATTGTATTTTGTCTGTACTGTGTGAACTCTTCATATTTTTTCGGAACCATTGTGATACTATGAGAGCTTTGAATGATGTATTTGGTATGAGATCATGATTTTTAAAGTACGTTTGAGGCAGATGACACTATTGAAATGAGCAGAGAATATTTTTTATGGTTTGAAATTATTGCAGAAAGCTACGACTTTTTTGAGATTTGACTGAGGTGTTATGATGTTATTTTTACGATGACGATGTGTATTATGCTGTTGAGGTATGTTTATGTCAATAAGATGATGCTACCATATATGAGGAATGTGATTACGTGTTTGTATGTATATGAATAATGAATAGAAGTTAGGGACTCTTGACTTGTGAAAAAGGATGTTGGAAACAAAGAATCATACTTTAAGAGTTATGAAATGTGTGTGTAAATGCGTGAATGTATCACAATGCCGGCGAAAATTTTTTTGGACACTGTTATATTCATAGGATTTTGTTTCTACACATTTGTGACGTAAATTTTCGACCTGTGAAATTTTCATATGAGACTGTCACTGTAGCGGAAACTGGTGTCGTAAATATTTCCGTAAGAAAGTTAAGTGACCACCTGCACGTAATGCGTCGTGGGCACACAGCTGTGTCAGACACCTGGAGAACAAGCCATTAGGGTGTGCCTTTCCGGAAGCACAGGTAGAAAAAAAAGAAAAAAGGCAGGCCTTTATCCTCGCCATTGACATTCCTTTAGAGAAAATATTGCAAATGGACACCCTCATTACTTCCATTAACCTTGCTATTGACATTCCTTTGTATAAAGCATCGCAAATATTACACGCTCATTATCTGAAAACATATGATTACTCGTACTTTGTGCTAATTACTGAAATGCTTATGAATTGATGGGAAATATTCGTACATCTGCACACCTGATTATGACAAGTGTCTTTCTATGAGAGTTGAGAGCTACTGACTTACGAAATGCCACATGACTATTGAATGATATTTTTATGCTTTGGTTTGCGTAATTGCTTATTTCATATGATATCTGGTTTCCAGCTGTGTTGCAGCATTGCTTTTATAAAATAAAATGCATTTGCTAATGTGAACACTTTCTGTCAACAGATCTATTAAATAATTATTTTATGATCCACATTCTTTAAAAAGGGAGCACTTGGAAAGGAAAGAACAATAAGAAGGAACTAGTAACAGTAACACATAATTTTCTTTTCAAGTACATGGTAATATTTTTTTTACAATAAGTTGTTGTGGTGCACCACTTTAATTACATAGACATTAAGATGTGAATAGACATTTCCCTTTTCTGCATTGTTGTTTTTAGTGTAATGCTTTTTTTGCTTGAGCTATGTCATGTTTAGGTATAAGTGATAGCATTTGCTGTTGCTGTTTGCCAGGCATAGTGCTACTAAATTTCACTTTGTATTATTTTGTTAAGCCAGTTTTACTAATTATTTATTTTTATTGTTTGCTGCACAGTGCCTTATCTTAGTTGTAGTACTGCAATTGCTTTGCCTATTTAAAAATTTTTGTCCTTGTGGTTTGTGTTAATTTATTATGTGCTGCTGCATTGCCTCGTCCCTTAGTTTAGCATCTGAGCTCAGTAGATTTAAGTTAGCTTAAGAGGGGGTAGACTATATAAGAAACTAACTATGATGACTTGGAAGAAACGTATTGAGAAGCTATATGAAAATGGTTTGGGCAAAAAAAAAAGGATACTGTACAGTGGAGAAAAAGTATTTTTGACAGAGGATGTGAACAGAATACAGAAAGCAGGCTTAGATAGACTTTTGGGAATAATGATGAACGAAGGGAGATCTCCATGCAAAATACTGCAGTAAAACGAACCCTGTCCTTTCCTTTTGTGTTATCCCACTATGTGTTTGTGTACCCTTGTGTATTTGTTTTCTTCCTGTCTCTGTGTAGTTTCTTGGGTTTTTTTCTTCTTTTAATATTAAGCTACATTCACTATGATGAGGAATACTGTTATCCTCAAATATAATTGGCATTAATAATATATTATTTTCTTTGTACAGATGTTTAGACATTATTTATTCTGTTCTGTTTTGTTGCTAATGTGTGAAGTTGATGTTTCGAAAGTTATTCTGATCGTTTATGTATGTACTTATGTAATAATTCCTGTAACACTGATGTATATGTTATTTCGATTCTTTTGTAAAGCTTGTACTACAAATGTTATCTGTATTGTTATGTTCTTTAAAGTTGTATTTTGTACCTTTGTTATTGTATTTTTATGTTATAAAATTGTAACTGACACCAGTTCATCTAATTAAGTAACTTGTAAGTTCCATTTCACTGCACACGTTTCTGTTGGTCATAGTATATGGACAATATGTGAGAAGTAGGGACTGTTAGTGTTTGCACGTGTGTTAATAATTCAGCAAGGGACTAGATAATAGCATTGCTGGTTCTAAGGACAACTCCAAAAAGTTTGTGAGTGCACAAGTGGTGGTTATGGACTTGCTATATTAACTGCAAGACTCTTCAATGGTGATTGTGCACCCGCACAGTCACAACAGATGGCTGCTGGCCATCTCTACAAGGACTACAGTGGGTCTACACCTTTGCTGACTCACCAATACCGTAATCTCTACAAGGACTGCAGTGGGTCTACACCTCTGGTGACTCACCAATACCGTAATCTCTACCAGGACTACAGTGGGTCTACTCTGTGATGACCTACCTACCAATCTTCTTCAAAACGTCGAATGACTCTGCTGTGGGTTTGCTCTGTTGTGACCCATTACCTGTCAGCATGTCAAGAGTCAGCACTGTCTTTCCGTTGGAAGGACAACACTACTTCTTCAAGACTGCATGAAAATCCACTACTTCTGTGTGCAATTTCTTTTACTAATGAGAAACTCTAATTACTATTATGATGAATGATCAGGACTATCTTTATGGACTGTGAGAAAATTTTAGCTTTTGACCAACATTGTATCAATAAGTGTGTGCATTTTATATCTACAGCGAGCGCCACTACTACCAGCTAAATAAAAGATTCAAACTACTGAAGGCACTAACTACTGATAGGGATAGTTAGCAAATGAAAGATTTTAATAGAGAACAAACACTGTATTTACCTTAATAGTCATAATATATATAGCAGTTAATGATAAATTACAAAACTCCGCCATCTCTCTCCCCACATCCACCACTGCTGGCAGTTCACCTCCAACTGACCAACACTACGCTCTGTTAACATCCAGCTGCCCCTCTACAATGGCAGACAACAATGCAAACTAGCCACAGACTGCACACAGCACAGCCAGTGATTTTCATACAGAGCACTACGTACCGTTGCCAATAAGAAACATAAACAGCCTAGCTTACATAGCCCCCATGCTCCCCACAAAAAATTTTACAAATTTCTTTGGCCAGTGGCCAATAATGATTTGATAAAAATTTTTTAAAATTACACTAACAAAGATATCCAATGCACACACTTATTGATACAATGTTGGTCAAAAGCTAAAATTTTCTCACAGTCCATAAAGACAGTCCTGATCACTGATCATAATAGTAATTACAGTTTTTTTTACAAAGTCTCATTAGTAAAAAAAATTTCACACAGAAGTAGTGGATTTCCATGCAGTCTTGAAGAAGTAGTGGTGTCCTTCCAACGGAAAGACCGTGCTGACTCTTGACATGCTGACAGGTAATGGGCCACAATGGAGCAAACCCACAGCAGAGTCATTCGAAGTTCTGACGAATATTGGTAGGTAGGTCATCATTCTGATCTTTTATGTATGTACTCATGTTATAATTCCTGTAACACTGATGTATATGTTTATTTCTATTCTGTTGTAAAGCCTGTACTACAAAATGTTATCTGTATTGTTATGTTCTTTAATGATGTATTTTGTACCTTTGTGATTGTATTCTCATGTTATAATATTGTAATTGACACCAGTTAATCAAGTTAGTAACTTGTAAGTTACATTTCACTGCACACGTTTCCGTTGGTCATAGTATATGGACAATATGTGAGAAGTTGGGACTGTTAGTGTTTGCACATGTGTTAATAATTCAGCAAGGGACTGGTTAACAGCATTGTTGGTTCTAAGTACAATTCCAAAAACTTTGTGAGTGCACAAGTGGTGGTTTAAAGACTTGCTATATTCTCCGCAAGACTCTTCGAAGGTGAATGTGCACCTGCACAGTCGCAACAGATGGCTGCTGGCCGTCTCTACATGGACTACAGTGGGTCTACACCTTTGATGACTCACCAATACCATTATTTCTACAAGGACTACACCTTTGCTGACTCACCAATACCATTATTTCTACAAGGACTACAGTGGGTCTACACCTTTGCTGACTCACCAATACCATACTCTCTACCAGGACTACAGTGGGTCTACTCTGTGATGACCTACCTACCAATATTCATCAACTTCGACTGACTCTGCGGTGGGTTTGCTCTGTTGTGGCTCATTACCTGTCAGCATTTCAAGAGTCAGCACTGTCTTACCGTTGGAAGGACAATACTACTTCTTCAAGACTGCATGGAAATCCACTACTTCTGGGTGCAATTTTTTTTTACTAATGAGACTTTGTGAAAAAAACTGTAATTACTATTATGATGAATGATCAGGACTGTCTTTATGGACTGTGAGAAAATTTTAGCTTTTGACCAACATTGTATCAATAAGTGTGTGCATTGGATATCTTTGTTAGTGTAATTATGAAAAATTTTATCAAATCATTATTGGCCACTGGCCAAAAAAAATTTGTAAAATTTTTTGTGGGGAGCATGGAGGCTATGTAAGTAGGCTGTTTATGTTTTCTTATTGGCAACGTTACGTAGCACTCTGTATGAAAATCACTGGCTGTGCTGTGTGCCGCCTGTGGCTAGTTTGCATTGTTGTCTGCCATTGTAGTGTTAGGCAGCGGCAGCTGGATGTGAACAGCGCGTAGCGTTGCACAGTGGGAGGTGAGCCGCCAGCAGTGGTGGATGTGGGGAGAGAGAATATTTTGTAAAATTTTTTGTGGGGAGCATGGGGGCTATGTAAGTAGGCTGTTTATGTTTTCTTTTTGGCAAAGTTACGTAGCGCTCTATATGAAACACTGGCTGCGCTGTGTGCAGTCTGTGGCTAGTTTGCATTGTTGTCTGCCATTGTAGTGATGGGCAGCGGCAGCTGGATGTGAACAGCGCGTAGCGTTGCACAGTTAGAGGTGAGCCGCCAGCAGTGGTGGATGTGAGGAGAGAGATGGCGGAGTTTTGAAATTACATATATTATGACTTGTGATGATATTAAGGTAAATATATTGTTTGTTCTCTATTAAAATCTTTCATTTGCTAACTATGCCTATCAGTAGTTAGAGCCTTCTGTAGTTTGAATCTTTTATTTAGCTGGCAATAGTGGCGCTTGCTGTATTGCAGTAGTTCGAGTAATGAAGATTTTTGTGAGTAAGTTATTTGTGAAAGCTATAGTTTAATGTTAGTCAGGGCCATTCTTTTGTAGGGATTTTTGAAAGTCAGATTGCATTGCGCTAAATAATATTGTGTGTCAGGTTAAGCACAGTCGTGTAAAATTGTTATAAGGGGACGTTTCACTTGCACCTGCTCGCGAGCACGTGCCTGAGCAGACGCGAGTACTCGCGCTCCAAACCGGCCAGTTGTTAAGCCCTGCATTACATGTAAACACAGTCCACACCATTATGGAACCACCACCTGCTTGCAAAGCTGTTGCTGACTTGCATCTATGGCTTCATGGGGTCTCCGTCACACTCGAACCCTACCATTAGCTCTTACGAGCTGAAATTGGGAGTCATCTTACCAGGCCACGGTTTTCCAGTCATCTAGGATCCAACCAATATAGTCACGAGCCCAGGAGAGGCGCTGCAGGCGACGTAGTGCTATTAGCAAGGACACTCACGTCTGCTTCCATAGTCCCTCAACGCCAAATTTCATTGTACTGTCCGAATGGATACATTCGTGGTACGTCTCGCATCGATTTCTGAGGTTATTTCACGCAGTGCTGCTTGCCTGTTAGCACTAACATCTCTGTGCAAACGCCACTGCTCTCAGTCGTTAAGTGAAGTCCGTCGGCCATTGTGCTGTCCGTGGTGACAGGTAACGCCTGAAATTGGGTATTCTCGGCACATTCTTTTAGATTAGATCAGATTTACTTTCATTGCAATTGATGCGTAGTGAGGAGGTCCTCCAGGATGTAGAACATATCAGAAAAACAATAATACATGACAAATCTTTACCACTGAAACAAATAAACTAATGTACCTTCCACAGCTCCCGAGTGGAATGATCGTCCTTTTTTTAAAAAATGTACTCTATATGAAAGGCTCATTTTACAACACTCATTTACTAAGATCGCATTAATGCACTGAATGTAAAATTAAAAATATGTTTTTATTTATTTATAAGGTAATAAACATATAAATAGAACTACTACAATCCTTATTTACAATGAACACATTACTGCACTGAAATGGTGCAGTAGTTAGATTGTACTTCATACACACACACGCACGCACATACGCACACACATATACAAATAAGATGGTTATACTGACAAATTCATCAATGGAGTAGAAGGAGTTGGCTACCAATAAATTCTTTGGCCTCCTCTTAAACTGAATTTCATTGGTTGTTAAGCTTTTTATGGCTGCTGGGAAGTTATTGAAAATGTGTGTTCCTGAATAATGCACACCTTTTTGTACAAGAGTAAATAGCTTTAATATCCTTGTGAAGATTATTCATAATTCCCTAAACAGGCCTCTGCAGGACGTTCTTGAGTTCACACCACATATAACTCTTATTGCACGCTTTTGTGCCCAGAAAACTTTAGCTTCGCTTAATTAATAATCCCCAAAAATAATCCCATATGATATAATCGAATG
Source organism: Schistocerca cancellata (assembly GCF_023864275.1). NCBI lineage: Eukaryota > Metazoa > Arthropoda > Insecta > Orthoptera > Acrididae > Schistocerca > Schistocerca cancellata. Next base: position 207,916,877 of record NC_064627.1, read on the forward strand.
AAAGTAAGCATAGTATGCCAGCTTGTTCATTTTTTATATCCCCTCCGTCTGACAGAATTCGCATTGCAAATAGAGATTTGTTTAGACACTTCAGCAGTTCTGTGGTGTGCTCCTCCCAGATGAATTTATTATCAAGCTGTAATCCCAAGAGTTTAACAATGTCCAATTCTTCTATCTGCTTGTCATCATATGTTAGGCATATGCTCGTGGGATACCCCTTACAAGTTCTGAACTGCGTGTAGTGTGTTTTTTCAAAGTTTAGTGACAAATAATTGGCTAGGAACCAGTGATTAATGTCCAAAAATATTTTATTAGCCAATCTTTCTAAGATTACACTTCATTTACTATTTATTGCAATGTTTGTGTCATCAGCAAACAAAACAAACATTTCATGTGGTAATTGACATACACAAGAAAAAGTAAGGGCCCTAAAATGGAATCTTGTTAGACCCCACACGTAATTAGTTCCCAGTTGGATGATGCCTGATAGCTTAATACATGTCTCTTTCCTATTAACACCAATTTTTCCTGCCACAGATATAAGATTTGAACCATTTTGTAGCATTTCCTGTTACACCATTATATTCTAATTGACTTAACAGGATATTGTGATTTACACAGTCAAATGCCTTTGGCAGATCACAAAATATACCAGTTTCCTGTATTTTATGTGTAATGAATTAAGTACACTTTCACTGTAAGTGTAGACAGCCCTCTCAGTATCCGAACCCATCAGAAACCCGAACTGCGACTTTGACAGTATGTTATTTCTGATAAGATGGTTATAAAGCCGATTGTACATTACCTGTCCTAAAATTTTTGAGAATGTTGAAATTGGACGGAAATTTGACGCTACTTCTTTATCTCCCTTCTTAAACATTGGCTCAATTTCTGCATATTTCAACCATTCAGGAAATATTCTACTGATAAACGACTGGTTACACAGTTACCTTAATATCTTACTTAACTCAGAATCACATTCTTTAATTAACTTTGTTGATATTTCACGAAATCCACTAGGGGTTTCTGATTTTAAAGATTTTATAATGCACATTACTCCTGCTGGGGTAGTGAGGGTGAAATCCATGTTATGGAAGTTACTTGAAATGTCTGGTCTGAGGAATCCCATGGCAGCATCTTGACACTATGGATCTCGCAATACTGAATTCCCTACCGATATCCAAATGGAATGCCTCATGCATCTAGATGCAACTACCATTCCGCGTTCCTGTTGTGCGGCCATGATCAAGTCTGAAAACTTTTCACATGAATCACCTTTGTCCAATGGCAGCTCCGCTAATGCACTGATCTTTTATACCTGGTGTACTCGATACTGCCGCCATGTGTATATCTGCATATCACTATCCCATTAATTTTGTCACCTCCGTGTATCACATGTATTGTTCATTCCATTCCGTGTAAACATGACTTAATAAGTGAATAGTGTTAACGAAAGCAAATGACGACTGTCACTTAGCCAGTGACAAAATCATGTGGCATTTTCGCCAATGTGACGATTCTGGATATGCTGAATGTGAAATGGGTACAAGTACGCCGCATGTAATGTTCGCCATATACGTGTACGCGGTACATTAATAAGCGCAGAAAATCGATGTGTGCTGCCAGTAGGACTACGATGCACCACTTCACCAATGTTTTGCAATTCCTGCATAGGTTGCTGAATTACGAGTTCTGAAGGAAACTGAGATCTTGGAAGAACACTTGCTTCACGAAATGTGGTGGTAACTCTGGTAGGGACTCTGCGATCAGGAATTTGACGTGCAGGAAAGCACCGACGGTATTCTGTGACAACAGCAGGACCACTACCAACACAAAAGCCATAAACATACAACAAATCTAAATATTCTTCTTTAGCGTGTATGTGTGATACTTTGGCCGGCGTGTGCACAATTACAGTTAATCGATGTTCCTTTTTGATACACTCTCAATACTAAACACTACTTAACTCACAACGCAAAATGGGCAATTGCACAACCACGGTATACTTTAATGGTAGAAAGACTGCCCGGGCAAAGAGGTTGTAAACAACGAGGTAGCGTGGTTTAGACGAAAACGTCAAAGAGGTTGGGTCAGCAAGACACCTGCGTGCGCGACACTAGCCCAAAAACAAATGTCCATTAAATCTGTTCTATCTCGTAAATCATTCAGAATAGGGCGTATGTCCATATGGAGTCTTTTGCTTCAAATGAGCGTCCCTGTCATATCGCTGATTATCGTCCATTCCTCCTGGGACGCCCTGTATAAGTAGTTCACTTACTGAGTTATAGTACTGGAGCAGAGTATGACACTAAGCTTGCTTGGCGAAATACGAGTATTAGATGATGATAATGCCTTTCGTTCATATTTTACGGGCTGGCCTCGTAGTCTAGGCTTATGACTTTGCAAAGTAATATATTCGGGAAATCGCAAACAAACCTAAGATTAATTTCTCGTAGTTGGGTTATAGATATTTAAAATTATGAAAATGATATAGTGGTTGCCTTCTGAATGTAAAATTATTAATTTTTTAAAATACAATATTGCAGCTTCGACCATGTAGCCATTATCAAGTGGAAATAATTGAGATTTAGCACATCAAAACCCAAAAATCGTGTGACATTACATGGCACGGAATCTGGTTTCATTGGACTGTGTTCCCGATTGCGATTTCTTGTTTGTATTGGACTCTCTAATTTTGATTGTAAGTGTGTTATCCGTATTCTGCTTGATTTTTACCCGCATACGTGGGCGAAGCATATGATTCTATGTTTATTTTGTTTCATATAAAACATAAGTTATTTTTGTTGCATGGCATTCCCTCGACTGATGAATGTTTGTTTCTGCCTATGAATCGGTGTGTGAACTGCTCTATTTAAATGCATTTTAAGTATATTGCCGTATTCTTCTTTATTTTTGTTCAAATGCATTTTTCGTATTTTCTCGCATTTAATGAAGGACTCTGGAATGAGAAAGTGATTTTAGTATATTTATTTATGGTAAAATACGTATCGAATTGTAGTGCATGTTAATAACGTATGAACATATTTGTGAGCTACAGTTGCATTTTTAGCACCACCGAAGAATGCTCCAGTCATAAAGGCTACAAACCATATTTGGTGTCAAGAAACAACACCATTCAAAGCACAATTACACACTCATTCCGTGTCAACATTTAATAATGTTGAATTGTAATTCTGTGAAAAGCTGCTAACTCTAACTTCTCTATTAAATGCAAGAAAGTACGGGAAACGGATGCTAAAAATCCGAAGTACAATACAAGCAATTTACTTACTACACATTTAAATTGAGAAGTGGAGACGCGGATTCGTAAGTAGTAAGAAAGATACAAGAGTCCACAGAACACCATGTGGCGAAACCAGCTTCTGTGTTATATGAAGCAGAAGCCAATATGGAATCATTTTCCTAATACAATTTTACAGATGCGATCAAACATCAGCCAGAATACGAGCAACACATTTACAATGAAGTTTAAAGAGTGCAGTACACACAAGAAGTCGTAATTAGGAACGCGGTGTAGTGACACCAGCTTCTCATATAGAACCCTTTCACTTCCTGCTATAATACGTAACAACAATGAAGTCACTGCGTGCACGTATAAGAATTTCAAATGACAATTCCTCCCACTACTCTACTTTTCTACCTCAAGGTCATTTGTAGAATAATGTCAGTCTGGATAATGATACTTATAAAACAGCACTCTTTAGATCTAATCTTGTACACTCTTATTGCCATGCATATGTGGAGGATTTCATACTCATCGCTGGAACCAAGATAATCGTCATATGTCATTGAATAGGACAGGAAATTCCAGTTAAATTCACCAAGCGATTGATCTTCTCGAGCGCTACCCAGCACCATATTTTTTCATCTGATATTTCTTAGTTTTTAGCATCCAATACAGTCACATTGAGTCTCTGGGTCAGGCTGTGGCGCCATAAAACTCGAAGTAAATTGTCTTATGAACGCTTCAGTAGGAAAATATGATAGTTTAGGTCCGTGTGAGCTTAACTCATTTTACGGGCACTTAATGTCGCTTTGAATTTGGCTCTAAAGTTAATACACCGTTCGTCTAAAAAGTTCCAACACTGATTTTATTACTGGCGTATAAGTGAGGTCAGCGCAGGTTGAACTAACAACTGTAAACAATAGATGTGCATTCGACTAGTCAGCTGTGGGCGGTTAGTGTTAATTAATGGACGTGCCGCCGTCATGTGTCAACGTTGGTTCACTAATGGCAGTGGAACAACATCTCTAAATCAAGTGTTCAAGACATTCTCCAGAATGTTTTGAAGACGAGAAAAGTGCGTGTAAAGTTTGTCCCGTATACCTTGAGTCCAGAACAGAACGACGATGCGTGGACACCAGTCACGTCTTGATTGAAATGCAACATACCGATAAATATTTCCTGTAAAATATGAATAAAATATAAAATATGGTGACGAGACGTGGTGTTATCAGTGCAAACTAACTACAAAACTAGAAAATGCTGAAATGCACACAAGGGGTCCACATTTTCAAGACATAACCGACGTCGAAGTCAGAGGGACATATGAATCGAACATCTCAAAGAACTTTTCTGATGGCTTCGTATGTTTGTTTGAAAGTGCTGCACGTCGCACTCAAATGGAAGGGAGCCTAGACAGAACACCTGAAGCATTAATACCACCACTTGAAATTTTCTCTATTTTTAATTAATCCAGTCTGGAAACATTTTGGACTGACGTGGTATGTGTCTAAGGGGGTCACAGAGAAGTTGTTTACTTGATTTTGTGCCCACGGGAAAATTAGGTAATTCATGAACTCTCTGAACAGTGATGCATCTCAGTAAGATGCAGTGACATAAAATGCTTCTATTTTAACCACTTCATGAAAGTTTATTAGCTTTATTATATTCCCAAAACATGACGGCACATTGTGAGTCTAACGGAACTTCAGCAAATTATTTCAAAGTCCAGCACTATGTAAAATCGAAGTCAGCACGACATCGAATGATCTTAAGTACAGCGACAGTCTGAAATTTTCGCTTTCGCGTTTTCTCTCGATACTCGGATCTTTTTAGCACACTGGACACGCATTCGGGAGGACGACGGTTCAATCCCGCTTCCGGCCATCCTGATTTAGGTTTTCCGTGATTTCCCTAAATCGCTCCAGGCAAATGTCGGGATGGTTCCTTTGAAAGGGCACGGTCGGCTTTCTTCCCCGTCCTTCCCTAATCCGATGAGACCGATGACCTCGCTGTTTGGTCTCTTCCCCCAAACAAACCAACCAACCAACCTCAGATCTTTGTTCTCTCATAAATGTCTGCTAGTCATGGTGGCTACTGCATAGTCAAGCAAAAGCAAGAAGTAGATTTAATTTCACGATGATTTAATTTCACGAAATGATAATACCTCCACCGTTTTTCAATCAGCTCTTCGCATATGTTGAGTAATGTTAATTAGATAACATTCCCCTCTCTTTAAGTAAAAAATTTCTGCTGCAGAGTATATTTCACTGTAACAACTTGGTGAATGTATGTCGGTAAGTTTTCACAGCCGGCAACGGTTCTCCTAAATTTGTTCTAAGTGGAACAACGCGTCAGTTTCTGGGACGGTGAACAAACATTTCAGCCATTATTGCAAGTGGTATTTACCACGGTACTTATAACGTCCAGTCACATCAGTGTACCACTGCCTACGTTCGACGTCAGTGTGCAATAATCACACACAGACTGTTAGTGGCAGCAGCAGCCGTGCCGGGTATAAGACATGTGTCGGGGGATGCGGTAAACAGTACAGTCGCTGTCGTAATGCTCGAATTGAGCGAAAGAGCATGCTCATTGGCTTTCAGGCCAAGGGTGCAAGCATTTCCTAAATGGAAATGTTCCCGTGGTGCCGTGGTTACATTATACCGTGCATGGAAATGCGGCACTGTCCAAAACTGGCGTTAAGGCAACTGTGGTTCACCACAGGCCATAGATGACAGGGGAGAACAACGGCTATTGACATGTGTACGGAGTATAGACGTGCAACTGCTGAACACCCGATTGCCCAGATGAACCAAGAAGCTACCAAAAGCGTCTCCTCAAAGATTGTTCAGCGATCGTTGCTGCGTACGAGTGTCCACAGCAGGCGCCTGGTTCACGCACCCATACACGCCAATACCGTAACTGGACGTCCACTGAGTGGCGACATGTGGCCTCTTCAGATGAATAATGTTTTATTCTCCTTTGGACAGATGGCCGTTGGCCTGTACGGCATGACAAGTCTGAAGAGAAAGCCCTGGCACAAACATCGCAAGGGTTCACGCTGATGGAAGGACCATTATGGTCTGGGGGATGTACTGTGCCAATCCCTTCGTGGTCTCCCGATTCTGCAAGGCACAATGGATCATCCATACATAGAATGTGCTTTCCGTCAGCACGATGGCAGCATCTACCAGCAGGACAGTGACACTATTCACAAAGCTCGCAGTGTAAGTACATGGTTCAAAGAGAACCAGGATGAGATTGCGGTACTCCCCTGGCCACCTAACTCCCCATATTTAAATCAAACTGAGAATCTGTGCATGAGCCGTGCGTGGCTCATGTTCGTGCCATCTCTTATTTAACATCCTGTTTTTGCCATAGTGCCACCTCGTCGTGTTAGTTTCAATTACTTGTGTCACTGAGTTGCTGCTTTGCCTGCCCCTGATCGATATTGGCCCTACCTTATTATCTTCGCTGGACTGCTATTACCTCCCGGTCGTCGTGTGTCGACCAGTCAGTTGGAACGTGCCAGCAGTGACTTCGGACCTGGCAGTGTTCGAGTTGGGGCGCGGCAGCAGTGAGGTCCGGACCGCCATGACTCGCCCGATGGTTGCCAACACACATGATTGGACTGGCGACGACTTTGGTTGGTCGTCGGTCGGTCGTCTTGCTGGACGACCTGTATTTGGCCGCCGATCGCTTATGGGTTGACTGTGTGTGCCGACTCATGATTCGTCCCTGTTATTGTACAGTCACTGCCGTTAGCACTGTCTGGTTCTTCGTGCAAGTGTTCGTGAAACTGTGTGTAGTTTGTGTAATTTTGATTGAGTTATGTTAAATGTTGTCGGTGTACTGGCACTGACGAGTCGGTCGATTGGTGTGGATCAGTCAGGAAATCTCCGTGCGGCACAGTGGGCCGGGCCCGCTGGCGGTCTCTACTCAATATCAGATCTGGAAGCTGTACCGATTGCTACGAGGTTCGTGGCTCACCAACCCAGAACATCAAAGCTGAGTGCTGATTTAATTACCGAAGCCAGTCTGTTCACATTGTGCCGTTGCTTTTCATGGTTGGGTGTTGGGGGTATTTCCGTGAGCAACAGGTAGTGTTCGAGTTGGCGAAAACTTGGCCACCGTCCGGCGGAGTTTAACTGTATTTTGGATATTTTAAATCCAAGTGCACCAGCGGAATTTTCTGCCTTGTAGCCGTTACGGTTCCGGTTACCTGCCCTGGCTTCTGACGTAAAATTCAGGCAGTGTTCTTTCCTCACCGTGTTGTCTCTGTCCAACACGTGTGTGTAATTTTGACAGCTTATGCATACTTGGTTGTGGGCGGCTACGCCTTTTAAGTTTTGGCTTTGGAGTTGCTTGTGTACTGGTCGGGTGGAAAGAAAGTCGTCTTGTCGGTGGGTCCGTTGAGTGTCTCTTGGTTGGGTTGCCGGAGGATCGGATATAGTTGGGCCGACTACCTGTCTCCCCTAAGCGAACGTTAATATTTCAAGTGCAGACCGACCCCCGGAAAATTCTGAGCGCCGCTGGCTGTACTGCCTTTTCTTATTGGTGTTTGATTCTGTATTTTAATGGTTCACAGCCGATGGTTTGAATTTGTATGCTTTTAGTTGGGTTTTAAATAATGGGCCTTCAGCCGTTTCAAAAGTGAAAGTTCCTCACTTGTCAAGTCTTGCATTGTTTGGGCCTTCAGCCTCATTTGAAATAATATCTAAGAATAAAAACTTGCGCTTTCTGCCTTTCGAAAATTTATTGCAGTTGTGTTTTAAATCATGAGCCTTCAGCCGTTTTAAAAATTAAAGTGGTTGTGCCCTTGAGCCATAAGATTGTGTAACATATTCAGTCGATAGTTAAGGTCGGAAATTTGTTCTGTAATGTTTGGGCAACTAAATAAAGTTATATGTTTTCGAGTGTAACTAACATCCGCTCATTTTTGGCCCCTTTCCACAATTCCAACTACCTGTTTGGTCCTGCGGATTTAACCAGGCGTTTCAGTGGGAACACCTCTATCGGCCTGTTCACGCTTGAATTCTCAACCTAGAAACATAGCGCAGCTGCCCACAGCATGGGAGTCGGCGTGGGTGCACTTCCCTGTCGGTACCTTCCAGAACCTCACGGACATTCTTCCTGCACGCCTCGTGGCGGTCCGCCCTGCAAAAGGTTGATGTTCAAGCTGATGACTGGTGGACGCATTAATGTGACTGGACGGTTGTAAAACTATTACGCTGTTTTGTTTTTGCAGTGCCGAAGTCACACAGGCGGACATACTGCTTCGCTACCTCAGACGGAAGAAGTGAGTTTGCTACCTAGATGACACTGCTGTATTTTGGAAGGTAATTGAAGAACTGAAGCCTCTTAGAAACCGAGTTGCTGTGTGGAAATGTGTTCTGGTCCCAGGATATAACCAACAATGTTGCTGTCTGGAAATAAGTTCTGGTCCCAAAATATCACCCGTTTCTGAGAATGTGCCACTTCGATGTCGGAGGAAGAAAAATTTTAAGGCATGGTACTTAATGCAGACGGTTTCCACGCGATATACACAAACCAAATAGTTTTGAATCACCCCATTTCCCAGGACTCCTAAAGATAGACGTTGACAATGGATATTTTATCACAGACACAGTCCCTTTCACTGTCCAGAGAAGTCATTAAACTCGCCCAAAGATGTAAACAACCATGCATGACGGAGGAGGTCCGACAGCCTATATCCAGTCATTCTACCATGCAGGAGGCACATGGCTCATGTTGTCTGTAGCTCAACCATGCCTAGACGGTCAACACCGCGGTTCGATCGCGTCCGTATTGTTACTTTGTGCCAGGAAGGGCTGTCAAGAATGGAAGTGTCCAGGCGTCTCGGAGCGAACCAAAGCGATGTTGTTTAGAAATGGAGGAGATACAGAGAGATATGAACTGTCGATGATACGCATCGTTCAGGTCACCTAAGGGCTACTATTGCAGTAGATGATCGCTGCCTCCGGATTATGGCTCGGAGGAATCCCCACAGCAACGCCACCATGTTGAATAATGGTTTTCGTGCAGCCACAGGACGTCGTGTTAGGACTCAAACTGTACGCAATAGATTTAATGATGCGCAACTTCACTCCCGACGTCCATTGCGAGGTCCATCTTTGCAACCACCATGCAGCGCAGTAGAGATGGGCCCAACAACATGCCGAATGGAACGCTCAGGATTGGCATCACGTTCTCTTCACCGATGAGTGTCGCATACACCTTCAACCAGACAATCGTCGGAGACGTGTTTGGAGGCAACACGGTCAGGGTGAACTTACTGTCCAGCGAGTGCAACAAGGTGGAGGTTCCCTGTTGTTTTGGGGTGGCATTATGTGGGGCCGACGTACGCCGCTGGTGGTCATGGAAGGCTGTACGATACGTGAATGCCATCCTCCAACCGATACTGCAACAATACTGGCAGAATACTGGCGAGGCATTCGTCTTCATAGGTGACAATGCGAACCCCAATCGTGCACATCTTGTGAATGTCTTTCTTCAGGATAACGACATCGCTCGACTAGAGTGGCCAGCATGTACTCCAGACATGAACCCTATCGAACATGCACGGCATCGATTGAAAAGGGCTATTTATGGACGACGTGACCCACCAACCACTCTGAGGGATCCACGCCGGGTCGCCGTTGAGGAGTGGGACAATCTGGACCAACAGGCCTTGATGAACTTGGGATAGTATGCCACGACGAATACAGGCATGCATCAATGCAAGAGGACGTGCTACTGGGTATTAGAGGTACCGGTGTGTACGGCAATATGGACCACCACCTCTGTAGGGTTCCGGAATTCTCGTAACCGAGTTGATGCAAAACTTTTTTGATGTGTGTATAAACACACGAGCAGTAACACACGTTCAATCTGAATCTGCTCCAACTAACAACCTCTGGCCACGAAACGTTCTGAGAATAATGCCTAGCTGAAGCAGCACATCTTTATGGGATGGATACAGATCGTGGAAGACGAAGAAAAAAACATTTGAGTTACCTTTCAAATTAAGTTTCTTTGTTGTATGAGCTGTTAGTAAGTTATAAAAAAGTTTAATTGACAGGCTGTTAATAACTATAAGTGAAATCTAATCATCATTCTGGTAGAAGGAACTGAAGGATTGTTCAGGATGTTTGGCAAAAAGGGCTCTGCGTCTTTCAGGTGTGATATGATAAAGCTCAACAAACATATGCTGATTGACGAGAACGCTAATTGTATTTTGAGAAAAATACCACCACGGATCTGATCTCAGTCAAGACTTCGTTAACAAGATCTTCTCCTCAACCACATAGGGCGCAGCACTGCTGCAAGTCATCGATAAATAAAAGGTACAAAATATTATTATTTATAGAACATTCTATAAGAAGTTCCACCACATTGTTCGCAAAAGTAAATTGAATCAAACATTACCTTGCAGTATGCAGATCTGTTCCAGAGTGGCATTGTTTTCTTTACGAAACTGGTAGCATAAACTTGTAATTTCTTTCCACACATCTCCAAATTTACTGTGTATGTCTGTCCTGAGGAATGATTGAAAAAAAAAAACAAGTAATGCGGGATAGGTTGCGATGCTGAACTTAACTATTAACAAAAAACATTTTTCAATAAGACAGACAATAGACAAATGATGTATACACAGTGGACAGAATGTTTCTGCAATTATAATGCAAACATGATGAAGAGGGGCGTATGCACGTGGGTGGTATGATTAGCACTGAATTGTAAAAGACTTAATCAAATGTTACGGATCCATATGTGCTGCGGGATAACTCTCTCTCTCTGTCTCTCTCTCTCTCTCTCTCTCTTCTATCGTTTCTGCCAACATGAGACGGGACCGACTGTTTTTCACGATCTAGAAAATTTATTTTTATTTTCCCTAGTGACCTTATGTCCTCAGCAAAAGTGTCTGGTGCTGCCGGCCGGGGTGGCCGAGCGGTTCTAGGCGCTACAGTCTGGAACTGCGCGACCGCTACTGTCGCAGGTTCTAATCCTGCCTCGGGCATGGATGTGTGTGATGTCCTTAGGTTAGTTAGGTTTAAGTAGTTCTAAGATCTAGGGGATTGATGACCTCAGATGTTAAGTCCCATAGTGCTCAGAGCCATTTGAACCATTCTTTCGTCTGGTGCCCCAATTCGGGGTGGAGGAGGAGAGAGGGAGTCATGTGCGCCATCTGTCTGTGAATCTTGTAACTCTTTATTCTGTGTGTTATGGTTTTTTACCTCGTATTGTCTGAGTCAGAGTTTGTGGATCTGTCTATCGTTTGCCTAAACAAGTGTGAGAAAGTGCGTGAAAATCACACCCAGGATATCCAGTGCACCAGACCAAAGATGGTCAATTCACCACCTAGCTGTCTCACCTCCCTGTCTTGCACGCATGTGGGATCACTGCCAGAGATATTCCAGAAACTATGAATCGCTATCTCTGAAACCTAGTAAATTTTTTATCACATACGTAGTTGTTACTTTGCAGGATAAACAAACACATGGCTCTAAGACCAAAATAACAGAAAAATATTTATGTTTTTCGAGATGATAACTTTTTACGGGTCTTCTCTGCTTCTTCTTCTTCTTTTTCTTCCATGCCTTATTTACCATGGCTAAATAAGAAAATATGTACTTGTCCTTTAATGAAAGCCCAACGGACAGAAACGAAAACTATTTTTTGTAGATATTATGTGGGACTTCTCTAACGGTCATTATTAAGTAGATCAGGAAGATTCTTTCAAAAACTTCTTTGTTTAGGTTGTATTACATTAAATTCGGTGTACTTTTCGTTCCAGATAAAAAATGAGGATGTTCTCAAGGATGTGAAACATATTAGACAATAGAATATATAATACATGTTTATGTAGAGAAAAAGAAGTGCTACTTTGCCTTCCACAGAACCCAAGTATAATTTCACTCAATGATGTGGAACAAGTAAAATGATCTTGGACATAGAGGGTGTGATTCAAAAGTTTCAAGACTTAACTCAGAACTTTATTGGACATTTAAGTACAGTGGACTAAAACGGTTCACAATATAATCCTTCAGCATCAACACAGCGTTGCCAGCGCGTCTTCCACTGCTCATAGCCCTTCTGGAAGGCCTAGGGCGTCATGCTGTCAAGGGCTCTCGTCGAAGCCTACTGGATGGCGTCGATGGAGTCGAATCGCTTCCCTTTTAGTTTAAAAATGGTTGAAATGGCTCTAAGCACTATGGTACTTAACATCTGAGGCCATCAGTCCCCTAGAACTTAGAACTACTTAAACCTAACTAACCTAAGGACATCACACAAAGCCATGCCCGAGGCAGGATTCGAACCTGCGACCGTAACAGCAGCGCGGTTCCCGACTGAAGCTCCTAGAACCGCTCGGACACAGCAGCCAGCTCCTTTTAGGCCTGCCTTGATTCGGGAGAAGAGGAAAAAGTCACTTGGAGCCAAGTTGGGGCTGTAGGGTGGCTGCTGCAGTGTTGTCACGTTGAACTTGACCAAAACTTCGGCAGTAGCGCGTGACGTGTGAGCGGGTGCGTTGTCGTGATGGAGAATCCAATCTCCCTTGATCGCCAGGGGGATGCGGCGAACTCGATCCCTCAAGCGGCGGAGCACTCACTCTTTTTAAAACTTCCCGCACTCTCTCCACATTTTGATCCGTTCGGCTTGATGATGGCGCCCAGAGCGGTCGTTGTCTTCATCATTCCCGCGGCCATCTTTGAAACGTTTGTGCCACTTGAAAATCATTGCACAGGACATGGCTTCTTCCTTAAAGGCCTCTTGAATCATACTGAGAGTCTCCGTGGCGGTTTTGTTCAGTCGCACGCAAAATTTAATCGCATAATGTTATTCCAAGTGCTGCTCCATTTTCGCCTCTCCCACTTTTCGACCGAGGTCAATGACACGCACTCACGCTGCAAACGATGCGCACAATCCAGGGTTCTGAGGCAACTTCCGCAGTGTCAGTTCGTTCCCCCACCCGGCGGAACCGGTCTGCACGCGCTCCCCTCCTCAGAAATGAATCAGTCTTGCAACTTCTGACTCACACCTTGTACTTTCATTTGAAAGTCATGTCCCAGCACATCGAATGTCAGTACACTGGGTGTGTATGGTAAATCGTAGGCTACTGGTAAATCAGTAGGCTGTTGCATCCATAAATCATCAAGGATAAAATCAGATCACAAAAGTTATTTACACTGATGACATTACTGCAACGATGATATACAGAAATTATATTTTACGTAATACGACACATGATTTGCTATTATTAATGATGCGTACACATTAATCGGTTCTACTAAGAAATTGTCAATGAAGTAGAAGAAGTTGGCTACCAAGAAATATTTTTGGTTCCTCGTAAACTGCTCCAGAAAGTTATTGAAAGTGTGTGTTCCACTACAATGATCACTTTTCCCCACCGAAGTAAGGGACTTTACATCTCTGTGAATATTATTCTTATTCGAGTATTAATTAATAATGTCGTGTGGCTAGGGCCTCCCGTCGGGTCGACCGTTCGCAGGGTGCAAGTCTTTCGATTTGACGCCACTGCGGCGACTTGCGCGTCGATGGGGATGAAATGATGATGATTAGGACAACACAACACCCAGTCCCTGAATGGAGAAATCTCCGACCCAGCCGGAAATCGAACCTGGGCCCTCAGGATTGACATTCAGTCGCGCTGACCACTCAGCTACCGGGGGCGGACATTCGAGTATTGATTTCATGGATGAATTGTTGATTTGATAAAAGAAAAGGGATATATTATTTATGACAAAAAAGAATAAAGTAGCTAGTAGCATAGGCAGTTCCATGAACAGGCCCCTTCAGGACGTTTTTGTGTACACATGATGAATAATTCGTATTACACGTTTCTGCACTTGGAAAATTTTAGTTTCACCTTATAAGTTACCCCAAGAAAATGAACCCGTATGATATTATGGAATGTTTTTTTTTATTTTTATACCACTTATGTCTGACGACATCTTTGTTGCAGAAAAACATTTGTTTAGAAGATTTAGCAGTTCTGTGGTATGCTGCTCCTAATTTATTATCAACCTGTAATCTCGAGGATTTAACACTGTCACACTGCTTGTCATATTTTAAGCATAATGAGGGAATCCTCTTAAAAGTTCTGAATATTTTTAAAGATGTACTTGGTTTGATATTTATTGCAACCAAAAACTTGACAACAGACCTGTGTACTGCCAGAAGAACAGACAGTACGTGTATGTACTAACATACTCAGCTGGAGAACTGAAAGTAATCTCTGTATGGAGAAGAACTCATATGGAATTCCAGTGTCATAATCATTGGTAAACGGCTTCGTTCGCCAAAATTCGTCGTGCTGATCGAAAATAAGGTAAAACTGGTGCCACCATTTGTTCTAAGCATTGTCATTTCTGTCGTTGTCGGCCTTCATTACTAAAAAGATGCTGTGGTACATTTCCCGTCAATAAGTAGTGATAATTCTTAGTCTGTGGTTATCTCTTCCACTAAAGTCACTGCCCAACATTTGTAGTGGCTGAGTCTGGATGAGTATACTGGCTGATTCAACTAAGCCGTTCACGTCAAATGTTTCCGGAAGTAGTACTCAGCATCAGTTTTAAGTTAAACTTTTCTCCGCCGTTTCATCAAGCTGGAACGACCAATCAGCCTGGTGTGACAGTCCCGTGAACATCATCATCTTCCGCAAAACGCAGCAATCGGTTTCATGTTCATCGCTGATAAATCCCAAGTTCTAAATATTCTCATTTCTCTGAAATTAGTAATCGGATTTCGGAGAGTGAAACCCAGTTGAATGAATTTTCGGAACTCCAATAGAAGCAGCATAAATTACTGTAGCAATTCAAGGGCTTTTGTCTAGATTATTTGAATTAAAACAGAATTACGCGATCTGAAACGGTTCGGGGAGTATCTGAGGTGAACAGATTAGAGTGAATCGTAGTGTGCTCCACAAAACTCTGTCCTCGATCAAAGGATAGTGTAGTGTTACAAACTCAGTTGGGACTCTCGTTTCCGTAGCAGCCGTCCAAATGTACACTGAGGTGACAAATCACAGAGTAGCGATATGAACTTATACAGATATCAGTAGTACCGCTTACACGTCATATAAAACGGCAGTGTATTGGCGGAGCTGTTACTTGTGCTCAGATGATTCATTTGAAAAGGTTTCCGATTTGATGATGGCCGCAGGACGGGAATTAACAGACCTTGAACGCGAGATGGTAGTTGGAGATAGACACATGGGACATTCCATCTCGGAAATCGTTAGGGAATTCAATATTCCGAGAACCACAGTGTCAATAGTGGTCTGAGAATATCTGATTTCAGGCGTTAGCTCTGACCCCGGACAACGCAGTGGCCGACGGCCTTCACTTAGCGACCGAGAGCAGCGGCGTTTGCGTAGAGTTGTTAGTCCTAAAAGACAAGCAATACTGTGCGAATAATCGCAGTCACTGTGGGATGTACAACGAACGTATCATTTAAGACAGTGCGGCAAAGTATGGCGTCAAAGAGCTGTGGCAGCAGATGACCTACTTGAGTGCCTTTGCCAACAGCACGACATCGCGTACACCGCCTCTCCTGGGATAGTGACCATATCGGTTGGACCCTAGACTACAATGTTTGGCAAAAAATTGTCACGATCAGCCTTGTAACGGGCAAGCAATTCCGCACCAATGGTCCTTCGTTGCTCTTCATGGTCTTCAGTTAGGCGGCGAGGAACCCAGTGGGCTCACGCTTTTCAGGACCCCAGCTGGTGAACGATTGTATCAGCACCGCCAACAGGGACATCCAGTTGAGCAGCGAGATGTTTAATTGTGATCCGCCGATCACCTCGAATGAGAGTGTCCGCACAGTCCAACATAGCAGGAGTCACAGCTGTACGCGGCCAGCCGCCAAACGGAAGATTGGCCGGCCGGAGTGGCCGAGCGGTTCTAGGCGCTTCAGTCTGGAACCGCGCGACCGCTACAGTTCTAGGGGACTGATGACCTCAGCTGTTAAGTCCCATAGTGCTCAGAGCCATTTGAACCATTTGAACCAAACGGGAGATTGGACAGGTTTGCGCGACGCTGTTGCGATGATGACAGAAGCCTCGCCCAACGACTCACTGTGCTTTTGTTCACTGCCACATCTCCACAAACCGTTTTGAGATTATGATAGAAGCCTGGCCCAACGACTCACTGTGCTTTTGTTCACTCTCACATCTCCGCAGACCGTGTTGCGATGATGACAGAAGCCTCGCCCAAAGACTCACCGTGCCTTTGTTCACTGCCAGATCTCCGCAGACATCCTGGAAGCGCGTATGTGTATCTGCGATGCTCTGGTTTTCCGCCAAAAGAAACTCAATGACAGCTTTCCGCTTGCAATGCACCTCTGTTACACACGCCATTTTTAGGGCTACATGTAACTCCGCCACCTATCAAACTTACGAAACTATAGGGGCTGAAGCGGGAATATACCACGATGTCTCACATCAAATTCCGCCATTTTTTCAACCGAAACTAGCCGCGAAAAAAAAAATGTGTTGCATTACATATTGAACAGATCTCGTAGATCAGAATACGAGCCAGGTTATTTCATTATTTAAATGCGCCTACAGTATGTATTTTGTGTCATGAAGGCGGGAGGAAAAACCTATCTTTGGTGCCAAAAAGCTGAATGATGTAATTACAATGTGAAATAAAACGTGTCCTATGATATCAAAAAAGTGTCTTCATTTTGTCACTAAAAATCCCGAAACCTGAAACCTTCTCCTAGGAAAACAACGAGCACTGCATTAAGAAATTAAGAATAAAGAAGAACATTAGTACATTTTTCTTTTTAGTTTATTAGTCTCCGGAATTTTTAGTGAAGGATCTCTCTTTCCCTGACTTCTGCCTGTGTGTGTGCGTGAAATCCTATGGGACTCAACTGATGAGTCCCTAAGCTTACACACTACTTAACCTAAATTATCCTAAGGACAAACACATACACCCAAGCCCGAGGGAGGACTCGAACCTCCGCCGGAACCAGCCGCACACTCCATGACTGCAGCGCCTTAGACCGCCCCTTACTTTTGAAAATGTACGACATAAGACCGCTGTGATGCTAGAAGACTACATAATTCGAATACAAAACTTCAGGAGTTGTTTTCGTGTAGTTCGTTTTAGGTACATACGGAATCTAACTCTAGTATTAAAAAAAAATGGTTCAAATAGCTCTGAGCACCATGGGACTTAACATCTGAGATCATCAGTCCCCTAGAACTTAGAACTACTTAAACCTAACTAACCTAAGGACATCACACACATCCATGCCCGAGGCAGGATTCGAACCTGCGACCGTAGCACTCGTGCGGCTCCGGACTGAGCGCCGAGAACTAACTCTAGTATTCTAACGGAGTATTCTACGCACTGCACCAACAGGGCAGCATTGATGTAAACGAGATCAGTGTTGCAAAAATGCCTTCCTTTGACGTTCTTATCCTAATGACAATATGCACAGTACGAAGTTTGGTTAGAGAAGTTTGTGTACAGTTAGTATGAAAGAATCGCGCTAAGGCGTCCGAGGGCGCTAGTTTTGGTTTACCCTGTATATCACCAATTATTCTAGTTTATTTGCTCCGTTATAGCTGGTAACAATCTCAGTATACCATCTAACAACCTACGATATTCTATAATTCTATAGTTTTGGCGTTGGCGGCTTTTATCTTGTGAACTGGCGACGTATAAGCGCGTGGACGTTATGATCCAACCAGTCACTAAGACGGCGGGTCAGCTGAATAGTATAAACACTTGCTGATGCCGTCTCCTTGCGAATTTCCCGTGTTTATTTTCCTTATTGCCTTTATTTAGTTCGAACTGAAGTACACGCTCGCCGGTTTGGTTGTTGACTTACATTTACTTCCGAGAGCGAGCTGTCCGTCCGTTCTCATCAATCGGAAACTGTTCCTCGTTAGAGTTACAGACTCTCAAACACCTCGGCGTTATTTGATTTATTTATGTCGTTGTCCTGAAGCGTAAAATGCTGTTCTATAGGAATTTAGGATGTTGCTTGCTCGGTTATAAGAACTGCAAGTGGCTCCAGCTCTTTCTAGTACTTTTCTGCTTCTGCTACGTCCACGGTGATTTGTCTGTGGGTAAGTGATTCTATCTCATGAGATACAAATAATGGACTGAGATGGACACGTCTTTGGTGTGTGTTGTTGAGCACATCTTTTGTGACATGCCTGGCCACTGCATGGGTTGCTAATGTGTCAGCAGCGTAGACAGTGGAGATCCTGTCTTATAGGTTGTATGTACGAATCAACGAAGCTTCTCATCCCATGGATATTAACAAATGCTGGTAATTCTTGTGCATGAAGTGTTACGAAATAATTATGAAGATTCATAACAGCTTCAACTCCGTGCTGCATGACCTGTACCTTTGTAACAATGTACGCTCTTATAATTTATTACATCCTTGCAGACATGTAACATGGTAAAAATTTGTTAACTTCGAACATAAATTTGTGTGTCAGGAAAACTGAAGTATTTTCTTGGAGTGCAGCTTTATACTGAAGTGAGACGATGGTGATGACCAGAAAACACAAGAGCAGAAGAGAAGCTTTCGAAACTAGGTGTTACAGAAGAAAGCTGAATACTTGATGGGTATATCACGTAAGTACTGAAGCGGTATTGAATGTAATCTGGGAGGAAAGAGCATTGTTACAAATTACGTGATAGAAAAGGTAGGTTGATATGGCACGCCTGAACCATTAAGGAATAGGTAATTTGCAAAGATGGGAAGTCATGCATAAAAGCGGCAGAGAGGAACCAAGGCTTTAAAAGAGTAAACTCGGTCAAGTGGATAATATGGTTCAAATGGTTCTGAGCACTATGGGACTTAACAGCTATGGTCATCAGTCCCCTAGAACTTAGAACTACATAAACCTAACTAACCTAAGGACATCACACAACACCCAGCCATCACGAGGCAGAGAAAATCCCTGACCCCGCCGGGAATCGAACCCGGCGGGAACCCGGGCGTGGGAAGCGAGGACGCTACCGCACGACCACGAGATGCGGGCAAGTGGATAATAGTTGTAATAATTATATAGGTACGACAAGACTTGTACAGAGAAGATTACCTTCGTTAGCTGCATCAAAGAAGACGTCAGACTGAAAACCATAACGACAACAACATAAATCGCGTTAATTCTTTCATATTCATCAATCGAGATTCAAACATTCTGATTATGTGCTGTTTGTCCACCATATGTGAGGAAATGTACATGCTGTCGTGATACAGGGTCTAAATCTTAACACCAACGATACAGTGTGTTATTGATAAAATGGTTCAAATGCCTCTGAGCACTATGGGACTTAACTTCTGAGGTCATCAGTCCCCTAGAACTTAGAACTACTTAAACGTAACTAACCTAAGAACATCACACACATCCATGCCCGAGGCAGGATTCGAACCTGCGACCGTAGCGGTCTCGCGGTTCCAGACTGTAGCACCTAGAACCGCTCGGCCACGCCGCCGGCTGTTATTCATATTATTGGTTTATAACTGTAGTACTGTCATTCGTTTAATATGTATTACAGAGTGTTAGTGTTAGATGTTTCATGATTGCCGACGGAAATCTATGTAGAGAGGACGACAAAACCTCGCGCTGTCTGAACTTTACACGTCATGAGAGAGAAATCGCAGCTGATCAGCAGCCACCGACCGTAAGAGGAAGCAGAAGTGACAGCAAATCATTTGCGGTCATTGTGATGTGAAACTATCAAAACTAACTGATGTTGCACACTATGTACAATTGCAAAATAGTTTTCATCCTCGATTTGAGTTTTGTACTGTATGGAAATTTATTTTGTGAAGTCTACTCTTGGTCATTTGATAGTTCACAGTTACTTGCAATTTAATACGGGGTCAAGTGCATATACAAAATACAGTGATTTTATTGTGTTAACGTTGTTTACTTAAAAATGATCACTGAGCTTATGAGTTTCATTTCATTTCTATTAATATTGGTTATGGAGGAGTTTTATTTGCTTGAATATTCTGACCAAAAGTTAATACAATTAAAAGTTATCAAAAACGTACACCTCGAGTCAAAAATACAGCGGAGACTTAAATTAACTAGAGCACAGAAGGTGTTTATAGGAGAAAAATATATTACCGCGCATTCTATTCTGATGGAAAATATATATTACAGATAGACTGAAAATATTCTGACTAAATATTTAATGAGAAAATTTTATTTCTAATGAAATTATTGAAGCAGAGGTAACAGATACATTATCACCGGTTGTTAGGACAAACAAAAAAAATTGTTCAAATGGCTCTGAGCTCTACGGGACTTATCTTCTGAGGTCATCAGTCCCCTAGATCTTAGAACTACTTAAACCTAACCAACCTAAGGACATCACACACATCCATGTCCGTGGGAGGATTCGAACCTGCGACCGTAGCGGTCGCGCGGTTCCAGACTGCAGCGCCTAGAACCGCTCGGCCACCCCGGCCGGCTAGGACAACCGAGCAAACCAGTTGAATTACAAGGATTACTGAAAGTTTCATTCAAAAGTTTCTTTCTATCTATAATTTTATAAAAGCTGAAATGAGCCGAACCTGCTTAATTACGAAAATTTAAGAACAAATAAGCATATATACTCGGAGCAATAGAATTTCTGTCGATCCAATAATTTCTACAACTTGAAATCGTCGTCAGGACTAAAATTAACCATTGACAGTGTAAACTGTACCCGATGCACAGTTTACGCAACATATCAAGTGGAGAATGGTTCATGGAAGACGGTAGAACACGACGAGATGGGTCGGGCCACACCAACCAACCCCCCCCCCCCCCCACCCACCCCTCCCCCGAATGGCATAGCAGGATAGATGTGAGTCCTCCTCGGTTCTTGCGCACACAGTGGAACACAACGTACACTATCAGGGGTGACAGTGCGTCGTCCTTTATTGCAACATGTGTCACGTGTGCGTCGTCCACTTCTAGGCCTGCGCTTGACGAATGTACAGAAACACGCTCTACGAGAATGGTGAATGGACGACATCACTGGGGACAGGAATTGTATCAGATAGTGTTTTCGGAGGAATCCAAGATCTGTTTGTTTGGAAATGATGGCTGCATTTTAGTTCACCACAAACCGGGGGAGCGGCATCGCAGTGATTGCATTAGCGAGAGACATACAGCGCCAACTCAGGTCTTAAGGCGTGGGATGCTATTGGGTGCAACTACAAGTCACAGTTGGTGCGTGTCCTGGGCACTGTGACCAGTATGACCCACGTGAATGACATCCTGCGACCTGTAGCCATACCCTTCCTGCACAACAACAGACGCCATTTTTCATAAAGACTCTGCACGAGCACATATTGCTGCAAGAACACGTGCCTCCTTGGTGTCAGGTTTTTTCCATGGCGCTCCAGATTAGCAGACTTGTCGCCAGTCGAAAATGTGTGGGATATGGTGAAACAACGCTATGATCCAGTGCCAGTCATCACAGGTGAACTCTGGAAACAGGTGAACACAGCATGGATGGCTACACCACAGGAAGCCATTCGCGCCTTATACGCGTCGATCCCATCGCGCATGGAGCAAGTTCTCAGGGCCCATGGCGGTCCCTGTGCCTATTAGGCAACAGGACACATGCTGAACCGAGGTGACTGAAATGTAATCACTTCTGCATACTAATGTACATGTCCTGTCAATATTAACGTTCTATCTCTAGTCGTAGCGTTCTGTTTCATCTGAACATGAGTGTCGTGACCAAGGGAAGACATGCGGTCAGAAATCTTACACATTCAAATTACTTTCAGTCGAAGTACTTTAGAGATCCCTCGCGCCACGGTAACGTCCCAGTCGCAAAACATTTTTTCACACCAATAATAATGTGTCACTTCACGTTTCGGAAGCTCTATATTCCGGTGGTTCGTTACGAACTTGGTTCGTT
Source organism: Schistocerca cancellata (assembly GCF_023864275.1). Taxonomy (NCBI): domain Eukaryota; kingdom Metazoa; phylum Arthropoda; class Insecta; order Orthoptera; family Acrididae; genus Schistocerca; species Schistocerca cancellata. The sequence goes on from NC_064627.1 coordinate 207,939,053, forward strand.
GGTTGGTTGAGGGAGGGGTCCAAACAGCGAAGTCATCGGTTCCATCGGATTAAGAAAAGGATGGGGAAGGAAGTCGGCCGTGCCCTTTCAAAGGAATCATCCCGGAATTTGCCTGAAGCGATTTAGGGAAATCACGGAAAACCTAAATCACGATGGTCGGATGTGGGTTTGAATCGTCGTCCTCCCGAATGCGAGTCCAGTGTGCTAAGCACCGCGCTACCTCACTCGGTCGCCGTTTATTCAATATAGATCCTGACAAGGACAAGCAAATTCACACCTCAGTTTTCAGAATCGGTAATTATGAATAAATTAACTCACCCACAGTAGTTGCGTGCAGCCTTCTAATACTTACGTTGCTTCTGTGTCAGCTATCACTTGTTGTCGGCCATAGGGATTTTCTGTATTTTTTTCTCTTCTGCAGTCGTCGCTGGTATTTCCACTTTTCTGATTTATCAACAGATCTTGTATTACAATGTCGTACGTTGGCCTCGAGTTCGGCAGGATGGTCATCTCTGATCTCTTGAGAATTTCTCTCGAACTCAACATGCACTGAAGTACTATTTTGGTGGAATGCCTCGGATTTTCTGCTGCGCATCTTGAGCTCGCTCCACCTCCCTGTAACAGATGCATGTTGGTGTTCAGCAGCTCAGCCTGCTGAATAAATTTCAGCCATCCACATGTGCCACAAATCTGTGCTTTACTGGACGTCAGACACGCAAATCTCATACAGAAGCAGAACAACACTACTACACAAAGTTCTTTCCCTTATTTTTATTTTCTGTTATTATTACGTATTATCGTGGTGTTTTTCGCTGCATCTGTTCACTGCCCCAGTATGTTTACTATACCTTTTCGTTCCCTAAAATGTTTCTTGCAGTGTAGCGATAAAACTAATGATTCGACAGTTAACGTGCACACACACACACACACACACACACACACACACACACACACAGAGAGAGAGAGAGAGAGAGAGAGAGAGAGATTATTAAAATTATAAAAAATTATAAAAAAGTACAGTAGAAGAGAAAAACCGTTCCACGTGTTCAAAATCCTATTTTTCTTCAAATAAATATCGTGTAGATCTGTAACCACTTCTGCTTGTATATCATTGTTTACTGTCAGTCGCCACAAGTCCATAATGCCATAGACGTCATGGACGCTTTTCATTCCGTATTTTTTAAAGGAAACCGGACAAGTGTGAGTAGGGTTCGTGCTCGGAGGGTTCCACGCAGGCTTCATTGTACACATATCAAAAATGTTTTTCATCACCTAGATTCCGAGAGTTCCGGAACGTGTAGAGAAAATTGGAATAAATATCAACATAAACATCATTTCCGCCCTTTTTAGTTGTTCATGAAAACCACACGTTGAATGTTGTACCACCATACAGCGAGACCTTCAGAGGTGGTGGTCCAGATTGCTGTACACACCGGTATCTCTAATGCCCAGTAGCACGTCCTCTTGCATTGATTCACACCTGTATTCGTCATGGCATACTATCCACAAGTTCATCAAGGCACTGTTGGTCCAGATTGTCCCATTCCTCAACGGTGATTCGGCGTAGATCTCTCAGAGTGGTTCGTGGGTCACGTCGTCCATAAAAAGCCCTTTTCAATCTATCCCAGAACGTTCGATAGGGTTTATGTCTGGAAACATGCTGGCCACTCTAGTCGTGCAATGTCATTATCTTGAAGGAAGTCATTCACAAGATGTTCACGATAGGGGTGCGAATTTTCATCCATGAAGACGAATGCCTCGCCAATATGCTGCCGATATGGTTGGCCTATCGGTCGGAGGATGGCATTCACGTATCGTACAGCCGTTACGGCGCGTGCCATGACCACCAGCGGCGTACGTCGGCCTCACATAATGTCACCCCAAAACAGCATAGAACCTCCACCTTACTGCACTCACTGGACAGTGCGTCTAAGGCGTTCAGGCCGACCGGGTTGCCTCCAAACACGTCTCCGACGATTGTATGGTTGAAGGCATATGCGACACTCATCGGTGAAGAGAACGTGATGCCAATCCTGAGCGGTCCTTTCGGCATGTTGTTGGGCCCATCTGTACCTCGCTGCACGGTGTCGTGGTTGCAAAGATGGACCTCGCCATGGACGTCGGGCGTGAAGTTGAGCATCACGCAACCTATTGAGCACAGTTTTAATCGTAACACGACGTCCTGTGGCTGCACGAAAAGCATTATTCGACATGGTGGCGTTGGTGTCAGTGTTCCTCCGAGCCATAACCCGTAGGTAGCGGTCATCCATCGTAATAGTAGTCAAAAATGGTTCAAATGGCTCTGAGCACTATGGGACTTAACATCTGAGGTCATCAGTCCCCTATTGCTTAGAACTACTTAAACCTAACTAACCTAAGGATATCACACACATCCATGCCCAAAGCAGGATTAGAACCTGCGACCGTAACAGCAGCGCGGCTCCGGACTGAAGCGCCTAGAGCCGCTCGGCCACAGCGGCCGGCGCGCAGCTAATGCATGCTTGTTTACATCTTTGGGAGGGTTAAGTGACATCTCTGTACAGTCAAAGGGACCGTGTCTGTGATATAGTACCCACAGTCAACGTCTATCTTCAGGATTTCTGGGGACCGGGTTGATGCAAAACTTTTTTTGATGTGTGTATACACAGATGGTATATCTATTGATTATGATGAGTAGTTTGTGGGGCATCAAGGTATATGATTTAAATGTCCGCATCTTTTGATTCCATTGACTTAGAAGATTAAATTTTTGTACATCACCAAGTCATCGTAGACGGCAGTATCTGGCATAAATTTCAACTTGACACTCCCTCCCGTTCCCGAGGAGACAACGAAGCGTTCCTCTAACGGTTCCTTTTATATCGATTGAGGTACCAAACCATAAATAAGGTAATGTTTGTATTCTAAGTTTATCAGCTTTCCATAAAAATTATCTGATAAGTAGCAGGATTTGAAATTTGGGTCTAGCAGTTTCGGTTAATGATAGTTTCACAGCCTCTCAAAACCCGCTGCGAAGTCCTCAAAAGGTTTTATATCAATAATCAGGTTAAATTTAGGGATGGAGTCTCTTACGTAAATTTAATTTTGTCAGTGCACTCCCATATCCTCATGATGTGTTGGTATATACATATTACCAGTGCTGGTGCCAAGAGCGTAGCTACTGTACCAATGACGAGTGGGGTGGCGTGTTCTACTCGCATGACAACAGATTCACTCTGAGTAGTGATTCAGGGCGAGATGTGGGAACACTTAATGCACCCAGGAAGACTGTCGAACATGATGGTTTTTTTGGTCGTGGTGTTACACTGTGAGATAGCATAATGTTGCATGGGCACAACGACCTCCAAATTATTGAACATAGTATACTCACTAGTCAACATTATTATGACACTACTCCTTCCTCACGTGTGTCTTTTTAGGGGTGCATTCGGGCCTGACTTAATTTTTATGAATGACAGTGCGTGATTGCATCGAACAACACATATACAGTAGCACTTGGAACCATGGCATATTTGGCTAATGGGCTAGACTACCCATCCCCCGACTGGAATCCCATCGAGCCGCTGTGGGATCGTTTGGCAGGTGGGAGAGGGGGGCGGGGGGGGGGGCGTTGTAGCAGCACGTCCACAAGCACCAAAGCGAAGCGTCAACTGTGCTGGGGGAGGAATCAAACGACACACCACATGACATCCTTACCGGTCTTGTGGCCGGCATGGGAGCACATTGCAGAGCATGCACTGCCGTCGTTGGTGACCACACACACTATTAAGAACAATGTACCACGTTCTGTAATGTCTACTAGCCATCATAGATCGCGGTTATTTCAATGCAATTATTGTCTTAGAACAAAAGTTCCATTTTTAGTTGGGTAGCTGTGTATGTCTTTCCGTTACCTCCTGCACTGTACTGACGCAGTTCTCTCTATGGATGGTCCCAGTTGCATCGAGCTGTGTTTCTTGGCAGTGACACATAATGTGAGACTTATTTTTGTATTTACGTTTTTCACACCACTGAATGTATTAATGTTACTGTTGTTCCCAAACAGTTGTGCCTCAGGATGATATTCCAAGCGGATACAAAAAAAATTTATAGTTCTTCGCTGACAATGTCAGGTGCAGAGCAGAATGGGTGAATCATTAGGCAAAATATAGCGCGAGAGAAACGCTGAAGGTGTAGCCGTTAATATGGAAGCTATCGCAACACACTGAATCAGCTGAGCACTCCGACAAACAACACAGAAAAACGACATCATGGCGGCAGAGGGACATAATGATAATGTTGACTGCGCAATGCGTCACAAGGAAGCTCAGATCGAACGCAGGAGTATCTATTCAGTTACTTACACAGCAGAGAACAGTGTCTGCAAGACGGACTCGTGACATCTAGAAGGGACCAAGGGCTCTGACGAGCTTAGAAAACCGGAGCATATTTGGTCATCCCCACTGAAAGATAAGATCGTTGGTAAAAAAAAATGTAAATGTCGTGTGAGAAGGGCCTCCCGCCAGGTAGACCGTTCGTCGGGTGCAAGTCTTTCGATTCGACGCCACTTCGGCGACTTGCGCGTCGATGGGGATGAAATGATGATGAGTAGGACAACACAACACCCAGTCCCTGAGCGGAGAAAAATCTCCGACCCAGCCGGGAATCGAACCCGGGTCCTTAGGATTGACATTCTGTAGCGCCGACCACTTTTTTTGTTTTTGTTTTTATTTCATATGCTGTACCGACTTTTTTTGTGCGTTAGGAAAAAGGCGTCTTTCACTTACGACAAGCAAAATTAGAGTTTACATCCGTATCAATAACAAAACAAGAGGCACCTTCGAAACTATGAAATAGAAATTGAAACTAATAGTAAAACGTTAGATAACAGAAAAAGAAATGTAAGCAAATCTTGCACGCCATTCATGTGCATGGCCCATCTGCGCACAAATGCCATGTTCCGAGTTGATAATCATTTCGTAGCGTGTGGAGCTTCATGACGACGGTTATCGTCTGCCCGGAACTCCCCAACTGTGAGGGGGGTGATTGAAGACACCGCGCAAGTCGGTATCGGGGTGTCCGCTCAAGTGTGCTATGACTGTCCTGGAGAAATTGCCAGTAAACCACTCAGCTACGGGGGACGAACAGATCGTTGGTGTAGCCCAACAAGCACGTACAACCTGACCTCCACAGCTTAGTTCTCAATTGTGGTTCTATGTTGCAGCTAACTAATACAGATGCAGCCTAATGAGGTGACTGCAATGTACAATGCCATTACCAGCTACATTTGATGAACTCTGCTGCCGAGAGCTGCTACTACTTCATCTTTGCCATCGTTTATAGGAAAACTTCGGCGAATTTCCGACACCAGGCCTCTGCAAGCCTCACAGATCCTCCATGGCGAGCCGATCAACCACAGTCGTCACAAGGGACTGCAGTAATTGCTGCTGTCTGACTGGCAGCTACTAGCAGACTCCAGCATTACAGATCAGTGTCTCACAGAGAGGCTGTGATGTAACTCTCCACAGTTAGGGCTCCTTCATGCAGGGCGTCTGCTTTACGTCTGGGTCACCCTAGCAATCCTGATTCACTGGAAAGCACAGTGCAGCATGGTGCTACCAGGTCAACATAGCAGCTACCATGCAAGCTGTCATCACTGTGCCGACACTGAGGAGTGCACACATGTCAGCAAGTACTGGCTGCTGAGTACTCTACTGGCTCGCCTGACTGCTGGCGACCTGAGGAAGATGACGCTGTACTTGTTAATAGAAATGGAAACTGACAGTAATGTAGTGGGTTAATTACAATGGTTCCATTTAACTCCCCTCCCCCCCCCCCCCCCCCAATCTCCGTGAAAGATCCCTGGTACTTTTATACGAGGGCTATCTGTGGTGTCACAGCCAGACACTACACTTGCTTGGTGGTAGCCTTTAAATCGGCCGCGGTCCATTAGTAGTATACGTCGGACCCACGTGTCGCCACTATCAGTGATTGCAGACCGAGCGCCGCCACACGACAGGTCTAGAGATTTCCTAGCACTCGCCCCAGTTGTACAGCCGACTTTGCTAGCGATGGTTCACTGACAAATTACGCTCTCATTTGCCGAGACGATAGTTAGCATAGCCTTCAGCTACGTCATTCGCCACGACCTAGCAAAGCGCCATTACCAGTTACTATTGATGCTGTAAAACATGTACCGTCAAGAGTGATGTTCACCGATTATGGATTGAAGTTAAGTATTCTACCAGTACCTCCTTTTTTCTGAAGTCTAAAATCCGTGTCCTGTTCCAGACCTCACGCCAGCCTGCATGAGATTAAACGCGTGCCTTTCGGCTTTCTGTCATAGTGTATTGGCTGTCTTGCCAATCCACGACAGTTGGCGACGAGCACAAATCGCGTTCGTAACTATACTGCCCTGATTTACTTGTGTAATGGCTTCACCACAATCTCCAGATGTACTGTCCGAATTTTATCGCTTCCAGAATCAGCAGACGCAGGCCTTACTGGATGGCCTTGAACAGCTCGTCCAGGGTCAACGTGCAATGCAAAACGATGCGGCGGCCGCCGCTACACCGCTCACGCAGCCACAACACGCAGTTGCACCACCTTTTCGTCCTTTTGATGCGGCACTGGAAAGCTGGACGGAGTGGTCACGCCAATTTGGATTCCATCTCGCCGCCTACAGAATTCAAGGTAATGAGCGGCAGCCTTATCTCCTTTCTTCCGTCAGAGTGACCACGTACTGTGTGATAGTCAAATTATTTCCCCGACGCGACGTAGCAACCCTGTCCTACGACGAAATTTTGTCTGCATTAGATGCGTATTTCAAAGAATCAGTCAATGTAGTTGCCAAACGTTATATGTTCTTTCGTACAAAACGTACGGCAGGTCAGACTAATCGAGATTGGGTTGCAACCCTGCAAGGCCTTACTAGGGATTGTGCTTTTGAGTGTCAATGTGGACTCCCTTATTCAGATACTATGGTGCGTGATGCAATTGCACAGAACGTTTCTGATGTTCGTATAAGGGAACAGATTTTGAAACTAGTCAATCCCTCCCTTCAACAAGTGATGGACATATTGGATCGGCAGGACACACTTGACTTTGCTCAGGAATCATTTGAAACTTGGCCACTCGTGTGTTAGGTTAACCAGCCCGCCAGGCGAGCTGCACGGAATGGTAAACAGTCCTCGCGCCCGGCCGCGCCAAAGCCGCCTGGCTCTCAGCCATGTGTCCTGCGCCAGCATGCAAATGCAGTGAAATCATGCCCTCGGTGTGCTACTAGACATTCGCGTGAGAATTGCCCGTCACGCCAGGCTATTTGCTTTTTCTGTAAAAAAAAGGACATGTTCAGAGTGTTTGCCAGGAAAAGCTCAGATCGGACACTCACAACCATTCCAGGCCCTTTGCTTCGCGCCGGAATCGGAATCGAACCAAGGATACTCAGGCTTGCGACACTTTGCCCATGGAAATTCATGTAGTTCATTCCATTCCGCCCAGTGCCACTCTCTCTAACAGTGACTGTGTTCGTCCCACAAAAAGTGTGCGTCGACATCGCCGGCACTCCCGTCAAGTTGCAAGTGATTCTGTACGACAGTCGCTCTTGTCGTCAGCAGGACAATAAACTTTTTGTGGACTTGGACATTAACGGTAAAGTGATACCGTTCCAGCTCGATACCGGAGCTGCAGTTTCACTACTCAATCACGACACGTACAAACAGCTGGGCACACCTCCGTTGCGTGCCACAAATGTTAAACTAACTAGTTATTCAGGACAGCATATGCCTGTTTTAGGACAGTGCAGCCTTCTTGCAACATACAAGGGACAAACAAAAACTTGTGTCATTTTACGTCCTTCGTTCTTCTTCTGCAGTGAACTTGTTTGGTTTCGATTTATTTCAGTTGTTTAACTTGTCTATAGTCAATCAGGTCCTATCAGTGAACCAGACTGTGCCTTCAGACAGTGTTTCTCGTCTATGTGAAGAATTTGCAGACATTTTTGCACTGGGCCTTGGTTGCGCCAAGAACTATAAAGCACATTTGGAACTGAAACTCGACGCGCAACCGAAATTTTTCAGAGCGCGCAATGTTCCCCACGCATTGCGTGATGAAGTCGCAAAAACGTTACACGATTTGGAATCACAAGGTGTAATTGAACGTGTGCAGGCTTCTCTCTGGGCATCATCCTTAGTAATTTTGCAAAAACCTTCCGGAAAATTGAGACTTTGCGTGGACTTCAAGGCAACAGTGAATCCACAATTAGTGACTGCAACTTTTCCTTTACCCCGCCCGGAAGATCTTTTTGACAAACTGTGCCCGGGTAAATATTTTTCGAAGTTGGACCTAGCAGATGCGTACTTGCAAATACCGGTGGACGAAGAATCCCAGCGCGTTTTGGTGGTTAACACGCATCTTGGTTTGTACCGATTCAAACGACTGCCATTCGGGTGTGCATCCGCCCCTACTTTGTTTCAGCAATATCTACAAACTGTTTCTGCGTCGGTCCCTACTGCAGCAAACTATCTGGACGATATTGTGATCTCCGGAAAGACGGAAGAAGAACAATTAGCCAATCTCAGAACATTATTTCAGGTCTTCCGACAAAATGGTCTTCGCTTGCGGAAGGACAAATGTGTGTTTTTTGCTCGTGACTTACCCTATCTAGGACATGTACTCAATGCCCAAGGCATACATCCCAGTCCAGAGCACCTCCGTGCCACACAAGACTTGCCTTCGCCGCAGAATTAGAAGCAGCTACAGAGTGTGCTGGGAAAAATAAATTACTATCACAGATATGTGGCCCACGCCTCTTCCATTTCAGCTCCGCTTCATCGCTTAAGCCGTAAAGGTGTTCCGTTCGTCTGGACGACGGAATGCGAACGCGCCTTTCGCCAGTTGAAATCGGCGTTGCTTTCCAATACTTGCCTTACGCCATTCGATCCCCGGAAGCCCCTTTTGTTGATGGTGGATGCATCGGATTTCGGGATCGTTGCTGTGCTTGCGCACAAAGATGGTTCGCACGATCGCCCTATTGCCTTTGCGTCCAAATTGCTCTCGTCTGCGCAACGAAATTATTCACAGATCTAGAAAGAAGCATTGGCTCTCATATTTGGTGTTACAAAGTTTCATGATTTCTCGTATGGTCGTCACTTTACCATCATCACAGACCAAAAACCTTTGACATCGCTTTTTCATCCGACCAAGCCTGTACATCTACGTACAGCGCAGAAATTCATTCGCTGGTCTATTTTCCTCTCGCAGTACCGCTACTATACCTTGTATCGGTCCACTGCTAAGCACGGAAACGCCGATGCGTTGTCCCGTTTGCCTGTTGCTGAGGATAGGGCATTCGATTCTTCCGAATTTGCTTGCATGTTCATTGATTCGGAAACCGATGACGTGGTCGAATCGTTTCCGATTGATTTTCGTCGTGTAGCTACAGCCACAGCTGCCGACCCTGTCCTTGCTACCGTTCTGCGTTTTGTTGCTACGCAATGGCCCTTGCCAACGTCACGGATCAGGGATCCGTTGGTTCGCCGATTTTTTGCTCACAAAGAGAGACTTTTTGTACGACGTGGTGTTTTGCTGTTGCGTTCTGATAATGATCAGCCCAGGGCCGTGGTCCCATGTTCTTTACAGTCCTCTGTCTTACGGCTTCTCCACCAAGGACATTGGGGTATAGTGAGAACGAAACAACTTGCTCGTCAGCACTGTACTTGGTTCGGTGTCAATGCCGCGATTACGAATATGTGCTCTTCTTGCATGGTGTGTGCCGAACAACAATCAGCACCACCGCGGAAATTCTTTGCATGGCCGAAAGCCACTTCCCCTTGGCAACGCTTACACATCGATTTTGCTGGTCCGTTCTGGAATGCTCGATGGTTGGTTGTTGTAGATTAATTCAGTAATTTTCCTTTTGTTGTACGGATGTCTTCCACGACGTCTTCTGCAACCATCCAAGCGTTATCTGCTATCTTTTGCATTGACTATTGTTTCCGACAGTGGCCCACAATTCATGTCCGCAGAATTTCAGTCATTCTGCAAGGCCAATGGTATTCAACATCTGACGTCCGCGCCGTTTTCGCCACAGTCAAACGGTGCCGCTGAACGTTTGGTCAGGACTTTCAAGTCACAGATGTTGAAGTTGAAAGAGTCGCATTCTCGGGAGGCCGCGTTATTGCTCTTTTTGTCCTCGTATCGCTCTCAGACCCGTGATGGTCGCTCGCCGGCTGAGTTGCTTCACGGTCGCCGTCATCGAACCTTGATGTCTTTGCTACATCCGCCGCATCAGGTTCCTGTGCAGCGGCAGACACCTGCTTTTGCCCCAGGCGACGTTGTCTCCTACAGCAAATATCGAGGTTCACGGCGTTGGCTCGAAGGGCGCATTCTTCGCTGCCTCGGCCGCGCTATGTATCTGGTTTTGGGGGCCTCTGGTGAGGTGCGTCGGCATCTCAGTCAGCTGCGCCTCTGTCGTCGCACAGGATCTGCCGTTCCCCATCTGCTTTCAGCGACGGTGCCGTCCGGTCAGCGCCCTGGGGACCCATCTACTGGCTCGCCTCAGCCCCAGGTGTTACCGACGATGCCTTCCATTTTGCCCCATGGCGACGCGCCGCCGCCGCCTGTTCTCCCGCCGGCGACGCCCGCAGTAGACGCGTCGCTGCAACCGCCGGGCGCCTCCCTGGGTCACGAGCCGCCGATCGCTTCCCGTGACCAGTTGTCCTCCGCCATGGAACTCTTGCCCGCTCCGGACCATATGTCGTCTTCGCCCGTCGGGTGCCCCGGCCCGATGGAGGTCGACCCTTCGGCCCCTCCTGTCTCTCTACGGGCGCATACACCGCATGTTGGCGTGCACCCTGGGACTGGTTTTTAGGCGTTTCCTAGCTCCCCTCGGTCCGAATGGCAGGGTGCGGGTGGCACAGCCTCGCCTGTTGTTAGGCTCCCCACCTCGTCGCATACGTCAACATGGGGTCCTCCCCACGGCGGGCGGAAGCCTTATGCCACAACCGTCCGCCCATTTGCGGGGGAGGAATGTGGTGTCTCCTCCAGACACCACACTTGCCAGGTGGTAGCCTTTAAATCGGCCGCGGTCCGTTAGTATACGTCGGACCCGCGTGTCGCCACTATCAGTGATTGCAGACCGAGCGCCGCCACACGGCAGGCCTAGAGAGACTTCCTAGCACTCGCCCCAGTTGTACAGTCGACTTTGCTAGCGATCGTTCACTGACAAATTACGCTCTCATTTGCCGAGACGATAGTTAGCATAGCCTTCAGCTACGTCATTCGCCACGACCTAGCAAAGCACCATTACCAGTTACTATTGATGCTGTAAAACATGTACCGTCAAGAGCGATGTTCACCTATTATGGACTGAAGTTAAGTATTCTACCAGTACCTCCTTTTTTCTGAAGTCTAAAATCCGTGTCCTGTTCCAGACCTCACGCCAGCCTGCGTGAGCTTAAACGCGTGCCTTTCGGCTTCCTGTCATAGTGGATTGGCTGTCTTGCCAATCCAAAACACTATCTACAAAGTACATTACGTTTTGAATTAAAAATAAATAAAGTATTGGAATTTTTTTTTTATTATATACAGATGAAAGCCACACGGCGCACGAGCGTTGGGCCACAGCCTCTCTGAGGTAGCGATGAAGTGGGGGCTTTTCCCGTACGACCATTTCAAGAGTGTACCTTGAATATAAGGAATCCGGTAAAACATCAAATCTCCGACATCGCTGCGGCCGGAAAAGGTTCAAATGGCTCTGAGCACTATGGGACTTAACATCTATGGTCATCAGTCCCCTAGAACTTAGAACTACTTAAACCTAACTAACCTAAGGACAGCACACAACACCCAGCCATCACGAGGCAGAGAAAATCCCTGACCCCGCCGGGAATCGAACCCGGGAACCCGGGCGTGGGTAGCGAGAACGCTACCGCATGACCACGAGATGCGGGCCGAAAAAGGATTGTGCTAGAACGGGACCAATAACTATTGAAGAGAATCGTTCAACATGACAGAAGTCCTACCCTTCCGCAAATTGCTGCAGATTTCAGTGCTGGGCCATCAATAAGTGTCAGCGTGCGAACCATTCAACGCAACATCATCGATATGGGCTTTCGGAGACGAAGGCTCACTCGTGTATCCTTGATGACTGCACAACACAAAGCTTTACGCTACATTTGCATGAAACAACTTTAATATAATATCAAATATGAATGTAACTGTAAAAGACAAATATTTCGTCCACAAACAAAACAAATATATCGAAACAAATTCTACAGTACATAAAGATGCCATTACTATAATGCATTATTATTATCTTTACTTTAGGACAAAAGCACTCATTTACAGTTATCTTCCTGTACATCAAAATCACTCATTTAGAATAAAAGACAAATACACCGTATTTTATGACCGGAGATGAGTATAAAATGAATACTCGTACCACTTGTCGAATGTAATGGGTACGTACTTCATGGTACTGGCTTATTTTCCGAAACCCACTATGTGCTCTGTAGACTGAACATAGTATGTACATGTCATACATTATCTGCTACTGTAATTGTGATTGCGTATACGACATAGGCACTACATAAATTTGATTCTCATTAAACTAGGAGTTAAGGTTACCATTTCCTCAGCATCTTTCTATTCTTTTGTTACCGACACTGTGATATTTATTAGTGCACTACGAAATAATCAAATACCTTGTTTTGACATATATACAATACATATTGAACGAAAACTTCGATACTTACTCCGTAGATCTATTACACTTTTTCGCTCCTCATCTATTCACACATTGACCACACTGTCACTCTGGCTGGATATGAGATCTAACCAAACAACAGTAAACACCTACAACGTTGCCCACCGTCGTCACGTATGCTGAGTTACAATGAAGCGCCAAACAAACTGGTATAGGCATGCGTATTCAAATACAGAGATATGTAAACGGGCAGAATGCGGCGCTCCGGTCGGCAACGCCTATATAAGACAGTAAGTGTCTGGTGCAGTTGTTAGATCGGTTGCTGCTGCTACAGCGGCAGGTTATCAAGATTTAAGTGAGTCTGAACGTGGTGTTATAGTCGGCACACGGGCGATGGGGCACAACATCTCTAATGAAGCGATGAAGCGGGAATTTTCCCGTACGACCATTTCATAAGTGTACCGTGAATATTAGGAATCCGGTAAAACATCAAGTCTGCCACATCGCGGCCGGAAACGGATTCTACAAGAACGGGACCAACGACGACTGAAGAGAATCCTTCAACATGACAGAAGTGCAACCTTTTCGCAAATTGCTGTAGATCTCATTGCTGGGACATCAACAAGTGTCAGCGTGCGGACCATTCATCGAAACATCATCCATATGGGCTTTCGGAACAGAAGGCCCACTCGTGTACCCTTGATGGCTGCAGGGCACAAACTTTACGCCTCGCCTGAGCCCGTCAACACCGACATTGGGCCTTTGATGATTAGAAACATGTTGCCTGACCGGACGAGTCTCGTTTCAAATTGAATCGAGCGGATGGACGTATACAGGGTGGAGACAACATCATGAATCCATGGACCCTTCATGTCAGCAGGGGACTGTTCATGCTGGTGGAGGCTCTGTAATGGTGTGGGGCGTGTGCAGCTGGAGTGATATGGGACCTCTGATGCGTCTATATATGACTCTGAGAGGTGACACTTTCGTAAGCATCCTGTCGGATGACCTGCATCCATTCATGTTCTTTGTGCATTCCGACGAACTTGGGCTTGGGTAGTTCCAGCAGGACAATGTGACACGCCACACGTCCGGAATTGTTACAGAGTGGCTCCAGGAACACTGTTCTGAGTTAAAATACTTCCGCTGGCTACCGAACTCCCCAGACATGAACATTATTGAGCATATCTGGGATGCCTGAAACGTGCTTTTCAGAAGAGGTGTCCACCACGGATTCATGGTGTCAGTTCCCTCCAGAACTACTTCAGACATTAGTGGAGTGCATGTCACGTCGTGTTGCGGCACTTCTGTGTGCTCGCGTGGGCCCTACGCGATATTAGGCAGATGTACCAGTTTCTTTGGCTCTTCAGTGTAGTTCTACGTAGGTGACCTTAGCGCTAAATGCATGATACCTGACGAGAATAAATTCAAACACTTCACCTGTAGTAAATGAACGTGCTGAGTACTTTGTGAGTTTCCTTTCGTTCAATGCCTCAACTATTAAAGTCCAATAAAATATGTAATAATGGTCATGCTTACCCAAAGAGCACAGTATTTGTGACGAGACAGTGAGAACTGACAAATAAGCGAAAAGTATTAACACATACTTACTGGGAAACTGCGATTTGCTTCTTGTACCATCTGGAAAGGAAAAAACAGTGGTAATTGGCTTAGACAAACGAGTAAGTATTTAATACTCTATATGATTAATGGAAGCATTAATAAAAATGGTGTAAATGAAGTAGGAATTCAAATACATGCAAAAGTGAATAAGACGCCCATACTGTTCTTCCAAGAATTTCCTTCATGTTCGTAGTTCTGAAGTGGCGTTTAATAATGCAAGCAAGACAGAAGAAAAAGCAAGACAATTTAATTGGATTTGTCGACCCAGAAAAAGCTATAGAATTTGTAAAATGTGCAAGACATTCGAAATTCTGAGAAAAATAAAAGTAAGTTACAGAGGATGACGGGTGATATTCAGTATGTACAAGAACAAAGAGGGAATAATACGAATGGGAGACGAAGAAAAAATTGTTCAGATTGAAACGGGGGTAAGACAGAAATGTAGTCTGTCGACCCTACTGTTGAATCTATGCATCGAAGAAGCAATGGCTGAAGTAAAAGAATGGTTGAAGAATAGGATTAAATTTCAGGGTGAAAGGACATCAATGATAGGATTCGCTGATGAAATTGCCATACTCAGAGAACGTGGTGAAGAATTACAGGATGCATTGAATGGAATGTATAGTCTAATAAGTACAGAATATGGATGTAAAGTAAAAAAGAAACTGAAAAAAGTAATGAGAAGTAGCATGAATCGGAACAGCGAGAAACTTAACAACAAAACTGGTGTTCATGACGTAGGCGAAGTTAAGGAATTCTGCTCCCTTCTAAATAAAATAACCCCTAGGATAAAGAACATAAAAAGCAGACTAGTACAGGCGAAGTTGGCATTCCTGACCAAACAAATCTACTGGTATCGAACATAGGTCTTCATCTGAGGCAGAAATTTCTGATAATGTCTGACTGGAGAACAGCACTGTATGATAGTGAATTATGGACCGTGGGAAAACTGGAACAGAAGAGAATGGAAGCATTTGAGACGTGGAGATAGAGATGAATGTTGAAAATTGGGTGGACTGGTAAGGAATGAAGAGGTTCTCTGCAGAATCGGCGAAGAAAGGAACATATGGAAAACACCGACCAGAAGAAAGCTCAGGATGATACTTGTGTTCAGACTCAAGGGATGATCTCCATGGTACTATAGGGAGCTGGAGAGGGTAAAAATTGTAGGGGAAGACAGATTGTAATAGAACCAAGAAATAATTGTGGACGTAGGATCCAAGTGCTACTCTGAAATAAAGAAATAACAGACGGAGAAACAGGTACTTACTGCAGAGAAGCTGCCCGCCTGCCCTATGTTATTTCAAAAGTAAAACTTCGCGCTCGGGAAATTTCACTGAGTACTTACTGACTCGTTGCGAAGAAAAAGACTGGATGACATCAGAATGAATTATGGACTAACGAACTACAGCTTGGAAATGCAGAAGTTGTACGCTACTAAGTAAGAGAGCTATGCTAATGCTGAATGTATTCATAAGCCACCACACACCTAAAAAGAAGAATAAGTGTGTCGCATAGGGCAAACCTATTCTTCATATCTGGAGACAATACTTCAGAACTGAAGGTGTTTGAAGACGATATAAAAGGTTATTTAATTACTGTATCCGTAAAAAGTATTACGACTAGCTTTTACAAGGGGTTCATTCAGTCACTCAGTGAGGCAAGATTAACGAGCCATTTATTTATTTATCATATGGCTTTACCAGTGCAAGTGCGGTATTGACATCGTAAATTTACATAACGTGTAAATACAAATATACATATACACACATATACAATAATATAAACAGAACAAGCACCAGTCATTATTGAATAATGAATAATCACAGCTACAATTTGTCAAAAAGTTATGTCCAAATGTGACAGCCATTTAATGGCAGCAGGGCTGGCGTCCACGAAGTCTCTCCAGTCACCACAGAATCTTCGTAGTGGGCAATCTTGTACTAGATGTTGTAATGTTTGTTCATCACTTTCACAGTCACACATTGGGTTATCATAGGCGCCCCATTTGTACAGCATGGATTTAGTTCTCGCGTGTCCAGTTCTCACACGGTTAAGCTGGCACCAGATTTTACGAGGAAGCTGCATTCCTGGGAGTTGTTGGCTGGGGTCCCCTATATTGTGTCGGTTAATGTCGCTATTGTTCCACTTGGTTTACCAGGATTTGTGGCAGTCATAGGTATTTCCTTGGGCAAGTGTTCTGTCTTCCCATACTGGCGCTCTTGATTTAAGGCGATATCGACAGCGGTCATCTAGTACTCTTGCCTTATCTGCATGATTTATTTTTTGCCATTCCTGAATTGTTGCCTGCTGTCTACGGATTTCAGGCGGAGTGATGTTTGAGAGGACATGAAGCCATTCTAGAGGTGTTGACTTTAGTGTCCCTGTTATTGTCCTCATGGCTTCATTGATCTAGGCGTCAATCTTCTTTACATGGGCACTCCTACTCCACTCGGGGGCACAGTACTCTGCCACGGAATAGACGTGTGATATTGCTGCAACACGTAGCGTATTTGCATCCGCTCCCCATGTGGAACCTGCTAATCTCTGGATGATGTTATTTCGGGATTTAAATTTCTGGCTAGTTAGTTCCAGGTGTTTCTTGAAGGTAAGTGACCTGTCAAGAGTTATGCCTAAATATTTGGGAAATTTGTTATGTTTAATTCGTTTTCCGCAGAAAGTAATATTTAGTTCTCTGTCTACAAGTCTGTTATTTAAATGGAAGGCGCAGGTCTCTGTTTTATTTGGGTTTGGGCACAGTCTCCATTTTTTGTAGTACTGGTTTAGTCATCAGTCAGAGTTACATGTGAGTCGATTCTGTCTTCTTGGCGTACAATATCACTAAATGCCGTCATCTAAGAGTTTAAGAACTGCTGCTTGTCCAATACCCGGGCGTTTGGAGTAGAGTGTTGTAAATACTGGCAGGGATGAAACGAATACTGGTAGTGGACTTAACAGTCACGTTAGTTAAGTCCGGGCTTAGAAGGCTGGTATTTCTTTGTAATTTGGATGGGTCACTGACCAGGTCTGACAAGTGTTATTTGCAAGCGGTGTGCGCTCAGCTGTTGTGAGGGCCAGTTCATGAATTACTCGATTGAGAAGTAGCGGCATCGGTCACGAAAACTGACAACAGCTGGGAGAGCGGCGTGCTGATCACATGTCCTTCCGTATCCGCATCCGCATCCGGGTTTCAAGACCGGATTAGACAGCGTTTTTGTCTGTTTTAGGTACAATACAACACAAAAAATATGATCGGGAGTGACCACAGTGTGAAAAGTTTTGTAAATGGGTAATGTATAAAAACAATTTTTCCACTGGGTTCTATCAGCAGCCCCTCCTGCCCCAAACCACAAAATTAGCAATGTAGCTTGTATTCAGTTGCTGCTTATATCCTAGTCAACATGTTAATGTGAAACTAACAGTGGAAGATCGGGTAGTATCGGACAGTAGACAATATCGGACAACAGGTGTTTCTGAGGTTCAAAATGGTTCAAATGGCTCTGAGCACTATGGGACTTAACTGCTTTGGTCATCAGTCCCCTAGAACTTAGAACTACTTAAAACTAACTAACCTAAGGACATCACACACATCCATCTACATCTACATCTACATCTACATCCATACTCCGCAAGCCACCTGACGGTGTGTGGCGGAGGGTACCTTGAGTACCTCTATCGGTTCTCATTTCTATTCCAGTCTCGTATTGTTCGTGGAAAGAAGGATTGTCGGTATGCCTCTGTGTGGGCTCTGATCTCTCTGATTTTATCCTCATGGTCTCTTCGCGAGATATACGTAGGAGGGAGCAATATACTGCTTGACTCTTCGGTGAAGATATGTTCTCGAAACTTTGACAAAAGCCCGTACCGAGCTACTGAGCGTCTCTCCTGCAGAGTCTTCCACTGGACTTTATCTATCATCTCCGTAACGCTTTCGCGATTACTAAATGATCCTGTAACGAAGCGCGCTGCTCTCCGTTGGATCTTCTCTATATCTTCTATCAACCCTATCTGGTACGGATCCCACACTGGTGAGCAATATTCAATCAGTGGGCGAACAAGTGTACTGTAACCTACTTCCTTTGTTTTCGGATTGCATTTCCCTAGGATTCTGCCAATGAATCTCAGTCTGGCATCTGCTTCACCGACGATCAACTTTATATGATCATTTAATTTTAAATCACTCCTAATGCCTACTCCCAGATAATTTATGGAATTAACTGCTTCAAGTTGCTGACCTGCTATATTGTAGCTAAATGATAAAGGATCTTTCTTTCTCTGTATTCGCAGCACATTACATTTGTCTACATTGAGATTCAATTGCCATTCCCTGCACCATGCGTCAATTCGTTGCAGATCCTCCTGCATTTCAGTACAATTTTCCATTGTTACGACCTCTCGATATACTACAGCATCATCCACAAAAAGCCTCAGTGAGCTTCCGATGTTATCCACAATGTCATTTATGTATATTGTGAATAGCAACGGTCCTATGACACTCCCCTGCGGCACACCTGAAATCACTCTTACTTCGGAAGACTTCTCTCCATTGAGAATGACATGCTGCGTCCTGTTATCTAGGAACTCCTCAATCCAGTCACACAATTGGTCTGATAGTCCATATGCTCTTACTTTGTTCATTAAACGACTGTGGGGAACTGTATCGAACGCCTTGCGGAAGTCAAGAAACACGGCATCTACCTGTGAACCCGTGTCTATGGCCCTCTGAGTCTCGTGGACGAATAGCGCGAGCTGGGTTTCACATGACCGTCTTTTTCGAAATCCATGCTGATTCCTACAGAGTAGATTTCTATTCTCCAGAAAAGTCATTATACGAGGGCAGTTCAATAAGTAATGCAACACATTTTTTTTCTGAAACAGGTGTTGTTTTATTCAGTACTGAAATACACCAGGTTATTCCCCAATCTTTTAGCTACACAACACTATTTTTCAACGTAATCTCCATTCAATGCTACGGCCTTACGCCACCTTGAAATGAGGGCCTGTATGCCTGCACGGTACCATTCCACTGGTCGATGTCGGAGCCAACGTCGTACTGCATCAATAACTTCTTCATCATCCACGTAGTGCCTCCCACGGATTGCGTCCTTCATTGGGCCAAACATATGGAAATCCGACGGTGCGAGATCGGGGCTGTAGGGTGCATTAGGAAGAACAGTCCACTGAAGTTTTGTGAGCTCCTCTCGGGTGCGAAACTTGTGTGAGGTCTTGCGTTGTCATGAAGAAGGAGAAGTTCGTTCAGATTTTTGTGCCTACGAACACGCTGAAGTCGTTTATTCAATTTCTGAAGAGTAGCACAATACACTTCAGAGTTGATCGTTTGACCATGGGGAAGGACATCGAACAGAATAACCCCTTCAGCGTCCCAGAAGACTGTAACCATGACTTTACCGGCTGAGGGTATGGCTTTAAACTTTTTCTTGGTAGGGGAGTGGGTGTGGCGCCACTCCATTGATTGCCGTTTTGTTTCAGGTTCGAAGTGATGAACCCATGTTTCATCGCCTGTAACAATCTTTGACAAGAAATTTTCACCCTCAGCCACATGACGAGCAAGCAATTCCGCACAGATGGTTCTCCTTTGCTCTTTATGGTGTTCGGTTAGACAACGAGGGACCCAGCGGGAACAAACCTTTGAATATCCCAACTGGTGAACAATTCTGACAGCACTACCAACAGAGATGTCAAGTTGAGCACTGAGTTGTTTGATGGTGATCCATCGATCATCTCGAACGAGTGTGTTCGCACGCTCCGCCATTGCAGGAGTCACAGCTGTGCACGGCCGGCCCGCACGCGGGAGATCAGACAGTCTTGCTTGACCTTGCGGCGATGATGACACACGCTTTGCCCAACGACTCACTGAGCCTTTGTCCACTGCCAGATCACCGTAGACATTCTGCAAGCGCCTATGAATATCTGAGATGCCCTGGTTTTCCGCCAAAAGAAACTCGATCACTGCCCGTTGTTTGCAACGCACATCTGTTACAGACGCCATTTTAACAGCTCCGTACAGCGCTGCCACCTGTCGGAAGTCAATGAAACTATGCGAGACGAAGCGGGAATGTTTGAAAATATTCCACAAGAAATTTCCGGTTTTTTCAACCAAAATTGGCCGAGAAAAAAAATGTGTTGCATTACTTATTGAACTGCCCTCGTACTCGAACACAATACGTGTTCCAAAATTCTGCAACTGATCGACGTTAGAGATATAGGTCTATAGTTCCGCACATCTGTTCGACGTCCCTTCTTAAAAACGGGGATGACCTGTACTCTTTTCCAATCCTTTGGAACGCTACGCTCTTCTAGAGACCTACGGTACACCGCTGCAAGAAGGGGGACAAGTTCCTTCGCGTACTCTGTGTAAAATCGAACTGGTATCCCATCAGGTCCAGAGGCCTTTCTTCTTTTGAGCGATTTTAATTGTTTCTCTATCCCTCTGTCGTCTATGTCGATATCTACCATTTTGTCATCTGTGCGACAATAGAGAAGGAACTACAGAGCAGTCTTCCTCTGTGAAACAACTTTGGAAAAAGACATTTAGTATTTCGGCCTTTAGTCTGTCATCCTCTGTTTCAGTACCATTTTGGTCAAAGAGTGCCTGAACATTTTGTTTTGATCCACCTACCGCTTTGACATAAGACCAAAATTTCTTAGGATTTTCTGCCAAGTCGGTACATAGAACTTTACTTTCGAATTCATTGAACGCCTCTCGCATAGCCCTGCTCACCGTACATTTCGCTTCGCGTAATTTTTGTTTGTCTGCAAGGCTTTGGCTATGTTTATGTTTTCTGTGAAGTTCCCTTTGCTTCCGCAGCAGTTTTCTAGCTAGGTTGTTGTACCACAGTGGCTCTTTTCCATCTCTTACGATCTTGCTTGGCACATACTCATCTAACGCATAATGTGCGATGGTTTTGAACTTTGTCCACTGATCCTCAACACTATCTGTTCTTGAGACAAAACTTTTGTGTTGAGCCTACAGGTACTCTGAAATCTGCTTTTTGTCACTTTTTCTAAACAGAAAAATCTTCCTACCCTTTTTAATATTTCTATTTACGGCTGAAATCATCGATGCCGTAACCGCTTTATGATCGCTGTTTCCCTGTAATGCGTTAACTTTTTCAAATAGTTCGGGTCTGTTTGTCACCAGAAGGTCTGATATGTTATCGCCACGAGTCGGTTCTCTGTTTAACTGCTCAAGGTAGTTTTCAGATAAAGCACTTAAAAAATTTCACTGGATTCTTTGTCCCTGCCACCCGTTATGAAAGTTTGAGTCTCCCAGTCTATGTCCGGCAAATTAAAATCTCCACCCAGAACTATAACATGGTGGGGAAATCTACTCGAAATAATTTCCAAATTATCCTTCAGGTGCTCAGCCACAACAGCTGCTGAGCCAGGGGGTCAATAGAGACATCTAATTACCATGTCTGAGCCTGCTTTAACCGTGACCTTCACCCAAATCATTTCACATTTCGGATCTCCGTCAATTTCCTTCGATACTATTGCACTTCTTATCGTTATAAACACGCCTCCCCCTTCACTGTCCAACCTGTCTCTGCGCTATACATTCCAATCCGAGTTTAGGATTTCATTACTGTTTATGTCTGGTTTCAGCCAACTTTCTGTTCCATGCCCGAGGCAGGATTCGAACCTGCGACCGTAGCGGTCGCGCGGTTCCAGAGTGTAGCGCCTAGAACCGCTCGGCCACCCCGGTCAGCCAGCTGTTTCTAAGCACTAGAGGCACCACATGACTTACCACTGCAGCGTGAACTATTTTGGAACTAGACTACTTACGCGGTTCTGAATGAAAATAACGGTACATTACAAAGTGGTAATCGTAGCTCTCAGAGTTTCCGAACAATGTTGTGACATAATCACAAAAACTAATGCATTTCTGTCACTCGTGATACTATTTATGTTATCCTTGCTCCACATAAAGCTAAAGTGTTCTGTTACGGCCGTAGATTCAAGAATATCGCCGGCCGTTGTCGCCGAGCGGTTCCAGGCGCTTCAAACTGGAACCGCGCTGCTGCTACGGTCGCAGGTTCGAATCCTGCCTTGGGCATGGATGTGTGTGATGTCCTTATGTTAGTTAGGTTTAAGTAGTTCTAAGTTCTAGGGGACTGATGACCTCAGATGTTAAGTCCCATAGTGCTCAGAGCCATTTTAACCATATTTCAAGAATATCACCAGATATCGCGCGAAACAAGTTAAGACGTATGCCGAAATGGATAATAAATTTTCATAATTGCTGTAGAAGACCACTCCTACGATTTCATTCAAAAATTTGAAGAAAATTTCTTACTTAATGAAGGAACTCTGTATCAAATTTCAGCTTGGAAACTATATAAATAATCACCCTACGACTTTCGTCTTTTTTATTTTTACTTCTGCTTTCGAAAAAATTGTTTCATTATTCCGAAGATGGAAGACAAAAGAGATGGATATATTCAACAGAATAAATGGTTACTAAGACTCGCTCTAATTACAAGTAGTGACTGAAAGGGATACATACAGTGTAGTGCGTTAGGTTGAGTGCCAGAGTGCTGAGAACCACTAATCGTGTGTCGCATCTTAAACAGTATTCACTGAACAGTAGTGGCAACTTCATACATTTTGTGTGATTACAGCAGATAATAATTTCCATTGTAGTCTCGCGCACAATCAACTAAAATTGACCAAAATGGTACTGAAACAGAGGATGACAGACTAAAGGCCGAAATACTAACTGTCTTTTTCCAAAGCTGTTTCACAGAGGAGGACTGCACTGTAGTTCCTTCTCTAGATTGTCGCACAGATGACAAAATGGTAGATATCGAAATAGGCGACAGAGGGATAGAAAAACAATTAAAATTGCTCAAAAGAGGAAAGGCCGCTGGACCTGATGGTATACCAGATCGATTTTACACAGAGTACGCGAAGGAACTTGCCCCCCTTCTTGCAGCGGTGTACCGTAGGTCTCTAGAAGAGCGTAGCGTTCCAATGGATTGGAAAAGGGCTCAGGTCATCCTCGTTTTCAAGAGGGGCCGTCGAACAGATGTGCAGAACTATAGACCTATATCTTTATCAGTTGTAGAATTTTGGAACACGTATTATGTTCGAGTGTAATGATCTTTCTGGAGACTAGAAATCTACTCTGTAAGAATCAGAATGGGTTTCGAAAAAGACGATCGTGTGAAACCCCGCTCGCGCTATTCGTCCACGAGACTCAGAGGGTCACAGACACGGGTTCCCAGGTAGATGCCGTGTTTCTTGACTTCCGCGAGGCGTTCGATACAGTTCCCCACAGTTGTTCAATGAACAAAGCAAGAGCATAAGGACTATAAGACCAATTGTGTGATTGGATTGAAGGGTTCCTAGATAACAGAACGCAGCATTTCATTCTCAATGGAGAGAAGTCTTCCGAAGTAAGAGTGACTTCAGGTGTGCCGCAGGGGAGTGTCGTGGGACCGTTGCTATTCACAATATACATAAATGACATTGTGGATAACATCGGAAGCTCACTGAGGCTTTTTGTGGATGATGCTGTAGTATATCGAGAGGTCGTAACAATGGAAAATTGTACTGAAATGCAGGAGGATCTGCAACGAATTGACGCATGGTGCAGGGAATGGCAATTGAATCTCAATGTAGACAAATGTAATGTGCTGCGAATACAGAGAAAGAAAGATCCTTTATCATTTAGCTACAATATAGCAGGTCAGCAACTTGAAGCAGTTAATTCCATAAATTATCTGGGAGTAGGCATTAGGAGTGATTTAAAATTAAATGATCATATAAAGTTGATCGTCGGTGAAGCAGATGCCAGACTGAGATTCATTGGCAGAATCCTAGGGAAATGCAATCCGAAAACAAAGGAAGTAGGTTACAGTACACTTGTTCGCCCACTGATTGAATATTGCTCACCAGTGTGGGATCCGTACCAGATAGGGTTGATAGAAGATATAGAGAAGATCCAACGGAGAGCAGCGCGCTTCGTTACAGGATCATTTAGTAATCGCGAAAGCGTTACGGAGATGATAGATAAAGTCCAGTGGAAGAGTCTGCAGGAGAGACGCTCAGTAGCTCGGTACGGGCTTTTGTTGAAGTTTCGAGAACATACCTTCAGCGAGGGGTCAAGCAGTATATTGCTCCCTCCAACGTATATCTCGCGAAGAGACCTTGAGGATAAAATCAGAGAGATTAGAGCCCACACAGAGGCGTACCGACAATCTTTCAAAAAAATGGCTCTGAGCACTATGGGACTCAACTGCTGTGGTCATAAGTCCCCTAGAACTTAGAACTACTTAAACCTAACTAACCTAAGGACAGCACACAACACCCAGCCATCACGAGGCAGAGAAAATCCCTGACCCGGCCGGGAATCGAACGACAATCTTTCTTCCCACGAACAATACGAGACTGGAATAGAAGGGAGAAACGGTAAAAGTACTCAAAGTACCCTGCGCCACACACCGTCAGGTGGCTTGCGGAGTATGGATGTAGATGTAGATGTAGAAAGTATGGCTGTTTCCCGATACTACGATTTACGTAAAGAAAAGGACGAGAAAAAACGAAGTTGAAAATAGTGTAATGTGGAGATAATGTATTCGTTAGACGTGCCCATTCTGTTTCACCAACGAGTCTCCTCGCCTATTAGCTCATGTGCTCTAACCCTGAGTTTCTCGCTACGGTACTCCCGAAAAGCTGGCAAGGTCGCGAATCGCGGGCGAGTGTAGCCTCTCGCATTCTCGTCATTTCTAGGTAAGTATTTTAATCTGCCTTTATTATTCTCTTAGTAATGGAATGAAGCGTTTAAGTTCAAAATTATCTAACAACAAGGCAGTGTCTAAGAGTACTTAGTAAAGGAATAAAAGAATGTTATGTCGTAGATTGTTTCGGTCTGTATAAGCTACTACACGACATTGTAGGCGAACTTCTTTTTATCGCTTGCTTCATTTATTGCTCGCTCTTGTTGGTAATGTGTGATTATTGGTTTGATTTCTGGCGTTTCAATTGAGACTGCAGTAAAATATTTTTTTTATATGTGTTGTGTAAGAAGCCAGCCGGTGTGATCGAGCGGTTCTACGCGCTTCAATCTGGAATTGCGCGACCGCTACGATCGCAAGTTCGAATCCTGCCTCGGACCTGGATGTATGTGATGTCCTTAGGTTAGTTAGGTTTAAGTAGTTCTCAGTTCTAAGGGACTGATGACCTCAGATGTTCAGACCCATAGTGCTCAGAGCCATTTGAACCATTTGTTGCGTAAGAAAATCATTGAAAATACAACAATGATTATTTTAAACAGTGTACACTCTTTAACCAAACATATCTCTGCGCCAAGTCGGCGCTAATTTCATCCTACGAAATAATTACTGCTTCGCGGGATTAGCCGAGTGGTTTTAGGCGCTGCAGTCAAGGACTGTGCGGCTGTTCCCGGCGGAGGTACGAGTCCTCCCTCGGGCATGGGTGTGTGTGTTTGTCCTTAGGATATTTTAGAATAAATAGTGTGTAAGCTTCGGGACTGATGACCTTAGCAGTTAAGTCCCATAATATTTCACACAGGTTTGAACATTTTTGAAATAATTACTTCTCAAAGAAGAAACTATGCAGAGAGAGAGAGAGAAAGAAAGAGAGAGAGAATTCATTAAGAAGTGAATTTCAACTAAATAAGCAGTGAGAGTTTAAAAATTATTTTAATCAGAACTTTTTAGTGTGAACAGTTCGCTTCGAAGCACAAATATATTAACAGCGACAGTCTAATGTGAACTTTAAGTTCAATAGGACACAGATAAAATCTCTGGTCAAATTTTACATGAGCTAGTCGGAGTTTTCTCTGATAATCTGATTATTGATTAAATCATATTTCTGGGCCTTGTATATTAGGAAAAACTAGAATTTTAATTATTAAATGAATTTTAATTATTTAAGTGAATCTTAACGCAGGCCATCTTAAATAATCGACGCAGTCCCTTATATAGCATTTGAGTAAGTGGTGAATTACACTACTGGCCATTAAAATTGCTACACCACGAAGATGACGTGCTACAGGCGCGAAATTTAACCTACAGGAAGAAGATGCTGTGATATGCAAATTATTGGCTTTTCAAAGCGTTCACACAAGGTTGGCGCCGGTGGCGACACCTACAACGTACTGACAGTTTCCAACCGATTTCTCATACACAAACAGCAGTTGACCGGCGTTGCCTGGTCAAACGTTGTTGGTGATGCCTCGTGTAAGGAGGAGAAATGCGCACCATCACGTTTCCGACCTTGATAAAGGTCGGATTGTAGCCTATCGCGATTGCGGTTTATCGTATCGCAACATTGCTGCTCGCATTGGTTGAGATCCAATGACTGTTAACAGAATATGGAATCGGTGGGTACAGGAACGCCGAGCTGGATCCCAGCAGCCTCGTATCACTAGCAGTCGAGATGACAGGCATCTTATCCGCATGGCTGTATCAGATCGTGCAGCCGCGCCTCGATCCCTGAGTCAACAGATGGGGACGTTTGCAAGACAACAACCATCGGCACGAACAGTTCGACGACGTTTGCAGCAGCATGGACTATCATCTCGGAGACCATGGCTGCGGTTACCCTTGACTCTGCATCACAGACAGGAGCGCTTGCGATAGTGTACTCAACGACGAACCTGGGTGCACGAATGGCAAAACGTCATTTTTTCAGATGAATCCAGGTTCTGTTTGCAGCATCATGATTGTCGCATCCGTGTTTGGCGACATCGCGGTGAATGCACATTGGAAGCGTTTATTTGTCATCGCCATACTGGCGTATCACCTGGCGTGATGGTACGGAGTGCCATTGGTTACACGTCTCGGTCACCTTTTGTTCGCATTGACGGCACTTTGAACAGTGGACGTTACATTTCAGATGTCTTACGACCCGTGGCTCTACCCTTTATTCAATCCCTGCGAAACCCTACATTTCAGCAGGATAATGCACGACCGCATGTTGCGGTCCTGTACGGGCCTTTCTGGATACAGAAAATGTTCGACTGCTGCCCTGGCCAGCACATTCTCCAGATCTGTCACCAACTGAAAACGTCTGGTGGCCAAGCAACTGGCTCGTCAGAAGACACCAGTCACTACTCTTGATGAACTGTGGTATCGTGTTGCAGCTGCATGAGCAGCTGTACCTGTACACGCCATCCAAGCTCTGTTTGACTCAATGCCCAGGCGTATCAAGGCCGTTATTACGGCCAGAGGTAGTTGTTCTGGGTACTGATTTGTCAGGATCTATGCACCCAAATGGCGTGAAAATGTAATCACATGTCAGTTCTAGTATAACATATTTGTCCAATTAATACCCGTTTATCATCTGCATTTCTTCTTGGTGTAGCAATTTTAATGGCCAGTAGTGTACTAACGCATTACACGCAGTGCATATTAAAAACTATTAAAACAACATAGAACAAGGACCTATATTGCTTGGGGCCAGGTTGTGTATCTTTTCAATGTCTAAATGAGATCAGAGTAAATATTTACATAATAGCATTGTCGTTATGAAGTAAAGCAATATTAGATTAGATTAGATTAGATTTACTTTCATTCCAGTTGATCCGTAGTGAGGAGGTCCTCCAGGATGTGGAACATGTCAGAAAAACAACAATACATGACAAATATTTACAACTAAAACAAATAAGCTAATGTACCATTTTACAGGTCCCAAGTGGAATTATCGTCATTATTTAATGAACACTAAGAGTCATTTTACAAATACTAATGCACTGAATTTAAAATAAAAGTTTTTTATTTATTTATAAGGTAATAAACATGTAATACAACTACTGTAATACTTATCTACAATGAACACATTACTGCACTGAAATGGTGCAGAAGTTAGATTATACTTACACACACACACACACACAAATTTTCAGTGAACACATTACAGCACTGAAATTGTGCAGAAGTTATGTTGTACTTATATACAAATCAGTTGGTTTTACTAAGAAATTCATCAATGGAGTAGAAGGAGTTGGCCACCAATAAATCCATTAGGCTTCTCTTAAACTGAATTTCACTGGTTGTTATGCTTTTTATGGCTGCTGGCAAGTTATTGAAAATGTGTGTTCCTGAATAATGCACACCTTTTTGTACAAGACTAAGTGACTTTAAATCCTTGTGAAGATTATTCTTATTTTTAGTATTGATTCCATGAATTGAGCTGTTGGTTTGAAAAAGTGATATATTTTTAATGACAAATTTCATTAAGGAATAAATATATTGGGAAGCTGTAGTTAGTATCCCTAGTTCCCTAAACAGGCTTCTGCAGGATGTTCTTGAGTTCACACCACATATAATTCTTACTGCACGTTTTTGTGCCCGGAAAACTTTAGCTTGGCTTGAAGAATTACCCCAAAAAATAATCCCATATGACATTATGGAATGAAAGTAAGCATAGTATGCCAGCTTTTTCATTTTTATATCCCCTACGTCTGACAAAATTCGCATTGCAAACAGAGATTTGTTAAGACGCTTCAGCAGTTCTGTGGTGTGCTCCTCCCAGTTGAATTTATTATCAAGCTGTAATCCCAAGAATTTAACACTGTCCACTTCTTCTATCTTCTTGTCATCGTATGTTAGACATATACTCTTGGGACACCCCTTACAAGTTCTGAACTGCATGTAGTGTGTTTTTTCAAAGTTTAGTGACAAAGAATTGGCTAGGAACCAGTGATTAATGTCCACAAATATTTTATTGGCTGATCTTTCTAAGACTACACTTGATTTTTTATTTATTGCAATGTTTGTATCATCGGCAAACAAAACAAACTTGGCATCTGGTAATGTTAGTGATGAAAGGTCATTGATATACACAAGAAAAAGTAAGGGCCCCAAAATGGAACCTTGTGGGACCCACATGTAATTAGTTCCCAGTTGGATGATGCCTGATAGCTTGATACATGTCTCTTTCCTAATAACACCCTTTGTTTCCTGCCAGAGATATAAGATTTGAACCATTTTGCAGCATTTCCTGTTACACTATAATATTCTAGTTTACTTAGAAGGATATTGTGATTTACACAGTCAAATGCCTTTGACAGATCACAAAATATACCAGTTGCCTGCAATTTTTTGTCTAATGAATTAAGCACATTTTCACTGTAAGTGAAGATAGCCTTCTCAATATCAGAACCTTTTAGAAATCCAAACTGTGACTTTGACAGTATGTTATTTGAGATAAGATGGTTATAAAGACGACTGTACATTACTTTTTCGAAAATTTTTGAGAATGCTGGTAACAGTGAAATTGGACGGAAATTTGATGCTTTTTCTTTATGTCCCTTCTTAAACAGTGGCTTAACTTCAGCATATTTCAGCCATTCAGGAAATATTCCACTGATAAACGACTGGTTACACAGATAGCTTAATATGTTACTTAGCTCAGAATCACATTCTTTAATTAACTTTGTTGATATTTCATCATACCCACTAGATGTTTTTGATTTTAAAGATTTTATGATGGACATTATTTCTGTTGGGGTAGTGAGGGTCAAATTCATATTATGGAAGTTACTTGAAATGTCTGGTCTAAGGTAATCCATAGCAGCATCTACCGAACCTGACAACCCCATCTTTTCAGTAACAGCAGTAATAGCCAGATCTTTTCCGTCAAAGCGACCAACCAAGGTCGCTGCACCTGGCGACACTACTACTATGAAAAGAACCACGAAAATCCCAAGAAATAAATTATAAGACTTACAACCGTGTACTACAAGACGAGACCAGACGGAACTGTCTTCATGAGCTTGGTGCACGTGCTGACTGCCTCTAGTATTTCCGTATTTACGGTCGTTTCTACGCTGTGTACGTAACACTGTAAACGACGATGGTGAGTACTCCTTACCCGTAGGCCGCGCCGGCGCTAAGCGCTGCGACGATATCAGCGCCAAGCACCAGCATAAACAGCTTGTTCTTATCGTACATTATGTTCGCTGCCGACTGTTACTACGGAAACGGAGCTGCTGCGTGCGCTGTTCGTTACAACAGCCAGAGGCAGTGGCACCACTCTCGTCTAGTGAAGCCCCATCCGTTCACGGTCCATCATATCTGGGAACCAAATTTTATACTGTAAGATTTTTCCAGGAGGAGACGCAGATCCTGGTCACAATTTACAGGTTGTAAAATGCAGACTAAAACTGAAGATATTGCAAAAAGGTAGGAAATTAGGGAGATTAGACCTGGATACATACGAGAGCTTTATGGTATATTGATAATTTTTGCTTATGGACCGTGTGACAGCAACTGAATAAAACACAAATTTAGTGCCATACGCGTTTCGCCTTTAATTTCTGCAAGGTATCATCAGTGGCCTGCAATATGTACGTATGTTTGATATTTAATTTACATTTTTGTCACTGTACCTATAGGTTATAAACAGTTCTGGTGGTTGGTATTTCCTATTAAGTAGTAATGTTTTGAACTGTACTTACAAGTTGCGTGGCCAATTTCTTACATATTACGCTCCTGTTGCATTTTTGGTGTTGTTGTTCTTCTTATGAATGCCAGGTTGCGGTTTTTTTCTCACATTCCACAGCACTATGAACTGAACGCTCGTTTCAATGCAATGTTTTGGTTTCTGTTGCCGACTGTCAAATGTTTTTGCCAAAGATCGAATGTTATTGCCAAACTTTCGAGTGTAATTATTGAAGTATCTGTGATCTGTTCGTGTACGCATTTGTGTGTGTGTGTGTGTGTGTGTGTGTGTGTGTGCGGTGTGTGTATGTGTATGTGTGTGTGCGTGTTTTTGATATATAATTGTGTGTGTGTGTGTGTATTTTGGTGTGATACAATTTTTTTTGTGGGCTGTGTGTTTGTGTTTGTGTGTGTGTGTGTCCAGAAGGTGAAGGGGGAAGAGTTTTTTTTTGTTTTATCTTATTATTTCCTTTATTGAGTGTAGTAGGGAGCCTGTGCTGATGTGTGTTTGTTCATTTATCACATGTTTGTTTTCTGCTATGGTTTTCTGGATATGGAAGTTTTCTTGCGTTTGTATAATGTTTGTCTTGGTTGCTTATTCTCATTTTTTTTTCATTTCTCAGACGGTCCATGAGTAAAAATTATTAATATACCATAATATTACACGCAACTGAGGAAGACAGGGCTACAAAAGTTGAAGATGTCAATACGAGAGCTCTTGGGTAAGTAACGTCCGATCGGTCATGAAACGGAAACTACTGTGAAAATCAAAAATATTTTATTTGTAACAGTTTGCTACACTCTCCAGCTATTTCTCTACATAGTCGCGGATCCGACTTACACATTTGGCGCAGCGTTTTACCAGCTTTCCAATATCTTCGTCGCAGCAAGCATCTTCCTGTGCTCCCCACCAATTCTCTACGCCGGTCTGCAGCTCCTTGTCTATGCCAAAATGTCGTATTCATGGCCAACGGTTCGAGTAAGCAGAGATGAACGTCAAGGGGAGCCTATTACGGGCTATATAGTGGGTGATCAAACACTTCCCATCGAAAACGCTGCAGGAGAATCTTCATTGCCCCTGCAGAGGGCGGCCTAGAATTTTCATAAGGAAGAAAATACGTGATAGGTATGTTATGTGAGCTGCAGAACATCGGGCGAAATCTCTCACCAGATCCTCATACTTGGCGGGACGCACCATTTTCTAGGAATCTCGACGTGCTCACTGTGCGCTCAGAAATGAAAAGAGCGACATGATCCGTCGACGGGCATGCTAAAGACATTGCGCAACACATCTGCGCAGAGCTTCATCGGATTTTCACTGTTGTTTGCATTTGGCTCCCGGTCGGATCTTACTTTCCGAATATCCCTCGTACAAAGAGTTTCAGACGGAGCATTTGGCTTTAAGTACCGACTGACTAGAACAAAGGAAAAGAACATAGCAGAAGACGAATGAGTTGCTTTGGGAGATGAAATAGCAAAGACAGCAGAGGATCATCTAGGGGAAAAGACAAAGCCTAGTGGAAATCCCATGGACACCATAGTAGATAATGAATGTAAATGATGAAAGGAATAAAATGCAGCAAATGAGGCAGGCGAAAGGGAATATAAATGTCGAAAAATGATATTCATAGGAAGAGCAAAATGGCTAAGCAGGAATTGCTAGAGGACGAATGCAACGATATACGTAGAAGCATATACACTACTGGCCGTTAAAATTGCTACACCACGAAGCTGACGTGCTACAGACGCGAAATTTAACCGACAAATAGAAGATGCTGTGATAGGCAAATGACTAGCTTTTCAGAACATTCACACAAGGTTGGCGCCGGTGGCGACACCTACAACGTGCTGACATGAGGAAAGTTTCCAACCGATTTCTCCTACATGAACAGCAGTCGACCGGCGGTGCCTGTTGAAACGTTGTGATGCCTCGTGTAAGGCAGAGAAATGCGTACCATCACGTTTCCAACTTGATTGCCGTTTATCGTATCACGACATTGCTGCTCGCGTTGGTCGAGATCCAATGACTGTAGTAGAATATGGAATCGGTGGGTTCAGGAGCATAATACAGAACGCCGTGCTGGATCCCAACGGCCTCGCATCACTAGCAGTCGAGATGACAGGCATCTTATCCGCATGGCTGTAACAGATCGTGCAGCCACGCCTCGATCGCTGAGTCAACAGATGGGGACGTTTGCAAGACAACAACCATCTGCACGAACAGTTCGACGACGTTTGCAGTAGCTTGGTGTATCAGCTCGGAGCTGCGATGGTGTACTCAACGACGAACCTGGGTGCACGAATGGCAAAACGTAATTTTTTCGGATGAATCCAGGTTCTGTTTTCAGCATCATGATGGTCGCATCCGTGTTTGGCGACATCGTGGTGAACTCACATTAGAAGCGTGTATTCGTCATTGCCATACTGGCGTATCACCTGGCGTGATGGTATGGGGTGCCATTGGTTTCACGTCTCGTTCACCTCTTGTTCGCATTGACGGCACTTTGAACAGTGGACGTTACATTTCAGATGTCTTACGACCCGTGGCTCTACCCATTATTCAATCCCTGCGAAACCCTGCATTTCAGCAGGATAGTGCACAACCGCATGTTGCAGATCCTGTACAGGCCTTTCTGGATACAGAAAATGTTCGACTGCTGCCCTGGCCAGCACATTCTCCAGATCTGTCACCAACTGAAAACGTCTGGTGGCCAAGCAACTGGCTCGTCAGAAGACACCAGTCACTACTCTTGATGAACTGTGGTATCGTGTTGAAGCTGCATGAGCAGCTGTACCTGTACACGCCATCCAAGCTCTGTTTGACTCAATGCCCAGGCGTATCAAGGCCGTTATTACGGCCAGAGGTGTTTGTTCTGGGTACTGATTTCTCAGGGTCTATGCACCCAAAATGCGTGAAAATGTAATCACGTGTCAGTTCTAGTATAATATATTTGTCCAATGGATACCCGTTAATCATCTGCATTTCTTCTTGGTGTAGCAATTTTAATGGCCAGTAGTTTATACTGTAACTAGGGGAAAGATAGTTATCGCCTATGGGAAAATTAAAGAGGTCTTTGGAGAGAAGCGAAGCAGCTGTATAAATGTAAAGAGCTCAGAGGAAAAAGCAGTACCAGAACAGAAAAGCTGGAAGATGGAAGCAGTATTTTGAGGGGCTATAAAAGGGAAATTTACTTGAAGGCAATATTATCGAAATGGAAGAGGACGTAGATGAAGATGATATATGATACCGTCAGAAGAATTTTACAGAACACTGAAAGACGTAAGTCGTAACAAGGCCCCCGGAGTAGACGACATTCAGCCACAATTACTGACACCCTTGGTAAGTGTGACAGAACTATTCCACTTGATGTGCAAGATGTATGAGACAGGTGAAATACTGAAAGATCTAAGGTGGAAAAAGGTACCTGGAGTAGATGTCCTTCACATTCATGGAGATCCTTCATAGAGTCATACACGACAAAGATATTCCAACTAGTGTGCAAAATACGCGACGCGTTTGGAATACCCTGAGACTTCAAGAAGAAACTAAACAATCCAGTTCCAAAGAAGGAATCTGCTAACATTCAGCTAACAATTTAATCAGCCATGATTGCAAAACAGTGACACAAATTATTTGTAGAAGAATGGAAAAACTGGTAGAAGCCGATCTAGGGGAAAATCAGTTTCGGTTCACCAGAAATGTAGGAACAGATCAGCAATAGTAGCCCTAGCGGCGTTTGCGTAGAGTTTTCAGTTCTGACAAGCAACACTGTGCGAAATAATCTCAGGAATCAAAGTGTGACGCACAATGAACGTATCCGTTAGGACAGTGCGGCCAAATTTGGTGTTAATGGGCTATGGCAGCAGACGACTGACGTGAGTGCCTTTGTTAATAAAGGCAGCACCTGTCCTGGGCTCGTGGCCTTACAGGTTGTACCCTACAAGACTGGGAACCCTGACCTGGTCAGCTGGTAAGAGCTGACGGTAGTGTTCAGGTGTGACGCATACTTCACGAAGCCATGGACTCAAGTTGTCAATAAGGCACTGTGCAAGACCGATAACTGGCTGGAGGTGGATATGTTCGACTACTTGGAGACCATTCGCACGTCGAGTTGCAACACTATGCAGGGCAGCCAACTCGACATTAGGAGATATACCACTACTTCTGTCATCCTAGCGTATAAATGTCTATGGACTTTAAACGGAGCCGATGACCTCAGCAGTTAGGTCCCATAGGAACTTACCACTACCACCACTTGAAACTTAAACAGTGTTGAGAAGTGAGTGAGCCTGTGTTGTTTACTATCCTCGATGTTATTCATTCTGTACATTGAGCATACTGCGAAAGAAACAAACAGAAATTTGGAAATGGAAATAAAGTGCAGGGAGTACGAGTATAAACATCATGGTTTGCCGATGACATCGTAATTCTGTGCGAGACGGAAAAGGAAGAGCAGTTTAATCGAATGGATAGTATCCTGAAACGATTTTATAAGATGAGTACGAACATAATGAAAACGAACACTAAATGTAGTAGATTAGTGTGATATTTGGGCAGAATAATGTCTAATAATGGACGAAGTAGAGAGGTTGCGAACTAGCGAAAACAAAAAAATTGTTTGTGGAAAACAGGAATTTGTTAAAACGAATATACATTCAAGTTTAACGAACTTGTGTCTGTAGTGTACTCTCGTAAAGAAGTGAAACGTGAGCGATAAAGAGTTCAGACATGAATAGAGACTATTGAACTGTATTGCTACAGAAGAATATTGAACATTATATAGGTAACGAATAACTAGTGAGAAGATACCGACTCGAATTGGGAAAGAAGAATTTTTTGACAGAACTTGATTGAAATCCTGAGGCATCAAAGAACCGTCAGTTTGTAAAATGGGAAGTGTGGGCGTTAGAATTTGTGGAAGGAGACTAAGACTTGACTGTAGCAAGTTGGCTCGAGGTGACGTAAATTGCAAAAATTTTGCAGAGTTAAATACGCTTACACAGGACAGAGTAGCGTGGTGGACTGCAGCAAACCAGTCTTCACACTGAAGACCATAATAGCTCAATGGGATTCTCGAATGGCATTATAGTGTTGAATTAAACTATATACAAGCAGTTATCACATTAATTCCCCACGAAAATTCTAGTTCTGGTTTTCGACTAAATTACCATTGTTTTTGTGAGCAATGGGACCGATTGTCGAAGAAATAACATACTGACATAGATAATGGCAGTACTGTCTACCTTACCAGAGATTATATTTGAGGCAATGATGAAACGTCATCCGCAGCTTCCTTGTTTCCATCACCGTGTAGAGTACTGTTAAGAAACACACATACACTCTTGATATAAAATGCCTGCTTACACACACTACTGAGTGCATGTCACACACCGCTATAAAAGCTGCTGGTACACATTCTCATTTCCATAGTCTCTCTGATAGCTGACTCTCAATAGTTTTATTTGTGGGCTAGTATCCGTGTCTACTGAAACAAGGTCTAGTGCTTGCTTGTGAGACTGTTTTCGGCAACTGCAGGTTTTCTATATTTCCCTCTAGCTGATATACGCACAGCGCTGGAAAACGCTTAGAATAAACTATCCGACATACCTGCTGGCTCGCTGACAAGGGAAAACATAAGCATTTTCCATAAACCAGCGGCATAACGTACTGGCCGTATTTTAACTACCTTTCGAAGCACGCTCATACAGTTCGTTTGCAGTGAAATGCGATTATAATTTCCGCATTGCACTGCTTCATGGATCGACATACTCGCTCCGTTAGGCAAAGTAGAGAGACCTGCTTTGGCTTTACACAAAGGTGACAAAAATCATGGGATAGCTATATGCACACATACAGATAACGGTAGTTTCACGTGCACAACATATAATAAAAAGGCGGAGCTGCCATTTGCACTCGGGTGATTCACGTTCAAAAAATGTGTGTGAAATCTTATAGGACCTAACTGCTAAGGTCATAAGCCCCTAAGCTTACACACTACTTAGCCAAAATCATCCTAGGGACAAACACACACACCCATGCCCGAGGGAGGACTCGAACCTCCGCCGGGACCAGCAGGTCCATGACTGCAGCGCCTGAGACCGCTCGGCTAATCTCGCGCGGTGGCGATTCACGTGAAAAGGTTTTCGACGTGACTATGGTCACACGACGGGAATTAACAGGATTTGAACGCGAATGCAGCACTGAATAAGCAACAGTAAAAATGAATTTGGAACGAAAATCGGGTCCGTTAGGACAGTGCGGAGAAAGAAAATAAGCCAAGCACTTAGTCCGTTAAGGATAAACGTCCCCCTCTGTCTGCAAGTGGTGTACGAGGTGCATTCAAGTTCTAAGGCCTCCGATTTTTTTTCTCCGGACTGGAAAGAGATAGAAACATGCGCATTGTTTTAAAATGAGGCCGCGTTCATTGTCAATACGTCCCAGAGATGGCAGCACCGTACGGCAGATGGAATTTTACCGCTAGTGGCGAGAATGAGAACTGTTTTAAATACTTAAAATGGCCACGTTTTCCTTACTTCAACAGCGTGCAATCATTCGTTTTCTGAATTTGCGTGGTGTGAAACCAATTGAAATTCATCGACAGTTGAAGGAGACGCAACAGTTTCTTCGTGATAACAACTTTGAAGTGATTCCTCATGCTCCCTACTCACCTGACCTGGCTCCTAGTGGCTTTTGGCTTTTTCCAACAATGAAAGACACTCTCCGTGGCCGCACATTCACCAGCCGTGCTGCTATTGCCTCAGCGATTTTCCAGTGGTCAAAACAGACTTCTAAAGAAGCCTTCGCCGCTGCCATGGAATCATGGCGTCAGCGTTGTGAAAAATGTGTACGTCTGCAGCGCGATTACGTCGAGAAGTAACGCCAGTTTCGTCGATTTCGGGTGAGTAGTTAATTAGAAAAAATATCGGAGGCCTTAGAACTTAAATGCACCTCGTATACAAGATTCCATTTACATATGGTAGGGTGTACATTGGAACTACAAATAGAAGTGTGAATACACGGTTGAAGGAACATAAAAGTCATTGCCGACTAGGGAAAACAGACAAGTCAGCCGTCGCGGAACATGCTCTTCAGTCTGGTGATCACGTAGTGAAATTTTAGGAAACTGAAGTTTTATGTACTATGACGAACTATTATCCACGGCCATACAGAGAAGCCATCGAACTATGTAAACATGGTGATAATTTTTAAGAGAAAAGAAGAAGCTATGAAACTCAGAGATATATGGACAGTGGCGCTACAGTATCGATGAGAAGTTTTTATCTTTGATGTACTATGATTACCCTTGACAAGGTTCTTCTGTGCTATCACGTGAAATGCAGACTACGCCCACTTTCCACGGTATTTAGGTCGTTCTTCGACGTCCGACTCGTCAGTCGGCAAGACTCAGCACAACCAGGAGCACCTCTGAAGATGTCCAGCGTAGCTTTGGACGAAACGTCAGGGATAGACGAGTTCCATGGACCACGGCCGTACAACCAGGAAGAATTCTCGGCAGCTGAAACATCCGGTCGTCAAAGCCTTCATTGCATGATTAGTGCGGAGAAATTTGGCGTTAACGGGTTATGGCAAGCGACCGACGTGAGTGCCTTTTCTAACAGCCCGACATTGCTTGCAGCGCCTCTCCTGATCTCTTGGATATATCGGTTGGACTTCAGACGACTAGAAAAACATGGCGTGGTAAGATGAGTTCCGATTTCAGCTGGTAAGAGCTGATGGTAAGGTCCGAGTGTGGCGCAGGCCTCACGAAGCCATGGGCCCAAGTTGCCAACAAGACACTGTGTGAGCTTCTGGCGGATCCGTAACGATGTTGGCTGTGTTTATATGGAATGGAAAGGGTCCTCTGGTCCAAATGAACCGATCATTGACTGGAAATGGTTATGTTCGGCTACTTGGAGACCATTTGTAGCAACTCATTATACTTCATGTCCACAAACAACGATGGATTTTTTGTGGATGAAAATGCGCCATGTCACCGGGCCGCAATTGTTCGCAACTGGTTTGAAAAACATTCTGGACATTTCGAGGAAATGATTTGGGCACCCAGTTCGCGCTACGTAAATTCTGTCGAACATTTATGGGTCATAGTCGAGAGGTTAGTTCGTGCACAAACTGCTGCACCGGCTACACTTCCGCAATTATGGACACCTGTAGAGGCAACAAGGCTCATTATTTCCGCAGGGGACTTCCAGCTGCTTGTTGAGTCCCCGATACATCAGGTCACATTATTACTCTGGGCGAAAGGAGGTCCGACACGATGTTAGGAAGTTCAAAATGGTTCTGAGCACTATGGGACTTAACTTCTAAGGTCATCAGTCCCCTAGAACGTAGAACTACTTAAACCTAACTAACCTAAGGACATCACACACATCCACGTCCGAGGCAGGATTCAAACCTGCGACCGTAGCGGTCGCGCGGCTACAGACTGTAGCGCCTAGAACTGCTCGGCCACCCCGGCCGGTTGTTAGGAAGTATCCCATGTCTTTTTGCACCTCAGTTTATGTGGCGTATGCCACGTAATGTGCACTTACACGTTTTGAACACATATCAGTTTCTGGTCCATTCCTCAAATTATTCACCAGAGTTTGTAGATGCAACTTGCTTCATCTGTTACGGACTGAACTTTTCGCTGTTCACATTAAGTCTAGGAACCAAGATAATGAGGTAGTTACTGTAAAAATTATCATCAACAAAATAACAGCAAATACAATGGAAATGTCTATGTTGATCAAACTTTATTAAGAGTATGTCGTATCATTTCTCAGGCAAGAGCTACAAAAACTATGACCAAACATATAAAAATATGTAACTATAACCATGTACTGAAGATTCAACAATTTCTTGTTTTTTTTTTTTAGCCGGCTGCTGTGGCCGAGCGGTTCTAGGCGCTTTAGTCTGGAACCGCGCGACCGCTAGGGTCGCGGGTTCGAATCCTGCCTCGGGCATAGATGTATGTGATGTCCTTAGGTTAGTTAGGTTTAAGTAGTTCTAAGTTTAGGAAACTGATGACCTCAGATGTTAAGTTCCATAGTGCTCAGAGCAATTTGAACCATTTTTTTTTCTCACCGGTCATGTAAGTTTGATTCATATTACTCATAATCATCAATGTCTTTTTAACAATCGTTTTTATTGTTTCTGTCGATGTCTGTCTTTCGCTGCATATCACACGTGGTTTCCAGGAAGTCAAAACTCGTTGAAATATATTCGCAATACAAATTGTTTCACTGTTTCCGATTCGGACAAGAGAGAAGAACAAGCTATTCTGTTTTACTCTTCGCAGAATCTTCAAGCGATAATTACGGCTGATACAGACACCGACACATATTCAGACACGGACACTTATACAGCTAAGAAAACTTAAACTCATAATTAATATGTTTCTTTTCAACTAAAATAATGGAAGGAAGACTGGGTTTGACGTACTGCCAACAACGGAGTCATTAGAGGTGGAGTGCGAGCTCGGACTGAGGAAGAATAGAAGTAGAAAATAGGCCGTGTCCATTTAAAAAGACCCGTACTGGCATTTACATTTAGCAATTCACGGTGTGGTGTCAACGTTAGACACCACGCTAGAGATTGCGATAATCGATAGCGTTCCAGCACTTGCAACCTCTCTGGACTCGCTGGCGCTTGCAGCTCCGCCGTATGGCACGGACAAATGGTTCAAATGGCTCTGAGCACTATGCGACTTAACTTCTGAGGTCATCAGTCGCCTAGAACTTAGAACTAAGGACATCACACATA
The DNA here is from genome assembly GCF_023864275.1 of Schistocerca cancellata. Classification (NCBI taxonomy): domain Eukaryota; kingdom Metazoa; phylum Arthropoda; class Insecta; order Orthoptera; family Acrididae; genus Schistocerca; species Schistocerca cancellata. The sequence continues at coordinate 207,979,557 of NC_064627.1, forward strand.
TTCATGCCGGAGGCAGGATTCGAACCTGCGACCGTTGCGGTCGCTTGGCTCCAGAGAGTAGCGCCTAGAACCGCATGGCCACTCCGGCCGGCGGCACGGACAGAGACTTTCAGATCGCCCCGGCCGAGCAAGTTACAGGTCGTGAGCGAAGTTAGATGGTTCGCAGCCGCCAGTTTGCGCACGTATTACCAGAATTGTGCTATCTTTCGTTTTGGAGAATCCAGTTAATGTTTGTTAATGAGTAATTTGTATTCAAGAGGATAGTTGTTATTAGTTACGTTCCTGGAGTGCAGGTAGCAGGACAAAGTTAAGTGAAAGTTATTTACTAAAGTATTCTAGTACTGATTAATATAGAATGTTCCAGATTCCTACAACCACCCACTCGTGCTAGCCTCTATCATCCCACTGCAAATCCCAGGGGTACCGATCGAAAAGCATCCTGCATTTGTGTGAGGTCATGACTTGCTGAAATCACATCACACGGAACCTATGGAAAACCTAAATCTGCACGGCTGGTTGGAGATTTTTGCCATCGTCCTCTTGAATACGAATTACTATCTGAGTGTTATTCACTGGGATATCCCTCCTCTTCCCCGAACACACACCTTTTTTTTTTAGTACATTTATGTGATACTGTAAACAATTAGCTACTAAGTAATGCGACAGTTTAGCTGTAGCATAGCTGGACGGTTAGCATCATGAAATATTTTCAAAGAGCGTGTCTTGTTCACTGCTACAAACAACGTATTCTATGCTGCGGGTGCTAGTCACTTGTTACCCGCCGTTATGTTAACCTTCGGAAATCGGTTCGTAACAATAGGAATACGAGAGCGAATCATAAAGTTTTTGCAACTATTTCTTATTAGCCGAAATAAGATTGATACAGGTAATTACAAATATACCCATTATTCTACGTACCTTACACTATTGTCCCACATAGTGCCCACACCTGTTCAGACAACTGTCCCGTCGTAGCATGAAGTTTGAGGTGCCACTGCGGTAGAATTGGTCCGACTGACTGTGGAACCACCGTTGGACTGCTGTCTTGGCTTCGTCACTGCATGGGAATCGCTGTCCTGCCAGGAACTTCTTCAGCGAACCAAAAACGTGGACATCACGAGGTTCGGGGTCTGGATTCTCCCAGTGAAATGACCGCCGCTTGTCAGCTGTTCTCACTGCCATATGGGACCTCGCATTGTCGTGGAGGATAACAAAGTTCTCCACATTGAGAACCACTCCGCGCTTCTTTCTGATGACAGCCCACAGGTGTGACAATGTGGAACGATAGCTGTCGGCATTGGTAGGTGAACCTAGTGGCATGAAATCCAGCAGGTGCGCTATATGGCTACCCCAGGACAATGTTAATATTACTTTCCTCACAGACAGCGCTGAACGGAAATTTTTGTACAGGTGACCCTGGATGTTTCCACACCATGCTTTGCTGTTTCCATTTCATCTTTAATCACTAATAACAGTGCATCCCACTAAACTGTCACCGTCTTAGGAATACCGTCGCAGATGATTCTGTGATGCAATCATTCTCTTTTCTTTCATCATGTCATCCAACTGCTTACGTACCCATAGACATGAAACCCTCCAGTACCCTAAGCACCCGTAAACGATGTTGCAGACACTCCCATACGAAATGCCGAGTTCCCCTGAAATGTCATTGAGGTGCACACCCCACAACTGCATCCACGTCGGAAATGTCAGTCAGCGACGAATGCGGATGTCCCGAACGCCCATTGTCATGTCTTTTGCGAACTCACAACGCTATCAGTTCACATTTCTCAAAGGGAGGCACTTTTCCCGATACATGGCCTGCATTTCTCTTAGGATTTAAATGTAAGTTCGTCCCTTTCTCCACGAAAAACGAATCACATTTCGTTCCTCGTATGCTGTGGATATGTGAAGCAAAACCGCCTTCTTCAACCACTGACAGCAGCACCGTGCCACGGAGCTACCGGCAAACAAGATCGGGCAGTTTCAAGAAAAGTCTACCGGTGGGAGTGGATATGATGGCTTCGCATTTACAGTCGTAATTTGGTTAATAATAGGGTAAAAGGCTTTCTGATTCGCCCTCATGCTAGTAGAACAACCACTTTTTTTTTTTTTACAAAAATCGTTCAAATGGCTCTGAGCACTATGGGACTCAACATCTGTGGTCATAAGTCCCCTAGAACTTAGAACTAATTAAACCTACCTAACCTAAGGACATCACACACATCCATGCCCGAGGCAGGATTCGAACCTGCGACCGTAGCAGTCACGCTTTTTTTTTTTTTTTACAACAGAAGAGTCAATCAACATAATGTTACTACAAAACTAAACTTTGTTATAGTTCATCATCTTTTAGATTTGCCACAGACAAGTAGTAAAAAACAATATTACAACTATAGAAATAAGACATACGCAGGAAGATGAAAACATGTTTATGACAAACTGATATGACATTGTGGTTGTTGTTGTTGTTGTTGTCTTCAGTCCAGAGACTGGTTTGCTGCAGCTCTCCATGGTACTCTATCCTGTGCAAGCTTCTTCATCTTCCAGTACCTACTGCAACCTACATCCTTCTGAATCTGCTTAGTGTATTCATCTCTTAGTCTCCCTCTACCATTTTTACCATCCACGCTGCGCTCCAGTACTAAACTGGTGAACCCTTGATGCGTCAGAACCTGTCCTACCAACCGATCCCTTCTTCTAGTCAAGTTGTGCCACAAATTTCTCTTCTCCCGAATTCTATTCAATATCTCATCATTAGTTGTGATCTACCCATCTGATCTACAGAATTCTATTGTAGCACCACATTTCGAAAGCTTCTATTTTCTTCTTGTCCAAACTATTTATCGTTCATGTTCCACTTCCATACATGGCTACACACCACACAAATACTTTCTCAAACGGCTTCCTGACATTTAAATCTATATTTGATGTTAACAAATTTCCCTTCTTCGGAAACGCTATCCTTGCCATTGCCAGTCTGCATTTTATATCCTCTCTACTTGGACTATCATCAGTTATTTTGCTGCCCATATAGCAGATCTCATTTACTACTTTAAGTGTCTCATTTCCTAATCTAATTCCCTCAGCACCACCCGATTTAATTCAACTACATTCCATTATCCTCGTTTTGCTTTTGTTGATGTTCTTCTTATATCCTCTGTTCAATACACTGTCCATTCCGTTCAACTGCTCTTCCATGTCCATTGCTGTCTATGACAGAATTACAATGTCATCGGCGAACCTCAAAGTTTTTATTTCTTCTCCATGGAATTTAATTCCTACTCCGAATTTTTCTTTTGTTTCCTTTACTGTTTGCTCATTATACAGATTGAATAACATCGGGGATAGACTACAACACTGTCTCACTCCCTTCCCAACCACTGCTTCCCTTTCATGCCCCTCGACTCTTATAAATGCCATCTGGTTTCTGTACAAATTGTAAATAGCCTTTTGCTCCCTGTATTTTATCACTGCCACCTTCAGAATTTGAAAGAAAGTATTCTACTCAACATTGTCAAAAGCTTTCTCTAAGTCTACAAACGCTAGAAACGTAGGTTTGCATTTCCTTAATCTTTCTTCTAATAAGTCGTAGGGTCAGTATCGCCTCAAGTGTTCCAACATTTCTAAGGAATCCAAACCGATCTTCCCCTAGGTTGGCTTCTACCCGTTTTTCCATTCGTCTATAAAGCATTCGTGTTATTATTTTCCAGCCGTGACTTATTAAACTGATAGTTCGGTAATTTTCGTATCTGTAAACACCTGCTTTCTTTGGAATTGGATTATTATATTCTTCTTGAAGTCTGAGGGTGTTTCGCCTGTCTCATACATCTCGCTCACCAGATGGTAGAGTTTTGTCAGGGCTGGCTCTCCCAAGGCTATCAGTAGTTCTAATGGAATGTTGTCTACTCCCAGGACCTTATTTAGACTTAGATCTTTCAGTGCTCTGTCGAACTCTTCACGCAATATCATATCTCACATTTCATCTTCATCTACATGCTCTTCCATTTCCATAATATTTTCCTCAAGTACATCGCCCTTGTATAGATCCTCTATACACTCCTTCCACCTTTCTGTTTTCCCTTCTTTGCTTAGACCTGGGTTTCCATCTGAGCTCTTGATACTCATACAAGTGGTTCTCTTTTCTCCAAACGCCTCTTTAATATTCCTGTTCGCAGTATCTGTCTTACCCCTAGTGATATATGCTTCTACATCCTTGCATTTGTTCTCTAGCCATCTCTGCTTAGCGATTTTGCACTTCCTGACGATCTCATTTTTGAGACGTTTGTATTCTTTTTTGCCTGCTGCATTTACTGCATTTTTATATTTTCTCCTTTCATCAATTAAATTCGGTATTTCTTCTGTTACCGAAGGATTTCTACTAGCCCTCGTCTTTTTAACTACTTGATCCTCTGCTGCCTTCACTATTTCATCTCTCAAAGCTACCCATTCTTCATTTACTGTATTTCTTTCCCCTATTCTTGTCAGTCGTTCCCTGAAGTTATCCACAACCTCAGGTTGTGTCAGTTTATCCAGGTCCCATCTCCCTAAATTCCCACCTTTTTGCAGTTTCTCAGTTTTAATCTACAGTTCATAACCAATAGATTGTGGTCACAGTTCATATCTGCCCCTGGAAATGTCTTTCAATTTTGAACTTGATTCCTAAATTTCTGTCTTACCATTATATAGTCTATCTGAAACCTTCCAGTATCTCCAGGCCTCATCCATGTATACAACGTTATTTCACGATTCTTGAACCAAGTGTTAGCTATGATTAAGTTATGCTCTGTGCAAAATTCTACCAGGAGGCCTCCTCTTTTATTCCTTACCCCCATTCCATATTTACCTTCCTTTTCCTACTATCGAATTGCAGTCACCCATGACTACTAAATTTTTTGTCTCCCTTCACTAGCTGAATAATTTCTTTTATCTCATCATGCATTTCATAAATCTCTTCCTCATCTGCGGAGCTAGTTGGCATATAAACTTGTACTACTGTGGTAGGCGTGGGCTTCGTGTCTATCTTGGCCACAATAATGCGTTCACTATGCTGTTTGTAGTACCTTACCTGCACTCCTATTATTTATTCATTATTAAACATACTCCTACATTACCACTATTTGATTTTGTATTTACAACCCTGTATTCATCTGACTAGAAATCTTGTTCCTCCCGCCACCGAACTTCACTAATTCCCACTACATCTAACTTTAACTTATCCATTTCCCTTTTTAAATTTTCTCACCTTCCTGCTAGATTAAAGGAACTAACATTCCACGCTCCGATCCGTAGAACGCCAATTTTCTTTGTCATGATAACGGCGTCCTCCTGAGTAGTCCTCGCCCGGAGATCCGAATGGCGGACTATTTTACCTACGGAACATTTCACCCAAGAGGACGCCATCATCATTTAACCATACAGTAAAGCTGCATGCCCCCGGGAAAAATTACGGCTGTAGATTCCCCTTGCTTTCAGCCGTTCGCAGAACCAGCATTGCAAGGTCGTTTGGTTAGTGTTACAAGGCCAGATCAGTCAATCATCCAGACTGTTGCCCCTGCAACTACTGAAAAGGCTGCTGCCCCTCTTCAGGAACCACACGTTTGTCTGGCCTCTCAACAGATACCCCTCCGTTGTGGTTGCATCTACGGTACGGCTATCTGTGTCGCTGAGGCATGCAAGCCTCCCCACCAAGCGCAAGGTTCATGGTTCATCGTTTCAAAATATCTAGGACAGCAGTACAACAGTGCCTGTCTTCTAGTTTTTCTGCGAAATCAATTGACAACCAACAATATGAGCACTAGGTGTTCACAACTGGCAAGAAATGTGCACACTATGGAAACCATGATCGTTTGAAGTTGCTTATAATTTGTCCGCTGGGGATTCAACTAGCTCCTATTTGATTTGGACAATAACGCGCCAGATAACTTAGTACCTTTTCTTCTGTCATAAAGTTGGTGAAGCGTATCTGTCTAACTGCCAACGGCCGTACCGCAGTGGTAACACCGGTTCCCGTCAGATCACCGAAGTTCAGCGCTCTCGGTCTGGGCTAGCACTTGGGTGGGTGACCATTTGGTCTGCCGAGCACTTTTGGCAAGCGGGTTTCACTCATCCCTTGAGAGGCAAACTGAGGAGCTACCTCATTGAGAAGCAGCGGCTCCGGTCTCGGAAACTGACGTGCGGCCGGGATAGCGGTGTGCTGACCACATGCTCCTCCATATCCGCAACCAGTGACGACTATGGTCTGAGGATGACACGGCGCCCGGTCGGTACCTTTGGCCTTCATGGCCTGTTCGGGAGGAGTTGTTTAGTTTTTATATGTCTTTACTTGAATGTGCTTAAATATTACCATTGCTGCATTACATTCTAGCAAAAAACAGTTCTGAACTGTTCACAGCCTCGTGAGCTGCGACGGAAAACTGAACCTGGGGCAACGCATAAGCGACGCAGTGGCTACCACGTTTTATTGCGTTATTTACGGCAGCCCGTGTAACGAGAGTTTATAAAGCGCACTTCATAAACTGCAGAGTGGCCGGGCGTTTGTATTGGCGCGATGCGATGTAGCGACTAGTCGGATTACAGAGATTTGCGCTTGCCAGCGCGGCTCGACGATTATCTTTGAGCTGTAAATCCAGTGTAGGCCACATAAATTTCACCCTAAATCTGGATCAGATTTACAGATAAATAGGCAAAAGGAATTGCTATGGAGATGTCGCGAGCATGAAAAATCACCTTTTCAGTCGATTTTTGTCATGAATACAGTCACCCCTTTACGGCAGATATAAATACGCGTTTATTACGAAAGCGGTTATCGTGCCCGATGCAGTTCACCGTTTTCGGGCTGTGTATATTCATTAGACGAGATGACAGGCTGACCCAGCATCCAACCTCAAGGCTTCTGCCGAACAGTTTACGACCATCCTGACCCACTAAACAACACACTACGAGCCACCACTAACAGTACTTCTACAGAATCTACGTCATACCATCAAAACACTGCGACTGTGAGGAGATACAGGACGTCAACAACATATACTTTGACTGCCCTAGAAACAGACTGGGCACTTTAGATAGTTACAAAAAGCTTGTGTAATTAAAGTTTAAATTAAATTGTGTTTGTGTGTGTGTGTGTATTTTGGTTGATTTTGGGAAGGTGATCGATCCCATCGGATTAGGGAACCCATCCCGGCATTTGTCTCAAGCGATTGAGGTAAACCGCGGAAAACCTATATTAGGATGGCCGGACAGTTGTCTTCCCGAAGGCGAGTCCAGTGTATTAACCAGTGCGCCATCTCGCTTCGTGTGTGCGTGTGTTTCACTTAATAAGCTTATGTGATTAATTATGTGTTATCAACCCCCCCTTCAATGATATTTATGTTTTAAATTCCTCACAAATAGTAGAAAAGATAGATCGATGCCTCAAAACGATACTCAGCCTTAATTTTTGACTGGACAACTTGGTGTATCAAGAGGCCAATAAACAATCAAAATTTTAAAAAAACTAAAGAAAAAGTCTTTCGACTGATAACTGACGTAGAAGCCTGGTTGCTAATCATCCAACAGAGAACGCACGAAACACTTAAACTGCTGACTGGCTAAATTTGGAGATAACACAACTTTACTATACTTCCGACTTACAAAACCTAGTTCTGAACAATCCTCTTCCTATGATAATGTTGGATAGATATTCACTCCACAAAAGTTATATCAGTCCCTCCAAATTCTTGACCAGCACGCACTTCGCTATAGCTTTCGCATGTGTTCATTTCCACCACATGGATCGTTCACAGTTCCTACCTCTCCTTACTCACACTGAACTGTTTGCATTCTACGCGACCTGCAAACTCGACTCCGATAACATACTTGTTTTCCCTCCAATTTCCAATGATGGCACGCTGTTGCTCCTTTACCGACACTTTGCACCAACCATATTGCTCCACATAATCCGTATCTTCTCTCAAGGTAACTTCAGCTTCCTTCTATTCTCAGATAATGAAACCGACATCGATATTTATTATTCGGTTAACACTAACTTTTTCCCTATACAGGGTGGTCGGAAATTCCCGTTACAAACTTCTAGGACATGTAGAGGGTAGTGAGAACATAACATTTTGAATTGGAACCCATATCCGGAATCATACCGTTTCCGTTCTACGACAGTTTCAATTCAGATGTGTACCTCGTCAACGTCTGCATAGGGCAAGGGAAACGTCTCGGAGTTTCCAGTGCTGGTAGACACGATGACGTGTACTACGTCAAACGATCCCCAGATGTCACTTACTGTCTGCTTTGCTGTGAGACCTAGTCAATACCTGTGCATCACCGATAGAGGAAACATGGTACAGTACACGTTTTCGGTATACACAGACATGGTTCTTGTGTATGGCGAAGCTGGAGGTAACGGAAGAGCTGCTAGTCGGCTGTATCACAAACGTTTTCCACACCGTCACACTCTATCGCACAAACTGTTTGCCCAAGTTACACAACGGCTACGAGAAACGGGTACCTTCACCGTGAGAAGGCAGGACTGTGGAGCTCCACGGCGACGCCGCACTCCCGAATTTGAAGAAGGTGTACCGCGTCGCATTGAAGATTGTAAAGCGCTTTCTGGTTTCTGGATAAGCCTCGCTGTCAGAGTGTAATTAATATAGTTTGTGTGGAAGTGTGTGTAGTGATATAACAACTGGACATCAAAATGGAGGCAGACAGATGGACACTAACTGAAAAAAGCCGCCTATACTGTCGCAAACCAGTACCCAGAATTATGCTAGCAATAATGATGTAACTTCCTGAAACCATCTGAAGATAAAACTGAAATGGTTCGAAAACCGGTTCATGGAATAAAACATCATTATTCAAAAAAAGTGACTGGTTGCAGTTTTGTATAACTTATTTACATTCAATATACAATCATGGTTCTAAAATATCCGTAATGGATAAGCATAATAGATTTAGATGTTTCCAGTAAAGACTCTTCTCGTGGTATTTGCACTACCACTCTCCCTCTTCGTTCCATTACATTCTTTGTCAGACATTTTTCTTTGTTGATTCGTTTGCATCATGATCAACCCTTATCTTTATAGTCTTGATTAGCATCACATTTCAAACGCTTGTGATGATTTCATTTGTCTTGTCTTCTCCAAGTTCTCCTTCGTATAGAGCAGTGCTTCAAACATGGCTTTTTGTGAATCTCTTTCTGGTCTCCAGCTTTACATTTCTGGACTTTAATAGTTGTTTTTTTCTATAGACACATTTGCCCTGTGCAAACTTGCATCTTTCTCGCATTTTCCTCCGGGATAACTAAATCCGTTCACCTCTTCCTGAGTCTCTTGTCCAGTTTCACTTTTAGCCGTCCAGTAGGTTGATGTGAAGTGCACAGTATTTCGTTAGGTTTTTCTTTATGTCCATAATGTAGTCGTTAGTTAGCACAAGTTCCGTTTGATTAATCGCCCAACTCAGTTCCTACTCACTTTCGGTGACTACTGCTCCGCCATCAGCCACATCGCATCATGTTGATTTGGTGGCCATGGAAAATGACTCCGACAATCACGTAGTCCTTTACTTCCTTCATTGTGTCTCCCGTATGTAGACATACTAGATGTTGAAGCAAATCTTAGGAGACAGCACTTCAGGCTGTACATAGTATACTGGTACAAGTTTCAAAAACGGACGAATATTGATAACAGATGACGATTATCCCAGTCAGCTGCCAACTGACATCACAGTGGAAAATGTTCAGTGAGGGAACTGATTCTGCAAGATCCTAGTTAGACCACTGAAGACATGTGCAATGCCTTGAAAAATTTATGATAAATGTGAACATATTGTCAGAAGAACTAAACTTGAAAGGGACTGTAGAAAAGCTCATGGCATCAGTGCTTGAAAACGATCAGAAGCAACGTCGCTAGGAAATCTGCAAGGAAATTAAACAACTGCCTCAAGGCGATCTAGAAAGGTCATCACTGGTGACTTAAGTTAGGTATATGGCCAGTGACTCTGAACCTAAGCCACAGTTTTCGCAGTTCTCGTACATAGTGTCCTAGAAATTTTACGACAGACTTCATGGAGTTGTGGAGGCTATCTTGAGGAACAAATGGAGGATAGGAACCAGGGGCCAGAAACGTCATCCACCGAGATTAGAGGGACCGGCGCCTGCTACTAGGCAACCCCTCTGGCAGCAAATGTGACTTTGCTGATGGACAGTAGGCGGAATGTCTCGCAGTGCCTTTGACAGTTTGTGATTTTGCCTTGGAACTTACCACGGCGGAATATATGTTCTGTCACCCTAAAACACACAGCCTAACTACTTCTGATGGCCTTCAAATTGAATATGTCACCTGTGCAACGAAAGATCTGTTCTGCTTTCCAATAGTACCTGAAATGTAATCGTCTCTACCTGCACATGAAATAAACCACGCTGCAGCACGATGTGAGTGCGCTTGTTTGTGCAAGATGGGTTATCAGTAGTAAGTGCAGAGCTGTAAGGTAATTTGAGGCAAAACTTCGCTTCAGTGCAACTTTTCTACTTAAACTCGAAAACAAATTACAGTTAAAGGGCTTCATTTACAATTGTTGGACATCTGGATGCTAGCATGGAATACGGAAACTATGATAATACAACATCCCACCTATTCAACAAAAGATTTTTACATTAAATATGTTTAAACTCTCAGAAGGAAGTGAATGAGGCAAGCACTTGCCAAAAACATACCTGGCGAGAAATCACTAGCCAACCATTAACTCCGATTACAGCCAAAGGCTAGGTGACCATGAGAAAAAGAATAAATAATCGACAAAATGGTAACGTTCTACTGCTCTGGGAGTGAAATGTCATTAACTTGAAAGTGGCAGGAAAGCTATAAAATCTGAAAAGGGAAATGCCAAGGCTCGTACTATCTACAGCCGGCGTCCGCGAAATGAAATGGAAAGAAGACAAGGATTTCTGGTCAGATGAGTATAGGGTAATATTAACAGCAGCAGAAAATGGCGTAACGGGAGTAGGATTTGTTATGAATAGAAAAGTGGGGTAGATAGTGAGTTACTGTGAGCAGTTCAGTGGCAGCGTTGTTCTCATCGGGATCGACAGTAAACCAACGTTAACAACGGTAGTTCAGCAGAGGTTGAAAATACGGCTTCAGTTGTAAATTTCTTTATTTTTTGGGCTCACAGGCAGTACATCGCTCCTGGTACACGCGGAGCTCGGGGACCATAGCACGGCGACGATACCTGAGGATGGGCTTGTAACAGTCCGAAACCGGTCGTATGAAAATAAAGAAATTTACAACTGAAGCGGTATTTTCAACCTCTGCTATAATACTTGGTTGCGGATGTTCTTCCAACAGGATTGTTTGTAACTGTAGTTCAGATGTACCTGCCGACGTTGCAAGCAGAAGATGAAGAAAGAGAGAAAGTATATGAGGATATTGTAACTCAGTACGTAAAGAGAGATGAAAATCTAATAGTCATGGGTGATTGGAATACGGTTGTAGGGGAAGGAGTAGAAGACGGTTACGCGACACTATGGGACTGGTATTAGGAACGAGAGAGGAGAAAGCCTAATTGATTTCCGCAATAATTTCAGCTACTATTATCGAATACTCAATTCAAGAATCATAAAAGGAGGAGGTATACTTGGAGGAGGCCGGGAGATACGGGAAGATTTCAGTTAGATTACATCATGGTCAGGCAGAGATACTGAAATCAGATACTGCGTTGTAAGGCGTACCCAGGAGCAGATATAGACGCAGTTCACAATTTAGCATCGGTGAAGAGTAAGCTGAAGCTTAAGGGACTAGACAGAAGGAATCAGTACGCAAAGAAGTGGGATGCGGATATAGTACAGAAGAGATACACTTAAAGTTCTCTAAGGCTATAGGTACTCCGATTAGGAATAGCACAGTAGGTAGTTCAGTTGAAGAGGAATGGACAACCCTAAAAACGCCAGTCACAAGAATTGGAAAGAAAGACATAGGTACAAATACGGTAACTGTGAAGGACCACGGATAACAGAAGAAATACTTCAGTGGATCGATGAAAGAAGGAAGTATAAAAGTGTTCAAGAAAATTCAGGAATACAAATGCAGGTCATTCAAGAGCGAAATAAATAGAAAGTGCATGCAAGCTAAATTGAAATGGCTTATGAAAAATGTGAAGAAATATAAAAGGTATTGATTGTGGAAAGATTCACTCACAATATAGCAAAGTCAAGAAACCTTTGTTGAAATTAAAACGGTAACATTAACAGCACAACGGAAATCCACTTTAAATGCAGAGGAGAAAGCGGATAAGTGGCATGAATATACCAAAGACCTCTGCGAGGCGGAGTCGTCTGATGACTTAATAGAAGAAGAAACAGGAGTCGACAGAGAATAGATAGGGTACTCAGAATTAGAATCAGAATATGAAAGAGCTTTGGACGACTTAAGATCAAATGAGGCAGAAGGGACAGATAACGTTCCATCAGAATTTCTGATAACAGCGAGGGTAGTGGCAACAAAACGACTATTCACGTTGATATGTAGGATGAATGAGTGTGGTGATGTGCCATCTGACTTTCGGAAAAACATTATACACTCAATTCCGGAGATTGTAAGAATCGACAAGTACGAGAATTATCGCCCAGTCAGCTTAACAGCCCATGCATCCAATTTGCTGGCGAGAATAATGTACAGAAGAATCGACAAGAAAATTTCATATTTGTTAGCTGAGGATCAATTTGGATTTAGGAAAGGTAAAGGCACCAGAGAGTCAGTTCTACCATTGATAATAGAAGCAAGACTGAAGAAAAATCAATGAATGACTTGTCGACCTGGAAAATGCGTTCGACAATGTAAAATGATTCAAGATGTTTGAGATCCTGAGAAAAATAAGGATAAGCTATAGGGAAAAACAGGTAATATTCAGTATGTACAAGAGCCAAGAGAGCAATAAGAGTGGAAGATCAAAAGCAAAGTGCTCGGATTAAAAAGGGTGTAAGACAAGGATGCAGACTTTCGCTCCTTCTCTTCAGTCTACACACCGAAGAAACAATGACGGAAAGAAAGCGAAGGTTCAAGAGTGGGATTAAAATTCAAGGAAAAAAGATATCAGTGGGGAGATTCGCAGATGACATAACTATCAGTGAGGAAAGTGCAGAAGAATTAAAAGATGTGTTGAAGGAATGACCAGTACACTGAGTACATAATATGGATTGAGAATAAATCGAAGAAAGTAGTGAGAAGTAGCAGAAACGAGAACAGATAGACACTTAACATGGAGGGCCTGAAAGGAGACTAGCACGGGCAAAGAGGCATTCCTGACCAAGAGAAATCTACTAGTATCAAACGTAGCCCATAATTTGAGGGAGAAATTTCTGAGAATGTATATTTGGAGAACAGCATTGTATGGTTGTGAAACATGGACTGTGGGAAAACCGGAACGGAAGAGACCGAGGCATTGAGATTTGGTGCGACAGAAGAATGTTGAAGATAAGGTGGACTGATAAGGAAAAGAATGCGGAAGTTCTCCGCAGAATCAGCGAGGAAAAAAATATATGGAAAACACTGACAGGGAGAATGGACAGAAAGATAGGAAATCTGTTAAGACATCACGACATTGCTTTCGTGGTACTAGAGAGAGCAGTAGAGGGTAAAAACTGTTGAGAAAAACAGAGGTTAGGATACATCCAGCAAATAACTGAATAAACATTGCAAGTGGTACTCTGAGATGAAAAGGTAGCTACATAAGAGGAATTTGTGGTGGACCTCATCAAACCAGACAGAAGACTGTGCTTAGAACGGAAATGTCCACGAAATAATTATCATGACAAACTCTCAGATGAAATGGAAATGCACGCCCAATCAGAGTTATCCAACTTAATGCTGAGGTCCACGTGGATACAATGAAGCGGTTACCAGGCCACCGATTTTCTGTTCATGAAACTAATATCAAAAGAATACCTCGTAACATTATTATTCCGGCCTAGACATATTACAAAATGTTGGAGGTCGCGTTCATACGCATTACCACATCCAGAACGCACAGGCAGACAGCACACGGCAGCTGTTCTCAGCACTCTCCAAGATGCATCCCGAAAAAAAAGTGAGTGTACCTGCGAAGTTCTATCTGCCTATTAACTTGGCCGGTAAACCTCTTAGGTTAGCTCTTGCCAACCCTGCGCAGCTTACTGTTCGTGTTCAGATGTGTTTGGTTGAGTTAGCTGAAGACAGATAACACCATAGTGACGAAGACGTCAACCAACGAGAACTACATCCATCTCTGATGACCACCTGCTATCATTTCTACACCATCTACAAGGCCCCATTGTGATCAGTGTGCTCACACTATCTACAACGCTTGAATTCGATCAGTGTTCTCATACCATCTACAACGCTTCGTTGCGATTAATATGCTCACACCGTCCACAATGCTTCATTGCGATTAGTGTGATCCTTCAAAGGGAAGGGGGGGGGAGGAGTAATCGAGTAATAATTTGCAAATTTTAGTTAGTATACTTGGGAAACATTTAGATACCAGATAGAACAAAGACTAATGACAATGTATTGGGATGAAGGACGGGCTGATTTCCTGTTTTAAGGCACGACGTATAAAAAAGAAAATGGGTACAAACAGGTTAATGTGACTTTTACTCTTTGAGAGCAATCTCAACTAAATTTTACACGTTATTATTATGTTATTGGAAATAATGTTAATTTTTTCAGTTTTTTTTGTCAAATTATTTGGTCAGGACATTTGGAGGAACATTTTCTCATCGATTACTTCAACTATCGCTCTCAGAAAGTGGTAGATTATTGTTAGTAATTAGATAAACACACCTATGTTACAGCTTTTTAATATCAGTCTTAAAACTCTCCCAATATTTTTGTTAAATTTATGTGTATGATACGTAGCAATTTTTACTTCGCATAAATCCACAAATATTCAGAGAAAACAGAACACTTTTAACGACTGGAACTAGTTCGCTCATATTCACAGGAGAAGTACATTACTATGTTGTGCAGAAATGATTATCATTTAGCCGGCCGCTGTGGACGAGCGGTTCTAGGTACTTCAGTCTGGAACCGCGCAACCGCAACGGTCGCAGGTTCGAATCCTGCCCCGGGCATGGATGTGTGTGATGTCATTAAGTTAGTTAGGTTTAAGTGTTCTAAGTTCTAGCGGACTGATGACCTCAGAAGTTAAGTCCCATAGTGCTCAGAGCCATTTGAACCATTTGATTAGCATTTGAACCATGTTCGCCCACAGGTTCAAGTCAACATCGATATCGTGACGCAGCACCACCTACCGGTAAACCGTGCCTGCTCTCGTTGCCGCTGTCAAAAAGTGGTTGAAATGGCTCTGAGCACTATGGGACTTAACATCTGAGGTCATCAGTCCCCTAAAACTTAGAACTACTTAAACCTAACTAACCTAAGGACATCACACACATCCATGCCCGAGGCAGGATTCGAATCTGCGACCGTAGCGGTCGCGGGGTTCCAGACTGAAGCGCCTAGAACCGCTCGGCCACATCGGCCGGCTTGCCTCTGTAAACCGAAGGTAATGAATCATTTTGAGAAGACGTGCAAGATGTCTCGCAGATGTACGCCCGAACCGTATAGTCAAATTAGTGAGTTTGAAAGAAAATGGCTCTGAGCACTATGGCACTTAACTTCTAAGGTCATTAGTCCCCTAGAACTTAGAATTACTTAAACCTAACTAACCTAAGGACATCACACACATCCATGACCGAGGCAAGGTTCGAAACTGCGACCGTAGCGGTCGCGCGGTTCCAGACTGTAGCGCCTAGAACCGCTCGGCCGCACCGGCCGGTTGAGTTAGAAAGAGGGCGCATTACTGGCATGAGAGAACATGATGCATCCATCCGGGAAATTGCTGCTCGTGTGGGACGAAGTGTAGCGGCAGTGCAACGGGTGTCTGCAGAATGGCTCACGGAAGGCCGTGGAACACTATGAGATGGGTAAGGGAGCACCACCCAGACCACCCCCTGAGGAGATCGACGCCTCATCCGAATGCCACTGCAGGACAGATCTGCGTCCTCCTCGGCTGTGGCGCAACAGTGGAACACTGGAACACAACGTACACTATCGGGGGTGACAGTCCGTCGCCGTTTATTATAACACTGGTTACGTTCGCGTCGTCCACTTCCCAGCCTATCTTTGACGAATCTGGAGAAACATGGCAGATAGCTACAGTTATGGAACGACGTCACTGGAGACAGGAATTGCATCAGATAGTGTCTTCAGACGAATCTCGATTCTGTCTGTTTGAAAATGATGGCCGCATTTTGATTCGCCGCAGAAAGAGGAAGTGGCATTACAGTGACTGCATTCGCACAAGGCATACAGCGCCATCTCAATGCCTTGTAGTGTGGGATTCTATTGGGTATAACTAAAAACCACAATTTGCGCGTGTCCAGGACACTATGACCACTGTAACCTACGTGACTGACATCCTGCGACCCCTAGCCGTAATCTTCCTGTACAACAACGCAGACGCTAATTTTCAGCAGGATAATGCGTGACCACATATTCCTGCGCGAACATATGCCTTCTTGGTGTCTTGTCAGTCTTTTTCCCCGGTCCGCCAGATCACCAGACTCGTCGCCAACCCAAAATGTATCGGATATGGTGAAACGACGGAAGCAGCGCTGTGACCCAATGCTAACCACCACAGATGAACTTCGAATCAGGTGAGTGCAGCATGCATGCCTTTACCACAGGACGCCATTCGCCCCTTACAAGCGCCGATGCATCACCCATGGAACAACTTACCAGGGCCCATGGCGGATCATGTGTCTACTAGGCAACAGGACACATACTGAACCAATGTGATGGAAATGCTTATCATTTCTGCACAACATACTAATGTTCATGTCCTGTGAGTATGAACATCCTGCCTCTAATAGCTAAAGGCGTTCCGTTTTTTCTGAACACGAGTGGCAATAAGGTAGACAGTGATACACTTTGAAAAATTTGCTACCACAGGAAGCTCTGATGCAATATTTATAACGTCTGTACCAAATTTCAACTATTAATCTGCAATTTTTCAGCAGAAAATGTTGCATATACAGCGAAAAATGAAAGGTCCTGAAAATTCAGAAAAAAGATTTATTGGCAGAAACAAGTAACTCAGTGAGGTAAGGCTGTAATAAAGGATCTGCACATATTAATATCACATATATGGGAAACAGAAACTGTGCCAGATAACTGGAAAATTGGGCCGGCATGGGTGGCCGAGCAGTTCTAGGCGCTACAGTCTGGAATCGCGCGACTGCTACGCTCGCAGGTTCGAATCCTGCCTCGGGCATGGATGTGTCTGACGTCCTTAGATTAGTTAGGTTTAAGTAGTTCCTTCCGGCGGCTGGCTGATTTGGTGAAGACAACCAGCATCGCACGCGGAGTGCAAGCTGAGCTTAATATCTGCAGCATAGTGCCCAGAGTCGATCGCGGTCCTCTGGTTTGGAGCCGTGTGGAGGGTCTAAACCAGAGGCTCAGACGACTCTGCGACTATAATGGTTGCAAATTCATCGACCTCCGTTATTGGGTGGAGAACTGTAGGGCGCCCCTAGACAGGTCAGGCGTGCACTACACACCGGAAGCAGCTACTAGGGTAGCAGAGTACGTGTGGCGTGCACACGGGGGTTTTTTAGGTTAGAGGGACCCCCCCTTGGGCGAAACGATAAAATACCTGACGGCTTACCAGAGAGGACATTATCATCGTTGATAAAGAACGTCCGTCCTCAGAGACCAAAAACAGGAAAAGTTAACGTAATATTGGTAAACTGCAGGAGTATCCAGGGCAAGGTTCCTGAATTAGTATCTCTTATTGAAGGAAATAGTGCGCATATAGTATTAGGAACGGAAAGTTGGTTAAAACCGGAAGTGAACAGTAACGAAATCCTAGACACGGAATGGAATATATACCGCAAGGATAGGATAAACGCCAATGGTGGAGGAGTATTTATAGCAGTAAAGAATTCAATAATATCCAGTGAAGTTATTAGCGAATGCGAATGTGAAATAATCTGGGTTAAGCTAAGTATCAAAGGTGGGTCAGATATGATAGTCGGATGCTTCTATAGACCACCTGCATCAGCAACCGTAGTAGTTGAGCGCCTCAGAGAGAACCTGCAGAACGTCGTGAAGAAGTTTCGTGATCATACTATTGTAATAGGGGGAGACTTCAATCTACCAGGTATAGAATGGGATAGTCACACAATCAGAACTGGAGCCAGGGACAGAGACTCTTGTGACATTATCCTGACTGCCTTGTCCGAGAATTACTTCGAGCAGATAGTTAGAGAACCAACTCGTGAAGCTAACGTTTTAGACCTCATAGCAACAAATAAACCGGAACTTTTCGACTCCGTGAATGTAGAAGAGGGTATCAGTGATCATAAGTCAGTGGTTGCATCAATGACTACAAGTGTAATAAGAAATGCCAAGAAAGGAAGGAAAATATATTTGCTTAACAAGAGTGATAGGGCACAAATCGCAGAATATCTGAGTGACCACCATCAAACGTTCATTTCTGAGGAAGAGGATGTGGAACAAAAATGGAAAAAATTCAGAAACATCGTCCAGTACGCCTTAGATAAGTTCGTACCGACTAAGGTCCAAAGCGAGGGGAAAGATCCACCGTGGTATAACAATCATGTACGAAAGGTACTACGGAAACAAAGAAAGCTTCATCATAGGTTTAAGAGTAGTCGAATCATAGCTGATAAGGAAAAGCTGAACGAAGCGAAAAAGAGCGTAAAGAGAGCAATGAGAGAAGCATTCAACGAATTCGAACATAAAACATTGGCAAACAATCTAAACAAGAACCCTAAAAAGTTTTGGTCATATGTAAAATCGGTAAGCGGATCTAAATCCCCTATTCAGTCACTCGTTGACCACGATGGCACCGAAACAGAGGACGACCGAAGAAAGGCAGAAATACTGAATTCAGTGTTCCGAAACTGTTTCACTGCGGAAAATCGTAACACGGTCCCTGACTTCAGCCGTCGCACGGACGCCAAAATGGAAAATATTGAAATAAACGATATCGGAATTGAAAAACAACTGCTATCACTTAGTAGCGGAAAAGCATCCGGACCAGACGAGATACCCTTAAGATTCTACAGTGATTATGCTAAAGAACTTGCCCCCTTTCTATCAGCAATTTATCGTAGATCGCTGGAAGAACGTAAAGTACCTAGCGACTGGAAGAAAGCGCAGGTCGTTCCCATTTTCAAGAAGGGTCATAAATCAGATGCGAATAATTATAGGCCTATTTCGCTTACGTCAATCTGTTGTAGAATAATGGAACATGTTTTGTGTTCTCGTATTATGACGTTCTTAGATAATACAAATCTCCTTCATCATAACCAACATGGATTCCGCAAACAGAGATCATGTGAAACTCAGCTCGCCCTATTTGCCCAAGAAATTCACAGTGCCGTAGACACTGGCGAGCAGATTGATGCCGTATTCCTGGACTTCAGGAAGGCATTTGATACGGTTCCGCACTTACGTTTAGTGAAAAAAATACGAGCTTACGGAATATCGGACCAGGTTTGTGATTGGATTCAGGATTTCCTAGAAGAAAGAACACAACATGTCATTCTTAACGGTTCAAAATCTGCAGATGTAGAGGTAATTTCGGGAGTACCGCAAGGAAGCGTGATAGGACCTTTATTGTTTACAATATACATAAATGACTTAGTTGACAACATCGGTAGCTCCGTGAGGCTATTTGCAGATGACACGGTTGTCTACAAGAAAGTAGCAACATCAGAAGACTCGTACGTACTCCAGGAAGACCTGCAGAGGATTAATGCATGGTGCGACAGCTGGCAGCTTTCCCTAAACGTAGATAAATGTAATATAATGCGCATACATAGGGGCAGAAATCCATTCCAGTACGATTATGCCATAGGTGGTAAATCATTGGAAGCGGTAACGACCGTAAAATACTTAGGAGTTACTATCCGGAGCGATCTGAAGTGGAATGATCACATAAAACAAATAGTGGGAAAAGCAGGCGCCAGGTTGAGATTCATAGGAAGAATTCTAAGAAAATGTGACTCATCGACGAAAGAAGTAGCTTACAAAACGCTTGTTCGTCCGATTCTTGAGTATTGCTCATCAGTATGGGACCCTTACCAGGTTGGATTAATAGAAGAGATAGACATGATCCAGCGAAAAGCAGCGCGATTCGTCATGGGGACATTTAGTCAGCGCGAGAGCGTTACGGAGATGCTGAACAAGCTCCAGTGGCGGACACTTCAAGAAAGGCGTTACGCAATACGGAGAGGTTTATTATCGAAATTACGAGAGAGCACATTCCGGGAAGAGATGGGCAACATATTACTACCGCCCACATATATCTCGCGTAATGATCACAACGAAAAGATCCGAGAAATTAGAGCAAATACGGAGACTTACAAGCAGTCGTTCTTCCCACGCACAATTCGTGAATGGAACAGGGAAGGGGGGATCAGATAGTGGTACAATAAGTACCCTCCGCCACACACCGTAAGGTGGCTCGCGGAGTATAGATGTAGATGTAGATGTAGTTCTAAGTTCTAGGGGACTGATGACCTCAGCAGTTAAGTCCCATAGCGCACATAGCCATTTTGATTTGGAAAATTGGAATAATAATCCCCATTCATAAGAAAGGGGACAGAACAGCATGTGAAAACTATAGTGGTATAACACTCCTAAGAACAGCTTATAAGGTCTTCACAAGTATATTAAACGAAACGATACAGAAGTATGCAGATGGTATACTAGGGGAATATCAGTGTGGCTTTCGACCAGACAGAGGAACAACTGATCAAATATTTGTGATAAGACAAATGATGAAAAAGTTCTATGAATATGATGTAGATCTGCATTTCCTATTCATCGACTTCAAACAAGCCTTTGACAGCATAAATCGGCAAGAACTATACAGAGTACTGAAAGAAGTTGATTTATGTGCTAAATTAATAAGACTAATCAGAATGACAATGACAGAGACAAGAGCAAAAGTAAACGTCCTTAGCAGAACAAGTGAAAGCCTTGACTTTAACGCGGTGGTCTAGCGGTTCTAGGCGCTCAGTCCGGAGCCGCGCGACTGCTACGGTCGCAGGTTCGAATCCTGCCTCGGGCATGGATGTGTGTCATGTCCTTAGGTTAGTTAGGTTTAAGTAGTTCTAAGTTCTAGGGGACTGATGACCTAAGATGTTAAGTCCCATAGTGCTCAGAGCCATTTGAACCATTTTTGAACCTTGACTTTAACAAAGGTGTGAAGCAAGGGGATAGTCTCTCCACTGTCCTACTGAATATAGCCCTGCATAGTGTAGTAAATAAAATCAACAAAAGAGGCACCATATTTATGAAAACTACCTAGTTATGTGCATACGCTGATGACATTGCTATAGTAGGAAGAAATACCAATACACTCCCAGAAACATACCGGGCAATGGAAACAGAAGCCTTAAAAATTGGCCTCATAATAAATGAAAACAAAACAAAATATATAGTAATGTTACAATCTGAGGCCATAAGCACCCCTAAAAACCTAAACATCAATGAGAAATGCTTCAAAGGAGTGTCCTCTTTTAACGACTTGGGAGCCCTAATAACAAATTATAACAGTATTGGAAAGGCTATAAGGGAAAGAATACAAGCAGGAAACAGAGCTTACTTTGCAAATATGCAACTTTTCAAAAGTAGCCTTCTTACAAGAAAAACTAAACTGCTAATACATAATTCGCTAGTCTACCCAGTTATCACCTGCGGCTCAGAGCTATGGACGTTGATAGAACACGATAAAAATGCACTAGGAACCATTGACCGGAAAATACTACGCAAAATCTATGGGCCCATAAGGAGGAAAAAGGCTGGAGAATACGCTACAATGCCGAATTACAAGAGTTAATACAAGGCAGGGACATAGTAAAATTTGTGAAATCATAGCGAATACGATGGCTAGGACATTTGGAGAGAATGGCAGAGGATAAATTTCCAGAGAAAAAGATGAAAGGTGTGTTACATTCAGTTAGGCTAAAAGGGAGACCTAGAAGAAGATGGATCGACGAGGTAATAATGGATATCACCAGTATGGGAGTCCAAGGGTGGAAAAGAGCAGCAAATAACCGAGAAGTGTCGAGGAAGATTGTTGAAGAAGCCAAGGCTCACCAAGGGCTGTAGCGCTACTGAAGAAGAAGTATCTCAGTGTTTACCACATCCGTACATATGGTCTGTTTGATCACCACGTAGCTCTTTTCGTTTAGTCTGGTCCTTCTGCCGTGCCCTTTTGGCAACATCCTTCACTCACACTTCATAATTTACAATACCCACATCATTAATCTTCTTCACTAGGTTTACAGTGAAGCAATGTACCTCGAATCATAATATCATAATGGATCTACTTCTTCCAGCGTTACCATCATTGAACACCAGACAGGCAACATTTGAGGAAATTTTAAGATTGGTTCAAATGGCTCTGAGCACTATGCGTCTTAACTTCTGAGGTCATCAGTCGCCTAGAACTTAGAACTAATTAAACCTAACTAACCTAAGGACATCACACACATCCATGCCCGAGGCAGGATTCGAACCTGCGACCGTAGCGGTCGCTCGGTTCCAGACTGTAGCGCCTAGAACCGCACGGACACTCCGGCCGGCTTTTTAAGATTGGTAGATGAGAAAATGTGGTTTTTGGGCGTCTCTTATACACTCATGGAAAATAATGCCAACACAAAGAAGAAGTTAAGTGACTTAAATGCAAGCTGAAAGGTGTACTTCTGCATCTTACATATGATGTCGATTCACATATCACGCCAGTCGCATAAGAGAGTTGCTAGTAGGGCCATTATCAGGTTCCACATCAGGTTTGCTCTAAATACACGCTGTAACGGTCGTGAGCGTTAGTTATCTTTGAGACTGAACCTGGTGAGTCGATGTCTGTGAAGAATGCCTTTAAGGCGACAAACACGCCATTTTCAACACCTCACTGAACGATATCGTGTAATAGGGCTACGAGAAGCTGTATGTTCCTTCTGCGATACTGCAGAAAGTCTTGGCAGGAATGTAGACACTGTACAAGACTGCTGGCAGCAGTGATCACGAGAATGTAAGGTCGCGTGAGGAACGGGCACCGGATAGCCACGTGGCACTACTGAGAGGGAACACCATTGTTTTCGGCGTATGGCTTTCTCGCATTGTATTGCATCTGCAGCAGCAATTTGAGCAGCATCTGGCACCACAGCGACACAACGAACTGTTACAAAACTTTTTCTTCAAGGACAGCTCCGAGCCAGACCAGTGGTTTCAAGCGAGAGCTCATTGGAGGGCAGGGTGGAAATCTGTTGTGTTTTCTGCCAGTGAGGGCCGTATACTGGTGAGAAGGAGGCCAGTTGCAGTTGAGGGCATCCAAGCAACCCATCTGCATGCTAGGCACACTGGATCTACACTTAGAGCTACTGTCTGGGGTGTGATTTCGTATGACGGAAAGAGCGTTCTGCCACGCACGCTGACTGCAAATTTGTACGACAATCTGGCGATTCTACCTGTTGTGCTGCTATTCATGAACAGCATTCCAGAGTGCGTTTTCCAACAGGATAACGCTAGCTCACACACCACTGTTGTAACCCACCATGGTCTACAGATTGCCTACATTTTACATGGCCTGCTCGATCACCATATCTGTTTCCAGTGGAGTACATATGTTACATCATCGGGCAACAACTCCAGCTTCATCCACAAACAGCATTAACCGTTCCTGTGTCGACCAACCAAGTGCAACAGGAACCGAGCTCCATCCCACAAACTGACATCCGGCAGCTTTACAACACAATACATGCACGTTTGCATGCTTGAACACAACATTCCAGCGGTTACACGGATTACTAATGTCTCAGTATTTCACTTTGACAATAGCTTATCTCGCTGTTGTATTAACCTGTGATCTCGCAGTCACCTCAAGATGTTCCTAAGACAAATATGAGGGCTATTCAAAAAGTAGGAACGTTTTCGCCTGACTCTGCTAAGCGCGCGCCGATCGCGTATGTTTTAGTATGTGCGTGCTGTGCTGCTCAGTCGGTAACCATCTAATTTGAAATGTGCGCTGCAATCGAAAATCCCGCCATTTGTGAGGTACGGTCTGTGATACGGTTTTTGTTGGCAAAAAACCTAAAACCTAAAAAAATTCAGCGTGAACAGTGCGAAGTGTACGGAAACAACGTAATGAGTGAATTTTCCGTCCGGAAATGGTGCATTCAGTTTAAAAATGGCCGAACCAACGTTCATGATGAAGAGAAGAGTGGACGCCCGAGCATTGTGACCGACGATCTTGTCGCTAAAGTCGATGAAACGCTTCGTGAAAACCGTCGCTTCACAATAACGGAGCTTTCGCTTTCTTTTCTACAAGTTTCGCGGACCTTGTTGTTTGAAATTGTCACTCAAAAGCTAGGATACCACAAATTTTGTGCACGATGGGTGCCCAAAATGCTTACAGAGGACCTTGAAGAACAGCGAATGGGGGCAACGTTGACATTTCTGGAGGCATGCCACAAACATGGTGATTCAATACTGAATGGAATCGCAACCGGTGACGAGACTTGGGTGAAACACGTCAATTGCGAGACAAAATTATAGTCCATGGAGTGGGGGCACACAAGGTCCCCCCAAAAACCAAGAAAATGTTTGCAAACCTTGTCAGCAAGGAAGTATATGGCGACAGTGTTTTGGGATAGGCAAGGTGTGCTTCTTATTCATTTTCTCGAACGTGGAGCAACCATAAATTCTGCCCGGTACTGTCAAACTTTGCACAGTCTTAGAAGAGCAGTTTAAAACAAACGCCGGGGGAAGCTGACGTCCAAAATTTTGCATGACAATGCCCGACCTCACACGGCAAACCGCACTAAAGAACTCCTTAATTCATTCAAATGGGAAATTTTCCCTCATCCGCCCTACAGCCCCGATCTTGCACCGAGCGACTTCCACTTGTTTCCCAAGATGAAGAACTGGCTTGCAACGCAGCGCTTTGATGACGACGTGGAACTCCAGGCGGGCGTGACTCACTGGCTGAAGTCTCAGGGGCAGAATTTTAGGACGAAGGTATTTGAAATCTTGTCCACCGCTATGTGTTTGGTGACTATGTGGAAAAGTAGTATGTCAGTCGCTCTTTCAGATGTGTATATTAGGACTACAACTTTGGTTTCACCGTTTTGCAATAGACGACAGTAGAGGCAAGTGGGGTTCAGGTGGTTGGTGTAATACAATAAGTTGGTGTAATACAATAAGCTTATGCACCTGTAAACATAATGTCATAAAAATATTAGTCGATTTGTGATTGCGTCATAAGGTTATTCAGATCAAGTACGTCAACTGATGTACCCATTTCTCACCATTTGCGGAAAGTTTTAATTGTCTGCTTTAACATGAATAACTCTGCGGCTGTGGCTCTTAAAATGCTCAGTAAGGCCAATGGTGAGAGAACTATTAGTGGAAGAACGTGCAGAGAATGTTGTCAACGCCTTAAGAACGGTGATTTTGATGTCTAAGACCGGCATGGCGCTGAAAGACAGAACGTTTTCCTAGCTACTGAAACAGACGAAGACAGTCACAGGACACCATTATCGAAAGCAATTGATGCGTTCGAACCCAGCACTGAAACACAAACGGCCACAATACAGCGATAGACAAGTAAAGGTAATTTTGCAGCAGGTCAGTGCTCGACCCCATGTCGCGAAATCCCGTCAAAATATTCATGGAAACGTTGAAATGAGAAGTCCTGTCCCTCCCACCGTCTTCTCCATAAGTTGCTCTCTCTGGCTACCACCTTTATCGATTAGTGGCATACAGTCTGGTTGACCAGTACTTCCGATCATATGAACAAGTGCAAAATTTGATCCTCACAAAAGACGCCTAGTTCTTCCGACGCGGGATTTGTATGCTATCCGAAAGATGGGGGAATTTAGCGGCCAGGAATGGGCAATACTATGCATGATAATTTTTTTGTAACTTTTTCACAGTAAAGCCCTGAATTTCGAGAAAATACGGCGGAAGCAAATTTGTAGACCTAGTAATAAAATGTATTTTTTGTACTTAGTTTTTTTGAACGCCAAAACGTTCCCTAATTTCTTGATAGCCCCCGTATATTCCAGAAATTTTATTTATATTAATTATATGTTAATGTTGCAATTTTTTCCGTCGGTGCAGATAGGATACTAAAGCTTTTGTTGGGCTTTCGTGTTTCACCACGTGTTGATTTCTTTAGTAAATTGAAAATTGTGGCATTGTAAATGGACTCACAGCCTCTGTAACATTATGTGATTGCCTTATCATTTTAAATCAATCACTAATCGAGCAGTCGCTCGGCAACAGCTACAGTTAACAAATAATGTTGCGAGAATGTAAAAGGTGAACTTCCTGTGACGTAACGTGTTTATTGTAGAAGCGCCGTCAGAGATACAGTGAGTTACTGACTTTGAAAACCGCAGCGCGAAAGACGGACAGAAGAAGATCACTTTTACACATTCTTTTGATGTACGAGATATTCTCGATTAACAGTTACTCAGTTACTCATTTTTTCTCTTGTCTCTTGTAACTTGTGTCTTGCTACCGTATTATTATTGTTAAAAATAATATTATTTTAGTGTAAAGTAAAAGTGCAATACTAAAAGTGCAATACTGCGTAGCAGTAGATTTATTGTGCGACGTGTATGTGAAAACGTCAAAGGAATTATTTTCATTACGAGAAGTGCCAGTCAGAACGGCATTAATATTAAATCCTTCATTGCAGTGTAAGTTCATCTATTAATTGCCATAAATCCAGAGTTAAATGGAACTGGTGTATGGATTATTTATTTAGTATAGAATCTATGTCTCACTCCTTCATGAAGTTATTTAATTTTCTTTATGTTTCTGCCAAATAGAGAGTTCACAGTCACGAATTCTTTCGTCGAAATCGGACGGAAATTGCATGCGGCGAAATATTTTCTCCGCGCCATATTCTACTGGTAAATGCATGATAAACTACGGTCCCTTAGGAAATTCATGTTGAGCTATCCAAAAATAACTATATATTTTGAATAGGCATTTAATCTCCTCTGCAATGCAACTTCCGACTGATCAGACGATCCAACAAGAAACAGCCGCACACGGTCGGCGTTCGCATATACACTCCTGGAAACGGAAAAAAGAACACATTGACACCGGTGTGTCAGACCCACCATACTTGCTCCGGACACTGCGAGAGGGCTGTACAAGCAATGATCACACGCACGGCACAGCGGACACACCAGGAACCGCGGTGTTGGCCGTCGAATGGCGCTAGCTGCGCAGCATTTGTGCACCGCCGCCATCAGTGTCAGCCAGTTTGCCGTGGCATACGGAGCTCCATCGCAGTCTTTAACACTGGTAGCATGCCGCGACAGCGTGGACGTGAACCGTATGTGCAGTTGACGGACTTTGAGCGAGGGCGTATAGTGGGCATGCGGGAGGCCGGGTGGACGTACCGCCGAATTGCTCAACACGTGGGGCGTGAGGTCTCCACAGTACATCGATGTTGTCGCCAGTGGTCGGCGGAAGGTGCACGTGCCCGTCGACCTGGGACCGGACCGCAGCGACGCACGGATGCACGGCAAGACCGTAGGATCCTACGCAGTGCCGTAGGGGACCGCACCGCCACTTCCCAGCAAATTAGGGACACTGTTGCTCCTGGGGTATCGGCGAGGACCATTCGCAACCGTCTCCATGAAGCTGGGCTACGGTCCCGCACACCGTTAGGCCGTCTTCCGCTCACGCCCCAACATCGTGCAGCCCGCCTCCAGTGGTGTCGCGACAGGCGTGAATGGAGGGACGAATGGAGACGTGTCGTCTTCAGCGATGAGAGTCGCTTCTGCCTTGGTGCCAATGATGGTCGTATGCGTGTTTGGCGCCGTGCAGGTGAGCGCCACAATCAGGACTGCATACGACCGAGGCACACAGGGCCAACACCCGGCATCATGGTGTGGGGAGCGATCTCCTACACTGGCCGTACACCACTGGTGATCGTCGAGGGGACACTGAATAGTGCACGGTACATCCAAACCGTCATCGAACCCATCGTTCTACCATTCCTAGACCGGCAAGGGAACTTGCTGTTCCAACAGGACAATGCACGTCCGCATGTATCCCGTGCCACCCAACGTGCTCTAGAAGGTGTAAGTCAACTACCCTGGCCAGCAAGATCTCCGGATATGTCCCCCATTGAGCATGTTTGGGACTGGATGAAGCGTCGTCTCACGCGGTCTGCACGTCCAGCACGAACGCTGGTCCAACTGAGGTGCCAGGTGGAAATGGCATGGCAAGCCGTTCCACAGGACTACATCCAGCATCTCTACGATCGTCTCCATGGGAGAATAGCAGCCTGCATTGCTGCGAAAGGTGGATATACACTGTGCTAGTGCCGACATTGTGCATGCTCTGTTGCCTGTGTCTATGTGCCTGTGGTTCTGTCAGTGTGATCATGTGATGTATCTGACCCCAGGAATGTGTCAATAAAGTTTCCCCTTCCTGGGACAATGAATTCACGATGTTCTTATTTCAATTTCCAGGAGTGTATATTTCCACCGCTGATTATAGCTATATGTTACAGCACAAAAGTAAACATATTGTTATAATTAGCGACTACGAACGGGGACATTTATAACTGTATGCTTATGTATACACATCACGTAAACATATCGTTATACCTCACACTCTACAGATATCTTCTCTGATGAATGGAAATAATAAAATATCGCAATAACGACAGAGTCATAGATAAAAGGGGCGTGGCATTGAGAACTAGTTGTAGCACGAAATAAACTCTGAAAGTTGGAGATAGTACACTACTGGCCATTAAAATTGCTACACCACGAAGATGACGTGCTACAGACGCGAAATTTAACCGACAGGAAGAAGATGCTGTGATATGCAAATGATTAGCTTTTCTTAGCATTCACACAAGGTTGGCGTCGGTGGCGACACCTACAACGTGCTCACATGAGGAAAGTTTCCAACCTATTTCTCATACACAAAGAGCAGTTGACCGGCGTTGCCTGGTGCAACGTTGTTGTGATGCCTCGTGTAAGGAGGAGAAATGCGTACCACCACGATTCCGACTTTGATAAAAGTCGGATTGTAGCCTATCGAGACTGCGGTTTATCGTATCGCGACATTGCTGCTCGCGTTGGTCGAGATCCAATGACTGTTAGCAGAATATGGAATCGGTGGGTTCAAGAGGGTAATACGGAACGCCGTGCTGGATCCCAACGGTCTCGTATCACTTGCAGTCGAGATGACAAGCATCTTGTCCGCCTGGCTGTAACGGATCGTGCAGCCACGTCTCGATCCCTGAGTCAACAGATGAGGACGTTTGCAAAACAATAACCATCTGCACGAACAGTTCGACGACGTTTGCAGCAGCATGGTTATCATATCGGAGACCATGGCTGCGGTTACCCTTGACGCTGCATCATAGCCAGGAGCGCCTGTGATGGTGTACTCAACGACGAAGCTGGGTGCACGAATGGCAAAACGTCATTTTTTCGGATGGTTCAAATGGCTCTGAGCACTATGGGACTCAACTGCTGTGGTCATAAGTCCCCTAGAACTTAGAACTACTTAAACCTAACTAACCTAAGGACAGCACACAACACCCAGCCATCACGAGGCAGAGAAAATCCCTGACCCCGCCGGGAATCGAACCCGGGAACCCGGGCGTGGGAAGCGAGAACGCTACCGCACGACCACGAGATGCGGGCTTTTTTTTCGGATGAATCCAGGTTCTGTTTACAGCATCATGATGGTTGCATCCGTGTTTGGCGACATCGCGGTGAACGCACATTCGAAGCGCGTGTATTCGTCATCGCCATACTGGCGTATCACCCGGCGTGATGGTATGGGTGCCATTGGTTACACCTCTCGGTCACCTCTTGTTCGCATTGACGGCACTTTGAACAGTGGACATTACATTTCAGATGTGTTACATCCGTGGCTCAACCCTACATTTCAGCAGGATAATGCACGACCGCATGTTGCAGGTCCTGTACGGGCATTTCTGGATACAGAAAATGTTCGACTGCTGCCCTGGCCAGCACATTCTCCAGATCTCTCACCAACTGTAAACATCTGGTCAATGGTGGCCGAGCAACTGGCTCGTCACAGTACGCCAGTCACTACTCTTGATGAACTGTGATACCGTGTTGAAGCTGCATGGGCAGCTGTTCCTGTACACGCCATCCAAGCTGTGTTTGACTCAATGCCCAGGCGTATCAAGGCAGTTATTACGGCCAGAGGTGTTTCTTCTGGGTACTGATTTGTCAGGATCTATGCAGCCAATTTGCGTGAAAATGTAATCACATGTCAGTTCTAGTATAGTATATTTGTCCAATGAATACCCGTTTATCATCTGCATTTCTTCTTGGTGTAGCAATTTTAATGGCCAGTAGTGTATTTCTAACAAGCTACAGAACCATCTGTTGGAAAAAAATATCAACATTTTTGATCAATTTTACATGCATCCCCCCTCAAGTGCCTTGGCCCTTATTTAAACATGCTGAAAGTTTCGCATCGGGTGCTAGAGAGACCCTCCGCAGCGAGCGCCCGGCTGCACAGTGTTTGCGCAGCGGCGGCGCCGGCTGGAGACGGCTGTGTTTGTGCCACCGCCGCTGCTAGCACTGCGACTGTTCCGCCACAGAATTGCCGCCGTAAGTCTCGCGGCGGGATATTTATTTCGCGTTACACTCTGCGACCGCGCCGCAGGCCTACCCGGGCCAGGCAACAGCGCCACGCAGGCGGCGCCCGCGGTAGCTGCTGCTGCTGCAGCCCATGTCGCAGTCTGCCCGCCGGCCGTGGCGTCGCCCCGAGTCCCACGACCAATACAGGGCTCACCGCGGCGAGGCGGCGAGGCAGGGCGCGCGGCGTTAAAGATTCAGGCGGCGCGGCCCGCCGTGACCTGATGTGTGTGTGTGTGTGTGTGTGTGTGTTTGCCCTACCCGCTGCTCTGCTCTGTTTCGCCTGGCTGCCGCCTCAGCCCCCTCTCCTTATTCAGCTCCGGTTCAATTCTCCAGCCGAGACACGCCACTGCCACAGGTGCGCATACAGGTGTAGGACAAAAATATGGAAACACCGAGAGAAATGCTGCTCGATTCCACGGCTGCAGGTTCCGCTGCTATGCAGGGAGATTCAGTGAAACGGGAAATTTCGAAAGTTGCGTTGGTAGCCCTGGGCAATTGGTAGCTGTGATTAAGTACGCCAGCCTGTCAACGACACCTTGCAATTTATTTCTGGTGGAATGCTTCCATATACCCCCCAACCTCCTTAAATCATCGACCCTACAATGTTCTGCTGTCAGCTGCACTATCGCCTTCTTTTCTACTGTTGACACGTGTTACTGCCAGTTACTGGGGTATCTAGATCGTGCCTTGTGAACTATGTAATTGTTCTAGTAAGTGTAGTACAAGTTGTATTTGCAGGAAAGTGTCAGTTTCAACTATTCTAAGTTTGATGAAACTGCTAGTCGGTGGATGGCGGAATGTAGTCACTGATATACAACAAGAAAGAAAACGACGAGAAGTTTACATAGTTAATGATCAGAGATCTGCTAACAGGGGATCATTCAGAGAAGGAATTTCACGACAATTGTGATGGGAACCTTCACCTTGCTTAATGAACCTTCACCTCGCTTAATGAATTACTTAAAATCAAATGTTTTCTGACTGGTAATAACGAGATGTGTAGATCACTGCTTTGAATGGGAATTTTGCAGATTTTTATCTTGTACCAATGGAGAACAATTTTTCTGAGAATGTTTCAACTTAGAATTTAGTTCTATGTGAAAATTTACTTTCTATAGAGAGACTACAATTTTTCAGAAACTAAAATTCATTTCTCTAACAATTGGATTATGTATAATACTTACAAAGCTGCACAAAATTATATGATTTTGTGTGATTAAAAATAACATACTGCATGCTTTATTTAGTGCAATAAAATCAACAATGAGTACTTATACAACAGCTACGTAACTGTAAAAATAAATGTTATATAACGTACATAAAAATTTCAAATTATTTGCACCTTAAATCTCGGTTTAAGCATAGGAATCCCACGTATCCCACCTCGTAGTATACATTATGGAAAAGTCAACTCTTGAGCTAAGGCCTACATCTTACAAAGGTGACTAGCAGAAAAAAATAAATTAAGGCAGTGTTTCATGTGACGTTATCGACCACTTGCATCAGTTCGGCTTTAATTTGCTGAAATTAAATATTTATTACACAAATGTCATATAAAAATAATTCCTCTAGCACAGCTTGTATGATAATTTTTGAATAATGTATAGTATTATAACAATGTAACAGTTCTTTGTTTATTCCTGTCATCTCAATAAAGTGACTTGTCAATTCAATGATGAAACAAACATTTTCCTTGCACCAGGCACACCTGACAAAAGAGAAATTGATGCATTCAGACGCTTCACAGTAATTACTACTTTTACGTAGACAGAATTGCGGGGGAATAAGAAATTTTCCTGGACGTTGTTCTGCTTATTGCGCTGCATATTATGTATCCTAAACGAAATTCGAAAAACGTACTGATGCAAAATGATGGTGCACAACTGACGGGACTTCAAGAATGCTGTTCCTGTCATCAATGTCAATCACACAGAGCTCTTAGAAATTATATTGTCCAACAATTTTCTTAAAAATACTTTCCACAGTCGAAAAAACTATTTATGGAGCGGCTGGGTCACATTGATTGTTCCAGGAGGAATCTGAATTATATCATCAGTCTTCTCCTCAGAGACAGAGGTGTCGAGACCAAGAGGCTAAGAAAAGCAATGAATTAATTTTTGCAACTACTTAGAAACCGTTTCGAATGAAATTTGAAAAATTGTTCCTCCTTTTCTCTGATTTCAATACATCCAGTATAATATTTTTACTACTAAACAGTTCTTTTTTTGTATGAGGTCCCAATTTGCCTGAAGACAGACATAAAGCTGTCAAAATAGTAATCCACTCATACTTAACCCTGGAATTGTTGTATATGAATGTGTGATAGTGATTGTGAAGCAGACTCAGTTTTTTTTCGCGTCGAAATGTCGTTTGCTCGCAGTTCTTTTGCGAAATCTGACTGATGGGCGTTAGATTGGTTCAAATGGCTCTGAGCACTATGCGACTTAACGTCTGAGGTCATCAGTTGCTCTAGAACTTAGAACTAACTAAACCTAACTAACCTAAGGACATCACACACATCCATGCCCGAGGCAGGATTCGAACCTGCGACCGTAGCGGGCGCTCGGTTCCAAACTGTAGCGCCCAGAACCGCACGGCCACACCGGCCGGCGAGCGTTAGACATTGCAGATGTAGGTATAACTGCCAGATTCCTTTTCACGTCAGCTACAAGATAATTGCATCTCCTTTACACATATACTGGAAGTAAAGTTCGTAGTTTTGCTGCTTTATATACTATAATGACTTCTTGAATCTGCCTAACCAGGTCGAAGAAGCCTTCAAATCATCAACGTATATCTCACTTGCAATTAGGAGGAACTCGTCTCGTAGAATTCAATCGGTAAGGGGGCACTGCCTCTCACGGTATGTTTTACCATAAGTCTTTAAAATACAATTGTTTTTCTTTCACACTATTGTGAGTTTCATTTTCGCACATTTTTATTGCTTCATGTAAGTCTTCTTACATTGATGCGTTTCATTAGCAGATTTTACGAAGCAGAAGTTTGTGCGCTGCGAAATATTAAGCGTTATCACAATGAATACTAATTCAGTTTTATCTCCGTTGTTGACACTCACGATACCACACAAGCAACTGCTAATTATTATGAATATTAAATCGTTTGCTAATTGAAGCGAACAGTAACTGCTGACACTTGTTTAAGAGAAACTGAAATTCGCGTTATAAATTACACGATCGGGCCGATTCATGTTATCTGTTTACCGATGCGCCGTCAAACGAGACTATGCGTCTACCATATTGCACAAGGGCAGAGCACTACAGCTCCTGCAGGGGTGTACATTTTCCAGCTGCCTGGCGAGCAACGAATTCGGCAACTCTCAACATTTTTGAAAATATACTTAAAATGCGTCTTAGCACTTAAAAGTTTGCCAGTGGCTTCCTTTCAGTGTATTATTCCTGCATAAAAAATTTCAGGACATGTTTCGACTTGTGAAATTGGACCACTCACTTGATTGCTCCATAACTGGCTATATCTCCGTAAATTATAGAAATTGGGCACATGTGGAATGTGTTATTTGAATACGTCTATAGTCTCACCTCTTAAAATATTTACAATTAAGGGAAACTGAAAACATTACACCATGAAGAACCAGTCCAGTATTGTCAAACATTGTAGAGATGTGCACCACATAACGGGTATTAAATGGTTAAACTTTCAACCCATTTAGAAGTAATATCCGTGATTAACATTAGCAAGGCCAAAATACACCCTAGTATTCGTTGTGGTATGGAAGAAAACAGGTTCCGAGTCTCACTTCAAGAATTTCTTTGGATACCTGTGTCAGTTCATGAAGATACTGGAGGCTGGTATGAAACGTTACGTCTTTGCATTGCACCGCGTCCAAACAGAAAAGGGTGACGAATCGCACGATAGGGCAGGCCAGTCAGGGATCTGCACATTTGCACAACGTTTATGGTGTGAACTGCTAACTGGTATATTCCTACCGAAATACGTCGTTTGTTATCGTTGTTATGAAAGTTAGGAAACAGGGTATAACATAACTCCTGTTGTCATATCCAACGTGGTTCCATGCGTTCGAAAGGTATGAGTCTCGAAAGCCGTTGCTTCCTGTGACTTCCAACCAGGTCGTCCATAGACCAGACCCGGGAGAGTCAAAAAAATGGTTCAAATGGCTCTGAGCACTACGATACTTAACATCTGAGGTCATCAGTCCCCTAGAACTTAGAACTACTTAAACCCAACTAACCTAAGGACATCACACACATCCATGCCCAAGGCAGGATTCGAACCTGCGACCGTAGCGGTCGCGCGGTTCCAGACTGAAGCGTCTAGAACCGCTCGGCCATATCGGCCGGCTCGGCAGAGTCGATCTGACCGTCACAGACAGATGTCAGTCTTTTAACACCGCAGAATGTCATTTAGTGTACCAGTCGACTTTCATTCTACACCATTCCAGTTTCTGTTGCCTGTAGTACGGTGTCAGTGGTGAACGACCCATGCCAAATGTAGATCTAATTCCAGCTTCCAGTAATTTATTCCTGACTGTTTGTGCCGAGACTCCGCCTGTAATCTTAGCCCGAACTTCAGCACTTGTCATCCGCCATTTCGTCGGAGCCAGTCGAACATCGCTGCGACGTTATCGTGGTGTAGTCCTCCCGAAAGGACCAGCGCCTATTTTTGTTGTCACGCTGTCCTCCATAGTCTTTCGCGTCACCACAGTCTGTGAAATCTGTTCGTTCACAAGCTTGTGAGCTCTGCAACATCCATGTACTAATTTACATTTACATGACAAACCCTATTTTCAGGGCTATATTTTAATTTGGACAAATGGATCTGTGCAGATATTTGTAAAAACGACGATGATACATCAGTCCATACTAATGTAAAATTGCCACCTTCTGAAGAAGACAAATTTAAATTTGTTGAAACCTAGGTAAAGATTTCTTTATCCATTGCCACTGGTCGGCTGTTTATAATTTTATTACGTGGAACCGTTGCTGTTGTGCAGCTATGTTTAAAATTTAAAAAAATAAAAATTTTGTAATTAATTTAGTTTCAGCTAACTGCAACACAGTTGTACGGTTACCCAGTTCCATATAGTTCTGGCTACCCTTTTAATCATATAGTGTTTACGTAATCGGACCATTTGCATTGTTTAGGATTACAGCACACACACACACACACGAAGTATAAAGCATAGGAAACCAGTCCAGCTCATTTTTAGTTCACAGCATCAATCAGTATTTTATAAAAACGTTCGATTTCTGTGTAGCGATCTGCACCTGAAAAGATTCAAACACGTTACACACACTCTACAGCCGTCATGTATTCCTATGTTGGATGTAGCTCACACAATGATAAATCTTAGTCAGCATATACCACAGGCGCGAAAATCCCAAATACCAGTTCAGTAGCGAAAAGGTCAATATGTTCACAGTATCGCAATTTCCATTACTTATTTCTCGTTCAGTTTAAAAGGCGAACATTTCACGTTCGGAGCTGGGAAAAATTATTACCTTTCTAGGGTCATTAGCGATCCGCCACTACTTCCTCTCATATTCGGATCTGCCCATCTCCGAGTATTACATAACCCACATCTCCAAATAATTGTTGGATACATCCCAACGCTACAATGTTTGCTCTATATGACGCACTATTCACTGAGGTGACAGAAATCATGGGATAGTGATATGCACATATACTGGTGGCGACATTATCGCATAAACAAGGTAGAAAAGTGCAGCTCATTAGCAGAGCTATCATTTGTACTCATATGACTCACGTCAGAAGGTTTCTGGCGTAATTATGGCCGCACGACGCATATTAACAGACTCTGGTAGTTGTAGGTAGAAACCTGGGACATTCCGTTTTGGAAACTGTTATGGAATTCAATATTCCGGGATCCACAGTGTCAAGAGTGTGCCTAGAATACCAGACTCTAGGCATTACTTCTCACCACGAACAACTCAGCGGCCGATGGCCTTCACTTAGCGACCGAGAGCAGCGGCTTTTGTATTCAGTTGTAAGTGGTAAGAGACAAGCAACAATGCGTGAAATAACCGCAGAAATCAATATGCGTCGCGTGACGAACATATCTGTCAGGACAGTGCGACGAAATTTGGCGTTAAGGGAGTATGGAAGCAGACGCGAGTGTTTCTTTGCTAACAGCACGACATAGCCTGCAGCGCCTCTCCTGGGTTCGTGACCACATCGGTTGGACCCTAGGCGGCTAGAAAACCATGCCCTAGTCAGACGAACCCCGCTTTCAGTTGTTAAGAACTGATGACGGCGTTCGAGTATGGCGCAAATCCCACGAAACCATGGACCCAGGTATCAACAAGGCACTGTGCAAGTTTGTGGTGGCTTTATAATTGTGTGCGCTGTGTTTAGATGGAATGGAATCCTCTATTCCAGGTGAAAAGATGGTTGCCTGGAAATGGTTATATTCGTCTACTTGGAGAACATCTGCAGCTGCAAGGCCGCTACGGTCGCAGGTTCGAATCCTGCCTCGGGCATGGATGTTTGTGATATCCTTAGGTTAGTTAGGTTTAACTAGTTCTAAGTTCTAGGGGACTAATGACCTCAGCAGTTGAGTCCCATAGTGCTCAGAGCCATTTTAACCATTTGAACCATCTGCAGCTGTTCATGGACTTCACAAACAACGATGGAATTTTTATGGCAGCCAATGCGGCATGATATCAAGCCATAATTACTCGCGATTGGTTTGAATACCATTCTGGACAATTCGAGCGAATATTGGCCACCGAGATCGCCCGATATGAATCCCACTGAACATTTATGGTGCATAACTAAGATATCAGTTGGTGCACAGAATCCTGCACCGGCAACACTTTCGCATTTATGGGTGGTTGCAGAGGCAGCATGGGTCAATATTAACGCAGGGGACTCTTAACGACTTGTTGAGTACGTGCCACGTCGAGTCACTACTCCACGCCTGGCAAAAAAAGGTTCGAATCGATATTAGGAGGTGTGCTATGACTTTTGTCACCTCAGAGTAATGTCATGGAATTATTTCTTGATGTCTTAACAGATATCTTGTCCAGTCCCTTTTTCTGGTTACCAATTTCCATATATCCTTTTTCTCGCTGACTCTGTCGAGAAGATACTCGCTGTTTATCTTATCAGTCCTCTTAATATTCAATGCCCTTCCTTAAAACCATATCTCAACAACTTCTATTCTCTTCTTGTTTTTTCAGTTTTGCACTCATGGCGTGCATACTCAGAAACTTCATTCCAATATTAACGCCTATGTTTGATGCTACAAGACTTCTAGTTCCCTTTTTGTGTGCTACTCTGGTTCTTATATCCTCCTCGATTCATCCGGCTTGCGTTACTAGTTTCCAGGGTACCATAGTGTAATTCTATCACTTTGTCTACTATGCTCCCTTCAATTCTCACCCAAATTCCATCTCATCTCTACTGCACCATAAAACTTTAGTTTTTGTTTGTTGTACTATCTGTGCATGTTCAGAACTAAGAAGTGTTGTGTACAGTTTCGAAAACATTGCTAAGGAGAGGCGGGCTACAAAATCGTGAAGCAACTGTCGTCGGGTTGACGGAGGAGATAGAGAAGATTCAAAGAAGACCGGCGCGTTTCGTCACAGGGTTATTTGGTAACCGTGATAGCGTTACGGAGATGTTTAACAAACTCAAGTGGCAGACTCTGCAAGAGAGGCGCTCTGCATCGCGGTGTAGCTTGCTCGCCAGGTTTCGAGAGGGTGCGTTTCTGGATGAGGTATCGAATATATTGCTTCCCCCTACTTATACCTCCCGAGGAGATCACGAATGTAAAATTAGAGGGATTAGAGCGCGCACGGAGGCTTTCAGACAGTCGTTCTTCCCGCGAACCATACGCGACTGGAACAGGAAAGGGAGGTAATGACAGTGGCACGTAAAGTGCCCTCCGCCACACACCGTTGGGTGGCTTGCGGAGTATAAATGTAGATGTAGATGTAGATAGGAGAGCTGGACATGAGCAGAAATGATTAGCGACCAAGTTAACAAACAGAAGATTTGGTTTCCTTGTATTTCTGCAAGCGAACAGAGACTCATTACAAATACTGCAGCACGAAATACAGTCCAGCTCATACAACAGCAACAAGGTCGAGGCTCTCTGAACTAAAGCACGAACGATGGCGTCAGAGCCACGAATACGGGCGTCTTGCGTGGCATCACGTAGCAAAGAGTCTCCAAGTGCGAATAGTCTGTGTGGCTGTCGCCGGCCATCCTGTATCGTAGAAGCAGATGACACTCGTGGTACAGAGCCATTGGAGGTGTGGCACAATGTGGGTGTTCCATTGGATGGGTCGGATCCCGCATGACACTGTCAGCGTCTCATGGAAACTTGTACAACTCTGTTGTCAACTTTGACGCTCGTGCAGTGGTATCGACACATGATACCACAAGTACACTGTTAGTTCAGTTCAACGGGGCCTGTGATGTTTTCACCTTCATAGAGGAGAGCAATATCGTCAAGGAAGTTTCTAGTGGTTTCTTTCATCCTGAATTTTTATCGCATTTCTGGTGCTGCATTAGTTGTTCAGTATACTTCAACAGTAGGAGAGAAAGTCTGCATTCTTGCCTTACGCTCTGTTAAACGCTAGAACTTCCCTCTCGTTACAGCATTCTCATTGTTGCTTATTAGTTCTTAAACGTATTGTAGATTACATTAGTTTCCCTATAGTGTATACTTTATTCCTGATGACTTCAGTTTCCTGAAGTCTGCATCGTCAAACGCCGTTTAAAGATCAACAATTCTGATGTAAATAATTTATGCAATATTCGATTAAATTATAGTTACTGTGATTTTCATCGGAATACTTTCCAACAATGCTAGAGCAGTGGTTCATCTTTCATATTACCGTGCCGTCACAGTAGCTCAACGTGTTCGGTCGGAGGGTTGGCTGTTCTCTCTAATAAAAAAAAAATAAATAAATAAAAGCTGAATGAAATATTCAACGACGAACTTGAAGGCTTTTTATGTAACGTCCGCGCAAATCAAATGATGAGAGGAAAAAAAGATGGGCACACGGTTTCCCAACGGGTCAAGGAATTGAAGCAACGTCAGGCATGACCAGTATTTGGATGGGTGATGGTCCATGTATACCGCGAGCTGTTGACAACCTTCCCTTTGCCTTGCGACAGAAGGGACAGGAAGGATGGTGGCGCAAAGTACCTTGTTCAGCAGCCTTTGCGCAATGTCCTGGATTAAATTCCATACCTCTCTGCAGTGACTCATCAAGTGAGGGCATGCGATACCGTTGATGGAGATTCGTCCACCGGATTGGGATGCTAAGTTCGGTGGACCTTTTGGTGCTATTCGAGAGGAGTATGCCATGTGTCGGCACCACGTTTCACCCTCTTTCTTCTCTCATCATCTCCAACACGAACACGACAGTGAACTACACATATACGTCATTACAGTCATCTAGACTTAACAGATACAGTTACACACACACAGCTCACATAATTCGCGGGGGATAGGAAAAACTTTTCAATCATGTGCTGAAACTGCCCTTCCGGATCTCCCACTCATTAACGCCATACAAATTCACTTTAGTTCAGGTATTACTTTTAGTAGCAAAGCAGATGGCTTCCGTTAATGGTACTTGCTTCTGTTTCAAGTAAGCGTGAAAAGCACACCATTAAATTTCGGACATGCAGCAGTGCAAATTACATATCTGTCACTAATATCACAACTGCGTATCATCGAAGCATCATCGGGATGAGCCAAAAGATTGATGGCTTACTGTGAGGATGGGCCTACGTAAAATCGAAAAACGGATCAGAGGATTCTATTTTTGTTTGACGTTTAGAATTTCACAGTTACATAAACATCGTTTGATCTCCACACAAACTCTCGTATAGAGGACACAGAGGTAGGCATACCGCATTGAAAAGCAGGTGAATGACCCGGAAACAAAGAAGTCGCTAGGTGCGGATGGAACCTCAGTTCTGTTTTACAGACAATACCCTTCGCTACTGGCTTCTTATCTTTCATCTGTCACGAATCTATCGCCAAGGCAAAAGTCCAAAGCGACTGGGAAGAGCCGGAGGTGCCTCTCGTATGCAGGGTGATTCGTTAAGATACGCAAATATTTTAATACGTTATTCTACAAGTAAAACTAAAGAAAAAATTTCTTATAAACATAGGTCTGCAAATGTTTAGTTGCGGAGTTACGGCTAGTAGAAGATTTTGCCTGAAATTTAGCAGCTTCGTTAATATGAAGCGATCGCAAAACTGTAGGGGGTTAAAGTAAAGCACCATTTACATTTATTTTGTTGTTGTTGCTCTGATGAATCTAATAAAACATGTCCCATATGTGTATCTGCAGTAGTTTTTCACATCAACCACAGAGGCAAAGAATTAATTTTGTAAGGCTTCTAATTTATTCGCTACTTGGCCCAATTTGTATTTTAAATTCCAGACAATTGCACAAATTTTTCAACAGAAGTTGTGGAGTTGTGGAAAACTGATGGTAATAACGTTAACTGTATGAATCTGTCAGATAATCTACTTTTATTAATACCATGGCACACGGAATTCATGTTTAACCGGAAAAAACAAAGCCCAGTGTTAAGGAAGTTGTACAGTGTACATACCATTTCACAATTGATTCACAATAAATGTTCAAAATTGTCTCCACTGAGTTCAATGCATTTTGGGAAACAACTGAAACAACTCAGTAACGGTTGTCAACAATGACACAAACGTTTCTACTTTCTTAACGGAAAATAAACAAATTTACTTGTATAATAATCTTTGCTTCTCTGGATGTTCTGAAAAACTACTGCAGATACACGTCTGTGACATGTTTTATTAGATTCACCAGATCAATAACAACAAAATAATTGGAAATGGTGCTTTCCTTTAACTTCGTACAGTTTTCCGATGGCTTCATAAAACCGAAGTTACTAAATTTCAGGCAAAATCTGTTATTGGCCGTAACTAAACGTTTGCGATCTATATTTATATTAACTTTTTTCTTTAGTTTTTCTTGTAGAATAACATATTAAACTATTTGCATATCTTCGTGAATCACCTGGTATAAGAGAGTTAAAGAACGGATAGGTAAAATTACAGAGTAATATCCTCAACGTCGATTACCTGCGGAATTTTAAACGTATTCTAAGATCGAATGCAATAAATTTCATTGAGGGAGGAACGCTTCTATCCACATATTGGGACAGACCGTGGTTGCGCAGTGGTTAGCACACAGGGCCGGCCGATGTGGCAGTGCGGTTCTAGGCGCTTCACTCTGGAACCGCGCGACCGCTACGGCCGCAGGTTCCAATC
Source organism: Schistocerca cancellata (assembly GCF_023864275.1). Lineage (NCBI taxonomy): Eukaryota > Metazoa > Arthropoda > Insecta > Orthoptera > Acrididae > Schistocerca > Schistocerca cancellata. The sequence continues at coordinate 208,021,592 of NC_064627.1, forward strand.
CTGTCCTTAGGTTAGCTACGTTTAAGTAGTTCTAAGTTTAGGGGACTGATGGCCTCAGATGTTGAGCCCCATAGTGCGCAGAGCCATTTGAACCATGAGCACACTAGACTCGCACTCGGGAGGTTGGCGGTTCAATCTCGCATCACGCCATCCTGATTAAGGTTTTCCGTGATTTCCCTAAATCACTTCAGGCAAATGCTGGGGTGGTTCCTTTGAAAGGGCACGGCCGGCTTCCTTCCCCATCCTTCCCTAATCCGATTTAGAAATCATCGCTTGCGTGGAACTCAACTTCACTTTTCTCGTATGAAGACCTGCGAACGATGGACGAGGGACGATAAACAAAACCTATATTTCTAGCTTTTCGGAAAGCGTTTGACTCGGTGGCCCGCAACGGCACAATTTCTCAGATACGTTACTGGCTCGAAGACGTACGTTGTCCTGGCTGGAAAGTGTTCATCGTAGACAGGAGTGTCATCAGGAGTGTCCCCGTGAATGGTCTGACAGATCGGGTGAGCAGCAATCTGCAACTATCTGATGATGACGCTGTAGCGCACAGGAAGGTTTCATCGTTTAATGACGGTCGAAGGATACATTATGACTTGGATAGAATTTGTTCCTGATGTGTTGAATGGCATCTTGATCTAAACGTTGTAAAATGTAAGTTAATGTAGATTCGGATAAACAGCTCGAATACAGTGCTATCTGCGTGCAGCGTGAGACAGTAACATCATCCGCGAGGACACTCTTGCGCGTTAAAGCGTCCGCTTCCACATCGCAGGATGATGCCGCTCCTGATCTGATCAACATGGTGGATTAAAGATGAGGACCGATGTGCTGGACAGCTTGGTTGGGGTTTTCAGGCGGATTCGCACATCGCACTAGGCGAATACCAGGCTGGTACTCACGTCCTTGTTTTTATCCCGTCTTACGAGGTTGGGCTGTATCTAGAACTTAGCTCTTTTCTTTAATACTTTTGGGATACCATTTATTTATATTATTTGGGAAAAATTGGTATTTCCTGTTATACTTAAAATATTGATTACCTAATTCAATAACAGTAATTCTTCAATAATACATTATATGTCTTCTATTCCTATCCGTTATTACTTTCTTTCTTTTTCCTACTTAATCTGCTTCTTCCTCTGTTCTTCTTGTTCCTGAGGGGAAATGATGTTATATCCGGGCATTCGCCTTACGGGTAGGGAAAACCCTTCAAAAACCCCACCTGGGATAATGTATCTTAGATAATGTTTCACTTTATATCGTATTTTTCTCTAGTATCTCACTTAATTTATTGAATTTTTATTATATAACTGACATTTACGCTTCAGCTTTCATTAACTAAATGGCTAATAGTATTAGAAGGTCCAAGTGGAATTGTCCTATCAAATTCTTCATTAGTCTCCCTAATACATTGTGCTATAGTGTGTGATGGAAATTTATACTGGTAGAATGGAAAATTAACATGCATAAATTCTTCTTTTAATGTTTTAGTTGTTAATGTATCAGAGTGAAGTCTATCCATTCCTATATTGCTGACATGCTCAATAAGTCGGCGCTGTAGCGCTAATATATTTACTGAATTATATGTGTCTTGATTTGTAGTATAGAGACTTGATCTAGTAGCAGTTCGTAAGATTCTTTTTTCTGTGCTTAAAACTCTTTCTGTTTGCTGTTTACTTGCAACCCATACTGGTGCCCCATGTTCCAAGACTGGTCTTATAAACGTTTTATAGGTATAAATTAATGTATAAATTAATTATACGTCCTTTAATTAACTTTAGAAGTCCTATTCTTCTCCTTGCCTTTACTAGGATATTATCTAGGTGAGGCTTCCATGACAGTCTTGTGCCCATTATAAGACCTAAATAATTTGCTTTTGGTTTTGGTAAGATTTCTTCTCCCCAGAGTTTAAGCTTTACTTTATCTTATGTTTGTAATTTATTGTTAGTAACATTTCTGCGTCTAAATATCACCAATTGACTCTCCTGCGCATTAGGTTTAATATGCCAGGTGCTGAGCCATTTTTCTAATTTTGTGAGGTATTGTGTGTTTGTATTATTCAATTCTTCAGATGTTCTCTCAAGACACCAATAAACTGTATCATCTCCATAAAGCGCTACGCCTTCATTCCAATGCGTGGGCTGTGGCGTATCAGCTGTATATAAGCTGTACAGCAAAGGTGAAATAATAGCACCCTGTTGCACCCCGGTTTCTGAAATGAATGAACTAGAGAGTTTGTTATTGACCGCTATATATGTTGGTCAATAATCCTGACTCAGATACACACTACGAAAATACTTATAAAACTTTTTCACACTTGTTAATGGTGCATACGGTGTGTGCACGGATTCCATTCGGAGCAGGAGAGGGGAGAGCTAAGTAGAAGACAGATGACCTTTCATGTTTAGTCACCTTCAACCCACAAACGACAGCAGCAGCAGCAAGCACACTCAACATCAACTGAATAGCGAGGCGAAGCTAACATATATCAAATGCAGATGGAACGTAAGGTCATTTGTGCGGAGGGTTGATAGTCGAAATCGGTTAATTGGGTAATTCTAGGAGAGAGTAGCTCATCTGTAGAGGAGACCACATGCTGATCAATTGTGCCACCCATTATCGAGTACTGTTTGGGATCCCCACACCGTCAGGTTAAAAGAGGACATCGAAGCAATTAAGCGGCGTGTGCTAGATTGGTTTCCAAGTAGTTTCGATTATGACGCGATTACTACGGAAATGCTCCGCGAAATCAAATGGGAACACGTGAAGGGAAGAAGATCTTTTCACGAAACATTGATGAGAACGTTTTAACAAAATCCATTTGCGACAGACTGTTGAACGCTGCTACTACCACCAACGGACAGCTTGAATTACTATGATATTACAAAAAAAAATTGGTTTAAATGGCTCTGAGCACTTCGGGACTTAACTTCTGAGGTCATCAGTCCCCTAGAACTTAGAACGACTTAAACCTAAGTAACCTAAGGACATCACACACATCCATGGCCGAGGCAGGATTCGTACCTGCGACTGTAGCCGTCACGCGCTTCCAGACTGTAGCGCCTAGAACCGCTCGGCCACTCTGGACGGCATTATATTACAGTGCCTGTGTTGTTACTCCATCTTGACAACATAGGCGCTGCAGTATCCTACTTATCCGCGGATACCAGGCAGCAACTTTCAATTAAAACGTCCTCCACTTCTCGATAATTACATAAAGTGTGTACGAATATAGGTGGTCACACAGGAACGACGTCATATGGAAGCTTGGGTCTGGGCGTGAGTCGTGCATGGATAGACGAAGCGTTTAAGGCGACCGATCGAGTAAAGTGGGGAATGTGGGTTGAAGTCCTGATGCGGCACAAATTTTCACCGTCGTCAGTCCGTTAGGTATCTAACGGTTTTTCGTATTCATAACTGCGAATACATTTCGTGTATCTCGAATAAGGACTGCCAAGACAAGACAAGAAAAATCTGGGCTCGAGCGGAAACTTGTAAACACCAATTTTCCCTCGTCCAAACTGTGACTGCAACAGAAAAGAGACTGACTGTTGTACAAGCTACCCTCCTCCATGCGCAGTATGGTGGCTTGCGGGTTACGCATGTGGATGTAACCGTAAAACAGGGCCGTAATATCAGTGGAAGAGATGGGATTTGCACTGCTGCATGCCTAAAATTTAATAAATCTCCCGTTGTGCCGTGAAAAACTGAAAGTGCCCATCAAGAGCGCATAGATTTATTCTTTCAACCATCGCAGGCGGACATTTCTTAGCGAAAAGATATCTCTTGCTGGCATTTAAATATTTGTGTTATTAACACTCTTGTGCAGGCTGCGTGTACGGCTCTCGGAGCCGCTGATTTACGCAACAGCGTGCAGCAGTAAAAAGTGTGTTTTACACGGCGGCGGGCGCGCGGGCGCTGGGGCCCTGTATTAGTATCCGACGCCAGATATTGCCGCTCGTAAAAACCAGGGCCAGCTGCCGCCGCTGTCCCCGCCTCCAAACTTCGCCCGCCCCTTGTCTTTCTCCGCCAACAGTAAATGTTTTACAGCTATCTTATATTTTTTTCTATAGTTATTCCGGTTATAACAGTAAAATCCTTGCCGTAAATCCCTATAGGTCTATTACCAAGTTTTCCTACCAGCCGTTTCCAATTAATAATGTTAATGTCGTGTGACTAGGGCCTCCCGTAGGGCAGACCGTTCGCCGAGTGCAAGTCTTTCGATTTGACGCCACTTCGGCGACTTGCGCGTCGATGAGGATGAAATTATGATGATTAGGAGAGCGGATAAAATCTCCAACCCAGCCGGGTATCGAACCCGGGGGCGGACCCGTTTCCAATAATGAGTCGTTACTGGCAATGCACCAGTTCCGCAACTTTCCCCGCAGGTGGAAACTAAACCAAACATATAGGAGATCGAAGTTACGGCACTCCATCAGAACACAAGTACACTAACAGTAGTATCCACTATAGAAATGCGGAATTGACCGCTAGATGTCACGAATGGTGAACTCGCAAGTAGATGAGGTTCATTCAAATGAAGCCTCGTCTGTGCATCTACGTTTTTAGCATACACGTAAGGGGGCACCATGTAACTGCGGGTATGTTGGCGCCAATCTATTGGTAGAGAGACTGGCGTGCGCACAGTTTGATGTTGCATATCGCCAGTGTGGTTTCACGCCGAAGAGAAGGTGGTCACACAAGTTATTGTCCACTACCGAACATGCAGGTTGTAATCCCTGACACAGTACTCGTTAAAGCCTGTGCTATGGTAAGTCAGCGGGATTCACCTTATGAGAAAGGATTTTCGCATAGATATTGACCGCGTGTACCTGAATGGTGGCAAATCAGACTTACATCCACTCTGTAATAACAATGATACTTTAAGTAAGTTCGAAACGCAATCACACGTCAGGATGGATCAAAAGCAATTCAGAAGATGCTACCAATGTGACAATAATGCGGTCGCCAGCCTAATTAGGCATTAACTGTGTTTCTTCCATGTACAAGTTGGTATATATTCTTGCAAAACAACAAGTTGTAATACTGCATAATATAGTAGAATTTTAGAACCAGAAAAATCTATTGAACTGATAGTTTCACATTCTGTACTGATATGGAAAATCATGAATACATAACACTACACTATAATGTTTACTATAAAACTTTATACTGTCTATTAATCTGATTAAAATCGGGCATAGGTTACCCTAGAAATTGTACTTTCGTGCCACACACAAAATGTCGATTTTGATACAGATAAAACACTGATAAATTTTGACTTTTATATTAACTTCAACTTTTGCTGGTCAGACCAATTTAGCACACTTCAGAATTCAAATGAATGAAGGGGGGACCCTGAAACTGTTATGATCGCTGTATTTAAAAAAAATTATTACTGAATTTATTATTCATTCAAGATTTCCAGTATATAAGTTACTACTCTTTTCATCTTATTTACTGCCCATTTAAATGCCTTTAAATCTGTCTCGAAATAAAACTTCATTACTATATTAATACTAAACTTGTCTTTCGACTTCGTTAGAACTTCGCTATTCATTTACTGGTTCATTAACAAAACATTTCTTTAAACACCATTCTAATATAGCTAGTTCGGCAAATAATTATTATTATTATTACAATTTTTAATTTTCCTTTCGGGACACTCGGATTGCACAATGTTTGGAAAGGACCCTGTCTAGGTTAGTTGTGAGGATAATTAAATGATAGAAAAGTTCTGGTAAAATTTAGGTTATTATTGCACCAAACACAGTTCACTCTCTGATCCATACGAATACAGTACTAAAAGTTTCAACCTGCTAGTATCGATGCGGCGGTTCGCGGGCGGCAAGATGGCGAGACACAGAGCACACATATAACCACAGCTATGGCTCTTGACGTATCGGCACTTTAATTCTTCTTAGCGTCGCAATACTTGTCCATTTAGTGCCTATGGAATTTTTCCATGCTGTGTGGGCGTTGGAACGGCACATCCGAGGCTCAGTGGAGCTTTGTCTTCTAGGAGAGCCTCCTCGCTCCAGAAGGTGTTGCTCAAACCAGTGCCAAACTCCGACAACTACTGTGCCCGTTGTGCCGTGCAGTGCCCGCACACATTTTCCCGCGCTCGCCTGCCATCCACCTTTTACCGCTCCCTGACAGACCGGGTATTCACCCGAGGTTTTGCATTCTACATATCTTAACACATTGCCTACGTATGGACCAGACGCAGAGTTACAATTTTAAACATCTTACAACAGTTTCAACATTTGTTACAATTCAATTCTATTACAACATTACTTGACATTTGACATAAACATTAAAATTCACATTGAAACTTATTGACAGTTTTCTTAACATAATGGCATGAAACAAAAAGAAATGAAATCAGAACATCAATTACACAAGTTTATCGTAAAATCAGATGAAAAGAATTACTTATATGTACAACAGTACAGAGTCGTCGTTGTTACAAGGTGAGTGAGCAGGAACGACGAGGAGTGATTCGATTTTTGACGGCGGAGTTAGTTGGAGGCCGTGAAATGCATCGACGGATGAAGGCTGTGTACGGTGAGTACAGTCTGAGTCGTTGAAGTTTTATGGAATGACGCAAACAATTCTTGAGCCCGCGAGTCACTGGAAGACGATGCTCGTCCTGGACAGGCTCATCGTGTCATCACACCGGAAATACTTGCGGAAGTGGATGCTTTAGTCTTGGACAAACGCAGAATCACTGTGGGCGAGATACATCGGTTACTGCATCCATAATCTATCCACACTTGAACTGTCGCAAAATCTATGCGCAGTGGGTTCCCCACCAAGTGACCCCCCCAGTGACCCCAGTTTGGTTACGATTACTACCATTTTAAGCCAAAAGGTTATAGGCCGCCACATTGTAGCTCACTGATAAAATTTTGCTCAAGCTGCCACTGCCCACTAAATCTGAACTCTGGCATAAAAATGAAGGAGCAGAGAATAATGTATTCTTATCTAATATCCAAGCATCGTTTGAGTCCTCAGTTACCAACGTGGCTGAAGTTGTTCGTGGTACTAGAAGTGGCAGCTATGTGTAACACATGTCACACACTGTATGCCTCCATATTGCCTACTTATTCATGTATTCTTCCTACTATAGGAGTCCAGTCCTAGAGTCCTAAAGTCAACAGGGAAGAGCTGGGAGGGACGCAGTGATGAGGACTTAGGTAAACTAGAGAGCGCCTATAAAATATCATTGACCGTAACAGATTTGTTAAGCAGCAATACAGGATTGTCTTCCGAAGTGCCGTGCTACAGCTGGGCCAGCAGAATGGTGGTCCCATCAGAAGAAAGGGCCAGTATGTCCTCGACTTGCAGTTCTGCCAGCACAGCAAAGTGTCGGGCAGCAGTGGTTACCCCACGTGGCGGCCGTTAACCCGCAGAGGCCGGAGGTCTTGAGCTCTATATATCGATCTCCGAACTGCTCTCGTTGACATCGAAGATTTCTGCTCAGGAGCAGCAGCACTGGCCCTACCCCTCAAAGGTGAGTGACGAACAGCATCCTGGTCATGCATATCCCTGTTTCTCTTTGAATAGTCCTCAGTGAGTGATGGCTGCCTCCACGCCCCATCAGCTTTGCGTCAGAAGATGGTAGTGCAGCTGACAGCAGCAGTATCCTTCCAGCCACACTCGTGGCTCCATAGATGATCGAAGACAGCTAGGCATGACAAGGGTTAACACCCCTACTCTCTCCTCTCGTTGGATAGCTGCAACTGACACTAGTGCTGAGAATATGTACTGGGCAGTCAGCAGTACATACTCAGCAATCAGGCATTTGGTGGGGTGGGGTATTTACATTGGTCTTCCCATGCACTCTGCGCTGGTGGAGATGGCAATGATACCACATCTCCGGTTTTCCCACGTTCTCCTAATGGCTTCAGATCTCAGCAACTTCACCTTTCAGTGCCTCTTTTCTGCTGTTTCCACACCTGAGTTCTTATTCTTAAATTGTATCAAGACTTCCTTACGTCACTCTGCTTTGTCACTAGTATGACGGTATCTCGCAGCTTCCATGCCATTATGCTTAGACTGCAAACTTGGGCACTTTATCGTTCCCCTAAGCTGCAATAGCGATTTTAATGACCAGTAATGTATTTATGACAATATCGATAACCTGTGTTGCCAAGAAACGGCAGCCTTCATGATGCAGTCGTTAGAGTCGCTCACAGTTAACATGGAGGTGCTGGACTGGAGCCTGCTGACAACAGCAGAATTTCTGTGGTGGAAAAGTCCATAACAGAATTCACTCAGCCTCGTGAAGGAATGAGAAGCCACTTGACAAAATCAGCAGTGAATCTGTCACACCAATCCACCAAAGCGGTGTCGGATACACTTCCAGTCATTTAACTGGGACACCACCAGTCGAAAGCCTCAACAACCACTAGAGCGCCGACCGCTGCTAGATGTGTAGGGACAGAGTCAGTGAAGTTCTGGGAGGTACCAGTAGGGATGTGGAACCATGATGACTCCATTGCTGTGGCCAGCTGCGTTGTGTTTCTCGACTGAGGATCCACACAGAAAACAGCTCGATCGAGGTGGATTCACAGATCCTCGATTGAGTTTAAATCCGTGGAGATTGTTGGCCAGGGAAGTACGGTAAACTCGTCGTGTTGCTCTCTCCGTACCACGCATGGACACTGCAATCTCTGTAACACATTGCACTGTTCTGCTTGCTGATGCTGTGGAAAAATGAACTGCATGTTGGGATGGACATAGTACCAAGGACAGATTCACACTTGTGTTGATTGATTGTGCCTTCCAGAGTGACTAAATCACTCAAGGAATGCCATGAAAAAATTGTCCAAACCATAACGCTCCCTCCTCTGGCTCGGTGCCTTTCGATATTTGTTGAGGATTGTGTCTTTCTGATGTTTCACTTCAATGGAGCATAAAACGTGATTCTTCTTGCAAGACCACCTGTCGGCATTCAACCGATGTCCAGTTGGCGTATTCGCGTGTAAATTCCACCCTTCATTGCCAATGAACAGCAGCCAGTATCGCTGCATGAACTAGAAGGGCCTTGCTGTGGAGGCACCTACACAGCAACATTCTCTGAAAGGTCGTTGAGGAGACATTATTAGCAGCCCCTTGGTTCATCTGGGCTGTCAGTTGCTCAACACTTGCACATCTATTCGCCTCGACACATCTCCACAGCCATAATTCACCCACTGTCATTTACGGCCCGTGGTGCAGCACAGATGGCGCCATTTTGACATGAGCGATGTACTTTAACCACAGGCGCGCCTGAGCAGTTTACAAACTTAGCCACTTCGTAAATGTTTCCACTCTTGGCCCAAAAGGCAATGATATATCCTTTTAACGTCACATAAATCGCTCCGTTTCCGCATTACGACAATGCTCCACTGTTTTTCTGTGTCCCCCCCCCCCCCCCCCGACACGCTTTATACAGGGTGGTCCAGTGATCGTGACCAGGCCAAATATCTCACGAAATAAGCATCAAACGAAAAAACTACAAAGAACGAAACTTGTCTAGCTTGAAGGGGGAAGCCAGATGGCGCTATGGTTGGCCCGCTAGATGGCGCTGCCGTAGGTCAAACGGATATCAACTGCGTTTTTTTAAAAAATAGGAACACCAATTTTTTATTACATATTCGTGTGGTATGTAAAGAAATATGAATGTTTTAGTTGGACCACTTTTTTCGCTTTGTGATTGATGGCACTGCAATAGTCACAAACATATGGCTCACAATTTTAGACGAACAGTTGCTAACAGGTAGGTTTTTTAAATTAAAATACAGAACGTAGGTACGTTTGAACATTTTATTTTGGTTGTTCTGATGTGATACATGTACCTTTGTGAACTTATCATTTCTGAGAACGCATGCTGTTACAGCGTGATTACCTGTAAATACCACATTAATACAATAAATGCTCAAAATGATGTCTGTCAACCTCAATGCATTTGGCAATACGTGTAACGATATTCCTCTCAACAGTGAGAAGTTCGCCTTCCGTAATGTTCGCACATGCATTGAAAATGCACTGACGCATGTTGTCAGTCATTGTCGGTGGATCACGATAACAAATATCCTTCAACTTTCCCCACAGAAAGAAATCCGGGGACGTCAGATCCAGTGAACGTGCGGGCCATGGTATGGTGCTTCGACAACCAATCCACCTGTCATGAAATATGCTATTCAATACCACTTCAACCACACACGAGCTATGTGCCGGACATCCATCACATTGGAAGTACATCGCCATTCTGTCTTGCAGTGAAACATCTTGTAGTAACATCGGTAGCACATTACGTAGGAAATCAGCATATATTGCGCCATTTAGATTGCCATCGATAAAATGGGGGCCAATTAACCTTCCTCCCATAATGCCGCACCATACATTAACCCACCAAGGTCACTGATGTTCCATTTGTCGCAGCCGTCATGGATTTACCATTGCCCAATAGTGCATATTATGCTGGTTTACGTTACCGCTGTTGGTGAGTGACACTTTATTGCTTAATAGAACGCGTGCAAAAAATCTTTCATCGTCCTGTAATTTCTCTTGTCCCCAGTTGCAGAACTATACACAATGTTCAAAGTCGTCGCCATGCAATTCATGGTGCATATAAATATGGTACGGGTGCAATCAATGTTGATGTAGCATTCTCAACACCGAAGTTTTTGAGATTCCTGATTCTCACGCAGTTTGTCTGCTACTGAAATGCAGATTAGCCACGACAGCAGCTAAAACACCTACTTGGGCATCATCATTTGTTGCAGGTCGTGGTTGACGTTTCACATGTGTCTGAACACTTCCTGTTTCTTTAAATAACGTAACTACCCGGTGAACGGTCCAGACACTTGGATGATGTCGTCCAGGATACCGAGCAGCATACATAGCACATGCCTGTTGGGTATTTTGATCACAATAGCCATACAAGAACATGATATCGACCTTTTCCGCAATTGGTAAATGGCCCATTTTAACACGGGTAATGTATCACGAAGCAAATACTGTCTGCTCTGCCAGAATGTTTTTTTTTTCATTTTAATGTGATTTCATTCCCCAGCCCATATGGGCAGGGGAGAGCTGTCAGCGGCACAATCCGCCGCTCTTCAGCTGAGTGCCATGACAAGTAAGACAAGAAAAAAGTGTTACATATATAGGCAATAAAAGAGGAGAACATAAAACAGAGAAAGAGAAAATAATGGAGGTAAAAACACACTGACATGGAGACGTTCATGGGGGGACAATTAAAAAAGTCACCATAAAGTTAAAAAACACAGATGGCGATTCGTAAAACACAAAGAAGACACTGAATGCACATGCACAGGTTAAAAGTCGGCCACAGCGTTAAAAACATTCCAGAACAACACACATAAAACCCACTTGGAGCACTCACAGTGAAGTATAAAACTGCCAGTTGGGACCTGCCAAGGAAGAGGTCGGAAAGGATGGAAAAGGAGGGGAGAGCAAGGGGCAGCAGGCGGGATGAAGAGAGTAGGGGCGCCAGCAGGTACACAAACAGGCAGTAGACTGGTGGGGCAGGAGATGAAGAGGGAAGACAAGGCAGGAGGGAGTGGAGAGACACTGAAGGGGAGCACAAGAGAGGGAGGTGGAGTAGGAGGGGAAAGCCGCTCAGAAGAAGGCAGGGGGAGGAGAGGGAGCCCTGAGGAGGAAGCAGGAAGATGGGTTTAGAGTTGGTAGGAAGGGTAGATGTCAGGGCGAAGCTCATCATGCGGGAGGGGTAGATGGTGGAAGTCGCGTTGTTTAATGTAATTTCATTTAAAGAAAAAAAATAATCATAATCAGTTACAACAGTTACCTTTTCTTTTTTAAATTTGTTTTTAGTTAATTTGCCTTTCTTTCCTTCTGTACATACGAACTTTGTTGTAGAACCTCTTATTTATGTGTGGTAATAAAAATTCATTTACACAGAATTAAGTACATTTAAAATTACGTGAATTCATATTAACTGATTAAGAATATTTAGATGAGAATTAAATCCTTTACATAATTCGGCCTTGGCACACATTTTCTAAATGCAGTGGTTTTTTTTTTAATATTTACTGAATTCTTTCCCGGCGTTAGCTATGGAACACAAGACTGTCTCTATTAGCAGAAAATGGTTAAATATTGCCAAGCCGACTTTTAATCATCATTGATAAAACACATTTCACTATACATTTAAGTTATTTGAAAGAACCAAAATTGTTAAATTTCAACGTTAACTATCCGCCTATGAATGCACAAATGTGAAACTAGTAATAAATTCCGTCAGTCTCAGGATCGCTGTAAAAGAAGAACATTTTCTTAATTCACTGCTAATTTTTATCTGTTCCCGATTTACGGGTTTGGTTAATTTTTCTTAGCGGAACAATTTTTTAAATGTGCCGCCGCTGCAAATCGTTCGGTCGCGGCACAGCCCAGCAACACCGCTAAAAATGCTGAAAATTCTTTAAAGAAATATAGATGACACGGGCAAGCTAATTTACATTAATAATACACACTTTTGATAAATTATAATGTATTTAGACCACATCAATAATTCAACTTACATTAGTTTGTAATTTCTCCTCTAATGGCGGATAAATCTAGATACAGACAAAAAAAGTCTACCCATTCATAAAATGCTACGTCACAGGTTCCTCTCACTTTTAGCTCTACAGGGAGACGACAAAGAACGCACACCATTCAGTGTTATATATATTATTGCTGACCATTAACATCTCTTTGTAATCTTACAACATTATTTTCCTCTGTGGCTGAATTTTACATTTTTGTTATCGCAGATATTGACACATTTCGCAATTACATTATGAGTATAGAAATATTACAATCATAAATATATCGAGAATATTACTACAGAAAATATTACAATAATAACGAATGTCCTTTACACAAAATTCAATAATATTTTTGTTAAATAATTACAGTATGTACAAATTGCTTCATAGCGGCGTATATGGTACAATTAAATTTTAGTTTATATATAGTGTGAGTTTGCCAGGGAACGTTACAGTTGGTAAAGGAGGATGTGGAGATGGAGGTGAAATGTTGTGTGATACCATGTACTTACACCTTTGTGACTATTGCAGCGCCAACTATCACAAAGTGAAAAAAGTGGTTCAACTAAAAGATTCATGTTTCTTTACGTTATACACGAATATGTAATAAAAATGGGGGTTCCTATTTAAAAAAAACGCAGTTGATATCCGTTTGACCTATGGCAGTGCCATCTAGCGGGCCAACCATAGCGCCGTCTGGTTCCCCTTCAAGCTAAAAGAGTTTCGTTCTTTGTAGTTTTTTTCGTTTGATGCTTATTTCGTGAGATATTTGGCCTGGTCACTATCAATGGACCACCCCTGTATACGCTCCACACACCCCATTGCTAGTGCTGCCCCCTGCAGTCTGTGAGTGGTTGTTGTACGTTGACATCAAACATGGCGATGGTTACATTAATGTGACTGGACTGTATATAAGGACTTACACCAACATTTGTTTCTTTCTGCCTTTTACAGATGATGTTTTTATTAAAGTCGACTCTAGCTAATTCAAACATCACAAAATAGAATTTTTGGATAACTCTAACTTGTTGGCAGGTTTCCTGAAAAAATCCTAAATTGCCTTGTACACTCAGTACATCGAAGCGCTTGTCTCGTCAGGCCGCGCCGCGAACACACTATAATTCGAAGTTAGCGGCGATCATGATCTAGGTAATATTAAAATTGTTTAGAGAATTGTTTCGTCGTCAACACTTCCCCACATTTCTTTGTTTTCTCAACAGTGTATAGCTTACCTCGATTCATAACTCAGTTGTACAAATGACTTCAAAAACGTACAATTGTTCGACTTTTGCAGAAATGAAATGGGTTAATGAACCCGTGGAACGCGGAATGAAAAAAAGTGGGATGTAACGACAGGTTTGGAGATGTCGCCATTCATACTGTCGACGGTACTGAAGCAGAAAGATAAGAATGCTGATAAAAGTATAACGACGGAGAAAGTGAACCTGGCAAGGTGAGTTCTCGCCTCTTGAAGAATGCTTATTAAAACTGCTAAATCAGTGTAGAGAACGGAACACGTCTGTCGAAGGTTATACGCTTAAAAAAGCCTAAGACATTCTCTGTTAGTCTGTACATTGAAGGATAGGCCGGAAGTGAGGAGTGGCGAAGTAACTTAAAAAGAAAGACGTAGCTTCGTCTCTGAGAAGATATGTGGAGAAGATGTGAGTGTTGATAGCACAGTTTCTTCAGCACGGAAAAATGAATGAAACTGAAGCCTTGTCAAGTTCTCTCAGAAATTTACGTGATACTTTCGTTTGATTCATTAAAATAAATAAAAAATTATAAAACTTATGAAAATAAAGGAAGTGTGATACGTCACATCGGAAGGGCATATGGTATAACTAAAGACTTTGACAATAAAAATACCTGTCTAAACATGCAAAAATAAGACACAATGTCTGTAAGCAAGCGAATGTCTAGCACTACATTATTATTTATATAAATTAGAAACACTAGGTAGGCTAATCAGTAGGAAAATATTAGACCCACGAAACACAATGGAAAGCTGAAAATTACGAGATAACAATGAAATACTAAAAAACGTACCAGAAGTAATCAAAAAAGGTAATCGATATTTTTGTACATTTACATCGATATCAAGACAGTAGATTAACCAAAAACATATCGACATATTTGTTGGCTAAAAAGTCAGCAAGTAGCTGGTTCCAGGAAGTAAAAAGAGATCTACAGAAAATAGTATAGAAGACGCAAGAACATCTGACAAAGAAGTGTTTGGGAAAAATGTCAACATCCGTACCCTGCCAACCACTGTGAAGTAGTTGGCAGACTGAACGTCCCATTTTATCCGTTATTTGGGCTCTCTCCCATTCCACTCACGTATGGATTGCTGTACTTAGTTTAATATTACCCTCGCGATCTCTATAAGAGCTATATACAGAGAGCTGTAGCATATTCGTAGATTCATCACCGGAAGCTGATTCTAGAAACTTTCTCAGTATTTAAAATGAAACAATTCCACGGTAGGAGAGTGAAAAACACTTTTCTCAGGCGAGAGAAGAAAGAATCATAGTGAACAGATGAAAGAGAACTGGATGAAAAGAACTGAATGATAAATAAGGAATTGAAATTGGTACTTGTTTTTAGTTGACCCACCTGGGAATAAGAAAAAAAATGCATTCTGAGGTTTGGTTGTTACTTTGCTCCCCTTTGTAAGAAAATACGAATGCTACTGGAACTGCATCTTGGGTTTTTTAACTTACACTCTTATTTCGACTTTTTCCTGATTCCACCTTGACTCGTCAAACACGCACAAGTCGAACACTCAATTATTGAATGTTTTTGTTAAGTTTCTTGAACTTCCATCCATCGAGAGGTGACTCTACCTTCAAATCATTCCTCGTATGGGCCGTTAGCAACCAAGTATTTACATACTAAATAAGTCAGGTTAGAGAAGTTTCCAATGATCATACAATAACTAGCAAAAATTCAGTCAGCGATAAAGTATCCATACATCGTTGTTCATGTAGAATAACTTTATTTATTGAAAGCAAAGATTACAATCAGAGATGTTATTTGGTAAATTATCAGTACAGGGTGACATTCCTAATCTAACAATATAAAAGGATTAACTAAATTGCTCTTCTGCAGAAAATAATTCCATATTCTATACCGGGTGGCGTCACAAAGTAGGGAAAAAGTATTCATACACCCAAAGAAGTACTAATGTGGAGACAATCATATACTGACCTGTAGCCCACAAAATTCAACCTACAGTAAAGCACGATCGTGAAAAAATTGTGGGGATGTGTGGCTACTTCTGGTGTTGGGCAATCTGTTTATGTTGAATGTAACATGGATATATGTCAGTACTTAAATATCCTAAAGGCAAATTTGCAAAAACAGTGTTGACAGCTTAGGTTTGGGTACAGATTACTACTTTCAAAGAGACACTGGTCCTAACCATACAGCTTGTTGTACCAGACTCCCGATGTTATCAAGTTTCCAGCACGGAGCCCAGACCTTAATCCACTGAAACATCTTTGGAGTACGATTGAAGGAATGGTCAGAAAACATGAAATACGATGTAAGACTGCTCTGAAACAGTGTCTATATCGTGAATGGCAAAATATTACTGCAGAAACTACCAAAACAAGGTCAGCCTCTGTCAAAGAGGTTAACAGAAGTGATACAAAGAAGAATTTTGTAAATTTGTGGTAGGATCTTATGGGACACAACTGCTTAGGTCAGGGGCGGGCAAACGTTGCACGCGGCTCATGAGCGCACAGCGCTGCACGTATGCTGCTCGCGTGCAGTCGTCGACCGGGGCAGTGGCGACAGCCGGCAGGCTGCGGCAGTTGTAGTACCGGGTAAGCTGCGGACGTCGATGCGAAGCCACCACTACGTAGTGAACGTTGTATTTCAAAAACCGGAAGATGCAGAGTGAAACAAGGAAACGGAGAATTGGAGATTTGCTATCTTTTAAAAAGTAATGGGAGAATCATTTTTTCTTTGTGCAAAAATGTGAAAATTCGAAATGTTTAATATGTGGCAGTATTCTCGCCGGTCAGCGGAAGTTTGGTATTGAAGGCCATTATAACAATTTTCAGAAGGACGAGAACAATTTATTGTCGGATTCTGAGCGGATGGGGAAATTGACTGAGCTTAAGAAGAGCGATCTGACGATACTAGATGAATCTGTCGTAGTTGCTGCTGTCACGAGAGAAAAAAAAATGGTTCAAATGGCTCTGAGCACTATGGGACTCAACATCTTAGGTCATAAGTCCCCTAGAACTTAGAACTACTTAAACCTAACTAACCTAAGGACATCACACACATCCATGCCCGAGGCAGGATTCGAACCTGCGACCGTAGCTGTCCCGCGGTTCCGGACTGCAGCGCCAGAACCGCTAGACCACCGCGGCCGGCTGTCACGAGAGATCTGCGACTTTCTTTCCCCATGTATCTCATCTAACTGATTTAACATTTTATGGAGCACTGTTTTCAGTTTTTCAGGACGACAACAATAATAGCCCAGCGGTGCGTACAGTTATAAGATTGCGCTTAATACAGCGAGAGCTGGAAAACCATTTGCTGAATTAGTAAGTGTCGGTTAAGAGCAAACATCAGAGATGAAAATTTAAGTAAGTGTTTGCGTTTGTCTGTATGTAGAAATTTTGTTCCACACCACCTGTGATAATTAAATAAAACGAATCGTAGGTAATAGGTACTCTTTCAAAACACGATATCTTTCAAGCACTCCTACTAATCTTATTCCTTCACTCAATAAAGCAAGCTAGGAAACAAAATCCATTGCACAGGAAGGAGCGGACAGAAGGTATGGTGGAGAGGGGAGATAAGCCCCTGCCCCTGTGTGCACGCAGAACACCTGTTAACTGCACGCGTGCAAGTGCACCGCACACGTGCAGAATTCCTGCCCGCCCCTGGCTTAGGTCATCGGTCCCTAAACTTACACACTACTTAATCTAACTTAAACTAACTTACGCTATAGACAACACACATACCCATGCCGGAGGGAGGACTCAATCCCCGACGGCGGAAGCCGCGAGGAGCATGACAAGACGCCTCAGACCGGGTGACTACCCTGCGTGGCGTGATACATAGAAATGTCTAAAAACCACTAACATTGTCATATTTATGTACATTGTAATTTTCTTTGTATGTATGAATACTTTGTCCCTCACTGTGTGATGCCATCCAGTACAGAATACTGAGTTACTTTTTGAAGAAGGCTAGTTAATGTACGGATCACACACCTTAAATGTTACTTTACCACATAATATCAGGGGTTGTGATTTTTAGTTCTAATAAATACAGTTATTCCACATGAACAACGTGTGTGAATACTTTCCTCCGTGACTGTATGTTAAATAAAACCCAACAGGATATACTGGAACCGCTGTGCTGAATGTACCCTTCTCCCCGTTATCACCACGTACAGTCACTCCCTAGCAAAAGCGGAGCACAATCCCCCACCACTCGCTGGCTGCGGCAGAACGGAGCCTGAAAGCTGCGTGATAGCGCGCAAACACAGGGGTCGAGGGGGGATTTGGCTCGCCGCATTATACGTCATCAACGACCGCCGGCTAACGGCTAGCGTGTGGTAAACAACCCATCCCCCTCACCCCCTCCCCTCAACAGCCATCTCACAATGAGGGCCTCCACTCGGCTGGGCTTAGCAGCCCCTCAGATATTGTTCGCAGGAATCGCTTTTCGGCATTCCCATCACGTAAATTAAGCTCGTCCTAGGGGAATATTTTTCAACACTGCCCAAACAGCGACTCAATTTTGGCTACAAAAATCTGCAGTCCTTCAGTCAATGAAATAACAGTTTTCTATTCCGTTGTATGACGCTTATTTTCACATTAGAACTGAGCTCTGGATGTTGCTTATCTGAGTTAAAATATAGCATATAGTGGTCATGGTACATGTTATATTGTAAGTAGGCTGTTTAGGTTTTTATGTTGGTAGCGCCTTATATGAAAATCACTGACTGTGCTGTGTGCAATCTGTGGCTGGTTTGCATTGTTGGAATTTTTGCTATTGTAGTGTTGGGCAGTTGGATGTGACAGCGCGTAGCGTTGCGCAGTTGGAGGTGAGCCGCCAGCAGTGGTGGATGTGGAGAAAGAGATGGCCGAGTTTTGAGAGCGGATGATCTGTCCATCAGAGACAGTAAATTTGTAAGAATGGATGTCATGAACTGATTGTGTTCTTTATCAAAATCTTTCATTTGCTAACTATGCCTATCAGTAGTTAGTGACTTCAGTAGTTAGAATTTTTTATTTAGCTGGCCGTATTGGTGCTCGCTGTATTGCAGTAGTTCGAGTAACGATTTTTGTGAGGTAAGTGATTCATGAAAGGTACAGGTTATTGTTAGTCAGGGCCAATCTTTTGTATTGATTTTTGAAAGTTAGATTGCATTGCGCTAAAAATATTGTGTGTCAGTTTAGTGTTGATCAGAATAAGTAAAGAAAGTAATGTCTGAGTACGTTCAGTTTTGCTTAGCTGTTTGAAAATCAAATGACGTGAGTGATTTATCAGTACAATCATCCATAAATTTTCCTAAGGGAATGTTACAATATTTACTTACTGACATTGATGCTAACATTCAAGAAACAACATTCACCGCTGAACCAAAACATTGTGTCCACCTGTTTAATATCGAGTGAACCAACCATTATATCTCAATACAGTACGGATTTGGTATGGCATGTGTTCGACAAGTCCATGTTAGATTTCTGGACGTACTTCTGCTCAGAGGTCACGGAAGTCACATAAATTGTGGGACGGTGGTTTCTGGGTGCAGATCTGGCACCCAATAGCGTACCAGATGTGTTCAGTCGGGTACAGATCAGGCGAGTTTGCTCGCCAAGACTTTAGCATGAGTTCAGCGTCATGTTCCTCAAACGACTGTAGTACGATTCTGGACTGTGACACGGACAGTTATCCTCCTGGAAACTGATTCTGCTGTCTGGAAAGACATCAGGCATGAAGGGATGCAGGAGGTCCGAAATACTTGTAGTCACCAGCTGTCGTGGTGCCTTCGATTACTATCACAGGTCAGACCTGATGGAAGTCCAGGTGGAAAAATCTTCATATTTTAAATTTCCCTTTCAAAAAGAAGGATGGAATGGTTAAATATATCTGGCATCGGATCTATTCAAGGAACTAAGAGCTACACTAAGTGAAAAACAGTACCTCATTTTTAACATATTGCACGGTGTAATTGTTCTTTGATGATTGTATTTATTGGTGTGTGTATAGTGTCCTCGTCAACGATGTAGGAATCAGAGCTTGGAGAGGGAATTAAATTTAACAAATGTCTCGTTTTATTAGTATTCAAGTGACCCGCTCTTAGTCTGTTAAGAGTAACAACTTCTCTTCTCGTGAGTTCAGAGTTGAGGATACAAAGGGCGATGCGGATTCTGTTGCGGAACAGGCATGTACCACGTGCCTCTGACGTTGCGGTCCATGTCCAGTAACGTTGTACGTCCCGTTTTTCCTTGGTTGGCGAGTCTACTGTGAAAATCACTGTATGGTAGGGAAATAGATGCTGCACCATTTTCGGCAGTTGGTCTGGTCGTTCGTTGTCCGCAATTCCAGCATATGCTGGTATCCATAGGAGATAAATCAGTTGACGAAGCTCCATTGGTCGACTCTGGCTTCGCAGCAAATGTTGTGCAAAAGTATTCACAGTTTTCCTTCACTTACTCTCGTGACAGGCTATAAGGCACTCGTCTAGTCAGTACATGTTAATAATTTGCCGAGTTGTAAGTCGACTATGTAAATAATAGCTTTATGAAGACATACAGCTTCTCGGTTAATATCGACGCTTTTGTTAGCAACAGAAAAGATTTTCCATTCGCTCTCTGGTCAACTGCGGCTCCGCGGAGACAAACATTTTTGAACCATCTGTGTACAGTTTGTACCCACACTGCCACTTACGTTCCTAATTTGTCATTGTAGACGCTCTCAGTTCGCTTGGTGGTACGATAGCTTTAGTTATACAGTCATCATATACAAATGGCTCTGAGCACTATGGGACTTAACATCTGTGGTCATCAGTCCCCTAGAACTTAGAACTGCTTAAACTTAACTAACCTAAGGACATCACACACATCCATGCCCGAGGCAGGATTCGAACCTGCGACCGTCGCGGTCACGCGGTTCCAGACTGAAGCGCCTAGAACCGCACAGCCACACCGGCCGGGCTTCATATAAAGTACAGTAGTTGTGTGAAGAGATATGTTTGCTTGACACCACATGTCTTTTCGAAACTAATATAAACTGCTGTCCGATGTTCATGGATTTTACGATTCTATATGCTATTGGTAATAGGGATGTGGGACTCCTCAAATGGTATGTATTAGGCTGTATCAGGAGTAATAACGGAGGTAATTTCCGATGTAACGGATGAATGATAGAAGATCTAATCCCCAACGTATATCAACCACTTAAGAACTTTCGTCTCGTAACAAGTGGGGATGTAAACATTTTCGTGAAACAAACCTTTAAACTTAATGTAATACTGAATTTGAAGTAATGAAAACTAATCTAATTAAATGCCAAAAGTAAGTAATGTGTATTCATTGAAAACTATTTAGTTGAAACTCAATACTGAAGTACATTATGAAAGGTATGTGACATGAAGTGCCATTTCTGACTTCAAATGTCCACAAAAATAAAATACTGCTCTACCTAGAAGAAAACAACTGTTTCAGATTACCTAGCTTGTTCACTATTGAGTTAATTTGCTTGCTTGGTACAACAGCTTATAATTCTGTTTACGAACTGTTCCCTCATACGAACGCAAAGTGAGTTCTGCCCTAAAATAAAAGTAACTTATTTTGTGTCTGGTGTACTGATGTTCTCGAAAGCATATAGAAAACAGAGGATGCAGCAACTAAAGGAAAAAATAAACTACTCACTACAAAATTTGTTTTGTGCTTAACAGAAACAATCTGTCGCTTCGTGTAGTGTAAAGTGCAATGAACACACGACAAGACATTCAAAACTATACTAAGTATGATAGAGAAGGGTTTTACTTTACAGAAAGTCGTTCTTGAAAAATTAAACTCTGATTATTGTCAAAAAAGATTGTAGAACATAAGAAGACCCTAACAACTACGAAATTCTCTCGATACAAAAATTACAGACATTTCAGCCAATTGGGTTATTTCTGACATAATGAAAACAAAAAGATCAAATTAACACTAATCATGATAATGTTACTAGTTACCTGAGGGACAAAGATTTACTCCAGTTAATAGTTCTGGCAAACAAACATTTCACTCTTGCCCATACGTTGGTTACCTTGAAAAATTCCTCCAAAAAATCTTTTCCATCCGTAGAATCAGCAACATATCTTTACGAAACTTTTAATCTCCATAATAAAGTATTCCAGATAATGTCTCTCAGATTCTCAATTATTAAATTACGTTCTCTAGAAACACAGGTCGTCGCTACTAAGCCTCAAATCAGAATGCCCCAGCACTGCACAACTAACAAGCGAGCAGGCAAACCACACGAAGTGAAAGATGTCATTCTCTACTCGCGCAGCGCGCTCATCCATCATTGTCCAGGTATAGTAATGGTGAATTACTTAAAATGTCAGGACCTATATGAAAACCTTACACACGAAGTTAATAATTAGCGATTTTGCCGTCGATGACTAGCACCTGAGCATAAGTTTAAAAAATCTACGTAATATTTTGATCACTCGCCCAAAGGAACAACTACCTGGAACTTAAAAGTTCTTTGTTTTGTTGGCGATTACTTTTAGTTACTCATTATATTTGCCTGTATTGTTTTCGAAGAGTTTTAAACGAAATTTTGATTGAATAAAGTATATTTTGTTGTTTTTTACCGTTGTCGGTACGAAATATTGTTAATTTTAGACTGGCAGAAATTGGTTTTCGTTTTGCGGTATTGTATAAACCAAATGAATTTTTTTATTGGCACAAATCGAAAGAAATCCGTTTACAAGGCTTTGGATAAGAAATAGGTATGTTACTTATGACCGTAATTATAACATTCTGCGGAATGAGATGTCTAGGGAGATGCAGGAGCGCCTTTAGTTTTCCATATTGTCTTGTGAGTTTGTTATCGCCTATTTCAAGACTTTGCGTGATGATCGAATGCATGAAATGCCCAAATGAAGCACGACAGTGCCGGCCAAGGAGTTGTGAAATTCTTCCTCGCTGTAACTGAAGCTACAGTAAATATCCACGTTCGAACTGTTTCAACATCAGCAAAGAGGGTTTTTCTGAATTTTTGTTTCCCACCACGCCGAAGTCCTGTCCAAAAGCGACCAGAGCCTTCACGCATCCCTGGTCTCCCGACGCTATCGTGAATTCGCGACTCTTAATTCGAATAGCCATTTATAACGGAATAAAAGGATTTAGCGACTTTACGGCTATTAAGGCACCGGATTAAACATCATTACGTCCGGAGAATTTTTTCCCCCACCGTCGTGCGTTACGGTTTAGAATTTTTGCACCCGCTGCAAATAACGGGCGCAGAATTAATTGCGGGGAATTAGCAGGGAGTGCTAAGCCGGCGGTGCAGGTCGCTTTCGGCGTGCCGTGGTGCCATGCTGTGGGCGGACTGTGTGTGTGTGTGTGTGTGTGTGTGTGTGTGTGTGTGTGTGCGCACATACCGGCTGTCGTGTGCACACACCTCGAGTTGCGCTGCCCTAACGAGACAACACGCACTACCAAGTTATCCGTCAAGGACGCTAGTTACTGCAGATGTCTGTAGACCCGATTCCTACCATATTATCTCATAACAATCTACTTCTCAATTTTATCACGTTTGTTAGTGCCCTCTCTTGTAATACACACTCCATCTTCTCATTACTAAATTTTAAAATAGTGCGACAGGATTAATTCGGCAGGTGAGTTTTATTTTTAAAACATTCAAAATATATTACCACGAGCCGTGGATATCGTTAGAACAATAATGAACGTTTACCTACCTCGCATCCTGAATAAACAGGTACGAGATAAGTAACTTATACAATTATTATGAGTCAGAATGTTCAAATCTTTTCATTTAGTCATCCCATGTGCGAGAGTTAGTTACGATTCTTTCCACAGTCACCATTTCTCATTTACATATAAATTCCATTCACATATTCCCCGTCATAAAATAGTAACAAACTCAACAAGCATTACCAAAAAAAGCTGTTCTGAACTGAGACATGCAGTCACAGCGTGGTTCACGTACCTTATTTCATGGTAATCAACTTACATGTTGTTTCTTTACAACTTACAATATAATTAGATTTTTCCAACTGAATTTATTTCAGAAGAAATTTTTTATTACAAATTGACATATTAAACTAACATTACTGCACTTTCAACATTGCAGCACAGTCAGCAATCATGATAATCTAATATATAAGATACTATCAGCCTCGATTGCGGTAATGAAACCAACCTTTACCTAGGTTTCAGCCCAAATAATTGAGCCTTTTTCAGAAGATATGCCTGAATCTATAATTTGTCTACGCCTATTCAGGCTGTTTTAGTTTTATCTCTAGACCATGCCCTCTTAGACAAATTGTAGATTCAGGTATATCTTCTGAAGAAGGCTCAATTATTTGGGCTGAAACCTCGGTAAAGGTTGGTTTCATTACCGCAATCGAGGCTGATAATTTCTTATATATAACATTATTACAATTACAATTCCATACTACTACCTCCTTTTTGACAACTCTCATCTCTCATTTCCTTCAATCTCTCATTTTTCTTACTTACTAACGACTTTAATATTCAACCTCATAAATTTGATATTGATTAGTTTTTTAACAATTTCAGTAAACACAAATTACACAAAAGTAATTAAAATTTAGGAAGCTCATAAGATGTAAACGGCGTTAACAATGTTCTCTTTGTTTTATATCTATTACTGATTCACAGTATTATTTTATTTACTTATGGAACCGAGAGTATAAATGACAGAAGAATACAAAAATAGCCAGAATTGGGAAATATTAATACAAAAACCGAAAAGACGATGAAAAAATTAAGATAAATTACGAACATGAAATATGCATGTGTATCGTGTTGTAGAATACTCTGCAGAATCGGAAAAAATACCATCGGCTGGTATGTAATTTGTGCTACACTTCTGTGTGACTGGTAGAACGGTCACTAGAGTACATCGGTTTACTGTCACTACCTGGCGTGGTAGATTATATACCGGTCATATACAGTGTCAGATGTTGAGTAATCACCGTGAAAACACAAAGATGCCACGTACTCGTGTGTTACAGCGTTTTTAGCGCCTGGAATAGTTTTAATGGGGCCTTTTAATGAAGCCTTATTATGGATGTCCATTCGGCCAGTTGGTCGCATCGTGGAATATCCAGATTTGTGCGGGATTCAGGTGTGCCAGTGGCCCGATGTTGGACTGCATGAGAACATGAAGGCTAGCATACTCGTCGCCAAGGATACTGACGATCACGCCTGACAACCACAAGGACAGAACAAGTAATGGACTCCCTGACACGTTCTGAGACTTTCCTACCACCGGTAGGGGACTAGCAGAGTCGGACGACGGAATTACCGTCCAGTGCATATGTTGCCTTTAAGACCACAAGACAAACAACTGAGTTTGGGTTCAAATGGTTGAAATGGCTCTGAGCACTATGGGACTTAACATCTGAGGTCATCAGTTCCCTATAACGTAGAACTACTTAAACCTAACTGACCTAAGGACATCACACACATCCATGCCCGAGGCAGGATTCGAATCTGTGAACGTAGCGGTCTCGGGGTTCCAGACTGAAGCGCCTAGAACCACACGGCCACAGGGGCCGGCCCACTGAGTTTGGGTTGGTGTCGTCACCGAGATGCGTGGACTGCTGATGAATGGTGTCGCATTGTGTTATGAATTGTGGTTCTGCACTGTTCTGGATGACTATCTTCGGGCAGTATGGCAGCGACCTGGGTTGAGGTCCCCTCCTCAGAATGCTTTATAGAGGCACAGAGGCTTTTCCCCCAGCGTGGAGAGCCGTCGGGCATGGCTTCAGATTAGAGCCGCTACAACGGTACCTCAAGGGAAGCTTGATTCCTCATTTGATACCTCTCACTTGACAGTACCGCGGTGCCTCTTTTGTAAAGGACAATACTCGTTTGCACAGCTCACTGTATAAACTGTCTCCGTGGTGTTGAAGTATTGAAGTATTCCTGTAGGCTCCAGATCTGTTTCCAATAGAACATGTGCGGAACCAGGTCGAACTCTAGTATGTGGTATTTCAAGGACCAGTTGGAACAATTGTGGGTCAGCTTGCCTCAGGGGATGATACAACAGTTTTACGAGACCCTTACTAAAGCAGTCAGTGCATACATCCATGCCAGAGGAGATACAGTGGCATACTGATACGAGGTCTGTCAAAAAAATTCCGGAACAGCAGTAATTTCGCGCCAGTGTTGTGTTGGAGCGAAGTGCGGTTGGCATCCCCGCACAGCCCTGTCTTTAATGTGTAACTGCCGGAAGTTTCATTGTTGTTATTATTCAGTGCTGTATTGAGTATAACTGTGTGTCACACAGTTTGCGAATTTCGAGATGGCAGAGTTGGCAGAGTTAGAGTAGCAACGCGTCTGCATTAAATTTTGCATGGAACTCGAGAAAACCGTTAGAGAGACTCACCAACTGATGGAGGAAGCCTACGGTGACGATTGCTTAAGCTGTACTCGGTGCTACGAATGGTTCACACTGTTTAAAAATGGCCAGACGAAGGTTAAAGATAACCCTCGTTAAGGATGCCCTTCGACGTCTACAGACGGCGCTCGAGTCCGAAACGTCAACGAAACTGTACATGTCAATCGAAGACTGACTGTCCGAGAGGTTGCAGAAGAATGTAACATTTCAGTTGGGTCGTGTCATGAAATCCTAACACAGCATCTTGGAATGCATCGCGTTGCCACCGTCCCGCGGCTTACGAGTCAAGCCCTTCGCCTCGCAATCTGTGAAGACCCTCTGGATGGCGCAAATGAGAACGAGATACTCCTTAAGAGACTCACAATTGGTGATGAGACTTATCCTTATGATGTTGAGACCAAGGTTCATTCCTCACAAAAGGTTGGGAAAGGTTTCCCAACACCAAAAAAGGTCAGGTCAAATGTCAAAGCCAAGCTGATAGTTTCCTTTGACTTTGTAGTACTAGTTCATCATGAATTCGTGCACAGAGACAAAATGTTAATCGATGGCAGTAACGGGAAGTGTTGCGACACCTGCGAGAAAATGTGAGAAGGGACGGGCTGAAATGTGGTGAGACAATACATGGCTCTTGCATCACAATAACGCGCCGACACATTCATCCCTGTTGGTGCCTGAACACTGCACAGAAAACCAAATCACTGTGCTGCCTCATCCTCCGTACTCTCCAGTCTTGGTCCCTGCGAACATTTTTTAGTTCTAATGTTGATAGCCCCGTTGAAAGGATGAAGATTTGCAACGATAGACAAAATAAAGGACAATTCGCAGACGGCGCTTCGCGCTATTCAGCAGGAGGCGTACCAAGACTGCTCCCGGAAGTGGAAACGGCTTTGTAAGCGGTGTATAAATTGTGTAGGAGAGTATTCCGAAAGAGACCATGTACAATAAGTAAAATTTAAGCGTAGAAAAATTTTGTGCACAAAATTCCGAAATTTTTTGAACAGACATCGTGAGTGCGCCCACACTGCCAAGTTCTTTCGAAATATGACTCAATTTTGTAATCATTGTCATAACATCACTTATCCTCTCAACCTGTGAAGTTTCGTTTCGTTTCTTCTTCCCCTCATGAGTGCTTCAACTTCTTTTTTCTCAGGTTCTGTATATTATTATTATTATTATTATTATTATTATTATTATTACGAGTACATGACATTCCTCTTATGGAGCCACTTGGTTTTTTCTTGATGTAACACTTCCGTAAGAATCTTGATTCTAATTTAATACACCTGAATATACATTTTTAGGCTATGTTAGACGTACTGATACCTCTATAATTTGAAGTTTTGCTGTGATCTCCTTTTCTAAACAGTGACGACACTTCTGTTGTACGCCAGTCTTCAGGAATTTTCGTGTTTAGGCAACACGTATTCATGAGATGTACAACATTTTAAACTTAAGCAATAATCCATGAAGTCAAATCAAATCTATACTAATCCCATCAGATTATCATCATCTCGAAAGAAAACAAACTGAGACCATGAAACGTGGCGACGCTATTGGTGCTTCTCTAGTCATCCTTCAATGTGATACTATTTCGCAACGATAGATGATTCAGCACAGACTTTGTTAGTGGAAGTCTGCATTTCGGTTGTTAGGGAAACACTACACCTCTAAAATCACTTCTTCGTCGTTCTGAAATGCCTGTTGCGGAAGAGGAAGACATCACTGTGCTCCATTCATATCTGGAGAATAGGGTGGGCAGAGTTGAGGAAAAACTTGACTAGCCAGAAAAGCGGTATCTGTGACTGTGTTCTTTGTGGAATGAGCTAGGGCGTTGTAATGGAGTCGCATCCTCGTACAGCTTCCAGAGACAGTCTGTTGCAAAGTCGTCGGCTGTATGCTCTTGTGACGGCAAGGCTTTTAAAATAACAATCTCTTAGCACCTCACCATGCCAGTTCCAAAAGTCACTCAGCCTCACATTGCCCGATGACGGCTGGGTCTTCCTCTTTCTCGACGCTGGTGAATCCACGTGTTTCAATCACCGCTTTTCTGCTTTGTCTCGCGTCATAGTAACACACCCACCACTCCTCCTTTGTGATTAGGCTGCTAAATAGGTCATTTGGATTTGTCTAACACAGCTACAACATTTGCGCTGCTGCCTCGAACTCGACGGATTGTTTGAATACTTATCAGTTGCGGAATCCTACGGGTGGAGATCAAAACGGCTTGCAAGGCACTGAAAACTGATCCATGACTGATTCTCACTTTCTCCACCTTCGGGTGAGTTGTGATAAACTATTCTGAGGGCACTTTTCGTATGATTCGCAGCTTGTCAGGGAGAGACGATCTGTCACTCCTTTCTTCTTTAGACTTCTTTGACCCCATTTTAAACGTCTGCATCACATAAGCGGTGTGTCACGTGATGGACCTGTGCGCTGGTACCAACTCAGCACGAATAGTAGCAGCATTGTTCCTCTTCAAATGTAGAACATAAATACCGCAGATCACTTCACATTATCAGTGGGTTACACGGCTCTTTTTTTTCTGTGTGGTGCGGAATCGGTGCGGCGATTTCAGTGTGTACCTGGATTGCAGACAAAAATTAGATATTATTATCAGAAATATAAGGGGTAACGAAAGAGGATAGGACTGAAATGACAGTGACACATATGTTAAGAAGAAATAGTCTATTTCAATAGAGCACGGTAGAACTGATGGGGATTAAGGAAGTGGGTGATTAAATAGAATGAGATACTGTCAACTACGAGGAAGAGATTGCTATTCTGGTAGAAGAAAAGCCATTAAGTGTCTTTTGAAGTTGAAAAGAATTTTAAAGACATTACTAGGTCATTTTGCTCGTACATAAAATCGTTCTAAGATGACGGTTGTATACGGTTGCATAATGTAGTGCTACAGAGACGGTTTTACTGTGAGAGCGAGTACTTCGGCTTTGCTGTTCAGATATCAGTGTTAGTGTTGAAGATAAATTGGAGTTGAAACGCACCGAACGCAACCGGCTCCAAATAATGTCTCACGTCGGCATGAATGACTCATGCCGCTTAGGTTCTGAGGCCATCCCCAGTTCCTTTCGGCGGACGGTTGAGTTGGTGTCACGTGAGGCGCAGGCTAAGCTGACTATTTGTAACATCGTCCCCAGGGTCGATTTGGAGTGGAGTGATAGGTCCAAACCAGAGGCTGAGGCGACTCTACGAAAGCATCGGATACGAATTTGTGGATCTTCGCTATCGGGTGCAAAATCGTAGGGTTCCACGTAACAGGCCATGCGTGTATTATGTGCTGCAAGCAGCTACAAATGTAGCGCAGTATGTGTCGCTTGCACGCTTTTTTTTTCTTTTTTTAGGGTGAGGAAATCCCAACTCACCCCTTTTCGGATCAGAGACGAACTGCCCGCTAAAATCGAATCTCAGATCAGACATAAAAAGGTTAATATATTAGAAAAGTGCAGAAGCATCCAAAGAAAGGCCGCAGAATTGGTATCGCCCATTGCACGTCATAATGCCCAAATAGTACTAGGAACAGAAAGTTGGTTGAAACCGGAAGTGAACAGCACGAAATCCTAAGTTCAGATTGGAATATTTATCGTGAGGATAGCTTAATAGCCAATTAGTGGTGGCGTATTTATTGAAGAAAATAATTCGGCAATATCTAGCGAGATCACGGATTCCGAATGTGAATTACTCTGAATGAAGTTAAGCATGGAAAGTCGTCGAACTTTTTTTCGTCTTTTTTTTTTCAGCCCCTTTGCCTGACGAGAACATAGTGGGCTGCTTGAGAGGATCTTGTTGCTGTAATCGGCCATCTGGGTTATACATTTATTTCTTCATATTTCATAATTTTACAGTTTAATGTTTACTTCCGATCACCATCATCATGATCTTGGACAGTTTCCAGCCTCTGGCCGGGTCTGTATGGAACATAGGCCTCTCCATAGTCTTCTCTCTTGCCACCATCTCTCCGTCTTCACCTTGGTCCAGGTTTCTCCTTTCTTCTGGACGCATTCCTCTACTCCTTTCAGCCATCTGTCTCTTTCCTTCCAGTTTCATTTCGTGTATCCTCCTTGATATCCTCTTCTCCTCCATTCTCTTAATGTGTCCATACCATCTCAGCCTTGATGTCTCTATCTCCTCCTGTAATGGTTCCACATTCATTAACTCTGATCCTCTGATTTCTTCATTTCTTTGTCACTCCAATACTGTTTCTCAAGAATTTCATCTCACTAGCTTGTACTTTGCCTTTCTCTCTTCCTTTCATAACCCAGGTTTCTAATGCATAAGTCAGGATCGGGACACAGTATGACTGGTATATAACCTTTTTACTGATTTGGGGTACATCCTTGCTCCATATCAGACTTCTGACACTCTTTCGAAATGCTTCTGCTTTTCTCCCCTGCTCGTTTGTTTCTCTTTTTTCCATCCTCCTGTATCAGGCTTCCTAGGTACTTGAAACTCTCGACTCTCCTCAATCGTTCCCCACCAATTGTTATTCCAGTTGCTCCTCTCTCCTTCTTTCTTATTGTGATAATCATCTCTGATACTATTTTTAATATTTGTTTGTCTGGTAGGTTTGCTTTACTTTTTTTATACGTCTTATATTCTATGTTTGTACGTTTCCCTGTGCTATGTGCAGAGGTCTATTATGTTATGGAAGCAGGGAGTGGGATCCAAAATAATTGCTCGTGGAGTCGACTGATTGAGTGTACAGTACAACGTCAAGTTCACTGAACATCAAATTAGTACAAAAAGAATAACTAGTACAACGTTATGAGTGTAATTTAATATAAAAATAAATAACAGGATGAAGCTACTAAAATTTGAATTACCAGCATGACCATTTCCGGTCACAGACCTGCTACAGCAAAATCTTATCTAAAAACAGTTTCTTAAAAAAATAAAAGAAACGAACCCTTAACTTCCATAATATAATTTCTGATATTCAAAGACTTAATATTACGTATAAAATGCATATTTGAACCTCAGCCGTTTCGTATTTTAAGCCGAAATTCTACCGGTTTCAGTCTTCGAGCGTCTTCACGGATGAAGGGTTAAAATGGTTTAAGCCACCATATTGCATTATCATTACTTAAAATGTGTAGTGCATGCTATGAATGTAAGTATATGAGAAAGAACTTTCAAAGCTAACATCCGAATTCTAAAATAAGATGTTCCGTTTTAATGTTCTGTCTCATATTGTAAGTAGGCTGTTTAGGTTTTCTTATTGGCAACGTTACGTAGCGCTCTGTATGAAAATCACTGGCTGTGCTGTGTGCAGTCTGTGGCTAGTTTGCATTGTTGTCTGCCATTGTAGTGTTGGGCAGCTGGACGTGAACAGCGCGTAGCGTTGCGCAGTTGGAGGTGAGCCGCCAGCAGTGGTGGATGTGGGGAGAGAGATGGCGGACTTTTGAGTACAGAATGGATGTCATGAACTGCTATATACATTATGACTTTTGAACACTATTGAGGTAAATACATTGTTTGTTCTCTATCAAAATCTTTCATTTGCTAACTATGCCTATCAGTAGTTAGTGCCTTCCGTAGTCTGAATCCTTTATTTCGCTGGCAGTAGTGGCGCTCGCTGTATTGCAGTAGTTCGAGTAACGAAGATTTTTGTGAGGTAAGTGATTTGTGAAAGGTATAGGTTATTGCTAGTCAGGGCCATTCTTTTGTAGGGATTTTTTGAAAGTCAGATTGCGTTGCGCTAAAAATATTGTGTGTCAGTTTAAGGACTGTCATGTATAATTATTTTAAGGGGACGTTCCAATATATTTACATTCATGGCACGCTCTACACATTTTAAGTCTCTCCGAACAATAAATAGAACTTGGTATTTCACAACAGATACCGTGACAAACAGCGGTGAACAGTTCCACAGGCTTCTTCAGTAGACTCTCGGCAGTCATAGTACAATCATAACTTAATGCACACATCGGCTTCGTAAGAACCTACATCGCCACAATACGCAGTTACCACGTTTTCCGATCAAGTCTGGCTACTCCTGCAATTAGAATGCTTGAGCAGGGTACCGAGCATACCACTGTTCCCGGACAATTCTCTTGGCCCCCGAGCCACGCCTTGCCGCCGGCCGCGGTGGTCGTGCGGTTCTAGGCGCTCCAGTCCGGAGCCGCGCTGCTGCTACGGTCGCAGGTTCGAATCCTGCCTCGGGCATGGATGTGTGTGATGTTCTTAGGTTAGTTAGGTTTAAGTAGTTCTAAGTTCTAGGCGACTGATGACCACATCAGTTGAGTCCCGTAGTGCTCAGAGCCATTTGAACCACGCCTTGCCGGTCACGCTTGCAACATATTCCACAGCCAGTCAACAGCTCCACACTCCACAGCCGGCCAACGCACCAAAAAAACCTCCAGAGCCCCACAGACCGAAAAGAGGCCATTCCTGCTTAATGAGACTACTGGTAAGTTACTTATTTTACTTAACGTAATTATGCATTCTGGGTAGTGCGTCTTATAGTCTACGTATGCACATTTCTCTCTGTTCTATGCAGAGGCTGGTTGCCATAATTTTTATGGCTATGTTTTACCTATATTAAAAACAGTAATCTGTTGCTTTTATATACAGCCTGGATCAGGAGTTGTAGTGGTAGAGCACTTCGGACAGAACTTGCAGAATATCGTTAATAATTTTCCTGGTCATACCGCAGAAATAGGTGATAACTTTAATTTGGCACGTATAGATTCGCAGAGTCATGCCACTAAAATTGTTTCTAGAGAGACAGGTATTCGCGTGACATTATTCTGAATGACTTTGAGCATATAATTAGAGAACCTACTCGTAAAGGAATCGAGTTGGCCCTCCTAGCAACAAACAGACTGAACTTACCAATCGCTAACGTAGAGGACGCTATCAGTGTTCATAAGGCTGTGACAGTAACTATGACTATCAGTTTTACAAGTAGTATTAAAAAGACAGGAAAATATATTTGCTTAGCAAGAGCGACAGGATATAAATTTCAGAGTATCTGAGTAGTCAGCACGAAATACTCATTGCTAAGGTCAAAGATGTGGAGCACAAATGGGAAAAATTCAAAAGCATGTTTTAATATGCCTTAGACAATTATTTTCTCGTCTTAAGGAATGGGTAAGACCCGCCGTGGTCTTAACAGCCGTGTTAGAAAACTGCTACGTAAACAGAGAGAGCTTCATCACAGGTTCAAGAGAAGTCAAAACCTAACGGGCAAAAAAATCTGAACGAAGCGAAAATGAGCGTAAGGAGAGCAATGAGAGAGGCATTCAGTGACTTCAGAAGTAAAATTGAGTCAACCGATGTGAGTAGAAACGTAAAAGGTTCTGATCTTACGTGGAATCAGTAATCTGTTCGAAATCCCCTAGTCAGCCACTTAGTGTCCATACTGGCAAAGAAATGAAAGATAACAGAGAAGGCCGAAATACTGAATTCGGTCTTCTGAATGTGTTTCACCGAGGAAGGTCTTAATACTGTTCTTCCCTTCAGTCATCGTACGAACACCGAAATTCCAGATACTGAGATAATCAACCACGGAACTGGAAAGCAATTACGGTCGCTTACTAGTGGGAAGGAATCAGGTCAAGATGAGGTACATGTAAGATTCTACAAAGATTATACGAGAAAGCTTTCTCCCCTTCTAACACCAGCTTAAAGTAGATCGCTGGAGCAACGAAAGGTACCTAACGATTGGAAAAAATCGCAGATCACACCCATTTTCAAGAAGGCTCGTACGACGGTTGCACAATCTCTTGTAGAGTTATGGAACGTATTTTACGCTCTAGAATTATGACCTGTTGCAGAACGAAAATCTTCTGTACAAAAATGAACCTACATTCCGCAAGCAGAAATCTAGAGAATCTCAGCGCGCTTCCTCACGAGATTTGTAGCACTGTAGACAAGGACGCCGTTTTCCTTGACCTCCGGAAGGCATCCCGCAACGTCGTTTAGTGAAAAAAATACGAGCTTACCTAGAGCTGAAGACGTGGCTCTTCACGGAAATAAATCGACATAGTTAAAGATAATCTCAAAAGATGCCCAAGGAAGTGCGACTGGATCATTACTGTTTACTGTGTATATAAATGACCTAATAAAAAGCGTCGGAAGCTCTTTAGCATCGTTCCGTACGACCCGATGGTCTTATGCAGGAAGTATGTTGGTGGTAGTAGCATCGTTCTGCAGTCGCAAATGCCGGTTCTCTGAACTTTTTCCCGAAAACATCTTCCCTCCAGGGAATCCGATTTGCGTTCACGCGCAATTTTCATAATACTCGCGTGTTGGTCGAAGCTACCGGTAACAAATCCAGCAGCACGACTTTCAATTGCTTCGATGTCTTCTTTTAATCCGATCTGATGGGGTTCCCAATCCCTCCAGCGGCACTGAAGAAAGGGTCGTGCTAGCGTTGTTTTACAAATAATCTACGCTTTACCAGAATTCTGCCAATAAACTGAAGTCACCTTCCCTACAACCGACTTTACGTGCTCCTTCCACTTCATGTCATTTTGAAATGTAACGCCTAGATGTTTAATCGACACCTCAGGCAACACACCGTTAATGCTGTATCCGAACATTACAGAATTTTTTTCCTGCTCTTCTGAATTAATTCACATTTTCCACGTTTAGGGCAAGTTTCATACTGCCATACCAATTCTAATTTCTGTTAAAGTCATCTGATGTCGCCCTACAGTCACCCAACGGTAACACTTCCCCTTACAAAAATGGTTCAAATGGCTCCGAGCACTATGGGACTCAACATCTTAGGTCATAAGTCCCCTAGATCTCAGAACTACTTAAACCTAACTAACCTAAGGACATCACGCACACCCATGCCCGAGGCAGGATTCGAACCTGCGACCGTAGCAGTCCCGCGGTTCCGGACTGCAGCGCCAGAACCGCTAGACCACCGCGGCCGGCCTTCCCCTTACACTACAGCATTATCAGCAAACAGTCGCAAATTGCAGCTCACCCTAGTAGACAGATTATTTATTTACGTAAAGAATGTCTGATGGACATTCACCGTCAAGGACACCGTCAGTGGTTTCTTTTATTTAGTCTTAAAAACACTCACACACCTGAGAAGCTATTCTGTATGCTTGGACTTCCGTTACCAGTCTGAAGTGTGGCAGTGTGACAAAGCTACTTCGTAAAGACCGATCATTCTGCCCTCCTGGAATGCTCACAAATGCTGGCTAAGTACTTTTCATGTCAGTGAGACATGCTAACTCCTCCTTTGATGCTCTTAAGTGAGTGAGCTTGCTGTGGAATAATCTTTCGCGGCTCTGTGGCCGAGCGGTTCTAGGCGCTTCACTCCGGAACCGCGCTGCTGCTACGGTCGCAGGTTCGAATCCTGCCTCTGGCATGGATGTGTGTGATGTCCTTAGTTTAGTCAAAGTAGTTCTGTCTAGGGGACTGGACCTCAGATGTTAAGTCCCATAGTGCTTAGAGTCATTTTAATCATTTCCTATCCACTTCCAGTTTTGTTAATCCATTCGGGCTATTTATTTTCGGCGTGGTAATTTCCACAAATGTTAGTGCTCGTAATTTCGTGTCCAAGAATTCTCAGTAAAAGTAAAGGGAAATCATATCGGACTTTTGATTGGTAGATCTCAAGCAGAAGGTACCGAGCGAGGTAGCGCAGTGGTTAGACACTGGACTCGCATTCGGGAGGACGACGGTTCAATCCCGCGTCCGGCCATCCTGATTTAGGTTTTCCGTGATTTCCCTAAATCGCTCCAGGCAAATGCCGGGATGGTTCCTTTCAAAGGGCACGGCCGACTTCCCTCCCCGTCATTCTCTAATCTAATGAGACCGATGACCTCGCTGTCTGGTCTCCTTCCCCAAAACAACCAACCCAAGCAGAAGGTTCCGCCACCATCTACACAAATGGGCCGCTGTCAGCGGGAGCAACCCAGAATCAAGTCTTGAGTCCTGTGAATGTTTGACGAAGGTATACTTCCTAATATGGGGAAGTTTGGAGGGATTGTTACGTGGACCAACGAATCTACTCGCAAGAACAATCTAAAACCTCCCGTAAAGCAGCACAGTTGTGCATCCTCGTCTATTATAAATCTTCACGTTCGAGTAAAAGAATGGAATGTGAGTCTTTCGAGAGCTAATATGTGCTGAAGTTTTTCGTCGTGCACATTAATTCATCAATTTGTCTTTGAAGATACGGAATCTCTTATGGATTTACGCACTCCAGCCAGATAAATGTGACCACCGACTATGTTCCACGTCAACGTGCAATAACCACTCAAAGACTTTAAGTGGCAATATTAGTAGTGGAGTGTATATAAAACCTGTCCGTGGGATGCGGAAAACAGCAGTTGTAATGCGGGAAAGGGGCGATTTCTGTGATGTTCAAATATCATAGGCTTCCTGGCCAAGGGTGGAAGCATTTCCGCGGTCCGCCGTGGTTAAAATACACTGTGCATGGCAGACCGACCCCGTGCCAACCGTGGTGCACCACGGGCCACAGATGACAGTGGGGAACGATGGCTGCAGAGATGTGTACGGCGGCAGATACATGCAATTTCTGAGCAACTGACAGCCCAAATGAACCAAGGGGCTACCAACAGTATGTTCTCAACATCATTCAGCGAACGTTGTTGCGTAATGGGTTCCGCAGCAGGTGCGAGGTGCATGGCTCATACACTATACTGGCTGCTGGAATTTGCACGCCAGTACCGCAACTGGACGTCCACCTACAGGTGGTCTATTCAGATGACAGATGACCGTTGGTATACACGGCGTGGACGATATGAAAGGAAACAGTCTGTAACAGTCGTCGATAGCGTCTAGGCCAGAGGAGGGAGCGTTGTAGTCTTGGGAATGTTTTCTTCGCATTCCCTGGGTCGTCTTGTCATTCTGTAAGGCACAGTGGATCACACAAGAATGTATCTACCCTTGGGGACCATTTTGGTATTCCGCGGCGCGATGTCATCTACCAGCAGGACAATACAATGCGTTAGACAGCTCTCAGTGTAAATGCGTGATTCGAAGAGGGCCAGGATGAGATCACCGTACATCCCTGACCCGACATGGCTCCACATCCCTGTTGGTACCTTCCAGAACCTCACAGACTCTCTTCCTGCACGTCTCGCAACGATCCGCGCTGCAAATGATGGTTATTCAGGATTTTTACAGGTAGGCACATTAATGTGACTGGACAGTGTATATAGTGATTGTGCCTGTCATTACTGAACTGTCTGGAGACGAGGGATGACACCTTAGTACAGTTAACTACTTCGGTGACACTACGTTGATGAGGCGCTTAGTCCGGAACCGCGCGACTACTACGGTCGCAGGTTCGAATCCTGCCTCGGGCATGGATGTGTGTGATGTCCTTAGGTTAGTTAGGTTTAAGTAGTTCTAAGCTCTAGGGGACTGATGACCTCAGATGTTAAGTCCCATAGTGCTCAGAGTCATTTGAACCATTTGAACTATGTTGATGAGTCAATTCGAATTATATTATTGGGATCCTATAAAGATTTTAAAATTTCCATCCGTGGTCTATAAGTGTCCTCTAGAAGGTACGAGGCATAGACTACACAGAAGAGCTTCGAGCTGCCCCCGATTCAGATGCAACGTAGTGTGGGGTTAAATTCCAGAGAGGGTGCACACAACGAAATCTACGCTACTGACCATTAAAATTGCTACACCACGAAGATGACGTGCTACAGACGCGAAATTTAACTGACAGGAAGAAGATGCTGTGATATGCAAATGATTAGCTTTTCAGAGCATTCACACCTACAACGTGCTGACATGAGGAGAGTTTCCAACCGATTTATCATACACAAACTGCAGTTGACAGGCGTTGCCTGGTGAAATGTTGTTGTGATGCCTCGTGTAAGGAGGAGAAATGCGTACCATCACGTTTCCGACTTTGATAAAGGTCGGATTGTAGCGTGTCGCGATTGCTGTTTATCTTATCGCGACATTGCTGCACGAGTTGGTTGAGATCCAATGACTGTTAACAGACTATGGAATCGGTTGGTTCAGGAGGGTAATACGGAACGCCGTGCTGGATGCCAACGGCCTCGTATCACTAGCAGTCGAGATGACAGGCATCTTATCCGCATGGCTGTAACGGATCGTGCAGCCCCGTCTCGATCCCTGAGTCAACAGATGGGGACGTTTGCAAGACAACAACCATCTGCATGAACAGTATGATGACATTTGCAGCAGCATGGACTATCAGCTCGGAGACCATGCTGTGGTTACCCTTGATGCTGCATCACAGACAGGAGCGCCTGCGATGGTGTACTCAACGATGAACCTTGGTGCACCAACGGCAAAACGTCATTTTTTCGTATGAAACCAGGTTCTGTTTACAGCGTCATGATAGTCGCATCCGTGTTTGGCGTCATCGCGGTGAACGCACGTTGGAAGCGTGTATTCGTCATCGCCATACTGGCGTATTACCCAGTATGATGGTATGGGGTGCAATTGGTTACACGTCTCGGTCACCTCTTGTTCGCATTGACGGCACTTTGAACAGTGGAAGTTACATTTCAGACGTGTTACTGCCCGTGGCTATACCCTGCGAAACCCTACATTTCAGCAGGATATTGCACGACCGCATGTTGCAGGTCCTGTACGGGCTTTTCTGGATACAGAAAATGTTCGACTGCAGCCCTGGCCAGCACATTCTCCAGATATCACACCAACTGAAAACGTCTAGTCAATGGTGGCCGAGCAACTGGCTCGTCACAATACGCCAGTCACTACTCTTGATGAAGTGTGGTATCATGTTGAAGCTGCATGGGCAGCTGTACCTGTACATGCCATCCAAGCTCTGACTCAATACTCAGGCATATCAAGGCCGTTATTACGGCCAGAGGTGGTTGTCCTGGGTGCAGATTTCTCAGGATCCAAGCACCCAAATTGCGTGAAAAGTAATCACATGTCAGTTCTATTATAATATATTTGTCCAATGAATATCCGTTTAACATCTGTATTTCTTCTTGGTGTAGCAATTTTAATGGGCAGTAGTGTATATTAATCATCTGCCTTACGCCACGTAAGTAATTCCCAACGGGACATCCATCGACCAAACGTGAATATAAGCAGACACAGAGCTCCACTCAGTGTGTAGTACCTCAAGATAATCATCGGACAGTACCAGGACAAGGTCTTAGAGAATGTCTCAAGACTCATCTACAACCTCCGCCAAAAAGAGCCAAACAAGACATTATATAAGTGATGTTAGTCGTCGTTAGGTGGATTTTGGGCTATACTAGTGTTTAGAGATGGATCAGTGTACGTGAACTTTGAACGATATTGCCATCCACAGTTTCATACTCCAGGTATTGTGTAATTTCTATCATTAAACCACTGTAAAATATTCCTAATCTATGTTGCTTTCAATTTTTTCCACAGCTATTTCCTAACCTTACTTGACCCTCTGAGCAAGCCGCTTCATAACAGCAACTACTGCAGTGGTAATGTTTGACCCAAGTGCATTTGACTATAACAGTAACATATCCAAACTTCTACTTATGGAGGACGTTGAAAAATGCCATTTATCAGCAAACCCCACCTCGAGTCTTAGTGGAGTTTCATTTTCAGCCATCTCACCAGGCACAAGTGCAGCTCCAAATTTCTCATCAGTTCGGCGAATCCGTTATGTTTAATTGTTGATGTTTTTCACTTCGAGCACTACAATAACTTGACAATCACGGAAGAAAAGTGATTAAACTTTATTTTGTTTCAAAGATGTAGACCTACACACCAAAGACAGGACGTGTTTTGGTACCAGGTGTGAAGGCTCTGTCCTGTTTCAGCTTTAATGCATAATATTCAAATGTCATTATGACAGGTATTTCGGCACATGTCATGTTAAGCATATCATTTAAAAACGAATCAGTAATCGTACTATTTCCTCAGAGGGGACACGCTAAAATCAAAGAAATTCGGGTTCATGCAAATGGACACCAATAGCCACTTTCTCGCATGCCATCCGCGACTGGAAGAGAAATGAAAGACTATGCACGGTCGATCACACACCATATGGTGACTTAAAATGTGTTAATGTATCCTTACCTTCGCTACAGATAAACTTGTTTTCGACTATCGAAACTGAACAATCGAGTGGTACGGCTATGGCGTGGGGAACGCTGATTATTGACCTGATGGGGGGACTTCGTGGGATGAAACGGATGAAATATTTAAATCAATTTGTACACCACTTAGTGTGATCTCTAGGAAGACTGTGATTAATGCTATATAAATTGTTAAATGTGTACTCCGCTGTCACGCGAGAATGAACTAAAACAACTTTTGCGTTTTCAATGGACGCAAATCGGCGAGTCTCCGGTGAAACAATATGTATGCACGATATTAGGTTCCTATATTTCGACGACTTAAAGAAACCCATGAACTATGTTGAATCAATTATTAGGCTGAAATTGTTTCGAGGGTGTCACGCAGTAGGACATTGTATAGACTGTGGAATATACTCCATAAATAGTTCCGTTTACTTAAAAATGTGCACACACTGGAAGTTTGAGTCCCAAGACATCAAGATCAAGACGACAGCTGCGACGGTACAGGAGTAATCGCACTGGAGACATAATTTTCAATGTAGAATAGTCTAATACCAGAATCGCGTGTCGTCGTCGCCACATTATACTTGAATCTTGTAACGAAGCGAGGTGCAGCCAAAGCAGAGATTTTTGAAAGACTGCTACATAAATTAGGCTCTCATATGCAAAATTAATGTAGTACCTGAATTCCCTTTAAAACAGAATTTTGTTCCAATCCTAAAACTATAATTTCTCAGTCTATGACAACAATATCGTTGCAATAGTGTAAACATATAAATGTAGGGTTTACCCCACATCCAACGCTACAATTGTCCTACTATTTAGTGACATAAGTCGCACATGTTCCAATTTATTCAGTGCATTTGCCGTGTTCGCAAGTTCTGATTTCTCACGTAATAAATAAATAAGTTTATGAAGTGAGCAAATCTGGAAGCTGCCATTATACTGTGTGTCTGAGAACCTATCACAAATGTGCTTTGTATTGATTGGGCAAATACTGTAGCATGCTCGTTGTTTGAAATTGACAGCCGACATACACGTGTTTCAGACTGGTTCATTTACAATAACATGAGTTGTATATGTCGGGGGCATCAATAGGTTTCGAGCAACTGAATGCATTTCTGAGCGCACGCACACTTATTACGCAAAAACGTTAGTACTATAGACACACGTCGACTGTATTTAATGTTGAGGGTCGTGAGTCGTGCTCATGAAGCTCAGTCGGTAGAGCACTTGCCTGTGAAAGGCGAAGGTCCCGAGTTCGAGTCTCGGTCCGGCACACAGTTTTAATCTGCCAGGAAGTTACATGACATTGTTGTATGTCCTACCTTTGTATCTGCACAGTGAGTGTACTAATGTGTGCAACCTTAGCTTACCACTTAGTGTGCAAATGGACAAAACATCTGAACTGTCTCCTCAAGCCCAGGGTGTCAAACAGACATTCTAAATAAATGTGACCCTGGCCCTGTAAGGCAGCTAATATCAGGTGCGAATCATAACAAAAATCACAGCTGCTGTCACGTACCACTTGTGCGGTCTGCTACGAGACGAGAGAGAGAGAGAGAGAGAGAAATTTTAGGTCTCAAAATGCTTTTATACAATGGGGATCTCCCCACCGTATGGCGTCTGTGTCGCCAAGTATGGCTTCAGCCAATCACTGTCTCGCTAGAGGGTAATAAACGTATTTTTCTTGCTGGGTCGCAGCCTAGCCCTGTTAATGACATGCAGCCATTTATCCTCGGTTCTGGCCTTATTTACGTTAAAAGGAATAATGTATTGTTCTTGCCTTATCCCTTTCTGCGCTGAAGCTAGCTCGCCATTCCCCTGCTAAACGGGAGTTTTACAATATCATTAACCAGCTGCTCTGTTCATCTCCAAAATGCGTTTCGCTTTAACTTGTTTGTTCATTCCAGCCCATATATTGGTAAATATTGTTTTGTTAGTTTCTGGTACATGAGATTAACTGCAATTGCCTTTTGTTGATATGATATAATTATTATTTTCTGAAGATCTCATACTGTATCGTCCTGTCGTTATGGATCAAGGTCATGTAAGGTCCTTAAAATCCGGACGCCTTACAGCATGTCATCATTGATTAGTGTTTGTTTAGCTTTGGACGTTATGTTTCCCCGTGTGACGGTAGCTCGGATAGGCAGATATCTATCTCTTGCGAGTTCCGATCGTTCCGATAGCCCTGGGAGCTTCCTTTGGGCAGAGGGTCCGCTAAACAAGTGAGGGCGCGACCGACAGCCATCTCTCCAGCTGTCCGTTCCGTTAGCGGCGAGGGCCGGCAGTTTCGCGGCCACACCGACGCAACAAATCTCACTTGCCTGTGAGGCTTTCACAGTCGCCACAAACTGGCGTTTGCACTGCGCCACGATCAAACTGAACTCCCGGCCATCTTTCCCTCAGATCATATTCCATAGTCATTGATGTTGTGGTCCTCACGACCACGAGACGTAATGAAACTCGACGAGAAAAAACGGCAAATTCTACGATTCAGTTAACATAATCAGTGAAAAGCAGGTAGAATGAAGCTTTCTTCCCCAATTATACGATTCAATTCTACGATTCCTTCAGTTTCATGGGATAGTATCTTTTACGTGAAAGAAGATAGAAACTGTAGGAAACTGTACGAAACATATATCTGTAGGAATTCATTGCCTTGTTTTCAAAAGGACAGTCCGATTTTATAAGACTTTACTGTGTATTTCAAAAACAGAGGGAGTAACTTTAGGTGTGTTTTACCAATATGCAGACAATAAAAACAGTTCATTACAATATTTTTCCAAACGCACGGCACACAAATCTGTAGCAGTACATAGTTTTTGTTTTTCGAAAGACAATCCGATTTTACAAGATTGTGCAGTGTGTTTCAAAGATTGGGGGCGTAATTTCAGGTATGCATTCCCCATGTGTAGCCAATGACCATAGTTCATTACAACGCGCGTCGAAGTTACAGTTTTCAGAATGGTGATATTCCCCAAACGCATTCCTTCGCACATGTAGATGCCGTGACAGAAAATATTGAACCGACAGTTCCTTTCGAGGCTACGTGTTTGATATTCGACATGAACTCAAGTTGGCAGAAGTGTACTTTCTGTAGGGTAAGGAAGACGAAATTTCTCCGCTTGCTCGTAGTCTGTACCTGGAGAGGACTCGCACCGAAGATGTCCAGACATCGTCGTCTGCGCGCTCGTGAGAAGTTTATATCTCCTGATTTCCAGAGGGGTCGACAAAGCTCTATAGTCCAAATAGTAGGTGAATAGATCGTGGATTTTGTGCATGCGACGCCTTCTGTTGGCACTTTGGTATTGCAAGTGAATACTACTCCAACGACGGTATGGAGATAGTTGCAGCAGCAACAATGGTATTCAGTATGTAGGGGGACTCTGGTTCTTGCAGCGGTATGCTACAAATTCCAACTTTCGTGCCTTAGTATTATTCACAGATGAAGCACAATTCAAACGAGATGACATTATAAATTTCGACAATCAACATATATATATATATATATATATATATATATATATATATATATATATATATATATATATGAAATCCCACAAGAAACTGTTTCATCTCATCACCAAGTGCGGTTCTCCCTCAAAATGTGGGCCGACGTCTACATCTATATAGATACTTCGCAAGCCACCGTACGGTGCGTGTCGGAGGGTACCCTGTACTACTACTAACCACTTCCTGTTACAGTCACAAAAAGAGTGAGGGAAAAACTATTGTCTATATGCCTCCACATGATCC
This sequence comes from Schistocerca cancellata, assembly GCF_023864275.1. Lineage (NCBI taxonomy): Eukaryota > Metazoa > Arthropoda > Insecta > Orthoptera > Acrididae > Schistocerca > Schistocerca cancellata. The sequence continues at coordinate 208,065,606 of NC_064627.1, forward strand.
CTAAATTCTCGTATCTTATCATCGCGGTCTTTACGAGCAATATATGTTGCTGGTGGTAGAATCCTTCGGTAGTCGACTTTAAATTCCGATTCTCTAAATTTTCTCGATAGAATTTCTCGAAAAGAACGTCACCTTCCCTCCACATATTTCCATTTGAATTCTCGAACCACCTCAGTAACACTTACGTGTTGTTTGAACCTACAGGTAACAAATTAAAAGCCCGCCTCTGAATTGCTTCAATTAGTGACTGGTTAGTGGGACCTCATACACCTGTAAACATACTTAAGGGGCAGTCTGTATAGGATGGGCTAAGGATGGATTTTTTGTGGACTCTAGGATAGTTAAGTTCGAAAGTGAGTACCGCAGAAATCTACAAAAATATTTCGAGGTTTATTCCATTCCAAAGGGGTACAGACAGCGTACCTAAGGTAGCCGCCATCCATCTGGAGGTGGGCGAAGTCCCAAATACGAGTAGAACACGGGGGACTAGAAGAGGGACTTGTTAGCGGGTCGGACGGCACCAGCCAAGGGAGCGAGGAGTCTATTCTGCAGCTATCCCAAGCAACACCCGAGCTAGAGGAGCCGAAATGGAGCTGGGTACCATTAGGATAGAGTCAATATATATCTTTTACTGTGTCAGTCATTAATATGCGCAGTAGCACGATCCATACTGATCTGTCACATTGAGCAATGAGTTCGCCAGCTGACCGTAGCAAACCCTTGTCGATAAGGTATAGTAGCGCTGACCAATTGTCTTGAGAGTGTACCTCCAAAGGTATCTCTCTTAAATATAAAAGAAAAGTCTAAGTTTATACTGAAATGATATTTCAGGCGCTCTGACGACTTAGAAGTAGGTGTGATGCTATCACAGTGGGAACTATTAAACAGCAAACTGCTACCGATCAAAGTAACGCCGCAGGTTTCACGAACAAGCGCTTCAACATAACAAATTAGAGTAACAGTCGACGGTACAGACACAGAATACAATCGGCTGTTGTCAACAGGGATAAGAGTAGCACTTGCAGCCTACGTCCTTTCTCATTTGTTGGGTGTATTCCAACCTCTGTCTTCCTTTACAGTTTTTACTCTCTACAGCTCCCTCTAGTACCATGGAAGTTTCATTTCAGCGCACACTCCGCTGCAGAGTGAAAATCTCATTCTGGATTACTCCCTGATGTCTTAACACAGGAAAATTTGGTAATTTGTGGTAAGCTCTTATAGGAACAAATTGCTGATTTCATCGGTCCCTACACTACTTAATCTAACTAACTTACGCTATGGACAACACGCACGCCCATGCCAGAGGGAGGACTCGACGGAGAAAGCCGCACGGAAGGATACAAGGTAGCTCAGACCACGCGGACCCCGCGCGGCTCTTAAGACAGGTCCTATCATCCTGCCCTTCTTCTTGTCAGTGTTTTCAATGTATTCCTTTCGTTTCCGACTCTGAACAGAACTTCCTCACTCCTTCCATTACTTTCATATTTCTTCAGATTACTCCAATACATATTCTGAACTCATTAGAATGTTCATTCCATTCAACAGACCGTATAATTCTTCTTCACTTTTACTGAAGATAGCAATGTCATCAGCGAATCTCAACATTGTCATCTAACCGCCTTGAATTTTAATCCTACTCTTGAACTTCCGTCATTGATTCTTCGACGTTCGGATTGAATAGCAGAGGCTACAGACTACATCCCTGTCTTACACCCTTCATTTTTTCATGCACTTCTTCCTTAGTTTTCCACTTTTATTGTTCCCTCTTGGTTCTTGTACACTGAAGCGCCAAAGAAACTTGTTCACCTGATTAATATCGTGTAGGGCCCCAGTGAGCACGCAGAATTGCCGCAACACGACGTGGCATGGACTCGACTAATGTCTGAAGTAGTACTGGAGGCAACTGACTCCATGAATCCTGGAAGGCTATCCTTAGATCCGTAAGAGTACCAGGGGTGGAAATCTCGCTGAACAGCACGTTGCAAGGCATCCCAGATATGCTCAACAAAGTTCATGTCTGGGGAGTTTGGTGGCCAGCGGAAGTGTTTCAGCTCAGAAGAGTGTTCCTGAAGCCAATATGTAGCAATTTTGGACGTGTGGAGTGTCGCATTGTCCTGCTGGAACTGCTCATGTCCGTCGGAATGCACAATGGACATGAGTGGACGCAGGTCATCAGACAGGATGTTTACGTACGCGTCACCTGTCACAGTCGTATCTAGACATATCGGGGGTCCCATATCACTCCAACTGCACACGCCCTACATCATCACAGAGCATCAACCAGCTTGAACAGTCCTCAGCTGATACGCAGGGCCCATGGATTCATAAGGATGTCTCCATACCCATACACATTCACCCACTCGATACAATTTGAAACGATACTCGTCCGGCCAGGCAGCATGTTTCCAGCCATCAACAATCCAATGTCGGTGTCGATGGGCCCAGGAGAAGCGTAAACTCGTATAGTCATCATGGGTATACGAATGGACCTTCGGCTCCGAAAGCCCATATCGATGATGTTTCCTTGAATGGTCACACGCTGACACTTGCTCATGGCCCAGCATCGAAATCTGCAGCAATTTACGGAAGAATTGCACTTCTGTCACGCTCAACGATTTGGTTCAGTCATAGTTGGTCTCGTTCTTGCAGGATCTTTTTCCGGCCGCAGCCATCTCGGAGATCTGATGATTCGCCGAATTCCTGATATTCACGGTTCAAAATGGTTCAAATGGCTCTAAGCACTATGGGACTTAACATCTGAGGTCATCAGTCCCCAAGAACTTAGAACTACTTAAACCTAACTAACCTAAGGACGTCACACACATCCATACCCGAGGCAGGATTCGAACCTGCGACCGTAACAGCAGCGCGGTTCCAGACTGAAGTGCCTAGAACCACTCGGCCACAACGGCCGGCTTATCACGTCATAAGACAATTCCTCCCCCTCATAGAGGCCCTCAGTGCACTCCTTCCATCTATACCCTCTATCCTCTGTATTTAACAGTGGAAATCCTACTGCACTCTAAATGTTACCGCACTTGCTTTTAATTTCTCCGAAGGTTGTTATAACTTTTCTGTATGCTGAGTCAGTCCTTTTGACAATCATTTCTTTTACGATTTTTTCAAATTTTCATGTAGCCGTTTCGCCTTAGCTTTCCTACACTTCCAGTTTATTTCATTCCTAAGTGATCTGTATGTCTGTATTCTTGAATCTCCCTGAACGTTTTTGTACTTCCTTCTTTCGTCGATCAACTGAATCATTTTTTCTGTCGCCCATGGTTTCTTCTCCGTTACTTTCTTTGTACCTATGTTTCTTTCTCCAACTTTCGTGATTGCTCTTTTTAGAGATGTCCATTTCTCTTGAAATGAACTGCCTACTGAACTATTCCTTATTGCAATGTCTATAGTCTTAGAGAACTTCATTTCTTAGTACTTCCATATCCCACATCTTTAGCACTGATTCTTCTTCACTAGTCTCACAAATTTTAGCCAACTTTTCGTCTCTACTAAATTGTGATCTGCGTCCGTATGTGCTCCTGGGAACGTCTACAATCCAATATCTAATATGGGAATCTTGCTCTTACCGTTATGTAATCTAACTGAAATCTTCCTGTGTCTCCCGGCCTTTTTCAAGTATACCACTTCCTCTTGTACTTGTTGGACAGACTATTCGCTATCACTACCTGAAAATATTTGCAGAATTCAATTAGTCTTTATCTACTTTTATTCCAAGTACCAATCCCGTATTCTTCCGTAACCCTTTATTCTGTTCCTTCCTCTACAACAGCATTCGAGTCCCCCATGTCTATTAGATTTTCATCTTCCTTTAGTACTGAATTACACGTTCAGTATCTTCTGCTCCCTCTATCTCTTCATTTTATGGTCGCGACGTCTGCATGTGTACCTGAACCATCATTGTCGATGTTGGTTTGCTGTCGATGAGAACAACTCGATCACTGAATTGTTCACAGTAACTCACTCTATGTCCTACCTTCCTATTCATAACGAATCCTACCTCCGCTACATCTTTTTCTGCTGCTGCGGATATTACCCTACACTCATCTGACCAAATATCCTTGTCTTCTTTCTACTTCTCTTCACTGACCTCCACTACATCTAGATTGAGCTTTCGCATTTCCCTTTTCAGATTTTTTAGTTGCCCTAGCACGCAGAAACTTCTGACATTCCACGCCCCGACTCGTAGAACGTTATCCTTTCGTTGGTTATTCAATCTTTTTCTCATGGTCACCCCGCCACTGGCAGTCCCCCCTCCCCCCCCCCCCCCCCGGAGATCCGAATGGGGGATTTAGTCCGGAATTTTTTGCCAAAGGAGAGGTCATCATGACACTTTTTCAATTACAGGCCACATGACCTGTGTCTTTAATGCAGTGGTTTCCATTGCCTTTTGAATCCTTCTGCTTACTGCCCCATGGGCAAGAGAGTGCCCTGAACCTACGTCCTCTCCTGCGCCGCCTTTGACAAGGCCGTAGATCTCATGCTGGAAGTTTCGGTCGCCAATGCTGATAATTTTTATTCAAAATTTAAGTATCGGCGATGTTCGAACCCGGGACCGAGGACATTTTGATTACTAACCAAGCACGCTACCCCTTGTCTTTGCTTGGGAACTCCACATTCCCTGTTAAACCATCAGTTTCGAGGCTCCATCCGCCTACGACGAAGTTAACCAATGACAGCTCATATCTGGCGTCTCCACTTACATAGAAATCGAACAGGACGTCATAGGGGTACCACTGTTTTCATCCCGCTTTGCAAGTCACCCATTCTGAAGACCGAATCCGACAACCTAAATCACCCTTGGAAAGATATTGTAACTTTAGGGTTTTGTAATGGTACGATTTATGTGTGACGAAAATTCCCGTTACGGACGTATGGTTGATCAAAGTTCCCTGTGAGATGCGGCGAGTTCTGCGCTTTGGACTCCACCAACTTTGGTGGAGCCTAGCACATCCTGTATCCTACGACCACTATGGAAGACAGGCTGCACTCCAACGCGGCGAAGGTGTTTGCCTATTCGGTCAGTAACGTTTTTCACATAGGGTAAGCGCACTGTTGGCTGCAGTTTGTCTGTTTCCTGCTTATCTTTGTTGCTTGTGTTCGTCTACAGGGCTTTGTTTATCGACTTATGGCTGTAGCCACTGGCTAGAAACGTTGTGCGTAACCAGTCTCTCCTAGAATTTATGGTGCTCCAAAGCCTGTTGCTTTCTCAAGTTACTAAGTACTCATAAGTATGTATTCTCGAGTATGTAATTTACTGTGTAATCACTCAAATTATTTAAATGAGTTTGTTTCTTTGAACTTACGTTCAAATTTTCAGTATCGAACTGCTTCTATGTTTCATATCGAAGAAATGGGCACTTATATTGACATTATATAACACAAAAAATTTATGGCAGTAAACAAACACTTCCAGATAAGACACATATTTACGTTTATATTAGTTCCTGCCCTTGTATCAATCTGTATTTTACTCGTATTTCCTCTTCGCTTCTGCCTACATCAATTATTTTGCTACCGGAACTGCAAAACTCATCTACTACTTTCACTGTCTCAGTTGCAAATCTATGTCCCTCAGCGTCACCTGATTTAATTCGACTTGTTTACATCATCCAAGTGCAGCTCTTTTCGAGGTTCTAACACAAAAAGCAAATATGATAATTTGAAACATGGTTTCACGGAACCGTGTTAACAATGTATACAGAGCAAGTAAGAAAAAATAGGCACGGAAAGAGGTCAACGGAAAACCTCAGCTATACGAATGGGCAGTTTATTAAGATACATGATTTGACATTCAGGTATAATTATTTTGTCAATGGAAGCAGCGACAGAAGCGAAAAATTGTAGGGTAACCAAGGATAAGAACTATATGAAACAAATTGTAAGAAACATTTAATATCCTTTGTGTACACCAACTGCAAGATTAACTCAAGACAATGATTGCTGCTGACTGGCATTAAACCAACAGAGTTACATCTTTACTGTATCTCATGAATGGAATACAGATTATTCCGAACAATAAAATCCTGTTCTTGGTAAGTTTTTATTTCTATTGATATTTCTTACTCTTTGGGCCTCTTCTTATATCTTTTTTTTCCTATTACAATTGGATTTGAGTCTATGAAACTTTTGTTCATAGGTCACATCATCTTCACGGTTTGGCTCGGGCTAATTAGATGTTATTCTAAGATATTAATTAGACACTAAAGGAAAATGTACGTATTCGCCGTACCTTTGATGTACAACTTGCGGTTGTAATACAAGTTTATGTACACGAGCTTCGAAAACTTATTACCACTAGCTCTGAAGTCCATAAGAAAATACATATGGCGTCAAAGTTTATACATTAATTTTAAAGCAGTGCGCGCATCGGACGGAAAGTACTGGATCATCCTCTCTATAGGTCATACTTGGCACTCAGTTATATGAGTGGATAGAGCTTAGATGCTTTTTTCAAGTCCTGCAGGGCTATCAGTGCCCTTACTACTAGCGTTATGTTTCAGTATCCAGCAACTGCAGCAATTTCCTTGTCTTTTAATAGGCGCACATTATGGATGCTACGACAAGTATAAGAGCCACAGAGCCAGTCTCGTGGCTGTGAATCCGTGAGTGAAAATGTGAGTAAACGTGTAAAAGTAAAGTCCTGACTCAATGAATTTCTGTGTTTCGCAGGTGTAATCTTAAACCTAAAAAAAGAGCCACGAAAGTTTCAAGCAAGAGAGTACAGGAAGTGAGTAGTAACATTTTGAGGAGCAGGTTGGAATACAAGTCATGGGCTATTCGGCCACAGAGGAAATGTTGCGGGTTGTAAGATGAGTTACGGGCTTTCCACAGAGCAGAACAAGCCGGCATGATAAGCAAGTTTCGAGCGCACCTTATCACCGCCGCTGTGGGCGCTCGCTGAGTGACCTTGACGCTGCGTTCACATAAAACCAGTAGCAGCCGACAAGTCCGCTACAGACGCAACTTGCCTCCACAGGCAGTAAGTGCTACGCTGACCACGCCTGGTAAGTAACGCATCAAATGTCATTCTGTACGCACCAAAGCTGTATGGCAGTGAAATAGCTGGTCTCTTCGCCTACAGCGTGTTGTAAAATCTGTCTCGAGGAAGAGGAATAATTCTGCACGTGTCGTAAGAGAAGTCACCGCAATATTCGCGTATCAGTAAAACTGCTGGAATACTCAGAATTTTTTTTCGATATTACCGTTTCACTCACTTAATATTACTAAGCATTTGTCTTTCTAAAGTAACCAAATATGGAAACAACATCAATGATAGTTGTTTACATTTGATACCAGCTACCTGGAGTAGTGAGTACCTTGCAACTCTGCTCCACATATCATCTTTCGGTATTTGGCGGAGCGTACTTTTTGTACCACTATAATTTCTGCTTGGTTCTGCTTGTTCGAGAAGGGTGCCCGGGAAAACGACCGTGGAAAAGAACGGCCTAGTGCATTAAGCCACATCAAACATTCAGTTTTGGTCTGTCCCTTATCTGCTGCATCGCAATATCTGTACGTTCTCCGGACCCCGTATATGCACATTGTGCCTGTTTACATTCCCGGAGATGTGAAAAGTCGCTTTCATTGTCTGCATAGATTCCTTCCAGCATTTTCCTAGCAAGCTCAGAACTTCTAGACCTATCATCTGGCTGCAAGCTTTCAGGAGTTGGCACCTTGTATCCACGTAAATGCAACCGTTTGTGTAAAATCTTCATCACTGCGCTCTGAGGTATGGCTGTTTCTCCGGAAACACGACGCCTCGATTTTCTTGGATTGCGTTAAAAAGCTGTACGCACGGTATCAACAGTGTCGTCACTCACACCAATTCAGCCGGCACTTGCTTTGTCACTTAGTCTGCCGGTCTCTCTAATCTTCTCGTACCATCTTTTCATGCTCTTCACATCTGACAGAGCTTGACCACAGGCACTTCAGAACAGTCGCTGCACTATTAGAGGCGACCGTGTTTCATGAAACCAGAAGACACGTTGGGCTCTCTCCTTAAAAAAATGGTTCAAGTGGCTCTGAGCACTATGGGACTTAACAATTGAGGTCATCAGTCCCTTAGAACTTAGAACTATTTACACCTAACTAACCTAAGGACATCTCACACATCCATGCCCGAGGCAAGATTCGAACCTGCGACCGTAGCGGTCGCACGGCTCCAGACTGTAGAGCCTAGAACCGCTCGGCCGCTCCGGCTCCCTCCTACATAGAGGCCATTGCCACAGCATAACTCCTGAATTATGTTACCTACAACAAATAGAAAAAAATGAATCAGATGCTGTCAGAGCACATGCAGAACAGCATCCATGAGCTAAGCTACCATTTGCAGAAAAACCGGAAATATGTGTGGAAGTGTATTCGTAAAATAGCTTTATGCATTGCGCTACCATTTGCAACGAGCCACATAGCTGTATGTAGCATATTTCCTTAGAAACAAATATAGGTAACCAAAGAAAAACTTTATGCTCATTCTGTATATATTCTGACATGCTAGGACGTACGTTCACGGATATTTAACAGTATACCACTCTTCGCACCTGATAAGGAGACGCGATACTCAAGAACAAACAGAAAGAGGACTAATATACTGATCAGCCAGAACATTATGACCATCTACTTGATAGCCGGTATTTCCACATTTGACACGGATAAAAGCGGCGACGAGTCGTGGCATGGAAGCAGAGGGGCCTTGGTAGGTCGGTCGAGGGAGCTGGCAACATTTCTGCACGCACAAGTCACCTAATTCCCGTAAATTCCGCGGAGGGGGCAGTAAGCTCTATCGCCACGTTCAACCACTTCCCAGATGTCTTAGATCGCGTTCGGATCAGGCGCGTTGAGTGGCCAGCGCATCAATTGGAATTCGCCGTTACGTTCCTCGAACCACTCCATCACGCTCCTGGCCTTGTGACATGGGGCATTTTGTTATTGAAGAATGTCACTATCGGCAGGCAACTTGATCGTCATAAAGGGGTATACGTGGTCTGCAACCACTGTACGACACTTCTTGGTGGTCATCGTGCCTTGTAAGAGCTCCGCCGGCCGAGGTGGTCGAACAGTTCTAGGCGCTACAGTCTGGAACCGCGCGACCGCTACGGTCGCAGGTTCGAATCCTGCCTCGGGCATGGATGTGTGTGCTGTCCTTAGGTTGGTTAGGTTTAAGTATTTCTACGTTCTAGGGGACTGATGACCTTAGAAGTTAAGTCCCATAGTACTCAGAGCTATTTTTGTAAGAGCTCCTCCGGACCCATGGATGGCCAAGCGAATGTTCCCCAAAACATAATGGAGCCGCCGCCAGTTTGTCTCCGTCTGGCAGTATAGGCGTCAAGGGGCTGTTCCCTTGGAAGACGACAGATTCGCGCCCTCCCACCGACATGAAGAAGGAGGTCTCGGTATTCATCGGACCGTGCAGTGGTCTGGCACTGTGCGAGCGTTCAGTGCCGATGATCATATGCACATTTCAGTAGTAGTTGAAGATGTCGTGGTGTTAACATTGACAAATGCATGGGTCGTCGTCTGAGGAAGCCCGTTGTTAGGAGTGTTAAGTGCGTTGCGTGTCCTGACACACTTATAACCTGACCAGCATTAAAGTCTGATGTTAGTTCCACCACACTTCGCCGCCTGTCCTGTTCTACAAGTCTGCACAGCCCACGACCTGCGACGTCTGTAATGAGGGTTGCCGCAGAATCCCACGAAGTAAGGATGTACACTCCTGGAAATGGAAAAAAGAACACATTGACACCGTTGTGTCAGACCCACCATACTTGCTCCGGACACTGCGAGAGGGCTGTACAAGCAATGATCACACGCACGGCACAGCGGACACACCGGGAACCGCGGTGTTGGCCGTCGAATGGCGCTAGCTGCGCAGCATTTGTGCACCGCCGCCGTCAGTGTCAGCCAGTTTGCCGTGGCATACGGAGCTCCATCGCAGTCTTTAACACTGGTAGCATGCCGCGACAGCGTGGACGTGAACCGTATGTGCAGTTGACGGACTTTGAGCGAGGGCGTATAGTGGGCATGTGGGAGGCCGGGTGGACGTACCGCCGAATTGCTCAACACGTGGGGCGTGAGGTCTCCACAGTACATCGATGTTGTCGCCAGTGGTCGGCGGAAGGTTGCACGTGCCCGTCGACCTGGGACCGGACCGCAGCGACGCACGGATGCACGCCAAGACCGTAGGATCCTACGCAGTGCCGTAGGGGACCGCACCGCCACTTCCCAGCAAATTAGGGACACTGTTGCTCCTGAGGTATAGGCGAGGACCATTCGCAACCGTCTCCATGAAGCTAGGCTACGGTCCCGCACACCGTTAGGCCGTCTTCCGCTCACCCCCCAACATCGTGCAGCCCGCCTCCAGTGGTGTCGCGACAGGCGTGAATGGAGGGACGAATGGAGACGTGTCGTCTTCAGCGATGAGAGTCGCTTCTGCCTTGGTGCCAATGATGGTCGTATGCGTGTTTGGCGCCGTGCAGGTGAACGCCACAATCAGGACTGCATACGATCGAGGCGCACAGGGCCAACACCCGGCATCATGGTGTGGGGAGCGATCTCCTACACTGGCCGTACACCACTGGTGATCGTCGAGGGGACACTGAATAGTGCACGGTACATCCAAACCGTCATCGAACCCATCGTTCTACCATTCCTAGACCGGCAAGGGAACTTGCTGTTCCAACAGGACAATGCACGTCCGCATGTATCCCGTGCCACCCAACGTGCTCTAGAAGGTGTAAGTCAACTGCCCTGGCCAGCAAGATCTCCGGATCTGTCCCCCATTGAGCATGTTTGGGACTGGATGAAGCGTCGTCTCACGCGGTCTGCACGTCCAGCACGAACGCTGGTCCAACTGAGGCGCCAGGTGGAAATGGCATGGCAAGCCGTTCCACAGGACTACATCCAGCACCTCTACGATCGTCTCCATGGGAGAATAGCAGCCTGCATTGCTGCGAAAGGTGGATATACACTGTACTAGTGCCGACATTGTGCATGCTCTGTTGCCTGTGTCTATGTGCCTGTGGTTCTGTCAGTGTGATCATGTGATGTATCTGACCCCAGGAATGTGTCAATAAAGTTCCCCTTCCTGGGATAATGAATTCACGGTGTTCTTATTTCAATTTCCAGGAGTGTAGTTGCACCTTGGTTTCGTCACGTGTTGAAGACTCCTACCACAGTACTCCTCGAACACCCCAAAAGTTGTGCAGTTTCCGAAATGTTCGTATCCAGGCTCCGGCCATCACAATCTGCCCTCGGTCAAACTCAGACAGATCGCGCCCTTTGCCCAGTTTTCACAAGGACAGCACCCTCCCTGATGCTACGTGAGCCGTGCGCGTGTCTGAGGCAGTCATTCCTCGCCAGGTGACGCTGCTGTCTCATGGGTGGACATATATGGATAGTAGATGTTATGGTTGATCACTGTATGCTAAGGCTTTCCCGGGTAATTTTGTGATAGTCTTAACACGTACTTTTCCTAGAACTGGTTTTATGTCACCGTTCCACTTTGATCTGCACGCTTACTCCTAGATACTGTATGTTGTTACTATCTAACAATAATTGGTTTTTCGGCCTATAAATGCTCTTGGTGTACGCACTACACTACTAGAATATCTTTTTCTATTGTACTGTGTGCGTGGCGGGCCCCAGCTTTGGTGCATTGTCTTGAGTGACGTTCTGTTGATTGTCTGTGCGCTTTGCCAAATACTATGAAGAGCCAAAATATTATAACTTCCTGCTTAATAGCGTGTTGGTTCATCAATAACGCAGCGATGCTGTGGGACATCAATTCAACAAGTTCTTGACAGATTTATTGAAACTTTTGTTGTTGTGGTCTTCAGTCCAGAGACTGGTTTGATGCAGCTCTCCATGCTACTCTATCCTGTGCAAGCTTCTTCATTTTCAAGTAACTGGTGGACCCTACATCCTTCTGAATCTGCTTAGTGTATTCATCTCTTTGTCTCCCTCTACGATTTTTACCCTCCACGCTGCCCTCCAATACTAAATTGCTGATCCCTTGATGCCTCAGAACATGTCCTACAACCGATCTCTTCTTCCAGACAAGTTGTGCCACAAATTCCTATTCTCCCCAATTCTATTTATTACATCCTCATTAGTTACGTGATCTACCCATCTAATCTATCTAATCTTCAGCATTCTTCTGTAGCACCACATTTCGAAAGCTTCTATTCTCTTCTTGTCCAAACTAGTTATCGTCCATGTTTCGCTTCCATACATGGCTACACTCCATACAAATACTTTCAGAAATGACTTCCTGACACTTAAATCTACACTCGATGTTAACAAATTTCTCTCCTTCAGAAACGCTTTCCTCGCCTTTACCAATATGCATTTTATATCCTCTCTACTTCGACCATCATCAGTTATTTTGCTCCCCAGATAGCAAAAGTCCTTTACTACTTTAAGTGTCTCATTTCCTAATCTAATTCCCTCAGCATCACCCGACTTAATTCGACAACATTCCATTATCCTCTTTTTTTCTTTTGTTGATGTTCATCTTACATCCTCCTTTTAAGACATTGTCCATTCCGTTCAACTGCTCTTCCAAGTACTTTGCTGTCTCTGACAGAATTAAATGTCATCGGCAAACCTCAGTTTTTATTTCTTCTCCATGGATTTTAATTCCTAATTTTCTTTTGTTTCCTTCACTGCTTGCTCAATATACAGATTGAATAGCATCTGGGATTGGCAAAAACCCTGTCTCACTCCCTTCCCAACCACTGTTTCCCTTTCATGTCCCTCGACTCTTATAACTGCCATCTGGTTGCTGTACAAATTGTAAATAACTTTTCGCTCCCTGTATTTTACATTTGCCACCTTAAGAATTTGAAAGAGAGTATCCAAATCAAGACTGTCAAAAGTTTCTCCAAGTCTACAAATGCTAGAAACATAGGTTTGCCTTTTTTTAACCTATCCTCTAAGATAACTCGTAGGGTCAGTATCGCCTCACGTGTTCCAACATTTCTACGGAATCCAAACTGATCTTCCCCCAGGTCGGCTTCTACCAGTTTTTCCATTCGTCTGTAAAGAATTCTTGTCAGTATTTTGCAGCCGTGACTTATTAAACTGATAGTTTGGTAATTTTCACATCTGTCAACACCTGCTTTCTTTGGAATTGGAATAGTGTCTACTCCCGGGGCCATGTTTTGATTTAGATCTTTCAGTGCTCTGTCAAAATCTTCACGCAGTATCGTATCTCCCATTTCATCTTCACCTACGTCCTCTCCATTTCCATAATATCGTCCTCAAGTACATCGCCCTTATATAGACCCTCTATATACTACTTCCACCTTTCTTCTTTCCCTTCTTTGTTTAGAAATGGTTTTCCATCTCAGCTCTTGATATTCATACAAGTGGTTCTCTTTTCTCCAAAGGTCTCTCTAATTGTTCTGTGGGCAGTATCGCTAGTGATATATGCCTCTACATCCTTACATTTATCCTCTAGCCATCCCCGCTTAGCCATTTTGCACTTCCTGTGCCTGCTTCAGTGACTGTATTTTTATATTTTCTCCTTTCATCAATTAAATTCAATATCCCTTCAGTTACCCAAGGTTTTCTGCTTGCCCTCGTCTTTTACCTACTTGATCCTCCGCTCCCTTCACTATTTCATCTCTCAAATCTACCCATTCTTTTCTAATGTATATCTTTCCCCCATTTTTTCAATCGTTTCCTAATACTCTCTCTGAAACTCTCTACTGCCTCTGGTTCTTTCAGTTTATCCAGTTCCCATCTCCTTAAATTCCCACCTTCTTGTAGTGTCTTCAGTTTTGAATCTACAGTTCATAACCAACAGATTGTGGTCAGGTCCACATCTGCCCTTGGAAATATCTTACAGTTTAAAACCTGGTTCCTAAATCTCTATCTTACCATTATTTAATGTATCCGAAGCCTTCCAGTGTCTGTAGGCCTCTTCCACGTATACAACGTTCTTTCATGATTCTTAATCCAAGTGTTACCTATGATTAAATTATGCCCTGAGCAAAATTCTACCAAGAGGCTTCCTCTGTCATTTCTTACTCCCATTGCATATTCACCTACTACTTTTCCTTCTCTTCCTTTTCCTACTATCGAATTCCACTCCCCCATGACTATTAAATTTTCGTCTCCCTTCGCTATCTGAATAATTTATTTTATCTCATCATACATTTCTTCAATATCTTCGTCGTCTGCGGAGCTAGTTCGCATATAAACTTGTACTACTGTGGTAGGCGTCGGCTTTGGGTCTATCTTGGCTACAATAACGCGTTTCTTGAAATATGTGGCACTAAATATCTGCGCACACCATTGGCGACCCCTGACGCATTCCATTGGCGGTGCCAAAAAAAAAAAAAGAAAAAAAACTTAGTTGGGGAGCATCGAACGTAATATGGCATTTCGTCAATATTTCATATATTTCATAAGATATTATTTCAAACAAAACGTATAATGAAACAGAAATAAATACTTATTACAACAGAACCCTTCTTATGCACAGTGAGAGTTTGATATATTCCTGGAGAACATGATAGCAAGCCTTTGTATAAGAGAGAGAGAGGTTGCTTTAGCTATCTTTTTCCCATGGCTGCGTGAGATATAATACGTAACGCTGACTCCGAAAATCTCTCTTGTACACATATATGCACACGTGTGCATACATATCAACAGCACAGTTCTTCACTGCTCACGGGGTATATGCGATCACTTTTTACGTGGCAGACGTAAGCATGGGGTGTTTTGATGTATGGTTGCTTAAGATACCGGTGGAGATCGGACCTGAACTACCACGTTAACGGCACTGTCAGTCTCAGCCAACAGTTGCGCTCTACCCGTTACCGAATAATTTATGTGCTCAGCTTTGCTTTGAGTTGTGCTTGCTGGTTGTTCCCTTTTCTTATTTTGAACTGAGTGCAGAGAGCAATCTTGTTCTGTCACAGGGTTCGAATACGACTCTCACAAAACCAGAATACATATCTCCATTATTACATCGGCTCTGCCTTTCCGGGAGCACAGAACACGGACGTAGGCTGCCAGCCCTGTGAGAGGGAGGGGGAGGCGTGACGTGTCCTCCCACTGCGCTCTTCTCCCATCGACTGCTAGAGCATGTATAAATGATTCGAACTTGTAATCTGGATATTGCGAAACAAATTTAATCAAATTATGACATTTAAAACTAAAGGCACTGTACTCACCAAAAACAGCAACTCCATGTGTGGTGTCACCGCCAGACACCACACTTGCTAGGTGGTAGCTTAAATCGGCCGCGGTCCATTAGTACATGTTGGACCCGCGTGTCGCCACTGTCAGTACTTGCAGACCTAGCGCCACCACATGGCAGGTCTAGAAAGACGGACTAGCACTCGCCCCAGTTGTACGGACGACATTGCTAGCGACTAGACGTACGAAGCCTTCCTCTCATTTGCCGAGAGACAGTTAGAATAGCCTTCAGCTAAGTCCATAGCTACGACCTAGCAAGGCGCAGTTAACCATATCTGGAGAGAGTCTTACTTGTATCCACCATAAACGATGTATACCAAAAAGGATGGATTAAAGTTAAGTATTCCCAAAGCAACGTACTTTTCTTATTAGCATTCATTGAGCATCCTGTTTCAGACTTCACGATATTCTGGGTGAGCTTATAGCGTGCCTATTCGGCCCCTTCAAAATAACACTGTGTCGGCACTTCTGTCGACACATAACACCATGACTCTGGGATGACAGCTTCAAAATATTTAGTAGAAACGGTATTGGAAATCCATTCCTTGCCAAATAAATCTGTCACTCTCAAACTGAAATCTTCAATTTTACACTCAAAGGACTTTTCACAGGATAGCATCCCTAAGGCACTAAGTCGTTCTTCTTTCACGGTGTTTCGTAGGAACGTTTTAATTCTCTTGAGCATCGTAAAGCATCGCTCAGTTTCTAAGGTCGAGATAGGCGTCATTGTTAGCAGTTTCAAAACTTTTAACAGTCTCGTCGAATGTGTCACAAAGTTCATCCTCTAGAATCAGCGAAAGAAACGGAACTCTGCCAGAAACTGCTCTCAACGCAATCTAACGCAGAAGACAGGAAGGTCACCCTTCTAATTTATTTTTTCCAGAAATTTATATGTGTCTGTAATTTCAACGTATTTGTGTGGAAAATTTGTGATTTATTTGTCAAACTGATTTACATCAAATAAGTTGGCTGCAATGGGGTATCCACTGAACTGAAAACGTAATTTTGTTTCAGAAAGGAAGGCTACGAGCATTTCCAAAGCATCTCCTTTTTTATGTCCATCATAATTCCTTGGCTTCTTGGCAGGCATCTTTCCGTCATTTTCCAAACTAATGTCGTTAAGGATTGAGTCAATGTCATCTCTGATGTTTTGCATTACCACTTCAAAGTTCTGGATGTCTTCTTCTGAAGCTGATTACAAAGTACGTCTGCATGAGGAATTATCTTATAGAAAATGAATTCGTTACCTTGCAGTCTTTTTTGTATGAACCAACTTTTTCAATGATAGAAGATAGTTTTATGCTCTCACTTCTTTCAGTGACTTCCTTGACAGCAACAGGATCTTTCCTGAATGAGATTTTCACTCTGCAGCGGAGTGTGCACTGATATGAAACTTCCTGGCAGATTAAAATTGTGTGCCGGACCGAGACTCGAACTTGGGACCTTTGCCTTTCGGGGGCAAGTGCTCTACCACCCTTTTCTTTTTTTTTAGTCGTTTTCGTTCGTTGTATCTGCTCGGTGCGGACGTCACATGACATCCGTTTCAATTCGTCGTTGATCCATTAACTCAGTTTTTTATTACAGAAGGCAACTAACCCTCTGACCGAACACGCTGAGTTACCGTGCCGGCAATGAGCTAATCAATCACGACTCAAGCCCCGTCCTTACAGCTTCGCTTCTGCCAGTACCTCGTCTCCTACCTTCCAAACTTTACAGAAGCTCTCCTTCGCAGGGGGTACTGGCAGAAGTAAAGCTGTGAGGAGGGGGCATCAGTCGTGCTTGGGTAGCTCAGTTGGCAGTGCACTTGCCCACGAAAGGCAAAGGTCCCGAGTTCGTATCTCGGTCCGGCATACCGTTTGAATCTGCCAGGAAGTTTCAGGATCTTTCCTCTTTTCAAAAAATATCTTTTACCACTCCAGAATGGTAATTCCATCTCGTGACACACACACGGAGTAGGCTTATTTTAATAATGCTGTGCAACACTTTTGATCTTTGTGGAGAGTAAAAAAAGGAAGAAGAAATACTTGAAAGGTGGGCAAAATAGATGAGGGCTTTGCGATTAACAGAGGCTGCCATAGATATAACAAGGTTCAACTGATGCACATAACAATGGATGTACTTTTCAATTAGGTATTTGTCTTTCATCAGTTTCTGAACCCGATTCGACTTGCCACTCGTAACGTTTGCACCGTCGTAACTCTGAGCTATTATTTTGTCTCGGTCATCGCCAATTAATGGTTCAATTTCTTTCAAAATACTCTCAGCTATAGTATCAAAATTCTGACTTCCTGGATTAACAAAGTTCCAAAATCTTTCAACAGGTTTCCCTCAACAATGTAACGCAATTGAAATTCGTAAGTCACATCTGCGGTTTCATCCACGATTATTGCAACATAATCGACACGTTTTATCTCTTTACGAACATCATCATGGTACACTTCCAACATGCATTGCAGTAGTTCGTTCTGAACAGTCTTAGAAATGCCTTTGAACACAGATGCTTGACTAAGATGAACGTGAAGATCTTTATCCTGTTCCGCACTGAAGTGAATTATCTCACGGGAAACCCCCTTATTTTGAGAGACATCAGATTCATCGTGGCACCTGAGAGCCAGTTCCAAAGCACCACAGAACTGAATACAGTTTACAGTTAAGTTCAATATATATCTATTCTTTCCTACACGTCTGCTGTGGCTGTCAGTTGTTTGTCTATATTGGGAATCTAATTTCTGCTGAATGTTCATTTTGGCTAGAAATAAAAGACTAAGCACATTATTCATGTGTCGCTTTGACATTTCATGTACTTTTATTTTAGACTATATATGCCCAAAATCAGTTATTTTGGTCTTACCGCAATGAACGTCTCCCCCAAATAACACGCAAGGAAAACAAAAAACAACGTTGCTTTCTTCACAGCCACAAATCCAGGTGTTCTTTGGTAAACTTCTGGATTGAACTTACGGCGTCGATTTTTTGTTTGCTGTCCGCCTGCGTGTCTGGATGGTAACGTGCTGGCCTCCTATGCAGGCGGGCCCGGGATCGTTTCCCGGCTGGGTTGGAGATTTTCTCCGCTCGGGGACTGGGTGTTGTGTTGTCCTCATCGTCGTTTCATCCTCACCACCGGCGTGCAAGTCGCCCAATGTGGCGTCGACCGAAGCATGTAAACAGTAATCTGCCGCTGCAGTTTAATGCATAAGTGCCTAGTGATGGGCTAACGAACAAGAGTGTCTGCAGACTATGTTGCTTTATGACATATGGATATGTGTGCTCGAATATGTAACAGCGTCACGAATATATTTAATCGTAATGCCAACGACAGATGAATTTGTCAGCTCATTTTAAGTTGACATGGCTTAAAGCCACAAAAATGTAAGTAACATGCTTTCGCAATTGCCTTTTTTCATTCTGTGTAATCGGACGAATATCAAGATACACAACAATTTTGTTAAATAATTTATAAACCTGTTACACATCAATTGCAATAGTGGACTTGTTGCTGAAGCAACAGGATTTCGGTTTTTCCAACGCCAATTTAAGCTGACTTTTAAAGCCGCTCAAAATAAGCGGTTCTGAAATAACCGATTTTTGGCTTTTTGTTCATATTATATACTGTAATAAAAGTAGAAATCGAACGAAGTTAAAAATTTTGATACTCTCAGTTTCGAAATCCATAGAATCAAAAATTTAAATTAATTAGGCAAATAAAAGAAAATTTCGTCCCTCCACCGTTCGATTTTCTCGAAAAGTGGTAAGTTGTTAAATACTATACAAAAAGCACCAGTATTCTCCTATTGATTCCAATCTTTGAAATTCTGCTCAAAAATCATGGTGTAATCGATAATCATAGCACTATTTTGGCATTACGAATAGTCAGTGCTAACGGGTTGAAAACTGAGGTTGAAGAACATGTTTTTCGTGTTAATTTGTCCTTTTTCAAGGGCTGCAAGCAGATAAAGGCATATTCTGTAGGCACTGGCAGCAGGTCAGTTACTTCCTATATTTGTTGTGTACTATAAATAAATTGCGATAAATATTTTAATTTACATAATGTTACCTTACTTTTGTTCCTCCTTTATTATTTTATAAACACGATAGGTATATCTTTAATCTTCTAAAGCAAATGAAGCGTTGTACTTCATTGCTACATCACTTTCTAAAAATATTTCAAGGCTAGAGATGGTGCCATTCTGCGATACAATTGACTTCCGGCGTCGGCAGCGAGGTTCCTTCACAAAATAAACCTTAACATGAGCAGAAAATAAAGCATCTGTCAATGTTGAAACTTTCTTGATCATCAATATTAACATACTTCGTTCCCTTTTCGTTAGCTTCTGTGTTCGACCTATTCTTTCGCTATTAATTAAAGCGTCTCTTTCTCTAAATCGCGATATTGCGGACTGCACAGCTGTCAGATTTCTTCCATCAGCATCACATATTTATGAAAATGATTTTCATATTGGTAATAACTATTTGCTTTTCTCTACAATCCTTTCTGGTAAGCTATAGGATTGGTAAGTAGGGCACATGGACTACAGGAATAGACTGTTGACCCCATTTAGTTTCACCACATTAATTAAAACAGAGCATTGGTAACATTAAAATGATTAATTAGCATTTGCTAATTGCGCTGTCCTTCACCAATTACTCAATTGTATAAAAGGAATGAGAATAATCCAAAAATTTTTGAAAGAAAAACAGCTTTATGGCTACAACTTAAAAAAAAAAAGATTGCTTTACACAAATGTAACTTTAACATAAGTGCAGATCTGAGCTCACTAGCTGTGAAATTAAGTCAATTATCAGGCCTTGTGAATATGAAAATTAACAATTTGTAAAAGCTATTATGTCTCAAAAGTACTCAAATAGCAAAATCTCATAAATATGTGAATTACCTATCATGGAAAAGCTTCGGCAATATGATGTTATGATAGCCTGAAAGACCTACACAGCAAACAGCACATTCTCGACGTTTGGCGTTCACGACGGCCGCGCGTCTGAATTCCGTGTTGGAGAGCTCAAGTGACGACAACAGGCAGGAGGGCCTACGCACACCAATAGCGGCTTCTAGAACACACGAAGCCAGTATTAATACACAGTTCACTGAAATGTTAAAACCGACCGCCAAGCACTGGGTAGCGCGAAATGCAGGAAGAGATGTTAAACGTTACAGTGTGACAACCACAATTACAATTAAAGCAACAGTTCATTAAACAATCTCAAATGACGTGAAAATTCACTAGATAAATTTATAAACCAAAACTAGCTCAAGGTGATAATGACTAGCCAACCTGCACACAAGCTTAAATACCAAAGCAACGTTTGACAGCGCAAAATTGTTATTATAATTGCAAAATGGTTCAAATGGCTCTGAGCACTATGGGACTTAACATCTAAGGTCATCAGTCCCCTACAACTTAGAACTACTTAAATGTAACTAACCTAAGGGCATCACAAACATCCATGCCCGAGGCAGGATTCGAACCTGCGACCGTAGCGGTCGCGCGTTTCTAGACTGAAGCGCTTAGAACCGCTCGGCCACATCGGCCGGCTTATAATTGCAAAGAAGGAAGAAGTTTACAATTCCAATTTAAATTAGCGGCTTAAGTTTTATACAGAGACTAAACTTCGATTCATAAAACTGACCACTTAATATATTAAGAATAACAATAAAAAAATAAATCGCCGAATATAGGTCACACTTGTAATTCAAGATAAATGCAACGGAACCAAGGGACAGTACAGTCACATGGACTTGCAATACCTACTATCTTGGACCCACCCCCAAGCGGTTTACGGACTAACTAGCGAAAATCAAAGTGGCTACAAGGAGCAATCACATTCAAAAGTTCCACCACAAAATAGCTCACCCTTTAAAATTAGTCCAGGAGCTCGCAGTTAACATGCACGCCAGGGTAAACTCCCGCGCTCTCCTCAGGATTCGAGATAGACACGACTCTTACACAGACTGTATGTCGACAGGTGACTGCTTCCACACTCCAGCTCCGCCCGCCCCCAGACCCAGGCGCCGTAATGTCAACACGGTGCGTCCTCGCAGTACACCAAGTGGCGACTGACTACTTGCGACGCTCCGTGCGCTGTCTGCCCTCTGTCACTCCCGCCAAACGAGTCTCCGTCACTGTCCGCTGCCGAGTCTCAACCCGCGAGCCGTGGCCATCCTAAATAGAGGGCGCTAGCCAACCAGGACGCCGCAAAGCGCGTAACTTCGACAGAGAAACTATCGTGTCAAGAGCAAGGGCAGGAAGTCACGGCTCACTTTGCGCCCCTTTGAGGCCCATTTTGCTGTTGCACGACATTCACCGCGTATCAGAACCAACATTCACGACGTGCTACTTGGCGCTGAAGGCATTTCGTGCTGCAAGCGGTTCGTTATTCGTTTCTATGTTTGCATTTCTGGCATTTGTAAATCTGCAATCTTTGTGATAACTTCACATGTGGCAAATTCTTTTTGGTGTGTGTGTGTGTGTGTGTGTGTGTGTGTGTGTGTGTGTGTGTGTGTGGTGCTTTGCACAGTATGGTGACGTACAAATTACCTAAGCGCTGGATATACCGGGCTATTACAAATGATTGAAGCGATTTCATAGCTCTACAATAACTTTATTATTTGAGATATTTTCACAATGCTTTGCACACACATACAAAAACTCAAAAAGTTTTTTTAGGCATTCACAAATGTTCGATATGTGCCCCTTTAGTGATTCGGCAGACATCAAGCCGATAATCAAGTTCCTCCCACATTCGGCGCAGCATGTCCCCATCAATGAGTTCGAAAGCATCGTTGATGCGAGCTCGCAGTTCTGGCACCTTTCTTGGTAGAGGAGGTTTAAACACTGAATTTTTCACATAACCCCACAGAAAGAAATCGCATGGGGTTAAGTCGGGAGAGCGTGGAGGCCATGATATGAATTGCTGATCATGATCTCCACCACGACCGATCCATCGGTTTTCCAATCTCCTGTTTAAGAAATGCCGAACATCATGATGGAAGTGCGGTGGAGCACCATCCTGGTGAAAGATGAAGTCGGCGCTGTCGGTCTCCAGTTGTGGCATGAGCCACGCGTGATACTTGCCCGCACGCGTTCAACCGTTTCTTCGCACACTGCAGGCCGACCCGTTGATTTTCCCTTACAGAGGCATCCAGAAGCTTTAAACTGCACTTACCATCGCCGAATGGAGTTAGCAGTTGGTGGATCTTTGTTGAACTTCGTCCTGAAGTGTCGTTGCACTGTTATGACTGACTGATGTGAGTGCATTTCAAGCACGACATATGCTTTCTCAGTTTCTGTCGCCATTTTGTCTCACTGCGCTCTCGAGCGCTCTGGCGGCAGAAACCTGAAGTGCGGCTTCAGCCGAACAAAACTTTATGAGCTTTCCTACGTATCTGTAGTGTGTCGTGACCATATGTCAATGAATGAAGCTACAGTGAATTTATGAAATCGCTTCAATCATTTGTAATAGCCCTGTATTTTGGAATATTCGAAAGATACAATCCTGCAACTTCGCAACAAAATCGCGCGGAATTTTCGACGGCAACAACACGCCAAAAATACTTCGCCACAGTGGAAGAATAAAAATCGAAAACGGACGATAATGTAAAGTGTATCTTGAAAATCATGTGAACAGCCGTCTGATGATGAACTTGCCAGTTCGAAACCAGTAACGGTGCTCTTTACCTAAATCAATAGCAGTATTAATAATGGCTGGTTGCTCGCCTTCTTCATTGTAAGAATTAACCTAACATTAATTGTACACAGCCACGGTCTCACCATGTCAGTTTTAGACAAAATAGCACTTCTAGTACTGTATGAGTACTTCTTTCCCAGTCTGCGAAGCCAACTGGTACAGAAACTTTGCCGGCCGGTGTGGCCGAGCGGTTCTAGGCTCTAACAGTCTGGAGCCGCGTGACCGCTACGGTCGCAGGTTCATATCCTCCCTCGGGCATGGATGTGTGTGTTCTCCTTAGGTTAGTTAGGTTTAAGTAGTTCTAAGTTCTAGGGGACTGATGACCTCAGAAGTTAAGTCCCATAGTGCTCAGAGCAATTTGAACCATTTTTGAACAGAATCTTTATTTACGTTTTGCAGAAGGCTAATTTGGTTACCCCTTTTATATACAGATGAAGGAGGAAAATGCATAACGGTAGTTTACGAAATAACATCTCTGGTTGTGATCTTTAGTTCTACTCACTAAGTTATTCTACATTAACAACAGTGTATGAATACGTTTTGCAATGACTGTATATTGCAGGACACCAACGATAAACACGATGAAGGGAACGGCGAGGCAGCATCTCGGCGACTAACTGATATCACATCTGTGTGGTTATTTACGTGGCAACGCTTTACTTCGATTACGTAACTCAAAGTCACTCGAGTCAGAGATGCTTATCTCGGACGGTAGAAGTTTTCGAGTGCGCGTATCGAGCGACAGCGTGGTGCAACTGCTTACACAATCTGCTGAGCAACCAGAGGGGGCCTAGGAGACAGGTACTGTGTTCAGGATCCAAAGGATTAAATCGGTTCTCGGCTCTTATTTCTTAAAAATTTCTAGAAAAGAAAAAAGTAAAATAAAATAAAAATACATAAAAGTAAAATAAAACAAAAAATAAGGCTTCAGAAAATTGTTGCTCAAGCAAAAGAAAAAAAGAGAATCCCCTTACTTTGCAAACGGTAAACATATTTTATACAGGGTATTTCTGACCTTTTCTGTGCTCTTTTGTAAATAAGTTCTTAATAAACTTCACATTTCAAGAGGTAGCCATCCCATCTTCAGGCATAAAAACGCAGTAGTAAGCAACTGTATTCACGTCTGGTGTTCAATGCATGCCAGCCATCATATACAATAAACCATGCTGACTTTGTCCACCTAACATTCTAAAAAAATTACTGTTTTTTCAGTTTTCATAAGTGAAAAATATACATATAGGAAATAGGAAGCAGAAAAAATGTTTTCCTTATTAAAACGTGATAAATGTGTTTGAATGTCATCAATTATCCTTCAGAATTACTGTTTCCTTCATTAACCGTTCCTTAACTCGCCAGAGTTACTTACGCCGAGGGGAAAAACGTCATGAGATACCTTCTAATATCGTATCCGACCCACTTTTGCCCGGTGTAGGGAAGCAACTCGACTTCGCATGGACTCACCAAGTCTTTGGAAGCCCCAGCAGAAACAATAAGTTATGCCACCTCTATAGCCGTCCATAACTGCGAAAGTTTTGCCATGGCAGGATTTTGTGCACGAAATGGTCTCTCGAATGTCCCATGTCGGGCGATGTGGGTGGCCAAATCAATCTCTCGAACTGTCCAGAATGTTCTTCAAACAAGACGCGAACAATTGTGGCGCAGTGACATGGCGCATTGTCATCCATGAAGTTCCATCGTTGTTTGGGAATATGAAGTCTATGAATGGCTACAAATGGTTTCAAAGTAATCAGTGAAAAACCCTTCCATGTCATGATCATCAACCCCAAGTTTTACAAATATAGCTGATTCTGTACTTCAACCACTTCGGAAAGCAAACTTTGACACGATAAGAAATTTGTATTTATAGAAGCAAATCATTTCACAAATCGTTTACTATCAAAAACAGTCTTGATCACAATTTATTTATTACGGTAACCGGTTTCGACCACTACTGTGGTCATCTTCAGACCAATGAGTAAGAACCCCCATCTGCTAGAGAATCATTGAGTACTGATTCTCCAGCAGAAGGAGGTTCTTACTCATTGGTCCGAAGATGAAAACGGTAGTGGTCAAAACCGGTCACCGTAATAAATAAATTGTGATAAAGACTGTTTTTGATAGTAAATATTGATCACTGTTCACTCCCATAATGTATTCAAAAGTAATTTCACAAATCGGTTTTCGGATGGCGAAATCAGGAAATAGGCTTGTGGTTTTCCACGTATGCCGGCCACTGTGACCGAGCGGTTCTAGGCGCTTCAATCTGGAGCTGCGCTGCTGCTACGGTCGCAGTTTCAAATCCTGCCTCGGGCATGGATGTGTGTGATGTCCTTAGGTTAGTTAGGTTTAAGTAGTTCTAAGTCTAGGGGACTGATGACTTCAGATGTTAAGTCCCATAGTGCTCAGAGCCATTTGAACTATTTTTCCACGTATTTTGTGCTACCCTTTATTAGCAAAGGTATAATTCTTGCCCGTTTTAAATACTGTGTTAAGTGTCCTAACGCGAAACTTGTACACACTGTATACGTTGTTTCAGCACACAGACTGCTAAATCATTTACGCTTTATGACATTTTACCTTCTAGTTTTTGCACTCCTCAGAGATCTCATAATCAAGGCAAATAGAATACACTAAAAGACTGACTATCATAAGACTCACTTTATATGGACACATCAGTGCTTTCGATAACTAAGGAAAGAAGAAAGGTGTTTAATAGACGGATGAGCCGAATATCGTGAAAAAAATGGTTCAAATGGCTCTGAGCACTATGGGACTTAACATCTATGGTCATCAGTCCCCTAGAACTTAGAACTACTTAAACCTAACTAACCTAAGGACAGCACACAACACTCAGCCATCACGAGGCAGAGTAAATCCCTGACCCCGCCGGAGAACCGAACCCGGGAACTCGGGCGTGGAAACGAGAACGCTACCGCACGACCACGAGATGCGGGCGGAATATCGTGAATAGTATCAGAAATTTCTGAATATGGTTTATAGGTTTGACATTGCCAGCTCAAATATTGTCCATTGCAGGCTCACGGAACTTAAAGCAGCTGTGTTAGACGTTACACATACTATACTGCAGCACTGCTGTGGAACCTCCGACAGCAATCGTGATATTTACACAGGCTCTCTGCGATGAATCTGCGCCCGTGAGAAGAAAAATGTCACTTCACAACAAAAGCTTACACAATTATATTGATTAACAACCCATCCCTCTATGAAATCTCTCTGATAAACAAAATGATAGAACAAATGGACTTAAAAGGCTAACAAAGTATGTTCAGAATGAATATAGTAGGGTTATGTGGAAGAACTAACGATTAACTCTCGAAGTGTAGACTTTGTGTACTAAATTCACATAAATTTATATTAGACTAAAAAATTCTTCTTTTTCAGAAATGCTATGTTTGGTACTGACATTCTGCATTTTATATCTTCTCCACTCCGGCCATAATTAGCTATTCTGCTGCACAAATAACAAAACTCACATGTTACTTTTAGTATCATCTCCTAATCTAATGCCCTCGGCGTCGCCGATTTAATTCGGCTATATTCTATTAACCTTGTTTTACTTTCATTGATTTTCATTTTATAATATCTTTTCAAGATACTACGCACTGCGTACATATGCTCTTCGTAGTTCTTAGCCAGTCTCTGACAGAATTATAAAGTCATCGTCAAGCTGCAAGTTTCTTATTTCTTCTCCCCAGGTACTAGTTCCCTTTCCGAATTTCTCCTTGGTTTCCTTTCCTGCTTGCTCAATTTACAGGTTGAATAACATCGGGGATAGGCTACAATCGTGTGTGACTCCTTCCTTAACATTGGCGTACCTTTAATATCCTTCGATTCTGATGACTGTACTCTGGTTTCTGTACAAGTCGTAAATAACTTCTCGGTTCCTGTGCTTTATCCTTGTTACCTTCACAGTTTCAAAGAATACACACCAACCCACACTGTGAGAAGCTTTCGCTAAATCTACAAATACAGCAGAAGTAAGTTTGTCTTACCTTAACCTATCTTCTCAGATAAGTCGTATGGTCAATATTGCCTAGTGTGTTCCTGCAACTCTCCAGAACCCAAACTAATTTACTCCAAGGTCGCCCTCTACCAGTTTTTCCATTCTTCTGTAAATAATTCGTGTCAATAGTTTACGATCATGAGTTCTTTAGAACTAGAGTTATTACATTTTTTCTGAAGTCTGAGAGTATTCTACCTGTCTCATATATCATGTGCACCAGGTGGAATAATTTTATCGTGGTTGGCTCTCATAATGATCTCAGGTATTCTGAGGGAATGTCGATTACTCCAAGGAACTGCTTTCCACGTAGATCTTTCTTAGCTCTGTCAGATTCTTCTCCCGCTATCATATCTCCCACCTCGCGTTAACCTACTCTCTCTTTTATTTCTTCAACACTGTTCTCAAGACTGTTTCCCTTACGTAGTCCCTCTACAGATCCCTTCCGTCTCCACAATTTTCCTACATTTTTGTATTTTCTTCAGTTTGGATCTGCAGTTGTGCAGTTGATAACGAAAAACAATAATGGTCACTAAGAGCACCAAGAGAGAGACAGGATCAACAACAAGAAAAGTATTTCTAGAGCATCAGTCCAACATTAAATCAGGATTGAAGATGTTTAAAGTTCAGTTAGGATGTTTACAATGTCAAGTAAATGATTAGCAAAAGTCCATGTGGGACAATGGATCTGTGAATCCTGCTGCAGTCTCATCACATGTTTCGGACGCGTTATTATTCACGACTTGTGCATCTCGTATGCTGGACAAAACCAGAACCACATTGGTAAGGTTTTTTGTGCTTCTTATAATTGTTAAGCGATTTAATGACATGCTAGAGATAAAAGTTTTTTTTACATTTTGACCGGATCTTGGAGTGATAAAGAAAGTGATTTATGGCCCTGATCAATATGATAGCCTGATTAACACTATTAAAACAAAGCAACCTCCATTCATCGTTAAAACAGCAGTAAATGAATACATTTTGAAGTTTAAAGACTGGTTGCCACAATTTTTCAAAAAGACTGTCATCACAGCTACTAATAAACAGTCTTTCACATAAGTCTTATAAGACCTCACTTTCACATCAGCAAAGAGAGGATATGTTACTGCTTACACGTATATAGGTGGCATGCAGAAAAGTCTTCAAGTTGTACAAAGGAACATATCTGTTACAAAAGTGTGTAATGGAATCGTTCCTGTCAAAAAGAAGAAACTTGAAGATGCAGCCAAGATAACACATTATGTGCCTGATATGTACAGATAGTTTTATAACAGTATTTCACCATGGCATACAGCTACCACTAGTCAGACTACAGATTATGACAATGATTAAGGCCGCGCGGGGTAGCCGCGAGGTCTTGGGCGCCTTGTCACGGTTCGTGTGGCTCCCCCCCGTCGGAGGGTTCAGTCCTCCCTAGGGCGCGGATGTGTGTGTTGTTCATAGCGTAAGT
This sequence comes from Schistocerca cancellata, assembly GCF_023864275.1. Classification (NCBI taxonomy): domain Eukaryota; kingdom Metazoa; phylum Arthropoda; class Insecta; order Orthoptera; family Acrididae; genus Schistocerca; species Schistocerca cancellata. The sequence goes on from NC_064627.1 coordinate 208,094,003, forward strand.
TAGTTTAAGTTAGATTAAGTAGTGTATAGGCTTAGGGACCGATGACCCGAGCAGTTTTGTCCCAAAGACCTTACCACAAATTTCCAATTCTTTTTTCCCCAATGATTAAGGACTTAGAAACTCTGCAAGGACTCAAAGATGAGGAATTTGTCTTTTTGAAATTTAAATACGTCTCTGTCACTTATCCTTTTTTTGCATTTTAAGGCAATAAAAGTCCTCTAATAAACAGTGGAAACATCGTTTGTGTACTATTCTCACTATTTTACTCAGTTGAGACAAAGAAGGGAATGATTCCACCAGTTTTGAAAATATATCAGAGCTAAAACAAAGAAAAAAATCACTAGTGGAATATTGCTATTGGGGTTAATTTTGTAACTTAATTGTAAGTTTCTTCATTCTACTTTTAGTTTGGTTGCTTTGAAGTTTAATTCCGAATATGTGTTCAAGTGGAATCTTTCCCTTCTCGGTCTCACCGGTTCAATTACAGATCTATATCGTTGCCCTCAACCTACTGTAGAATTATGGAACATGTTTTATGCTCAAGAAATACAACATTTTTGGAGAACGAAAATCTCCTCTATAAAAATCAATAAGGTTTCTGCAAACAGAGAACTTGCCAAATTCAATTCGCGCTGTTCCTCCGTAAGATCAATAGCTCTGTAACTCAGGTTGATGTCGCGTCTTTGGCTTTAGGAAGCCTTTTGGTACCGTCTCGTACTGCCGTAATTTCCGGAGTACGCCAAGGAAGTGTGATACGGCCGTTATTGCTTACAACATATACAAATGATCTAGCAGAAAGCGTCGGATGCTCTTAAGGCTGTTTGCGGATGAAGCGGTTGTCTATAACAAAGCAGCAACGCCAGAAGACAGTATCGATTTGCAGAATGACCTGCAGTGGACTGATGAATAGTGCAGGCTATGGCAGCTGAGCCTGAACGTAAATAAAAGTAACAACATCTACATCTACATCTACGTGATTACTCTGCTATTCACAATAAAGTGCCTCGCAGAGGGTTCAATGAACCACCTTCAAGCTGTCTCTCTACCGTTCCACTCTCGAACAGCGTGCGGGGAAAACGAGCACTTAAATTTTTCTGTACGAGCCCTGATTTATTTTATCGTGATCCGCATAAACAGGAAAAGAAAACCCTACTGTAAAATTACACTATCGATGAGAAAATGCCGGAAACAGTATCTACAGTAAAATATATAGGAGTACTTATCCGGCGCGATCTTAAGTGTGATGACCACATAAAACATATAGTAGGAAAAGCACATACCAGATATTATTCATAGAATGAAACTTAAGGAAATGTAACTCATCCACGAAGAAGTCAACATACTACCCTAATCGTGTGGATTTAGCTACTCACAAGTTTCTCAATTGTACGAATGTGAGCTCTTGCGGCGATATCCATTAATATAATATTCTCGAGTTTCAAGCTGCATCAAGTGGTTAACTGCCCACGAGCTTTCAGGAGACATCTCCTCTGTCATTATCAATTAGTTAGCCACTTGACAATGGCCGAGGAGGTCTCTGCCGAATGCTCGTGGGCAGTTAACTACTTGACGCAGCTTGAAACCCGGAAAAATTTTATTACGTTTCTCCATTGTTTGACTCATTTGTCGTGCTGCTTTACATGACATTGTATGCTTTGGCCTTTTGCTATGTATTCGAACCCCACTGTCTTCTGCTTGCAGTTTCCTTTTCAGCACGCACTCGGCTACTGCTTGAGATGGTTCTGCATTCACTAACTGTGGCATTTGCTCTCGGGTTTGAAACCGACTGTCACTGACAAGCCGTAGCACCCATTTCCACTCTGCGTGTTTTTACGACCACTCTTTTGCGCCGTGTTATACGGCTGTGAATGGTACACCGTTCCTTGTACACGCGTTGTATAGGCAGCACTGATACACAATCCAGTCGCATAACTTTACTGAAATGTGGCGGTGGACATACCCAAACACTATAGCTTCTTTCTGCCGTGCTGTCACGTCTTCACGTGATCCATGTTACATCTTAACCTGTATACAATCGGCTGGCACACCTCCCCCCTTACACACACACACACACACACACACAAAACCACTTTATTACGATAATTTACGCCAGCATTTAGGGTCACGTGACCGTCTGGTAGCAGTTCTACACCATATAAAACACTCCAAAGCTGTGAGACTCTTTTAATGGGGCGACTAATATTTTGTCTGGAGAGATTAACATCGAGTGCGCCCCAAGGAAGCGTAAGAGGACCATAATATTCTCAAGACAAAGCGAAGTCAGTGATACTTTAATACTTTTGGCTGATGATGCTGTTGGCTACGGAAGAGTGTCATTGCTGGATGGTTATGCGATTACGCTCAAGTAGTATTCATATGCTAACATCCTTAAAAATTGCCATGGCAAGTTATGAAAAGGAACCAACTCGTGAAATGACCAGCGAGGAAGGCGAATGGACAATACAGTAAATCTGTCAATAAAAACGCATGAATTACATTAGTGAGACTCTGTACTAACGCAAAAATTTTTGGAGATTTCACAAAGTTTGCCTTCCAAGTAGACAATGAAGATAATAAACGGCCTGTCATTACGATTCTTAAAAAGACGGTATAGCCCACGCTAAATTGTTACAGACACTCTAGGCAAACCTTTTTCGTCTTTCTGAATGGACTGCTGCAGCATTCCACGACTTACTCTCCCGTATCTGCCTCTTCATCTCTGAGTGTTATCTCTGTACAATAATTCATGTTTCTTTACACATGGAAATAATTTTGTAGCTCTTCACCAACAAGATTGGCTACGGAAGTGCGTCATGTTAGCGTTTGCCTCTGGGATTTGTTAATTACTTAACCCTGTGGTGTATAGCGTCCAGTACAGTGGACAGCTGTTAATGATCGCTTCTTTGGCATTTTCAATCATTCCTGAGGCTGCAAATGCACACAGTTCACTGCAGTGGGTACTCCCTACTGGTGCTGTGTCCTGCATGCATTTGTAGCCTCATGACTGATTGAAAACGCCAGAGAATTGACCATTAAAAGTTGTCCACTGCAGTGAAATACATGCACCATAGGGTTAAGGCTGCCACACACAAGCCGGCAGATCTCCACCTGCTTCTCCACGGAGCTATCTACCAGCCCACACTGCGTCAGTGCAAGCAGGTAGGGTCCGGCACACAGTTACCGGTGTTCACTCAAGTTGGACGGGTCAGCAGACCGGTCGGGCTGTGAATGGATGCCTTTAGCCGTCGATCTCCAGTCCTGAAAGTGCCTCCCAACTCCAGGGGTCATTGTGCCAAACTTGATGAATCCCATCTGTACCGATCCGTGAAAGCTTATTAGAACTCTGTTATCACTGACGCTTAACTGTAACGTCGTATCCAGCACATCTATATTTACTCATAAGCACTTTCAACTTGTCATCTTTGTATTGCTCCCTGTGCACAGTGCACAATAACTTCCTTATGAATTCCTCATACCACACGCCTTTCATTAGATTAATCCAAATTTTCTCACCATCTGGGCTGCATAGTGCTTTTCCACGTGAATAAATCCCCAATCCTCATGAAGCATTAAGTATTATGTTGGTCTAACCAGGTCCGTAAGTTCCTTCAAAATCATAAGGTAATAGTACTAGCACATATTAGACAATTTCGAAACTAAAATGTTGCTTCTGTTTCAGGATATCTCTTTTGCTTATTTTAACACTTGTTCTAATGTTTCAAGTAATCCTGTAGTCACATATGGTGAATAACGATTAAGAGAGTTGTCAATAACCATCCCAAAAGCCCTATGTTGAATCAAGGTAATTACATCTTTCACTGCAGGATTAACACGAAGTTCCATCGACAGCCATGTAGACATCTCTTGTTACTAACCACCTACATCAGAATCCATCTCAACAAATTGACTTTTTGCAAGAACGATTTTCCTCGCTGACAACGGTGTTGATCTTTGACACACTAAACACAATTAAATCACGTCCTTCACACAGAAGCTAATGAGGTCGTTTTCTACAGTCTCTCTCTCTCTCCCTCTCTCTCTCTCTCTCTCGCTCGCTCGTTCATTCTCCAACCGTCTGTCTCTCTCATTTTAGAAATACACCCATGCACCCACACACACAACCCCCCCCCTCCCCACACAACACACATATCACGTCACGTCACATCACATCACATCACGTAAGTTCTCCCGCCAGCAGAGACACCGCAATAGTTCTCACGAAACATTCAGAATTAGCGTCACTCTAAACGTAAGGCACACTACGAAAAAGCAATGAACGACAACAATACAGCATCTTTCAATGAGTATGGAGACAGAAGTATCTGCTCAAATCACGTTTTGTGGAAAGTAAATGTGAAGTAAAGGTGAGAGTGAATCTACAAAAAACAGTGTGAAAGCAGTGCACATAATAGAAGCAGAAAGAGATATCCACCAGAGATAAACAGCACGGAAAATGAGGATACAGTAACGCACATAGCCACTACCCACGGAAAAGTACATAAAATGCACGTATTTTCTTTCTGACTACCTTGCAGATGACATGCTGTCAATACAACAAAAAAGGAAAAAACAACGATCTATAAAAACGCATTTTCACTAGGAATGTAATTTTCGGTTCAGCAGGCGAAACAAAAAAATCAAACTGCACAAGTCATAATCTTTAGCCCTACGATCGATAAACGATCATAAACTTTGTATTGTACTTGACAGGAATAAATCTGAACCAGAGAAGATGACATAAGTATCGAAACATAGCGAGGAGAAATAACTTTCCATCTGGCGGATTTAAAAAGAAAAAAAAACGAAATTGTAAATAACAAACACAGAAAAAGCTCGAGAGGAGCTTTCAACCTGTGGAAGATGATATTCCCACAGACATTAAAATAAAATGTTGTGTTGTCAATTCAGGACCTCATGACCTCCTTGACCCTAAAGTGTTGGTGAATAACGCAACCAACCACAAATACTTTTAAAATTCTTTATTTCAATGCAAACCCGCTCTCAGGCTATCATGCTGAAAAAGGGGCATGACAGCCCGAAACCGGTTATGACACTGAAATAAAGCTTTTTAAAAACATTTGTGGCTTGTTGCGTTATTCACCAACAATTCATACAATACAGGAGAAGATGAATAATGTGAGTGGAAAAACGAAATGTCACATGACGTTGAAAGCTCTGCTTGCGGATTTTCCCTAGTTTTCCACAAGAGAAGACCAAATCGTGGGGCAGTATAAAAAACTATTATTCCCAGGTGAATGAATTTTCGACTCTCATGCCTATATAGAAGAAAATAAATGTTATTTGTGATTAATATAATTATGAACTGTCTGATACCACGTAAAGTAAAAGTATCCTTAATATGGCCAAACTTGTGCGATGTTCAAAGAAATTGCTACAGAGTTATTACAAATGACACAGCAACTAATCACCCAAACTCGCCAAAATTTGTTTCCGATATGGAGATTGCACAACTCAGAACATGTCTCTAGCGATAAGAACGCGCACTTATCACGAGATGATACGCTTGCCTGGCGTGAATCACAATAATCGCACTCAGGTGCTAGTACGAGTGTACGTCTCACAATCTGACAGTGAAGACTAGCATTACTTACGGATTGGACTATGTGATCTTTTTTCTGAGTTGAAACTTTCCTGCTTTTGTTGGATGTTTCCAAATTTATGTCATTCCCTACTCTCTACAGCTCCCTCTAATACCATGGAAGTTATTCCCCATCTCTTAACACGCCCCTTATCATCCTGCCTCAGAGCTGCAAGATGTTATATTGCTTATTTTCATTAATTTTGTATCATGATCTAAAAAAAATGGCTCTGAGCACTATGGGACTCAACATCTTAGGTCATAAGTCCCCTAGAACGTAGAACTAATTAAACCTAACTAACCTAAGGACATCACACACACCCATGCCCGAGGCAGGATTCGAACCTGCGACCGTAGCAGTCCTGCGGTTCCGGACTGCAGCGCCAGAACCGCTAGACCACCGGGGCCGGCTATCATGATCTGATGACCCATTAACAGTGGGTTAGACATTATGGTTTCAGCCTGAACACTGTCTATCAAAATTTTGTCTGGATCCCAATACCCTGCTGCACACGAGTTGTAAAATTAACTACTGAAATTAAACTGAAATACCCAAATAATGGTTGCAGTTAATTTTACAGTTTATATCTTTAATATATCCACAGATTACTGTTTCTTCTTGTCTGACAAAAGCTCAATAATTCTTTTAGATTTCTCATAAATAGCTGAAAGCTTCCTAGAGGGGATTTGTAGACTGTTACAATTACAAGAGTAGTCTTCCGCTATGATAATTCACAAGCACATGTATCTAGGTTCTGATGTACAAAAAACCATTTGTTTGAATATCTTTTACTTCGTTTCCAACTGTTACATATGTTTCAACTCCTTGTTTTGCCATGTTTATACGAAAATGATGCCAGTCTACAAATGAGTATATTTAAATTCTCCATCCCCGTAGTTACATAGAGGCACAAAATATCTATCCCACAGGATGTCTCCACACTTTCTAGACATACAAAAAGCCCATCTTGTGTTCTGATGAAACAAATTATTGTATTTTTCTGGCAACTGTCACATTTATTATGGTCCGGATCTGTTCTAATTTCTTTTAAGTTTGAATGTCTATAGCCTGACAAAGCTAAAAAATATGCCCCTCGGACTCCAGTAACCACAGGTAAAATACCTGTGGTTTTGTGTGCTTGTTCCCCTCCATTTTACGCTTCCTACAAGATGCTCAGCTAATCCGTTCTTTCCTCCTCCTATTCAGGTCTACCACACTATGATCGACATAAAATGCGTTTCATTTTTCAGAAACAACCATGCCACCGTTGACTCTCTACAATAGCAACCTGAGCATCCCATGCCGCTTAGTACGTATAGTGGCTGGTGTTGTTGGAGTCGACCTGAAAATTGTTAACGTCGTCCCTAGGGTTGATCTGAGGACGCCTGAGTGGTTGAAGGTAAGCTACAACGCAGTTTTCAAAAAAATTCGTCTACAAAGACAAATGTCAAAAGGTATTCGTTTTAAAAGAACTTACGTTTTACGCAATAATTCTTAATGTAACCATGAAAATAATGAAATAAAGCATGAAAAATGACATAACGGAAAACCATGTTCGTTGTCTTAAAAATAAAATTATGTAATAATAATGATTCTTTCTACTCAGTTAAATGTTTGTAAAAGAGTTGTTGGTAGAAATGCAGTGTTAGTTAATGGGATCTTAATTTTATTTTCATCTCTTAAATCGGATACGTTTTAGGGTATTGCTCATTAAAAACCAGAGTTTTGCACGACATTGTCAGCTGAATTTGCACTTGTTTCAGAAAAATCCACAACACACAGTTCCAGTAGTGGATGACAATGGGTTATGGCTTAATGAAAGGTAGGTGTTAATGGTCACTGATTATCCTCTCACTGTCGAATTCTTTAGAGATGGATACGATACGATAGATATTTTTTTCACTTAGAAAAGAATAAAACAGATGCCTCAGCTAAAATCGGTCTTTCAAGTTTAGACGCGCACAAGTTTACATTCGACGAAATATGTTCGTACTGGTAATCTCTCCTATACAAGCATTGAGGGACGAGTGCTACGAACATGTTTGTTTTAAGCACCTATGTGTGCGTTGCTGAAAAAATAATGTACCTTATTGGTACAAAAGGTTTTTGCTTCATAAAAGAACAATCTTTCAGCTACAGTCAGATTCTTTTCTATTTCTCTTGAAATCTATTCCAATATCAACGAACTAGTAAAGTTATTGAAAATATTTAGATGCCGTAAGATGATTCTGATTCATGAACGATATCATTAATAACAGTTTTCCTGTTCCTCACTTGTTCCAGTGACATAACGAGTGTGCCTCATATAAAGCGAGAGATAAGATATTTCTTATCGGAGCTAATTTAAAGAGAAGACACACTCATGTAAACAATAGCCATCGAACAACAAAATAAACGCTCGAGTGGCATTAATTTCTTTCGTATTTTTAATGCTGGTAAACGGCCTCTCCCGCCGGAGGTTCGAGTCATTCCTCGGGCATGGTTGTGTGTGTTGTTCTTAGCATAAGTTAGTTTAAGTAGTGTGTAAGTCTAGGGAACGATGACCTAAGCAGTTTGGACACTCAGGAATTCACACACATGTGAACATTTGTATGCTGGTAAAATGGTTTCTTCTGCTTATTTTTGCAGGTCCTCCAAAATTCCATGTCACAAAACGACACTGAGATTAATAACGCCACTTAGTCTTTTTCGTGCCATCCTGTCGCAGCTTTGGAGTGACTTAACAAGTTTATGTGGGAAGATTATACATTTGCGAAAGCATTGCGAACAGCTATTAAGTATCTTATGATATTCATGAAGTGTAGCTGTCTGTATGTTCTTCACAAATTATTATTGGTTTTAGTGAAAAACCATCATCACATTAGAAAAGTCAATATAGATCCTGTTATTTATGTATCATATTATTCCATATTTGATGTCATATCTGATGTGACACGAAATGATACGTAAATAATGTATCAACTTTTGTGTCGTGGGGATGGTTATTAAGGGAAACCGATAGCGGTAATAGGGGACACACAGAAAAAAGGGTCACATATTCGTGCACGAGGTAGCATTGGTCAAAACTAGAAGAAACGTTCATATAATGACATGTCCGGGAACCAATACCTGTTGAAATAGGACTCGTTGGGGATCCCCTGGACATACTCTGCGTTTTATTTACAGACGAGGCTGGATTTACGAGATAAAGATCTTAGAGCAATCATGGAACTGAGGCATCAGGATCACTTCAGTGTATGGGCAGGAATTTTCGGTGACAGATTCAGAGGAGCAATCAGATCAGCAGATGCTGTGTGCCACCGATTTATGCGCGATAAATTACCAGCAACATAATTTTATTGGGAAGACCAAAACTGCGGTTTATGCACGACGGGGCACCATCTCATTTTTTTACAAGTTTATCACTTAGCGCTAGAAAACGCAATTTCTTCAAAAAAAGGTAAAATATATAAAAGCAAAACAAAAATGTACAAAGCATCAAAACATCGCATCACTACTTTGTCAAGCTTGTATAAAATATGTTTCTATTATTCACAAACAACTTTCACACTTATCAACAATAACGGAAAACTCCTGTCATTGATCATGGCGGCCGGCCGCGGTGGTCTAGCGGTTCTGGCGCTGCAGTCCGGAACCGCGGGGCTGCTACGGTCGCAGGTTCGAATCCTGCCTCGGGCATGGGTGTGTGTGATGTCCCTAGGTTAGTTAGGTTTAAGTAGTTCTAAGTTCTAGGGGACTTATGACCTAAGATGTTGAGTCCCATAGTGCTCAGAGCCATTTGAACCATTTTGATCATGGCGCAGAGCGTTCTATTGAGGACAAAAAAGCAACAATAATTATATTGTTTCCTGTTTGTGCAAGTAAACAGTACTTTCATCACACATAATTGCTTTGGTTGCATAAAAGCGCAGAAGTTACATGATCGACTAATTTTTGCATATAAATGCAGTTTACACTTTGTAAAGGTATACAATACACAGTTGACTAACACTGAAAAATGTGTTCTAATTATGTATAAAACTAACAAACAAAAAACAAAGAGAAGTGTCAGCACGCAGTTTCTCTTTCAAACATTTATCTATGTTTCTTTCCCTGCTAATGCTACCAATATTACCGGTAATCCCATCATTTACTGCATCATTTATGTACAGTTTCAAAGCTATCGAACCATTGTTTTGGTTCACCGCTTCTCTAGCTCTACTTATGCTATTAGAGTTATTGCAAATTTTGGTGATAAACATATCAGTAAATTAGCCTACTATGCTTATTTTCATTCACTGCTTTCATATGGCATCGTATTTTGGAGCAATTCGTCATTGCACAAAAGCGTGCGATCAGAATAATAGCTGGAGTCCACCCAAGATCACCTTGCAGACATTTATTTAAGGAACTCGGAATATTCAGAGTACCTTTGCAATACATATATTCACTTATGAAATTTGTCATTAATAACGCATCTTAATTCAAAAATAACAGCGAAGTGCATGGCTACAACACTAGAAGAAAGGATGATCTTCACTATTCTGGATTAAATCTCACTTTGGCACAGAAAGGGGTGAATTATGCTGCCACAAATGTCTTTGGTCATTTGACAAATAGTATTAAAAGTCTGACAGGCAGCCAACCAACATTTAAAAGCAAATGAATTTCTGAATGACAACCCCCTTCTACTCAATAGATGAATCCTTAGATATGAAGTTGTAACTGTAAAAAAAAAAAAGAAAATAAAAAATAAAAACAAAAAAAGAAAAAAATTAATTATTTTGTGCGAAGAAAACTTACGTTAAAGTGACACGTTCCACATCATTACGAAATGTCGTATTAATGATCTATGGGACAAGGATTAATGTATGTATGTGTGTGTGTGTGTGTGTGTGTGTATGTATGATAACCCGCTTACCACCGGGTGGTTATAACTAACTGATTGTGTCGGAGTTATGCATTCAGGCCTGTATACATCGCAAGTATTTTCATTAATCGGTGCACTGGCGGAGTGTGCTGAAAACAATAATTAGTTCCACTTTCTGCCAGCATGTGAAAATAGGGCGCTGTAAGCAGTCCGTATGTGAAACGTGTCTTGTTCTGACGACAGTATTCTATTTGCCGCTTGGAGACTGCTCGTTCTTTTGTGTGTGTGAAGTGACTGTAAGGTTCAAGTTTCCCGTATGAAACGCATTGGCTATTGAGAAGAAAGGCTCTGCATTCTTGGTAAAGCTGTTTTATCAGAACAGTAACGAAGGCGGCGCTGCAATCTGGGAATATCGCCGACAGATACAGATGCGAAGAGGTGTCATGCCATGAGTTGAGGAATATGACCAATAAATTCTAGGAAACAGGTGAATTTTGTGGTGCAGTAGGGAGAAGGAGGTGGTCAATTCCCGCGGCAGTTGGGGATGAAATTGCTGTAGCTATAACCGACTGTGCAAAACATGCCTCAAATTCTGCAGCCAGTGCTCAAGCCGTGTCACGGGAATTGTTTAATCCCTGGTCAGCAGTTGAAAAGTTTTTGCGGCGTTTTTTACATTTATATCCCTACAGCATTCAGAATGTGCAATAAACGAAGCTCCAGCATAGGCTACATCATGACCTTGTCAAAAATGGTTCAAATTGCTCTGAGCACTATGGGACTCAATATCTTAGGTCACAAGTCCCCTAGAACTTAGAACGACTTAAACCTAACTAACCTAAGGACATCACACACACCCATGCCCGAGGCAGGATTCGAACCTGCGACCGTAGCAGTCCCGCGGTTCCGGACTGCAGCGCCAGAACCGCTAGCCCACCGCGGCCGGCTCATGACCTTGTCCTTCGTGTTTTGGCATGCATGGAAATTGATGGCGGATGAATATTCTTTGGAGGACGAAGCACAATTTACTCTACACGGTGTCATGAATGCACAGAACCGTCGCATATGGGGTTCTACCCCGACACATATTGTGCAGAAACATCCATTGCATTCACCTTACGTGACTGTCTAGTGTGGTTTCACAAGCTCCTCCATTCTCGGTCCGTTTTCCTTCGAACAGATGACACCTCGCGGTCCTGGTAAGTCTACAGTGACACCTGCACGTTATAAACTCGTCGTTGTACGACACGTGATTCCAGCTTTACAAGAACGTAGCTGTATCCACACCACTATTTTCATGCAAGTTGAGGTGACACAACATGTATCTTGACATGTGAAACATTTAATTCGAGAAACCTTCGGTAACAACTGTATCATCTCTAGGCAATTTCAACGCCTATGACCTTCCAGATGCCGCTACCTGAAACCATGTGACTTCTGGTTGTGGGGATATCTGAAAGATGGTATTTATCAGGGATGTATTTGGATTCTTCCTGGTCTGAAGGATGGCACACAATGACACATCGTCCGCCGCTCGTGGTCTCGCGGTAGCGTTCTCGCTTCCCGAGCACGGGGTCCCGGGTTCGATTCCCGGCGGGGTCAGGGATTTTCACCTGCCTCGAGATGACTGGGTGTTTGTGTTGTCCTCATCATTTCATCATCATCCAGGAAAGTGACGAATTTGGACTGAGCAAAGATTGGGTAATTGTACGGGCGCTGATAACCACGCAGTTGAGCGCCCCACAAACCAAACATCATCATCACCACAATGACACATCGCTCTAATTACATTGGATACCCCGCGAGCAACCGTCGACCAGCCCGATGTTCGGATGCAGCATGTTGTTGAGTCGCGAGACCATAACTGAACACATAACTTGTTACCATATCATAATAACCGTGCCAGAATTAAAGTTATCTTGTGTTTCGTCGTTCCTTCCCATTTTCTGCACCTACACCACATTCTGACTGCTTACGGCGTCATATTTTCACTTGGTGACAGAAGGTGGAACTATTTTTTACAGCATACTCCGCGATCGCACCGAGTAATGAACATGCTACGATTGTCATCATCCTGCGATATATACAGCAGCACTCGGAATGTCTTCAGTTTAATTATGGCCACCTGGCATAATAACACGATGTAGTAAATTACAGCAGTAGTTTGTGGAATGATATAATAACTCGAATTGAAGGGAACGAAACATTCACAAACACACATGACCATACAAAAGAAGTAACAAGTTAGTTTCTAAGATGTAATTAATTTGACATGATACGTTGATAACGCGTCATCTCTTTCCGTAACAGCCGCGCCATATCAATGTACCTCATCTCAAAGTACGCAAAAGACGACTCTCTGTACCCAAAAGATGTGAACAAGCGGGTGCTCGTCGACCAAAGACTCTTCTTTGATCAAGACCTGTTCGGCAGGTTGGCGAAAATTTTCGTAAGTACAATATTACTTGGTTCCATGTGCGTTTATTTGTCCTGTCAATTTTTACAGCGTCATTTAAGACCCATCTGTTTGTTTAGATTCACTGATTGTCTCATTTCGCAAGTTAGTTTCATTAATATCTGCACTCACTTCCTTTGATTTACTCGATTTACTGCAAAACTCTCAAATCTGCACTAGACACATTTCCTCATTATCTACACTCATGGTCATAAATTAAAGATAATGCTGATATATGGTGAAACAACGCTCTGGTGGGCGGTTTGCGGGTTTAAATCACCTCGGGATATGACCATGCGGTGCATTTGACCTGCGGTCGTCGCACGGTGGCGCTCGCAGCAGTCCACATACGCAGAGTTGTGTTGGTGCATGTCAGAGTGCGGCGCAGCGAGTAAGTGTGCAGACGTTTTCAGACGTGCTAATGGTGACTGTGTGTTGAAAATGGCTCAAAGAACACATATTGATGTTATGAGGGGTCGAATACTTGGGTGACTGGAGGCTGGTCAAACACAGCAAGTCGTAGCACAGGCCCTTCGTGTGCCACAAAGTGTGATCTCACGATTATGGCAAAGATTCCAGCAGACAGGAAACGTGTCCAGGCGCTACAGTACGGGACGTCCACAGTGTACAACATCACAAGAAGACCGATATCTCCCCATCAGCGCCCGCAGACGGCCACAGAGTACTGCAGGTAGCCTTGCTCGGGACCTTACCGCAGCCACTGGAACAGTTGTCTCCAGACACACTGTCTACAGACGACTGAACAGACATGGTTTACTCGCCCGGAGACCTGCAAGGTGTATTCCACTGAACCCTGGCCACAGGAGAGCCGGTAGAGCCTGGTGTCAAGAACACAGTACATGGTCATTGGAACAGTGGTCCGAGTTCAGGTATAGTCTGAACAGTGATTCTCGCAGGTTTTCATCCGTCGTGAACCAGGAACCAGATACCAACCCCTTATGTCCTTGAAAGGGACATGTGTGGAGGTCGTGGCTTGATGGTGTGTGTTGGGATCATGATTGGTGCATGTACACCCCTGCATGTCTTTGACAGAGGAACTGTAACAGGTGAGGTGTATCGGGACGCCATTTTTCACCAGAATGTCCGCCTTTTCAGGGGTGCAGTGGGTCGCACCTTCCTCCTGATGGATGATAACGCACGGCCCCACCGAGCTGCCATCGTGGAGGAGTACCTTGAGACAGAAGATATCAGGCGAATGGAGTTGCATGCCTGTTCTCCAGACCTAAACCCCACCGAGAACGTCTCGGTAAACGTATCACTGCACGACTTCAAACCACTAAGACACTTCAGGAGCTCCGTCAGGCACTGGTGCAACAATGGGATGCTATACCCCCGCAGCTGCTCGACCACCTGATCCAGAGTATGCCAACCCATTGTGCGGCCTGTGTACGAGTGCATGGTGATCATATCCCATATTGATGTTGGGGTACATGCGCCGGTAACAGTGGCGTTTTGTAGCACATGTGTTTCATGACGGTTTTCTCAACTTATCACCAATACCGTGGACTTACAGATCTGTGTCGTGTATGTTCACTATGTGCCTATGCTATTAGCGCCAGTTTTGTGTAGTGCCGCGTTGTGTGGCACCACATTCTGAAATTATACTTAATTTATGAGCATGAGTGTATAATACGCCCCGATTTAGTTTAACGGCACCATCTGCCAGGATATAAATAACATCAAGGAAAACAACTGACGCCCCTAAAGACTGCAACACCACCAAAGCGCCATGCAGCAAGCATCAAATGGGCATGAAGTGTACAAAATGTGTAAAATAATAGCATTCCAGCACAACTGCACAAAGTTGCTAGTGGTATCGCCATATTCAGTATCTGGTCACAAATATCCGAAGGCCCTATGTAATGCGGAATTGTCCACTAGATGTCACAAGAGGCGGATATGCCAGTAAGGACGGAGACTGGGATTGTTGTGTTGTCAGTAGCGGTAACAAGAAGAATAGATCGCTTGAAAGGACTCGGGAAATTCTAAAGTGTGCTCCACCTGAATAACAAATCCATCAGAGGTATTCCAGACGTTATAAAGCAGTCCAAGTCGACTGTTGCTGATGTGACTGTGGAGGGGAAGGACGCAGAAACAACCACGGTTGAACCAAGGCCAGGCAACCTCGTGTATACTGACGGACAGGGACCGCCGAGCATTGCGGAGTCCGGGTGTAAGAAATCAGCGGAAGGAATGACTAGTGAATTCCAAAGTGCTACTAGCATTGCAATTAGCATAATGCTGTGCGCAGGGAGTTAAAGAGAATAGCGTTCAATGGTCTGCTAGTAACAGCATGGAAAGGATATGATCCACATACACAATACTTTTCTAGTTAAAAGATTAAGCTTATCCAGTATGGATGTTTAAGAACCCGTGACTGTTCATTCAATATAAAAACCGAGCACTGCAGCCAGTCACTTTTTTAAAATAGAAGCAGTGTCATATGAGAAAATGAGAAACTAATTTGGAAACAGAGAGCGGTGGAGTAGAATAATTTCTGTCAACCAGTCTTCGGATAGAGGTTTAAGAAATCTCCTGGATGTTAAGTCTGTAATGTTCCTCTTCCCGTTGGGAAACAAATTCGCTCTGATTTCCAGCTTTCCTTGTGACTTTTTACCTGTTCTTCATGTTTAGTTATAAATCCGTTTAGCTGGGTTGTAGTGATTACTAAGTTTTCTGCTTTCTTTATGGTTTTTACCTGTTCTTCATGTTTACGTACAAGTGCGTTTATTTGGGTTATAGTGAATGCTAATAACCGGTGATCTCTGTGCTGATCTTATTCTTTTTTCAACAGCACCCACAACTTTTTGGCAAATCGTTCGACCCCAGCGATGTCGAAAAAGTGAACGACAGTTTCGAGAGCCTGTCACGAATGCTGGAGGATAAACAGTGGTTGGCTGGGGAGAATATCACCCTTGCGGACTACGCTGTAGCTACTTCTCTAGTCGCTGTTGAGGTAAACCTACACACATTTCCTCTTGGAAACTCATACGTAAATGGCTACACATTACGACTCAAGGACATGTGTTCATATTTTTTATACACCAAAGTAAACCTTTTTTTTAATATCGACGTGTTCCCATTATTAGTTACTGATATTTTTACAAGACGATGATTTCCATACGGCCTTTCGTGGGAAGCCAATATTTTTCTTAATTTATGGCCAATTTTGAGCTTGATGTCCTGCAACATATATTAATGACATAAACTCAATCATGTGGAAATAGCATAAAAGGTCAAAACCTGGATCGTAATTTAACGAACAACAATACAGTCAAATGGTGATGTGTTCTTTTAAAAATTATTGTATGACTTGTGCTCGGCAACATCAAAAACGATTTATAACACTCTTTGGTTTACACATACAACATAGCATACGAATATTGTTCATTGTTCATAAAATATTGAGATGTTACAAAATATTGAGTGAAATTAGTTTACTTCACCGAAAATTACTTCATCCCAATTCGTTGTACTGGCTGTTAATTTCAAATGTTAATTAATTATTTAATTGGCACTTAACTTTTATGCTTGGTTCTTTCCAGAAAACTCCAAAGGCCGCTGGAGTTGACCATCTGAAACACGCTAACATCAAGCAGTGGCTGTCACGTTTTGAAGATCGCTACCCACAGATTTTTGAACACCGCAAAGGAGTACGTGAAGCTCTCGAGCAAAGACTACAGTCAATGAAGTAAATTATGGAACAAGGATTTGTAAATATACTGTTTATTTATGATGTCGATTATGTACTGCTCAAATAAATCTTCTGGATTTTTCGTTAAGCGAAAATACTGTTATGACGTATTTTCCAAATCTTCTGTGGCATTTACAGACGTGGAAAGAGAATCTGAAAAACTAAAAGTGTAATGAACTATTTTTTCTGTAGCATTAATATCGACGTTTCCGTAGGCATTTCCTTTTAGGTAATATTGGAATGGCACCCGTCTGTAGATGCATTTGACACGTAGGTACCTGGTTCGAATCCCAAAGGTGGAATTAATTTTCGCCATTCAAGATAAGCGTAATTATTACGACTAGGATTTTTATGATAGAGCACGTATTTTTCGACTGACATGTTCTTTGTATACATATAAATGCTTGTTATGATAAAATTAAGTCAATTACTGTGATTTGTTAGGTCATATATATGCATATGTGAGCATTTCTCTCTGACAGAGCATATTTTAGTAAGTAAATGGTCAGATTCGTAATATTTTCACTGTTTCAAGAAGTAACTGCGAAAGCTATTTTATTTCATGGAAATTGGCAAATAAGTACGTTCCTCCTATAAAATAAATAAAATAAAAAATATTATTTAAATATTAATTATTCTATCTGTATGATGGTGATTGTGATTGTAATTGTAATAAATATTTGCTTATCTGGAACGTGGACGTTTAATTATTCGGTATCAGACGCTTGACAATGGCTTTCTCATAAAGGCAATGTTACTCGTAGTTGACCGTGAAATAAAACTGAAATAATCGGACTTCGTAAATAAATCGTTTCCAAAGACTGCTGCGGTAGGTGCGGACTCATAATCTAAATCTCAATATTTCAATAATTTACCAGCCATGCCAATACGTCGTACAGAGGTGATTGTCTACTAAACATAAAAAAGTTACACAGTTAGTTAAATCAGATATATTCAATGAATAAGCCTACAGTTCATAATCCTACTTACTTTTATAAATATAAATTCTTTACAGAATCGAGTGCCTAGCCTGGTTGCAACTCGCAGTATTCTTCTATAACATGAAATATGGCGGTGTGCCAGACAATAGAATAAAATACGTGCTTCTCGCACCACTTCTACCAGAGCTCTCCCATTTCTTAATCAAACATAAGAGTAACGTAATTGTGCTTTTGTTTTATCAGCGACACAGCGCTGCAGTTGTGTGCCATAGGCTTTATTTATTTGTCACTGATTATTTATTTAATTAATATTTCGCGTTTCCGAGGAAACCCACGCTCGGCATGCAAATGTGCCTTTATATTGCCCCCTGAATTGCGAGGCGAAAGGACACACCTGCAGGCGAGCAATTCACCTAAAGGCACAAGAAAATCTAAGTTATCTACAACTATTTACATGACTTACATTATACACATTATATACAAAATTTGAATGACGCGGGTGCGCCGTAAAAGTTCTTATATTGGCAGATAGAGTGCGCGCATGCGCAGAAGCGTCTGTGTGACTCCGGCACTGCCGTTATATCGTACAGTTAGATCACGCGGCACAGTATTGCAGTTCATATTGTTCGTGTGCGCGCGTTTCTCAGTCGTTGCACAAAGAAAATATTCAACCAAGATTACATATGAAGACTACATTCTATGACAGGTAACTTAGTTTTAAATTTACAATATTTGTTATAACACAATACAACTTAGATTGTTGAATGTTCTTAGTTACATAGTATTGTTTTGAAATACTTCAAAGAAAAATGTCTGTATGTTTCAGGTGCGTTGACCTATACACATCGTGTCGTTATTACAGTTCATATTCATCTGCTGCACAATAATTTTTTTTTACAGGTTAGTATCGTCGTGGTAAAGTTTTTTTGATCACAGTAACATCATTGTATAACAACGTGATTAATACATAAGCGTGTCCATTTCCCATTTCCATTATAGTCGTTGTGATGCAGTTCGTTGTGACTAAAGGCATTGCTCATTACAGATCAGACGTGACCCGTCGAGTAATTGGTCCACGTGCAGTTCGTTTTTTTTTTTACATTCCGTGGAAGCTTGGTTGCAGAACCTCGGACGGCACATAGCTGGCGTCGATCCTTGGACAGTCCAGGTAAGAGTGTCCGTCACATTTCGAGAACATTTCATTCCCTGAAGTTCCAACCAAAATTCTTCCACCCGTCGTGTTGTTTTCTGGACAGGCACTTTGTGTCCATTTAATCCAGTTAACATCTTGAAGTTAGGTACTGTAGTAATGTCACTAGACGATGCAGGAATTATGCACTTCACATTTTTAGTTTTTTTTTTTTTTTGCTGAATATAGCTCACCTAAATGTTCGTAGTTATTAATCAAAGAAATCATTCATCGCGTTTACATAGATATGCTGCATAATGAATGGCATTAACCGTTTCTTTCACATAGGTTTCTGCGTAGTTGCAGAGTTAGTAATGTTCGTTAATGTCCGTGAACAGAGGTTCACTATGCAATGTCTTTTTGGCACTCGTTTTGATCAAATTTTTTACATAGTAACAGTTACATGATACATCAGTTAAAAAAATAAGTAATTATACATACACACGTCACATATTTTCTTAGCATAAACATAATACAGTTGCACATAAACATGTTTGCATCATCATTACATAGCTATAGGTTATTACATTGTGTCACGTGATGTCATCTGAAATTAAGATAGGTTAGACACAACATTCATTACATCAGTAGGCAAGACCAGGCGTTTTCACTACTCAATAATATTCAAAATAGTAAAAAGAGAGAAAATGTTCGATTCCTCGCGTTTTGTGCGTGTGTGTAGAGTGTCTGTGTGGCCTTGACTACTGATAGATGCTTTTCGTGTTGAGAGATGTGCGTCTAATCTATTTCTCAAAGTAAAAGATCGCTTCACAGATGACGTCTGTCGGTTCGTCAGGTGTCATACCAAGTCAGTGGTACCTACAATAACAAATGTTCCGTGAAAAATTAATATATCATTCACTGCTACGTAATCATAAATTTTATTTTGATATTCCGTCTTCCAGGTGGTGGCGCGCGCTGAAAGAAGAGTTCTTCTGCCTTCAACTGCGACTCTGGAACCGCTGAAATGAAAATTTCTACACTACTTATTATCTGTGTTGTAACAACAGAGTTTTTCGAGTTGCTTAGCAATATTTTGATGGGTATGACTTTGACATTATTCAGCATGAAATGCTCTAAGATCTCGGTGTGCGTATTTTTCTAAAATTATTTGAAGTGTGCCAACGTGTTCCTTCCAAGACTGTGTAGCTATCAGTATATCATCTACATAGTGTGTGACTGTCTCAACTAAATCGTCGCCAAGCACGGTATCCAGGGCTGTAATGAATACCCCAGAGCTGACATTCAGTCCGAAAGGTAGAACACAAAACTGATAGGTTCGCCCCCCGAACATAAATGCAGTATATTTCCGTGAATCAGGAGTGATACCCACCTGCCAAAACGAATTAGCGAGATCTATTGTGGAAAAATATTTTGCATCTAGAAATTTCTGTAATTGCTCTTCTAAATTTTCGGGTTTTGTGTGAACCGGTAAAATTATTTCATTAATTGCTCGTGCGTCTAACACTAACCTAATGCTTCCATTTGATTTTTTGACAACAAGTAGAGGACTACAATAAGGTGAGGTGGATGGTTCAATGACCTTCCAGTCTAACATTTGTTTTAATTCTTGCCACACAGTAGGTCGTTGAGATAACGGTACGTTATATGTCTTGTGGTAGAAGATCTTGTGAGGCTTAACTTCAATCTTGTACACATACGTGTTGATAACACCTAATCGTTTGGTAAAAACTTGTAAATATTTGGATAACACTTCCTGTAGTTTTATACGTTCATGTACACTGAGAGCTGTAGCTTCACTTATCTTATGATCAAGCAATGTTTTCAAGTCCAATAGCTCTGTGTCAGATGAGTGTGTTTGCATATCTTGAATGTCATTGTCAAGTACTAACTGAACCTTGTACCCTGTACAGTGTTTGTCATGCTTTAGAGTTCTCCTGTCCAAATCAATAATAATTACACTGCCTTTATCATTTAAAATACATTTACCTTTGGAGAAGTCTATAATAGAGTCCTTCTCGCTCATAATATCTATTCCTAATATGCAATTTGTCACAAGGTTTTGTACAACCAGGAATGGCCATTGTACGGTTCCATTACCTATTTTAATGTTTACAAAAACTTGCTTCGTAACCCTACATGACTTATTACCTAGTGCAGTAGTTATTTTACAGTTTTGGGCAGGAAACTCAGGCACAGGTTCCAATTCACACATCTTTTTATAGAAATTTAAAGACAAAACGCTCACAGCTGCACCTGTATCTAGGATAATAGTAGTTGGAATCCCACCTACTACACCAGTAGTAGATGCTAAAACAATTTCATTTGTGTTTGAACGACATTGTGTACTGTCTTGTAAAAGTTCATCTGATATATTGTTATTGTAGTTGTATCTTATAAATAAAACAGGTAATTTTTGTTTAGAATTATTCGGCATATCATTATTCTGTTGTTCAAGTGTGGTGTCAAATAACTGATTAACATTGCAGTCGCCCCGCAAGAATTCTTTAGCCACGACCTGGGGCATAGAAGTGACTGTTTCTAGTTTGTTGGATTAGCATTTGTACTAGGTACTGACACAGATTGAGGTTGTGCATCAGGTGTCATTTCTATTATATTCACATTCGGATATTGCCTATTATGATCTCCAAACTTTTGCGGTTGTTGTTGCTGTTGCGCATTATAACTTACCTGTCGGTCGTAAGGTATGCTCCAATTTTGTCCTGGTGGATGCTGTGGTAAAGCAGAGTTTGAATGGAAGTACTGATCGTTACGAGTCCAACCTTGATGCTGTCTTGGCTCGTAGTTATTATTATTTCTATTTCTGTTTGTGTTTTTGTTGTTGCCTTTGTATCCGTTATTACCGTTGTAGTTATTACCGCGGTGCCTTTTGTATGGATTGCCGCATGAAGTGTTATTACTGTTGTAACTATTGTTTGTATTGGAATACGCGTGTTGATTTTGATTTTCGTATTGAAACGGCATGTGAGTTTGCTGTTTTTGCTGTACCGCGTATCCAACTGTGGGCGCGCCAGAATTGAGTTGGCAAGCCTGCATGTTTTGCATACCACTAGTGTAAACATTGTGGCTGCTGTTTTGCCGCGCGAAGCGCTGATCTTCAAGTAACATGTCAACCGAATCTAAGGCTGTTAAAAAATAATCTCAATCGTCATCCGGGATATGTAGGAGTTTTTCTTTAATGTTGAAGGGCAATTTGGCCTTCAACGCACGGAGTATATCACGCGTTGCGACTGGTTCGTCTAAAAAGTGTCCCATGTTCAAGTATTTTTCAAAATATCTGCGTAAGTTGCCATTTTTACTGTTAAAAATTTCAGGTTCTAAAATTTGTCTTCTGAGTCGCTCCTGGACGGATTGCGACCATAATTTGTTCAGAAAAGCACGCTCAAACTCACTGTACGTGGTACATACGTCAGCTTGACTGCATGCCCAGACAGCTGCATCGCCTTGGATGTAACCGACAATATATGAAATCTTTTTCCGGTCACTCCAAGTGCGTGGAAATGCGTTACTAAAAGATTTAAGAAAAATCACCGGATGAATGGTTCGTTTTTCTGGGATAAAAATCTGAAATTGCCTGTGTTTCATTAAGCTTTCTTCTTCCTTCGCATTGTGATATGGATTTATTCCACTGTAATTACTGGTATGTTCAGCTGGCGAGTAATTACGATAATGTTGCTGTGGTTTACCATGATAATAGCTTGTGTTTGTGTTTGTACATCGTGGTATGTGTTGTAGTCGTGGTGTGTTTTGTTCTTGTGTGTTTGTCGTGTGCGGTATGTGTGTGTCATACTCGAATGTATATTGGTTCCTGAACTGTGCATTTTGACTGATATTTTCGTTACATTCAGACTGTGGTCGATCGGTGAATTGTCTCATGGGTGCAGTGACGGATTGTACTGCGTCACTGATCAGCTGTTTGTTATTAGTAATGTATTGCGCTACGGAGTCGTGCACAATTGTTGGTAAATTTTCACGTAAGCATCTATCAAAATGTTTGTCTTTGTTCACTACCCAATCATGAAATTCTTTATTAATATTTTGAAAATGAGCTGTGGCATCAGATTGTAAGATGTCAGTCAGGTGTTGTTCAACATTGTCAAATTTATTCTGTACGTCAGTAATTCGTTTTTCAAGGTTGTCATGTACTGAAGGATATGTTTGAATTTGTTCAGTAAGAACTTCACACGTGACATTAAGGTTTTTTACTTGTTTCTGTAAAAGTGCTACGTCAGTTGTAGTCTTTTCTTGTCTCGTATTAAGCTGGGAAAATTTAGTACTCAGTTCAGTCATCTGTTTGGTCAGTGTGGCCTCTATAAGTTCCACACGTTTACATAAAGTGTCATTACCTGTCTTGAGTGCTATGAGGTCAGATTTAATTGAGTCATTTTGTGTCTGTAAGGTTGCCATGTTTTCGGCGTTTTGTTTCATTAGCATTTGTAACATGTCGGCAATGTTTACTGTTTGCAAGGTCTGTGCCCCCGTCGCGTCATTAGACGTGACGTCATGCATCAACATGGGCTCTGACTGAGACTTTGAAATTTTTGTAGTGGACGGCCTATTGCCAAAATTTCCGTCAACACTTGCGTCAATGTTTGATAAATCGTCACTACCGGTTGCTGTCGTAAAGTCATTTTCTAACATTTGTCTCTCGTCCGAGTCGGATTGCGTCTGAATAGTACGTCTTTGCTGTTCCATTTTTGCGTATTGATTTCTAGTTATTACCATGCCACACGTGATATATGTTTCAAGAAAATATTTGACACTGATTTTAAAATAAAATGCAGTTGAGCATGAATCGCTCGTAGCAACAATGGCTGTCTCTTAATTTAAAAATATAAACTGAATTTGAGATTATTGGTAATGGCTGCTGTCCATGTTACTACGTATCGTACAGAAGTCGGCCATATTGTACACTCGTGTATTGGTATTGTTGCATACGTTTTTGTTTAAGGAAAAGTACTGAGAATGAAATTTATCACTGAAAACTGTTATGCACGAAAGAAACACTACAGAATCTACTGAAAAGCTAATACACTGAATTATACGTCTGGTCAAGCCTGCTAATGCAAAGATGCTGCGTCTTACCTTATTTTGCTGGAAGTTTCATTGCGTCTTCCCGCAAAATTTTAGAATTGGAAAATATCTTCAGATTTTTTGTTATCTCTCATACATTCACGTCCAGGTCCATAAAGTTGATTTTTCACATGAAACAAAGAGAACAATGTAACAAATGACAAAATAACAAGTCCGACACGCAGTCGCCAATATAAAATAAATAAAATAAAAAATATTATTTAAATATTAATTATTCTATCTGTATGATGGTGATTGTGATTGTAATTGTAATAAATATTTGCTTATCTGGAACGTGGACGTTTAATTATTCGGTATCAGACGCTTGACAATGGCTTTCTCATAAAGGCAATGTTACTCGTAGTTGACCGTGAAATAAAACTGAAATAATCGGACTTCGTAAATAAATCGTTTCCAAAGACTGCTGCGGTAGGTGCGGACTCATAATCTAAATCTCAATATTTCAATAATTTACCAGCCATGCCAATACGTCGTACAGAGGTGATTGTCTACTAAACATAAAAAAGTTACACAGTTAGTTAAATCAGATATATTCAATGAATAAGCCTACAGTTCATAATCCTACTTACTTTTATAAATATAAATTCTTTACAGAATCGAGTGCCTAGCCTGGTTGCAACTCGCAGTACTCTTCTATAACATGAAATATGGCGGTGTGCCAGACAATAGAATAAAATACGTGCTTCTCGCACCACTTCTACCAGAGCTCTCCCATTTCTTAATCAAACATAAGAGTAACGTAATTGTGCTTTTGTTTTATCAGCGACACAGCGCTGCAGTTGTGTGCCATAGGCTTTATTTATTTGTCACTGATTATTTATTTAATTAATATTTCGCGTTTCCGAGGAAACCCACGCTCGGCATGCAAATGTGCCTTTATACTCCCCTATTTCGTCTGAATTCACAACATTGGCTTCAGCTTTACACAACATAGAGTTATTGTAGCTTATTGCTACTCTATGAGCTGGCAGTTGGTTAAGCTACTTGCGGCGGTCCGATTACGTTCGTCCATTACCTGCACCTATCTGTGAACTCGTTGCAGCAGATCGCCGGTAGGAAAGCCGAGCAGGAACCTAACGTACTGCAACTCGCACCAGGCTGCATACAACGTAACTTCTCTCGCACAACTCCTTCTTGGTGGTGTGATCTTTTCCGTCAATGTGTTAAGTGTACTGGTGGCCATTAAAAATGCATACATACACGCCGAGCGATCATAGACCCTTCAGATCACACGCTGCTTCCACAAATTGCCTCCTTTCCGTTTTGTCTCGGTTGCTCCAAGTATCTTCTATTGCCAGGGCAGCTAGATCCTAAAAGGCCGTCCACCCGGTGCTGCCTTTGTCCTTGCATGGGTTTACCAACAAGTGCCTCCTTCGCCTGTCTTCCTTCTGGCACACACGGCCAGTCTACTGTGATTAAGAGTGAAATATCAGTAAATAACGACAATTTTGCGTGGATGTAATATAGTAGGAAGCTTAAGCCATTAAATTACTAGATCACGTTAGGGTATACAGTGAGCGAAATTTAGTACTCAGAGCTGCCAATTCGGGCAGAAACAGTGGCACTAAAACGGCTGGGCATCGAGTCAAACTGAGCTTAGGTGTCAGATACAGTGCTACGTCATTCCATGCTGCGTTAGCTCTATGCCAAGGCGGACGTAGGAGTATCTCGGCAAATTGCTGTGGGTAAGAGCTGTGAAGAAATTGCTGGCTAGGACAACAGTCGAACACTTTCTGTTTCGAGCTACGTCAGGATAGCACATGTAACATTGAGCATTTTGATATCTTGTTGGAATATGACGTCTTAGAGCCTTTGAATTTTGGGCAAAGCCTCCGATCTTAATTCGCCATTTTTTTAGGCTTCCGTATCTGACTGATCTGACGCTGCCCGCCACCTATTCCTCTTCTGTGCAAACCACTTCATCTCATAACACTTCCAACCAACATCCTCAATCATTTGCTGGGTGTATTCTAATCTCTGACTTCACCGATGTCTTAACACATGTCTTATCATGTCCCTTACTCTTGTCAGATACAACTCTTGTCAGTCTTGCATATATTCCTTTTGTCGCCGATTCCGCACAGAATCTCCTCATCCATCATCTTATCTGTCCACCTTATCTTCAACATTCATCTGTACCATCACATTTCACATGCTTCTATTCTCTTGTCTTCCAGCTTTCCCACAGTCCATGTCCTACTACCGTTCAATACTGTGCTCCAACCGTACAGCGAACAGCTGGAACATTATGACCACAGAGCTGCTATCGATACAAACCCGACCAGGCGATAGCAGCGTCATCTGGCGCGGAATGACTGCTAGTCAGAAGCACGCACGATGCGTGTGGTATCAGTGAGTGTACTGTCCGTGTGTAGAATGGGGAAGGCGCGCGATCTATCTGACCGAGGACAGATTGTGATGGCCTGGAGGCTCGGCACAAGCATTTCGGAAACTGAACGACTTGTCGGGTTTTCGAGGAGTGCCGTAATGAATGTCTTCAACACATGGTGAAACCACGACCAGATGTTGTGGGCTTGGGTGCACACCCCTCATTAGAGATGTCGGACGTCGTAGGTTGGGCCGACTGATGAAAGAGGAGAGGCGGCGAACTTTGGCGGAACTAGCAGCACACTTTAATGTTGGGTGGAGTGCAAGTGTGCCTGAACACACAGTGCACCTGACACTCCTAACGGTTGGCCTCCGGAGCGGACGACCTATGCATGTGACAACATCAGCAACTGCGACTGAAATGGGCGCGTGACCATTGGCACTGGACACTGGCGCAGTGGCAGGGCGTTGCATGGTCTTATGAATCCTGATGCCTTCTTCATCATGCCGATGGGAGGGCGCGAATCCGTCGTCTTCCACGGGAACAATTCCTTGACATCTGTACTGCGGGACGGTGAGAAGCTGTAGGCAGCTCCATTATTCTGTGGCGAGCATTCGTGTGAGCATTCATGGGTCCAGTGGAGGTTATGTAAGGCACATGGGGAGGCCAAGGAGTATCGTACGCTGGTTGCAGAGTACTTACAACCCTTCATGACGATGAAGCTTCCCGACGGTAGTGGCATTTTTCAACGAAGATTATGCGCCATGTCACAAGTCAGAGAGGAAAAGTTAACGTAATATTGGTAAACTGCAGGAGTATCCAGGGCAAGGTTCCTGAATTAGTATCTCTTATTGAAGGAAATAGTGCGCATATAGTATTAGGAACGGAAAGTTGGTTAAAACCGGAAGTGAACAGTAACGAAATCCTAGACACAGAATGGAATATATACCGCAAGGATAGGATAAACGCCAATGGTGGAGGAGTATTTATAGCAGTAAAGAATTCAATAATATCCAGTGAAGTTATTAGCGAATGCGAATGTGAAATAATCTGGGTTAAGCTAAGTATCAAAGGTGGGTCAGATATGATAGTCGGATGCTTCTATAGACCACCTGCATCAGCAACCGTAGTAGTTGAGCGCCTCAGAGAGAACCTGCAGAACGTCGTGAAGAAGTTTCGTGATCATACTATTGTAATAGGGGGAGACTTCAATCTACCAGGTATAGAATGGGATAGTCACACAATCAGAACTGGAGCCAGGGACAGAGACTCTTGTGACATTATCCTGACTGCCTTGTCCGAGAATTACTTCGAGCAGATAGTTAGAGAACCAACTCGTGAAGCTAACGTTTTAGACCTCATAGCAACAAATAGACCGGAACTTTTCGACTCCGTGAATGTAGAAGAGGGTATCAGTGATCATAAGTCAGTGGTTGCATCAATGACTACAAGTGTAATAAGAAATGCCAAGAAAGGAAGGAAAATATATTTGCTTAACAAGAGTGATAGGGCACAAATCGCAGAATATCTGAGTGACCACCATCAAACGTTCATTTCTGAGGAAGAGGATGTGGAACAAAAATGGAAAAAATTCAGAAACATCGTCCAGTACGCCTTAGATAAGTTCGTACCGACTAAGGTCCAAAGCGAGGGGAAAGATCCACCGTGGTATAACAATCATGTACGAAAGGTACTACGGAAACAAAGAAAGCTTCATCATAGGTTTAAGAGTAGTCGAATCATAGCTGATAAGGAAAAGCTGAACGAAGCGAAAAAGAGCGTAAAGAGAGCAATGAGAGAAGCATTCAACGAATTCGAACATAAAACATTGGCAAACAATCTAAACAAGAACCCTAAAAAGTTTTGGTCATATGTAAAATCGGTAAGCGGATCTAAATCCCCTATTCAGTCACTCGTTGACCACGATGGCACCGAAACAGAGGACGACCGAAGAAAGGCAGAAATACTGAATTCAGTGTTCCGAAACTGTTTCACTGCGGAAAATCGTAACACGGTCCCTGACTTCAGCCGTCGCACGAACGCCAAAATGGAAAATATTGAAATAAACGATATCGGAATTGAAAAACAACTGCTATCACTTAGTAGCGGAAAAGCATCCGGACCAGACGAGATACCCTTAAGATTCTACAGTGATTATGCTAAAGAACTTGCCCCCTTTCTATCAGCAATTTATCGTAGATCGCTGGAAGAACGTAAAGTACCTAGCGACTGGAAGAAAGCGCAGGTCGTTCCCATTTTCAAGAAGGGTCATAAATCAGATGCGAATAATTATAGGCCTATTTCGCTTACGTCAATCTGTTGTAGAATAATGGAACATGTTTTGTGTTCTCGTATTATGACGTTCTTAGATAATACAAATCTCCTTCATCATAACCAACATGGATTCCGCAAACAGAGATCATGTGAAACTCAGCTCGCCCTATTTGCCCAAGAAATTCACAGTGCCGTAGACACTGGCGAGCAGATTGATGCCGTGTTCCTGGACTTCAGGAAGGCATTTGATACGGTTCCGCACTTACGTTTAATGAAAAAAATACGAGCTTACGGAATATCGGACCAGGTTTGTGATTGGATTCAGGATTTCCTAGAAGAAAGAACTCAACATGTCATTCTTAACGGTTCAAAATCTGCAGATGTAGAGGTAATTTCGGGAGTACCGCAAGGAAGCGTGATAGGGCCTTTATTGTTTACAATATACATAAATGACTTAGTTGACAACATCGGTAGCTCCGTGAGGCTATTTGCAGATGACACGGTTGTCTACAAGAAAGTAGCAACATCAGAAGACTCGTACGTACTCCAGGAAGACCTGCAGAGGATTAATGCATGGTGCGACAGCTGGCAGCTTTCCCTAAACGTAGATAAATGTAACATAATGCGCATACACAGGGGCAGAAATCCATTCCAGTACGATTATGCCATATGTGGTAAATCATTGGAAGCGGTAACGACCGTAAAATACTTAGGAGTTACTATCCGGAGCGATCTGAAGTGGAATGATCACATAAAACAAATAGTGGGAAAAGCAGGCGCCAGGTTGAGATTCATAGGAAGAATTCTAAGAAAATGTGACTCATCGACGAAAGAAGTAGCTTACAAAACGCTTGTTCGTCCGATTCTTGAGTATTGCTCATCAGTATGGGACCCTTACCAGGTTGGATTAATAGAAGAGATAGACATGATCCAGCGAAAAGCAGCGCGATTCGTCATGGGGACATTTAGTCAGCGCGAGAGCGTTACGGAGATGCTGAACAAGCTCCAGTGGCGGACACTTCAAGAAAGGCGTTACGCAATACGGAGAGGTTTATTATCGAAATTACGAGAGAGCACATTCCGGGAAGAGATGGGCAACATATTACTACCGCCCACATATATCTCGCGTAATGATCACAACGAAAAGATCCGAGAAATTAGAGCAAATACGGAGACTTACAAGCAGTCGTTCTTCCCACGCACAATTCGTGAATGGAACAGGGAAGGGGGGATCAGATAGTGGTACAATAAGTACCCTCCGCCACACACCGTAAGGTGGCTTGCGGAGTATAGATGTAGATGTAGATGTAGATGAATGGTTCGAGGAACACAGTGGCGAGTTCCAATTGATGTGCTGCCCCCCTCCCTCCCCATTTCGCCAGATCTGAACCCAATCGAACACATTTGGGATGTGATTCAACATGAGCTCATCGCCCCCCTCCCTAGAATTTACGGGAATTAGGTGACTTGTCTGTGTAGATGTGGAGTTAACTCCCTCCAGCGATCTACCACGGCCTCATTTCTTCCATGTCACGACGCATCCCCATAATCATCATGTTCTGGCTGATTAGTGTATATTCTCGGAAATTTCTCCCTGAAATTGAAGCCTATTTTGAAACTAGTAGACTTCTCTTGGCCAGGAATGTCCTTTTTGCCAGTGCTAGTCTGGTTTTTATATCCTCCTCGCTCCATTCATCGAGGGCTATTTTTCTGCCCAGACAGCAGAATTCCTTAACTTCGTCTACTTTGTGACCCCAATTCTAATCTTAAGTTCCTCACTGTTTTCATTCCTGTTACTTCTCATTGCTTTCGTCTTTCTTCAACTTACTCTCTATCCATACAATGTACCTATTAGACTGTACATTCCATTTGTAGCGGCACTAACATATTTTGGAGCACAGAAGTTGCAGTGATGGCCTGTTGACAGTAAGTTACGCTACCAGCGGTTCCGAAATAGAATGGAGGCCACAGGGCCGTAGACCCGCTGAAAAGAGTAAATGCAGCGGTTTGCATGGCCCAAGTTACAGGCAGAAGGGACCCACTAGCCCGCCTAAGTGTTATGAGTGTTATGAGTACATGACTTGGAGCTGCGCGTTAGCAAAACAGAGGCACACAGCTGCGTATAAATAAGTGCCAGTTTTCTAACAAGGCATTCAAGTGTGGCAGCTCTCCAGGACGGCAGGGCGTGTCACACCACCGGCTACACACAGCACCAGATGGGGCGCCAGCATTCCGGTATCCAGCGGGTCGCTGGTTTGACCCTCTGAGGCCGAAATGGGGTCCATAGCCAGCCAGCGACGAGCCACTCCACGGTTCGCTACTGTGGGCAGTCGTTTGGGCTCCCTCCACGCACCGGAGACATCCAGGTTGAGGGCCGCAGATTCGGAATCCGGATCGTGGGCTCTCGTTGTCGCCGCGTTCTTAGCCACACTGGCGAGGGAGTGCGCCACAGGTCACATTGCAACGGGCGGCGCTGAGGCAGCAGAGGCAAAGGCCGCTGAGTCGGCTCCTGGTACATCATGACGACGCAGCAACTCCACTGACGTACAAGGCCGACACACAGCAGTGCGTGGATGGGTCGCTGAGGCAGCCATTCTGCAGCAACCCGTTTTGCAGACAGCAAAGTGGTGTCCTCAGCATTGCAGGACCTGATGACACAGACCGAGAGGAATGGGGGCAGTGTAGTTGGAAGCAATAAATCACTTGGATAGCTGGCACGAGTCTTCATACGGTGCCTTCTACCACTTCCTGCTACATTTGGTGTTGTTGTTACATTCGGTGTCAAAAGTTGCCACTACACATTCAACAGATCCTGTGATGCTTATTCACTTTCACTGAGGATGGCAATGTCATCAGCGAATCTTATCAGTGATGTTCTTTCATCACGAATTTCAATTCCATACTCGAATCTTTCTTATATTTACGTGATTACTCCTTCGATATATCGACTGAACAGCAGGGAGGAAGATCACAGCTCTGTCTTACACCCTTCTTAATCTGATCACTTCATTCTTTGGTCTCCCACTCTTATTATTCCCTCTTGGTTCCTGTACACATTGTACTTTAATCATTTCTCTGTAGCTTATCCTACTTTTCTCAAAATTTAAAATATCTTGCATCATTTTACATTGTCAAACGCTTTGCGAAAGTCGAAAAACCCTATGAACGTGGCTTGATTTTTCTTTATCCCTGCTTCCATTATCAACCGCAACATCAGAACTGCCTCTTTGTTGCGTTTACCTTTCCCAAAGTCACACTGATCTTATACAGCCTCAATTTTCTTTTCCATTCTTCTGTATATTATTGTTGTCAGCAGCTTGGATGCATGAACTGTTAAGATGATTGTGCGACAAATATTGTCGGCTCTTGTAATCTTCGGAAATGTGTGGATGATATTTTTCCGAAAGTCTGATAGCATATCGCCAGTCTCACACATTCTGCACACTAACGTGAATAGTCGTTTTGTTGATACTTTCCCTGATGATTTTAGAAATTCCGGTGGAATGTTGTCTACCCGTTCTGCCTTATTCGATCTTAAATCGTCCAAAGCTCTTTTAAATTCTGATTCTAATACTAAATCGCCTTTCCCTTGTATACAGGCTCGTGTTCCTTCTTCTATCACGTAATAAAAAAAAATGTAGAAATGTGTGTGAATTCCTAAGGGACCAAACTGCTGAGATCATCGGTCCCTAGAATTACGCCAAGACACACACACACACACACACACACACACACACACACACACACACATGCCTGAGGGAGGACTCGAAACTCCGGTGGGAGGGCCACGCAATCCGTGACATGGCGCCTCAAACCGCGCGGCCAGTCCGCTTGCTCCATGTAATCAGACAAGTTTTCCCGCTCATATAAGCCTTCACTGTACCTATCCGCTCTCTCCTATGCATTTAACAGTGAAAGTATCATTGCACGTTTAATATTATCACCCTTACTTTTAATTTCACCGAAGGCTTTTATGATTTTTCTGTGTGCTAACCAGTCGTTTTAGCACATGTTTCATATATTGTCAGGAAATATCGTAACTTGGATAAAGAGACATGGACTTGTTGATCTATTACCAGTTGGCTGTCAGTTCATATCTCATGAAGCATTAAAGAACAGAAATTTGTATGTAGGCGAATAAAATTTATATACTGTTAATAACACAAAGCGTCTCATTCTAACCTTCCAGATTTCAAAGCTCCAGGAACAAAACTGTAGTAGTTATAATAATGAAATTGCATCATACGCTAGATCGTCTCAATGAATTTATATTCCTGCATCAGACTAGTAACTATTGTCGGCAGAGCGCAACAAGAGTGCATGAAGCGAAAATGGCGACATCACAGCAGCACGCGCAAGCAGTAGTGTGGTTTGAGAAGAATTTATAGTGAGTTGAATAGTGTGTTTCACCTGATGTGAAAACAATTAAGGAATGATTTCGTCGGTTTCTGCCAGCTAGAAGAGCTCTGAAACATTCTGGCGGCGCACGCGTTGTGTTTCCGTATCGACAGTGGAGGACATCTGCCAAGCGTCTCTCAGAAGCCCACGTAAGTCAATTCAGCAGGTATCTAGGCACCTTAATGTACTTCGAAACACATTCATCGTGTAACAGACCAGCGTTTTCGTCTGTATACCTACAAGGTGCAAATTCTCCAACATCTGATGGCGAAGGACAAACCATGCCGACAACAATGTGCTACTGTTATGCTGCAGCGTAGTGATACGAATGACAGCTTCCAACGAGGCAACCTTTCATGTATCAGGAACGGGTAATCAGCATAATGTTCGGTTTTGGATCTTGGGACGTCAGTACGCTATCAATGAACACGTTTGCAATAGTCCTAGAACGTCGGGTGTGGGCTAATACATGACACCACTGTTGGACCGTTCTTCTTTGCAGAAAACACAGTGAATGGTGCACTTTACCTGGACATCATAGAACAGTTTGTGTAACCTCAGGCAAAAACCTTCCGACTCAGCTTCTTTCTATAACATGGAGCTCCATCGTATTGGTCAACGACTGTTCGTAAGTTCCGGGATACGAAATTTCGCACTCGCTGGATCGGATGCGGGAGACCCATTACCTGGCCACCACCTTCCCTCCGACGTTACCCCGATGGATTTCTTCTTGTAGAAGTTCGTGAAGGACCGCTTGTATGCGATCACAGTGGACGATGTTCCTGTGGTAAGACGTCGCATCAATGATGCAATTATAACAGTGACAGCGGCAAAGCTACGAAGAACAGAGTATGAAATTGAATACAGACTCGTTATTCTTCATGCTACACATGGTTCGCATGTAAGGGTGTATTAATGATGTAGTGACGGTACTCAAGACTGCCCAAGGGTACCGCAGCACAATCGATAAGCCGCGCTCGAAACACTCGTAGCGCAACAGCTGTTTGGGTTGGTAGTACGAACTACACGTTTACCGAGGTCCGCAAGGGAAGGCATCTGCTGCCAACTCGTGGACATCATGTTTTTAGACAGTGACTGGTCGACGCCTCGTTAAATACCGGTGCACTGAGCTACGGAGGACAATTTTCTTCAGTGCGTCGAGTCATGTACAGTTTCCTGTTACAGCCTAGTCTAAAAGCTGCTGAATTCGTCAATGGGCTCCGAGTATTAGGCTCTGTAGGTATAGTACGTCAGCTCTCGACTCTACGTAGGCATCACTCATAGGCACAGTTACAGGAATTTAATATTTTAGAGGACTTGTAATAATTTCAAACGTCTAATTGTGCTGGATATTTCAAAAGAAAAAGCAACATTTATTTCATCATATTTAATAAATATCACATTACTAATAGTTGGGAAAGTTTCTGACTGAAGATAACCTACGCCGTTCTCCTGTATTCCCATCAAATGATTATTAAATAAATTCTTTGAGACGCTCTAGTGTCTAGTGCAATTTCATCATCATATTTACTGTAGATTTTTCCCCTTGGGTATTTTAAATGTGAGAAGTTTCAAAGCGACACCCTGCATCATTCATGGTCACCTTATTCAGTCGGTTGAATTCAGCAACAAAAAAATTCCATGTTACTGACTTCAGTGTTCTCAAAAAGCGTGCTCGATTTCAACAACTTTCCGTTTTATAACAGATTACTTTAGAATTGTTGTTGTTGTTGTTGTTGTACTCTTCAGTGCGAAGACTGGTTTGATGCAGCTCTCCATGATACTGTATCCCGTGCGAGCCTCTTCATCTCCGAATGACTACTGCAACGTCCATCCTTCTGAACCTGCTTACTGTATTCATCTCTTCGTATTTCTCCACGGTTTTTACCCAAACACTTCTCTCCATTATTAAACTGGTGGTTCCTTGATGTCTCAGAATTGGTCCTATCAACCAATACCTTCTTTGGGTCAAGTTCCACCACAAATTTCTTGTCTTTCCCGTTCTACTCAGAATCTCCTCATTGGTTATTCAGTAGCTCCCCATTAGTTACGTGATCGATCCATCTAATCTTTAACATTCTTCTGTAGAACCATATTTCGAAACCTTCTACACTCCTGGAAATTGAAATAAGAACACCGTGAATTCATTGTCCCAGGAAGGGGAAACTTTATTGACACATTCCTGGGGTCAGATACATCACATGATCACACTGACAGAACCACAGGCACATAGACACAGGCAACAGAGCATGCACAATGTCGGCACTAGTACAGTGTATATCCACCTTTCGCAGCAATGCAGGCTGCTATTCTCCCATGGAGACGATCGTAGAGATGCTGGATGTAGTCCTGTGGAACGGCTTGCCATGGCATTTCCACCTGGCGCCTCAGGGGGACCAGCGTTCGTGCTGGACGTGCAGACCGCGTGAGACGACGCTTCATCCAGTCCCAAACATGCTCAATGGGGGACAGATCCGGAGATCTTGCTGGCCAGGGTAGTTGACTTACACCTTCTAGAGCACGTTGGGTGGCACGGGATACATGCGGACGTGCATTGTCCTGTTGGAACAGCAAGTTCCCTTGCCGGTCTAGGAATGGTAGAACGATGGGTTCGATGACGGTTTGGATGTACCGTGCACTATTCAGTGTCCCCTCGACGATCACCAGTGGTGTACGGCCAGTGTAGGAGATCGCTCCCCACACCATGATGCCGGGTGTTGGCCCTGTGTGCCTCGGTCGTATGCAGTCCTGATTGTGGCGCTCACCTGCACGGCGCCAAACACGCATACGACCATCATTGGCACCAAGGCAGAAGCGACTCTCATCGCTGAAGACGACACGTCTCCATTCGTCCCTCCATTCACGCCTGTCGCGACACCACTGGAGGCGGGCTGCACGATGTTGGGGCGTGAGCGGAAGACGGCCTAACGGTGTGCGGGACCGTAGCCCAGCTTCATGGAGACGGTTGCGAATGGTCCTCGCCGATACCCCAGGAGCAACAGTGTCCCTAATTTGCTGGGAAGTGGCGGTGCGGTCCCCTACGGCACTGCGTAGGATCCTACGGTCTTGGCGTGCATCCGTGCGTCGCTGCGGTCCGGTCCCAGGTCGACGGGCACGTGCACCTTCCGCCGACCACTGGCGACAACATCGATGTACTGTGGAGACCTCACGCCCCACGTGTTGAGCAATTCGGCGGTACGTCCACCCGGCCTCCCGCGTGCCCACTATACGCCCTCGCTCAAAGTCCGTCAACTGCACATACGGTTCACGTCCACGCTGTCGCGGCATGCTACCAGTGTTAAAGACTGCGGTGGAGCTCCGTATGCCACGGCAAACTGGCTGACACTGACGGCGGCGGTGCACAAATGCTGCGCAGCTAGCGCCATTCGACGGCCAACACCGCGGTTCCTGGTGTGTCCGCTGTGCCGTGCGTGTGATCATTGCTTGTACAGCCCTCTCGCAGTGTCCGGAGCAAGTATGGAGGGTCTGACACAACGGTGTCAATGTGTTCTTTTTTCCATTTCCAGGAGTGTATTTTTTTTTCTCAACTGTTTATCGTCCATACAAATACTTTCAGAAAAGACTTCCTACCACTGAGATCTACTATATTTGATGTTAACAAATTTTTCTTCTACTGAAATGTTTCCTTGCCATTGCCAGTCTACATTTTATATCCTCTCTGTTTCGTCTATTATCAGTTATTTTGCTACCCACACAGCAAAACTCATTCACAATTAGAAGTGTCCCGTTTCCTAATCTGATTCCCTTAGCATCCCTTGATTTAATTCTACTTCATTCCATTATCCCTGTTTTGCTTTTGGTGATGTTCATTTTATATCCTCCTTTCAAGACACTGAGCAGTCTATTCAACTGCTCTTCCAAGTCCTTTGCTGTCTCTGACACAATTACAATATCATCGGCAAAACTTAAAGTTTTTGTCTCTTCTCCCTGAACCTTAATTCCTACTCCAAATTTG
Organism: Schistocerca cancellata; assembly: GCF_023864275.1. NCBI lineage: Eukaryota > Metazoa > Arthropoda > Insecta > Orthoptera > Acrididae > Schistocerca > Schistocerca cancellata. The sequence continues at coordinate 208,130,802 of NC_064627.1, forward strand.
TCTTTGGTTTCTTTCACTGCTTGTTAAATGTACAGACTGAATGACTTCGGAGATAAGCTACAGCCTTGTCTCACTTCCTTCTCAACTACTCCTTTCCTTTCATACCCCTCGACTCTTATAACTAGCGTCTGATTTCTGTTCAATTTATAAACAGCCATTCGCTTCCTATATTTTACTCCTGCTACCTTTATAATTTCAGAGTATTCCAGTCAACATTGTCAAAAACCTTCTCTAAGTCTCCAAATGTTGTAGACGGAGATTAGTATTTCCTTAACCTATCTTCTAAGATAAGTCTTACGGCCACTATTGCCTCATGTGTTTCTAAATTTCTCCAGAATCCAAATAATTTCTCAAGGTCAAATTCTGTAAAGATTACGTGCTAGTATTTTGCAACAGTAGCTTATTAAACTGATAGTTCGGTAATTTTCATACTTGTCAGCGCCTGCTTTCTTTAGAATTATTATATTCTTCTTGAAGTATGAGAGCACTTCGCGCGTCTCATACATCTTGCATTCAGGCGGAACAGTTTTGTCATGGCTGGCTCTCTCAAGGCTATCTCACGGACTATCGTCTACCCTCGTTGCCTTGTTTCAACTCAGATCTTTCACAGCTCTTCTCTCAGTATCATAACTCCCATTTCATCTACGTCCACTTCCCTTTCCATAATGTTGGCTTCAAGTTCATCTCCCTTATATAGAACCTGTATATACTCGTTCCACCATTCTGCTTTCTCTTACTTGTTTAGGACAGGTTTTCCATCAGAGCATTTGATATTCATACAGGTAATTCTTTTTTCCTGAAAGGCCTCTAACTTTCCTGTTATCTATCTTACTCCTAGTGAAATATGCTTCTAAATCCTGATATTTGACCTCTAGCCATTCTTGCTTAGCTATTTTGCACTTTCTGTCATTTTTTAAACGTTTCATGAGGTAATGACTTCCATGGCACTAGAGAGAGCTGTTGTTGTTGTTGTCTTCAGTCATGTGACTGGATTGATGCAGCTCTCCATGCTACTCTATCCCGTGCAAGCTTCATCTCCCAGTACCTACTGCAGCCTACATCCTTCTGAATCATCTCTTGGCCTCCCTCTACGATTTTTACCCTCCACGCTGCCCTACAATACTAAATTCGTGATCCTTCGATGTCTCAGAACATGTCCTACCAACCGATCCCTTCCTCTAGTCAAGTTGTGCCACAAGCTCCTCTTCTCCCCAATTCTATTCAATACCTCCTCATCAGTTATGTGACCTACCCATCTAATCTTCAGCATTCTTCTGTAGCACCACATTTCGAAAGCTTCTATTCTCTTCTTGTCAAAGCTATTTATCGTCCACGTTTCACTTCCATACATGGCTACACTCCATACAAATACTTTCAGAAACGACTTCCTGACATTTAAATCTATACTCGATGTTAACAAATTTTTCTTCTTCAGAAACCCTTTCCTTGCCATTGCCAGTCTACATTTTATATCCTCTCTACATCGACCATCATCAGTTATTTTGCTCCCAAATAGCAAAACTCCTTTACTACTTTAAGTGTCTCATTTCCTAATCTAATTCCCTCAGCATCACCCGACTTAATTCGACTACATTCCATTATCCTCGTTCTGCTTTTGTTGATGTTCATCTTATACCCTCCTTTCAAGACACTGTCCATTCAGTTCAACTGCTCTTCCAAGTCCTTTGCTGTCTCTGACAGAATTACGACGTCATCGGCGAACCTCATAGTTTTTATTTCTTCTCCATGGATTTTAATACCTACTCCGAATTTTTCTTTTGTTTCTTTATTGCTTGCTCAATATACAGATTGAATAACATCGGGGATAGGCTAAAACCCTGTTTCACTCCCTTCCCAACCACTGCTTCCCTTTGATACCCCTCGACTCTTATACCTGCCATCTGGTTTCTGAACAAATTGTAAATAGCCTTTCGCTCTCTGTATTTTACCCCTGCCACCTTCATAATTTGAAAGAGAGTATTCCAATCAACACTGTCAAAAGCTTTTTCTAAGTCTACAAATGCTAGAAACGTAGTTTTGCCTTTCCTTAATCTTTCTTCTAAGATACGTCGTAGGGTCAGTATTGTCTCACGTGTTCCAACATTTCTACGGAATTCAAACTGATCTTCCCCGAGGTCGGCTTCTATCAGTTTTTCCATTCGTCTGTAAAGAATTCGCGTTAGTATTTTGCAGCTGTGACTTATTAAACTGGTAGTTCGGTAATTTTCACATCTGTCAACACCTGCTTTCTTTGGGATTGGGATTATTATATTCTTCTTGAAGTCTGAGGGTATTTCGCCTGTCTCATACATCTTGCTCACCAGATGGTAGAGTTTTGTCAGGATTGGCTCTCCCAACGCTGTCAGTAGTTCTAATGGAATGTTGTCTACTCCGGGGGCCTTGTTTCGACTCAGGTCTTCCAGTGCTCTGTTAAACTCTTCACGCAATATCATATCTCCCATTTCATCTTCATCTACATCCTCTTCCATTTCCATAAAATTGTCCTCAAGTACATCGCCCTTGTATAGACCCTCTATATATTCCTTCCACCTTTCTGGTGTCCCTTCTTTCCATCAAAGCTCTTGATATTCATCCAAGCTGTAAGGGGCAAAAACTATAGAGGAAGACAGATTGGAATACATCCAGCAAATAATTGAGGATGTAGGCTGCAAGAGCTACTCTGAGATGAAGAGGTTAGCACAGGAAAGAAATTCGTGGCAGGAAGCATCAACCCAGTCCGAAGATCGATGACCAAAAACAAAAAATTCTCTTTCGCTTGCCTCATTTGCAACATTTTTAAATTTTCTCCTTCCACCAGTTACAGTCAGTTTGTCTTATGTTATTCAAGGATTTCTGCTAGGTCTTGTCTTTTTACCTACTTGGTCCCCTGCTGCCTTCACTTCTTCATCTCATAAAGCTACACATTTGTCTTCTGCTGTATTCATTTCCCTGTTCTAGTCTGCTGTTGCCTAATGTTCCTTCTGAAACCCTCAACAACCACTGTTTCTTTCAACTTATCTAGGTCCATCTCTTTAATTTCCTACTTTTCCAGTTTCTGTAATTTTCAGTGCATAAATAATAAAGTGTGGTCAGAGTCCACATCTGCCCCTGAATATGTCTTACAGCTCCACATCTGCCCCCGAAAATGTCTTACAGTTAAAATCGGATAACGAAATGTCTTTCTTACCATTATATAATCAATATGAAATCTTCCAGTTTCTCCTGGTCTCCTCCACGAATACAACCTTCTTTCATCATTCTTAAAGTAAATGTTAGTGATGATTAAATTGTGCTCTGCGCAAAATTCCATCCGGCAGTTTCATTTCTTTCCCACAGTCCATATTCACCTACTATTTTTCCTTTCTACTACCGAATTTCAGTCCCCAGTCACAATTAAATTTTCGTCTCCCTTAACTATCTGAATAATTTCTTTTAACTCATTAAGTAGCATGGAGAGCTGCATCAAACCAGTCTCAGGACTGAAGACCACAACAACAACAACAACCTCATTAATACATTTTTTCAATCTCTTCATCTGCTGAGCGAGTTGGCTTATAATCTTGTACTACTGTGGCAGGCTTCGGTTTCGTATCTGTATTGGCTACAATAATGGCTCGGGCTCTGAGCACTATGGGACTTAACAGCTATGGTCATCAGTCCCCTAGAACTTAGAACTACTTAAACCTAACTAACCTAAGGACAGCACACAACACCCAGCCATCACGAGGCAGAGAAAATCCCTGACCCCGCCGGGAATCGAACCCGGGAACCCGGGCGTGGGAAGCGAGAACGCTACCGCACGACCACGAGATGCGGGCTGGCTACAATAATGCATTCACTATGCTGTTCATAGCAGCTTATCTGCATTCCTATTTCCTATTCATTATTAAACTCAATTCTGCATTGCCCCTATTTGATTTTGTAGTTATAACCCTGCCCAGAAGTCCTGTTCCTCCTGCCACCGAACTTCACTAATTCCCACTAATATCTAACTTCAACCTACCAACTTCCCTTTTTAATTTTTCTAACCTGTCTGTCCGATTAAGGGATCTAACATTCCACGCTCCGATCCCCAGAATGCCGCTTCTGTTTCTCCTGATGACATCCTCCTGAGTGCTCCTCACCTGGAGATCCGAATGCGGGACGATTTTACCTCCGGAATATTTTACCCAAGAGGACGCCATCATAATTTAACCTTACAGTACAGCTGCATGACCTCGAGCACAATTACGGCTGCTTTCATCGTTCAGTTTCCAGCGTTCGCAGTACCAGTACAGCAATGTTGTTTTGGTTGACGCTACAAGGCCAGACCAGTTATCCAGACCGTTGCCCCTGCAACTACTGGAAAGACTGCTTTCCTTGTTCAGGACCCACACGTGTGTCTGCCCTCTCAACACATGCCCCTCCGTTGTGGTTGCACCTTCGGTACGGCTATCTGTATCGCTGTGGCACACAAGCCACCCACCGACGGCAAAGTCCACGATTCATTGGAGGGGAGAGGGAGGATTGTAAGTAAGTAACTGTATGCAATAGCTGTTTAATCGGTATGCATGCGACAGCAAGTGTCCTAACATGTTCCAAAACGCCGCAAGGAAAAACGGGATTACCTGTTGCTCAAAACTCGGGTTATATTGGTGATAAGAAGAAAGGGTCAAGTATTTTCGATATCCCTTGGGCTAGGAACCATTTGCATACCTAGCAGATGGATCGTCTTAGTGTCACTAACCTACCATTCATTTTCACAGTGGATATGACACACCTTCTCCTGTTTAGGCAAATGGAGCAAATCATTTGGTCGTTTTTGCATTTGATGTGGTCTACGGTGATGTGATAGAACCTATGGAGGTACAATTAGTTCATGGGCGGTCCTCGGGAAACCACACAAAAAGGTTTTTTTGTACTATATTTTCGTCGTCACCCGTGGAGCAAAACACAGTCGAGCATTCCAAGACGGCTATGCACAGCAAATGGCCATAATTTTTGCAGTGTATTCCTAAGATCCTGATCCGTAACAACCTCGACAGTTATCTTCTGTTTCCGAGATACAGAGTTTGAGTTACGCTACTTGTTCGCGTGAAATCTGGAGTGAGGCAAAAGTGTAGTTCATCAAGTGACGTATCACGGAGAAATATGCTGCAAAGTAACTCCGTTATCATGTGGGTGGCACCCCCTATTGTATTACTGAAGCACATGCCACTTTTCTTTCTTTCTGCGCCTAAATTCCAGTCTGAGATGTAAAATTAGTTTTGCGTTATTTCGATTTCACAAAAGTACACTAGTAAGTTTTACTTACCAATCTATTTATTTTCATGTGAGTTACATGTTCTCCTGCGGTTGGGAAAGGGAGGGAACCAGTGGAATAATGCTCCCATTGGACCAAAAAAAATGCGAATATCCTCCAGTTTGTTTAAAAGATTCTGACTGAAAAGTGAAGTATCAACTGTCTCATTCAACCTTTCTCAGCCTCTTTAAAAATTTTCACAAAAATTTTGGCATGCAAAGATGTTTTCGCTGTTTATGCTGAGAGAGAATAAGACAGAGGCACTGACAAAGAGACGGAAAAGTAATAAATACTGATGTCTACTGATAGTAGACATTGGCTGCCTAATAGAAAGATCGAAGGAAAAAGAGGGGGACAGAATGACGGTGTAAAATAATTGACAGTGAGAGAACAGTACTATGAAAAGAGTGGAGGAGGAGGGGGAGGAGGGATGGGGCGGAATAAAGAGAAAGCGCAAGTGAGTGAGAACCAGTGACAATGAGAGACAGGATATATGACAGCGAGGAAGAGACGGTAACAATGAGAACAGACAAAAGCAGTCGGAAGGAAGGAATGAGATACTAGCAGTAAGAGAGAGCAAGAGGGACAAAGTAACAATGAAACAAGACGAGAGTAATAGGACAGACTGAAGAGACTGTGGCTGTGAGACGGGAGTAAATGACAAAGAAACGCATAGAGATAATGACAGTGGGTTGGCTAACTGGATCAGTGAGAAAGGGCAAGTGGAGGTGGACTGGTATGAGCGACTTACAGTGATAGTCTAATAGCTGTGAGAGAGTTACGGTTAGGGGAGCCTGTAGGATTTTGAGGCGAGCTGCCTGTTAAGAAAGCGCGAATACCTTCGCATGCCAGAACTTTCAGGAAAATTTTTAAAGGTTCTGATGAAGTTAAAATGTAGCAGCTGGTTCTCCACTTCTGATTCAGAATCTCTTAAACAAACTGGAACATATTCGCATTTTTGTGCTCAAATAGGAGCATTTTTCCTCTGGTACTTTATAGTCCACATATAATAATACATATAGTAGTTTATATTGACGTCACATTCGACCGATTTGCGTTACAAAATGTTCTTCCACTATGAAACAAAACGGCAATCACCATTTTGTCAGGTAATGGTGAAAGGAGAAACCAACAGGTACGAAAACTCGTGCCTGACTGTACTGATGAATGCTCTTACTGCAGTGCCGCAGGCGTTACAGTTTCGTAATTTCCTGAAAATACGCCCAGACAACATGCGATGTGGCCCGGTCGCTGACCGACGTTCGAGAATTCTCTGGCTATTTGTGTGACTCATTCCTATAGATTATACGACTGGAAGCCCACGATGAGTACAGAAGTATTCTTTAACGAACGAGTAGTAGATTTCTGACGAAGATAAAGATAATGTTTTTGGTGTAGGGTTTACGACCGACCTAGAAACGGAACACAGAAGCTCAAGAACAGTTGAGGTCTGCGATGTTAGCAATAAATGAAGAGGAAAAACTACCTAGCAGTACTCGTGACTAAAGGCAGTCGTCCCATGCTCTGTCTTTGTTTGTCAACTTTAGAACACAACTGACACACGCTTAACTTTTGAAAATAAAAGTCCGACGGGTTGTTACCCAAATGTTGAATCTGCAGTCATAGCTTTCCGTAGAAAACAGCAAAAATTGTATCGACAGTCAGTATAAAGACTAAAGGCTTTTTCTTTCATTCCAGCGTTAAGTATGATCACAGGACCTAACATCAACATAAACCAGGAACCACCACACCTTAGATCATTTAAAGAATCGAATTCCCACGTATGAAACAGCTTCAGACATCTGATTAATCTAAAAAGGACTTAATGTGTTAAATATTTGACATAAGCGTGTGAAATCTTTATGGCTGAAGACATAGTTTTTCATTCATCCTAGCGTTTATGATATATCTCCTGAACTATGTGCAGCACAATGATAAAATTTTGCTGATACGTTCATTTGTGTGTTTAGATACTGTCTGAAAAATGTGTAGCGAATAGAATTGGTAGTAAAAGAGTAATAAATAAAAGCGTCGTGCTTCATGCTGAAGTTTCACTGCTTGACCAGCGAAGATGTAGTAAGTATAGAAGTATCTGCGCTTATACCCGTTACATCCTATATATCCTATACAGGGTGTTACAAAAAGGTACGGCCAAACTTTCAGGAAATATTCCTGACACACAAAAAAGAAAATATGTTATGTGGACATGTGTCCGGAAACGCTTACTTTCCATGTTAGAGCTCATTTTATTACTTCTCTTCGAATCACATTAATCATGGAACAGAAACACACAGCAGCAGAACGTACCAGCGTGACTTCAAACACTTTGTTACAGGAAATGTTCAAAATGTCCTCCGTTAGCGAGGATACATGCATCCACCCTCCGTCGCATGGAATCCCTGATGCGCTAATGCAGCCATGGAGAATGGCGTATTGTATCACAGCCGTCCACAATACGAGCACGAAGAGTCTCTACATTTGGTACCAGGGTTGCGTAGGCAAGAGCTTTCAAATGCCCCCATAAATGAAAGTCAACAGGGTTGAGGTCAGGAGAGCGTGGAGGCCAAGGAATTGGTCCACCTCTACCAACCTATCGGTCACCGAATCTGTTGTTGAGAAGCGTACGAACACCTCGACTGAAATCTGCAGGAGCTCCATCGTTCATGAACCATATGTTGTGTCGTACTTGTAAAGGCACATGTTCTAGCAGCACAGGTAGAGTATCCCGTATGAAATCATGATAACGTGCTCCATTGAGCGAAGGTGGAAGAACATGGGGCCCAATCAAGACATCACCAACAATGCCCGCCCAGACGTTCACAGAAAATCTGTGTTGATGACGTGATTGCACAATTGCGTGCGGATTCTCGTCAGCCCACACATGTTGATTGTGAAAAATTACAATTTGATCACGTTGGAATGAAGCCTCATCCGTAAAGAGAACATTTGCACTGAAATGAGGATTGACACATTGTTGGATGAACCATTCGCAGAAGTGTACCCGTGGAGGCCAATCAGCTGCTGATAGTGCCTGCACACGCTGTACATGGTACGGAAACAACTGGTTCTCCCGTAGCACTCTCCATACAGTGACGTGGTCAACGTTACCTTGTACAGCAGCAACTTCTCTGACGCTGACATTAGGGTTATCGTCAACTGCACGAAGAATTGCCTCGTCCATTGCAGGTGTCCTCGTCGTTCTAGGTGTTCCCTAGTCGTGAGTCATAGGCTGGAATGTTCCGTGCTCCCTAAGACGCCGATCAATTGCTTCGAACGTCTTCCTGTCGGGACACCTTCGTTCTGGAAATCTGTCTCGATACAAACGTACCGCGCCACGGCTATTACCCCGTGCTAATCCATACATCAAATGGGCATCTGCCAACTCCGCATTTGTAAAGATTGCACTGACTGCAAAACCACGTTCGTGATGAAGACTAACCTGTTGATACTGTGTACTGATGTGCTTGATGCTAGTACTGTAGAGCAATGAGTCGCATGTCAACACAAGCATAGAAGTCAACATTACCTTCCTTCAATTGGGGCAACTGGCGGTGAATCGAGTAAGTACAGTACATACTGAGGAAACTGAAATGAGGTCTAACATTGAAATTAAGCGTTTCCGGACACATGTACACATAACATATTTTCTTGATTTGTGTCTGAGTAATGTTTCCTGAAAGTTTGGCCGTACCTTTTTGTAACACCCTGTGTGCGATAAACATCTTTTTTTGCGGTCATCAGTCTTCTGACTGGCTTGATGCGGCCCGCCATGACTTCCTCCCCTGTGCCAACCTCTTCATCTCACAGTAGCTCTTGCAACCTACGTCCTCAATTATTTGCTGGATGTATTCCAATCTCTGTCTTCCCCTGCAGTTTTTCTCCTCCAAGCTCCCTGTAGTACGATGGAAGCTACTCTCTCATGTCTTAACAGATGTCCTGTCATTCTGCCCCTTCTCCGTGTCAATGTTTTCACATATTCCTTTCCTCTCCAGTTCTGCGTAGAACCTCCTCAGTCGTCAACTTATCCAGCCACTTAACTTTCAACATTTTTCTGTAGCACCATATCCCAAATACTACGATTCTCTTCTGTTCCTCCAAATGTACATTCTCAGAAATTTCTTCCTCAAATTGAGGCCTATGTTTGGCACTAGTAGACTTCTCTTGGCCAGGAACGCCTTTTTTTCAGTACCAGTCTCCTTTTAATGTCCTCCTTGCTTCGTCCGTCATTGGTTATTTCGCTGCCTAGGTAGCAGAATTACTTAACTTCATCTCCTTCGTGACCCTTAATCCTGATGTTAAGTTTTTCACTGTTCTCACTTCAGCTACATCTCATCAGTTTTGTCTTCCTTCGACTTACTGCTAACCATTATTCTGTGCTCTTTAGATTCTTCATTCCATTCAGCAGTTTATGTAATTCTTCTTCACTTGCTTCTGGATAGCTATGTCATCACCGAATCGTGTCATTGATAGCCTTTCACCTTGAATTTTAATTCCACTCCTGAACCTTTCATTTATTTCCATCATTGCTTCCTCGATGTACAGATTGAATAGTACGGGCGAAAGACTACATCCCTGTCTTACACCCTTTTTAATCTGAGCACTTCATTCTTTGTCGTCCACCCTTATTATTCCCTCTTGATTCTTGTATATATTGTATGTTATCAGTCTCTCCCTATAGCTTACCCCTATTGTTCTCAGAATTTTGATCATCTTGCACAATTTTACATTGTCGAACGCTTTTTACAGGTACACAAATTCTATGAACGTGTCTTGATTTTTATTTAGTCTTCTTCCGTTATTAACCGCAACGTAAGAATTATTTATCTGGTGCCTTTACCTTTTCTAAAGCCAAACTGATCGTCATCTAATACAACCGAATTTTCTTTCCCATTCTTCTGTCAGCAACTTAGATGCAAGAGCTGTTAAGCTGATTGTGTGATAATTCTCGTACTTGTCAGCAGTCTTCGTAATTGTGTGGATGATATTTTTCCGAAAGTCAGATGGTACGTCGCCAGACTTATGCACTCTACACACCAAAGTGAATAGTCGTTTTGTTACCACTTTCCAAAAGATTTTATAAATTCTAATGGAATGTTATCTATCCCTTCTGCCTTCTTTGATCTTTGTCCTCCAAAGCTCTTTTAAATTCTAGCTCTAATACTGCATCCCCTACCTCTTCTAAATCGACTCCTTTTTCTTCTTCTATCACATTAGACAAATCTTCCTCCTCATAGAGGCCTTCAATGTACTATTTCCACCTGTTCGCTCTCTTCTCTGCATTTAACAGTGGAATTCCCGTTGCACTCTTAATGTTACCACACTTGCTTTTAATGACACCGAAGGTTGTTTTGACTATCCTGTACGCTGCGTCTTTCCTTCCGACAATCATTTCTTTTTCGATTTCTTCACATTTTTCAAGCCGCCATTTCGTCTTAGCTCCCCTGTACTTCCTATTTATTTCAGTCCTCAGCGACTTGTATTTCAGTATTCCTGAGTTTCCTGGAACATTTTTGTACTTCCTTCTTTCATCGATCTACAGAAGTATTTCTTCGGTTACCCACGGTTTCTTCGTATTACCTTCTTTGTATCGATGTTTTGCTTTCCAACTTCTGTGATACCCCTTTGGCATATCCATTTCTCTTCAACTGTACTGCCTATTGAGCTATTCCTTATTGCTGTATCTATTGCATTAGAGAACTTCAAGCGAATCTCGTCATTCATTAGTACATCCGTATCCCACTTCTTTGCCTATTGATTCTTCCTGACTAATGGCTTAAACGTAAGACTACTCTTTACCACTACTACATTGTGCTCTGAGTCTATATCTGCTCCTGGGTATGTCTTACAAACCAGTATCTGGTTTCGGAATCTTTGTCTGACCCCGCTGTAATTTAGTAGAAATCTTCTCGTTTCACCCAGCCTTTTCCAAGTATTCCTTCTCCTCTTGTGATTCTTGAACAGCGTATTCGCTTTTACTACTTTAAATTTATTACAGCACTCAATCAGTCTCTCCTCTCTCATACCTTGTCCGAAGACCATACTCTCCAGTAACATTTTCTTCCACTCTTTCCCCTACAATTGCATTCCAGTGCCCCATGATTATTTGTCATGGTGGACTGTGTGGACGATGTGTCCTATTCTACAACTTATTTTAGATCTATGTGACGATGCTGTGCTGAGTATATTTACACTACTGACCATTAAAATTGCTACACCATGAAGATGACGTGCCACATACACGAAATTTAACCGACAGGAAGAAGATGCTGTGACATGTAAATGATTAGCTTTTCAGAGCATTTGCACAAGGCTGGCGCCGGTGGCGCTGACATGAGGAAAGTTTCCAAACGATTTCTCATACACAAACGGCAGTTGACCGACGTTGCCTGATGAAACGTTGTTGTGATGCCTCGTTTAAGGAGGAGGAATGCCTACCATCACGTTTCCGCTTCGATTTCGGATTGTAGCCTATCGCGATTGCGGTTTATGCTATCGCGACATTGCTGCTCGCGTCCGTCGAGATCCAATGACTGTTAGCAGAATATGGAATCTGTGGGTTCAGGAAGGTAATACGGAACGCCGTGCTGGATCCCAACGGCCTCGTATCACTAGCCGTCGATATGACAGGCATCTTATCCGCACGGCTGTAACGGATCGTGCAGCCACGTTCCAATCCCTGAGGCAACAGATGGGGACGTTTGCAAGACAACAACCATCTTCACGTACAGTTCGACGACGTTTGCAGCAGCATGGACTATCAACTCGGAGACCATGGCTGCGGTTACCCTTGACGCTACATCACAGACAGGGGCGTCTGCGATGGTGTACTCGACGACGAACCTGGGTGCACGAATGGCAAAACGTCATTTTTTCGGATTAATCCAGGTTCTGTTTGCAGCATAGTGTTTGGCAACATCGCGTTGAACGCACATTGATAACGTGTATTCGTCATCGTCATACTGGCGTATCAACCGGCGTGATGGTATGTTGTGCCATTGGTTACACGTCTCGATCACCTCTTGTTCGCATTGACGGCATTTTGAACAGTGGACGTTACATTTCAGATGTGTTACGACCCGTGGCTCTACCCCTCATTCGATCCCTGCAAAACCCTACATTTCAGCAGGATAATGCACGACCGCATGTTGCAGGTCCTGTACGGGCCTTTCTGGATACAGAAAATATTCGACTGCTGCCCTGGCGAGCACATTCTCCAGATCTCTCACCAACTGAAAACGTCTGGTCAATGGTGGCCGAGCAACTGGCTCATCACAATACGCCAGTCACTACTCTTGATGAACTGTGGTATCGTGTTGAAGCTGCATGGGCAGCTGTACCTGTACACGCCATCCAAGCTCTGTTTGACTCAATGCTCATGCGTATCGATGCCGTTATTACGGCCAGAGGTGGTTGTTCTGGGTACTGATTTCTCAGGATCTATGCACCCAAATAGCTTGAAAATGTAATCACATGTCAGTTCTAGTATAATATATTTGTCCAATGAATACCCGTTTATCATCTGCATTTCTTCTTGGTGTAGCAATTTTAATGGCCAGTAGTGTATATGTTTTGACGATGCCATTACGGCCTTATCACGTTAGGACATGATGCAGAACAGATCTGAGGATGGTCATTACTGACTGAAACCGGTCATGGTCAAAGGAATCGATATTGTGATCAAAGACTGGAATAAAAACCATTTGACAGTATTGGATCACTGTTCCAATTCGCGACTATGTCGCAGCTGGTGAAACTGTGTACTAAATTTCGAAACTTTTACGTCCGAAAATCACCTAGAAATTTCTTCATGTATTCTTTCTATCACACTGTGTTCATACAATAATCACATACATGTTTTTAATACTTCCTGATACTGAATTTTAATGTCCATCAATTGAATTTTCTCATTTTGAGAGTGCTGAAGGGCGATCTGCTGTAATTGCTAAAAACCATTCAACAGCCAAGATCGCATAAAATGTTTCTTCATTTAAAACAGCCGGTTTTCACAGACTTTCCTGTCATCTTCAAGTCTTAAAAATCTTTTTGTTGTAAAACGTGTTCATTTTACGCTAATCCTCACGCCAGGACATCAAGTGGATAAAAAAATCAGCACCTTATAAAGGATTTGTGGTGAGTTTGGTCCACTTGATATCTTGGCGTCAGGTTCAGTGTAAAATGAACGTTTTACAACCAAAAGATTTTTAAGACGTGACGATGACAGCAAAGTCTGTTGAAACCGGTTGTCTTAAATAAAGAAATATTTTATGCGATCTTGGCTGTTAAATGGTTTTTAGTTAATATCCATCGATGTAGTAACACCAACACCAAACTTTTCCTCGTATTACGTAATAAAATGAAAAAGCTGCAGCGGTCGTTTTGATGTTATTTTATTACACTGCAACCAGTTTCGGTAACGGTACACCATCTTCAGGTCTTACCTGACGCTGAGTGTGTGAACTCCAATAGTATAAGTGAGTCCATCAGTGGACAACATTTATGAACTGGCTTGCTTAGAATACGGTAACAGCGATGTTGCGACGGTTGCAGACACATCACCATTACAGTATTCTGCGAAAGCCAGTTCACAGTTATCGGGATCGTGTATACGACTGGAGTTCAGTTAAGGCCTGAAGATAGTGTACTGAAAGTGGTTGCAATATACTAAAACAACATCAAATGACGGTTGCAGGTGTTTCATTTTATTACGTAAGTGAACGGTCGAAGACCGTCATTAACCAGAAGGACGGACATGCAAAGCCTTTCCTGATATTTGTGATGGAATGATGTCTTGTTCTGTTGATGAGAATTTCCAATTGCAAAAATTCGTATGTTTAAAGCACTTGGACTAAGTAGAGGGACGTGTTATTGTCCTGGAGTGTCTTGTGCGTCTTACTCAGTGAATGTAATAGATGTCAGATGAAGTTGTATGAATACTTCGCGTCATTGCTTCCATACAGATTCCGAAGCTGAAGTCAGGAAAGGCTACTATGGTACAATCCTTGCCTCTTCCTGATGTACAAGGAAAATGTTCCGTTCTCTCTAATTAGACTCTGATATTTTGCGACTGCATGCTCGCCCTGCTTGCGAATCAGTGAGATCTGTGCAACCGTGCGTGACACGCATCATATGCGCAATATTTTAATATTGATCAGAATCGACAGGGACTTAATTCTCACGTAGCTAGCGACATGTGACGAGTTCGACTCCACGCGAAATTGACAGTTTTTTGTGAATATCACGTTATTAATAAACGACGTGAGCAGACGGGGAAAAAGTGTTTCATATTTGGAGGATCTGTCACGATATTATCATCTTCCACAAGCATCGAGTCGATCGACTTCCTGTCAGTCGCGAATGTCAGCTAAAGTGTCGATCTCCTCATAACACAATGCGAAACCTTCGTGTATTGGCGGTTATACGATTTTTTAAATCACAGATGGTCTGAATATAACACAGAAAAATCCGAATGATAAATCCTAGAAGATGTGTGCCTACCGACTGTCGAAAATGCTTTTAGAACTCCAACATACTGAGAGTGGAATTTGGGAATGTCAGCTCCCCCGTTCATAGCGACAGTGACAGTTAGACGACGCTACACTCGACGCTCACGACGCTCACTCTTCCCATGGTCCGTTCGTCAATGGAAAGCCAGTTACCATTAATTCGGTTCTATACTTCAATAGCTGACTCAATACTGGCATTTAAAAATTTATGACTGTAGTTACCTTTTTTACTTTTTTTGTTGTTTTTAGCGCCATGATTACTTACCAGTATAGGTTCTTCGTTTTAGCGCAATTTGTGGTATAATTCCACTTAATGATCGTTATCACCACCAGCGCTACCAGCCACTTGGCGTTCACGTCTTGTTAAAAGTATCTTCCAGAGTACTTCGTCAATGCAGTCTTCAGATACACTTGTGACCTGGTACTGAAAGGAAGGCAGGATTCGGTTACGATAGTGGACGGGGCCGTAATCTGTTACTATTGGTTGCCTTTTACAGTTACACACATTTATTTTTAAAACAGTGATTCCAGACTCAACAATAAATAAAATAATACTACAATTTATTAATGAAGAAACAACAGTGTAAATAATAGTGTTTTCAGTGCGTTTGAACAGCTGTGCGATGGGAATTTCACGATAGGTTTGGTAAGGTCACTCAAAATAATCAAGTCTGCTTCTTTTACTGTTATGGGGGAGGAGGGTGCTCGCTCCAAATTAATATACACTGTCTGGCAGAAGAAAAAAATATGCAAGCAGAAAAGGAGGAGGACAGAAATGAAATTTCACGGAGTGAAATCGTAGGCAATGTTACTGCAGTGAATATAAACTCGAGACTTACAAAGAGTTCGACAGGATGAACCCACTTATCAGCGTGTCGTAGCACCCTCTCCCATCTGGATGCATGCACTGATTCCTTTGGGAAAGGTGACGCAAAGCCGTCCTATATTCCTCTGTGACAAGCTGGCTCACAACTGTGATGCCTGCTGCCGTGGCCGAACGGTTCTAGGCGCTTCAGTCCGGAACCGCGCTGCTGCTACGGTCGCAGGTTCGAATCCTGCCTCGGGCACGGATGTGTGTGATGTCCTTAACTGAGTTAGGTTTAAGTGGTTCTGATCTCAGATGTTAAGCCCCATAGTGCTCAGAGCCATTTGAACACCTGTGTTGTAACAGTCCTAGATATTCTGGATATTGGCACAGGGACAGAGGTGACGTCCGAACTGGTCCCATACATGTTCTACCGAGGTTCTTGCTGGCCACGGGAGTACTTCAACATCACGCAGACAGTTCATAGAGACACATATCATGATGGACGAGCATTGTGCTGTTGAAATATTGTACCACGGTACTGCCGCGTGACAGGTAACACGTGACGATGACAGTATGTCATTTACCATTGTCACATTAGTGTTCTCTCAATCATGACCATCTGTGATCTAAAGTCATAACCGATGGCTCCCCACACCACGGTACCACGAGTAACAACACTGTGACTCTCCGCAACATCACAAGAACAGGACCTCTCCCCAGGTAGCCACCATAGTCGCTGACGATGTTCATTCGGGGTAGTGAACAATCGCGATTCATCGCTGAACACAATCCGACGCCATTCATCAGAAGCCCAAGCTTCCCAGTCACGACACCATCTCAAACGCAGCTGTTTGTTTTGCAGTGTTAACAGCAGCCTACACGATAGCCTTTACAGTATATGTGATACGATGTTATAGTACCTGTGTAGAAGACCGATGCAATAGTCCTTCGGAACACTTCATCATCATTCTTAATAACACGGGCACATGTTTTTCCACTGAGATCTGGGATCGATTTTCAATTAGAATGTCCTTCCCCGTACGGGAATTACATGACATGCGTACGCAGGAATGATGACATATGGAAGTTTGGGTCTGCCCGTGAGTGTTGCACGGATAGCCAAAGCAATAATACGTCGACCCCCACAAGCCCATCGAACACAAGTTTCCCAGATTATATAGCGTTGTGTGTGGAAAGCCCTGCAACTGGCTTTCTAGACACCAGCGTCCATCGCACGACTGCTACGGTCGCAGGTTCGAATCCTGCCTCGGGCATGGATGTGTGTGATGTCCTTAGGTTAGTTAGGTTTAAGTAGTTCTAAGTTCTAAGGAACTGATGACCTCAGATGTTAAGTCCCATAGCGCTCAGAGCCATTTTTTTGAACCAGCGTCCAATTGCCTGGTACACCAGCGTCAATGGCTAACGGGTCAACCAGTTTCGTTTGCACTGCATCTGTCTCGCTGACACACCACTATGTGTTCACAGTAGTGCGAACGACACAGACGCCCGCCGATTCTAATGTGGGTCGTCGTGTGATGTTTGGAGGTACACGCAGCGTATCTTGGGTTTCCGTACCCGACACACACCTGCTCAGATCACGTTCCAGACACTTTTACTCCCGGATGTCATCCATCACCCTGCAAGGAAAAATAAAGCTATGAATTGGATACGCGGCCATACGTCCACTACGTTTTTGGCCCCCCGACGAGAAATCGGAACTGGATTTTGGACGTACCTTAATGATCGACAGTGTACACTTGTTCGTAACCCAATATACAACCAGTTCCTCTCCAATGTTCTATAGAGCCCGACCCGCTTTCCAGCTGGGAAGTCCAGGCGAATGAGTTTCTGATGCTTAGTTTTACCGACGTGATGCTCTAAATTAACTACAGACGGAATCTCTACTAAAATTTTGGACACCTTTGGATGCTCCACCAGCCGAAGACGAGAGCTACTCCTGGAATTCTGGTACCTTAAAAAATAAAAAAATAATAATGCAAAAACAAAAAAGGAAATAAAAACAAAACAAAAATGAAATAACAAAATCAAATGATGATGTTTGGTTTGTGGGGCGCTCAACTGCGTGGTTATCAGCGCCCGTACAATTATCCAATCTTTGCTCAGTCCAATTTCGCCACTTTCCTGGATGATGATGAAATGATGAGGACAACACAAACACCCAGTCATCTCGGGCAGGTGAAAATCCCTGACCCCGCCGGGAATCGAACCCGGGACCCCGTGCTCGGGAAGCGAGAACGCTACCGCGAGACCACGAGCGGCGGACAACAAAATCAAATATCCCCTACACAACTACCTTAATTTTCATCGCTACTCTGTATGTTCTCTCCCGCTACTTTCTTCCTTTCCTACATCATTTTAGTTGGTTGGTTGGTTGGTTGAAATGGGGGAGGGCACCAACTAGCGAGGTCATCGGTCCCATGGAAGGGTGAGGAAGGAAGTCGGCCGTCACCATTCAAAGGAACGACCCTGCCTTCGCCTGAAACGGTTTATGGAAATCACGGAAAACTGAAATCAGAATGGCCGGACGTGGGGTTGAGTTGTTTGGGGAAGGAGACCAGACAGCGAGGTCATGGGTCTCATCGGATTAGGGAAGAACGGGGACGGAAGTCGGCCGTGCCCTTTGAAAGGAACCATCCCGGCATTTGCCTGGAGCGATTTAGGGAAATCACGGAAAACCTAAATCAGGATGGCCGGACGCGGGATTGAACCGGACGTGGGTTTGAAACGTAACCCTTCTGGATGCGATTCCAGTGTGGTAGCCACTGCGCCACCTCACTTGGTCTTCCTTTTAGTAATAGGTTAGTTGTTTTGGGACAGGCACAGATAGGCGCCAACGCCTGAAGAGGTGCGGTTCTTATTATTTTTTTTTTTTTTGGATGCAAGTGGGAGATCTGGCTTCGAGTCCCATCCGGCACAAATTTTCATTTTCGTCATTCCCTTGCATACCAGATGGTTGTACGTATTCGCAACTGCGAATATATTTCACTTATTCCTTAGCCTGGCTGCTGCTAGCAGATTTCAACCAATGATGCAAGGTGACACAGAATATTGCAAGGAAACCATTGGTTATTCTCGGATGGTTGGCATAAAAGTCACAGGGATATGATGTTCTTAATACATAATACGGTGACGCTCCCATATGGTGGACAGATGTAATCGATCGGAAGCTTGACAACCAACGTGCCTGCCTTCATTTTTCTATGCAATCTCACACGAATATGTGACATCTCCTTCGTGGTGGCCACTCAATATCCGAAGCCGTTCACGCCTGTTATATATCATTAATCACTAACAACCCTAATGTACTCTGGGGCCAGTCTATCTGTCACACACATACACACACACACACACACACACACACACACACACACTATGTAAGTAGGCTGTTTATGTTTTCTTATTGGCAACGTTACGTAGCGCTCTGTATGAAAATCACTGGCTGTGCTGTGTGCAGTCTGTGGCTAATTTGCATTGTTGTCTGCCATTGTAGTGTTCGGCAGCGGCAGCTGGATGTGAACAGCGCGTAGCGTTGCGCAGTTGGAGGTGAGCCGCCAGCAGTGGTGGATGTGAGGAGAGAGATGGCGGAGTTTTGAAATTTATAATACTGGATATTATGAACTGCTATGTATATTATGATTTTTCAACACTATCAAGGTAAATACATTGTTTGTTCTCTATCAAAATCCTTCATTTGCTAACTATGCCTATCAGTAGTTAGTGCCTTCCGTAGTTTGAATCTTTTATTTAGCTGGCAGTAGTGGTGCTCGCTGTATTGCAGTAGTTCGAGTAACCAAGATTTTTGTGAGGTAAGCGATTTGTGAAACGCATAGGTTAATGTTAGTCAGGGCCATTCTTTTGTAGGGATTTCTGAAAGTCAGATTGCGTTGCGCTAAAAATATTGTGTGTCAGTTTAAGCACAGTCATGGATAATTTTTCTAAGGGGACGTTTCAACACACACACACATTCTTTTTTCATTTTTATTTTTTTGTTGTGCTCGACTATCGTGCGAGGCACGAAAACGTCCGTGAATGAGTTTCTTAGTTTTGAGTACACTTACGAAAGAAATATAAAAACCAATATGACAGTTACTGATTTATGAAGTTTAGTTTGCAGGCAGTTCTGAGTATTATTAGAAACTACGCTCCAGTCCCTAAACCTAGTCGTAGAAATGTGAATCAGATGCATTGCGTATTCGAGGCCGTAGCAGCCGTGTCTTTGAGACGCCAGCTATGATCACTTCCCAGCCCGCTGTAGGATCACATCGGTTCGTCTTCTTCCTGCTGGTACTGTAACTGAGATTTGGAAACAAAGGCAGGTATGTTTGGCAACTCTGTGATCGACGAGTTACTTCCTGGTGTGCACGGAATTAAGCCTCAAAGTTCACTTGGTTTTGCCTCTCATTTCCATTGAATAATCTGAGTTATTATCGCTTGAGGTGTAACAAAAGATTGTAAATTTACGATTTTCAGTCCAGGAAAGTCATTGCACGTGGAAATCGCTTCTAATATCGTCCTTTAAATAGCGGTTTACGAGTTCTAGGCTCTATTGTCTAAGAGGAGGCCAATACACATACCTCTTCACTAGCTCTGAGGTAACCAGTCTGCTTTCCGCAGCGCTGCGGCGAGGACGTCTTGTTTACGTTCCGTCCGCGCGGTCGCGAGTGCCCGTAGTTGTTTACTACTGCGTTGTCGCTAGTTTAGAGTCCATCACTTCAGACGCAACATGGCACATTCATACAGACAAACCACCATCAACATCAGTTTTCAACCCGATCATGCACGACCGCGAGCTTTTGAACTGGAACGTTTTCTACGTGACGACGTTAAAATTGAACCGCGAGACATAATTGGTATCCATCTCTCTATCACGAGCAGTGTTGTCTACGTCAAGCTAGTAATTGACGAGGTGTGCAACAGAATCGTGCGCGCACATGCGAACGATCTTAAATTCAAACATTTTGATGGCCATATTGGGGCGGTCTCTATCGATCACGTGGGGCTTGGCCTCCGTACGATACGCGTCTTCGAACTCCCTTTCGAAGTACCACCGGACGTAGTCATAGCGGCTTTCCAGCCCTACGGCAGAGTGATCAGCCATATGGCCGAAAAATGGACCACCTTTACAACGTACCCCGTTCTTAACGTGGTGCGACAGATTAAAATTGAACTGACCAAACATGTTCCGTCATATCTTGTCATCGGCGGATGTAGGGCGATCATTATGTATGACGGTCAGCCACGCACTTGCTCTGGTTGTGGCCAAGAAGGGCACGTCCGGTCGGATTGTCTCCGACGACGGCTTACTCAAATCCCAACAGGTGAATCTATGACTCCTTCTACTGTGACGACCCTTCCTCTCAATTACGCCGAAGTTACACGGGCAGCAACCCTTTCCGATGCTGACCACGTTAGTCCGATAGCCGCCCCCGATACCGAGACCATGATGGCTTCTGCAGTACAGGATCCGGCCTCTACAACGGCGCCCCCACCTGAAGATAATCACCGGCCGACCTTGCAAGAAGGCGTGGATGCTAGGATGGACATTGACCCACGGGTTGTGCCGACAGCGGCTTTTCTTCCAGACACCGGAGCAGCTGAAGAAATTCACCCACATTCAGATACTGAAACACACGTCCGTAAACAGCGCTCCCCGCGAAAACACAAGAGACGGCGGTGTGCTCCATCGGACGATTGTTTGCAGCGATCGTCTGACATGGACTGTGGAAATTCCGACGACGGTACCAGCGGTACAGAGGCCGCTGTAACATCAAACTCAACAGATCGCCGTGGTGACGGCTTCAGCCCCTACGACCCCACAGAACAGCAGGATCACAAGCAGACAGCCGCTGCCGATTCCCAGCCAGCAGAGCCGATGGGGTCAGCGCCGAATGCCGCAGCAGCCACTAACAGCCACCAACAGCCGATGGTACTTCATGGCGACTGGGCGGACGACTGTGAGGAACACTCCTTGCCCATCGTGTCGGACGACACGAGGGGAACTTTACCCCACCAATGTTGATCCTTTCCCGCCATCAGTTACAGTGACGAGACAGCCTTACAAGGGTATTGATGGCCAACACGGATGCTATGGATAGACCTCAAACTTATCGCGTTGCAACTATAAACATCAACACTATACGGACGCGCGCTAAGTTATCCTTGCTTCAGGATATGTTGAACTCTGCTTCCATCGACATAGCCCTTCTCCAGGAAGTGTACGTCGACGACTTCCCAGGCATGTACGGTTACGATGCTTGCGTCTCTCCAGCTTCCCCAACAGGCAGCGGTGTCGCTGTACTTCTTCGGGAAGGGATAGTGGCGGACGATATCCTGTTTCTGCCTGGGACAAGAGGAATGGCACTCACAGTACTGGGTGTCCGCCTTATCAACATCTATGCACCTTCCGGGACGGACAAACGTCGCGAACGTTCACGATTCTTTGCGGAAGACGTCGCCCCGTTCTTCCAAGGCCGCCACGACGATCTGGTGTTTGGAGGTGACTACAATTGCGTACTGGCGCCCAGAGACCAACTCCCACGACATAATCCGTGCCGGGAACTCGAGACGCTAATTCGAGACCTGCAGATGGTGGACACTTGGGAACATCTTCACGGCCACCGACCGGGATTCACGCACTTCACGAGTCACTCCTCCAGTCGTATCGATCGGATTTATGTCTCACGCTCTCTCGCCGCTGGAACACAGAATGCGGAACTGTGGCCTGCAGCATTCTCGGACCACACAGCTTACATTTGTGCCGTCACCCTGCGGCGGCAACAAGTGTGGAGAAGCCGCAGCCCGTGGAAATTAAACATCGCTCACCTGTCGTACCCGGATTGCCGCCAAGCCGTTGAGGATACGTGGCATTCGTGTGAAAATCGCCTCCGTGCGTATCCCACAACGATCCGCTGGTGGTTGGACTGCGCCAAACCGGCACTGAGGCGAACGTTGATAACCTACGGTCGCGACCACGCCAATTGGCGTAGACATACACTCGACTTTTACTTCAGGGTACTGCGCGACAGCGATGCTATGGAGCCGTCTCCGGAACGGCAAACGGCAGTCCACCGTGCTAAGGCTCAGATCATCGCTCATATGCGACGCCACCTAGAGGGGGTAGTCATCCGCTCGAGGACGCAGAATCGGATACCGAGCGAACGCCCGTCAATGTTCCACGTCTTTCGTGAACGTAAACGACGCCAACGAGCGCTGATACCCTTCATCGACACGGAGGACGGTCGTCGCCTCACCACGCAACAAGACATAAACACAGCGTTCTACAATCATTATTCCCAACTCTATTCCGCTCAGACTCCTGATCCGACAGCACTGGAGGACGTCTCTCAGACGATTTATGGCACCGTCACCCCGGCAATGGAAGAGGCCTTGATGGACGAAATTACAGAAGAAGAAATGATCGACGCCATTAGAAAAGGAGCTGTCAACAAGTCACCGGGTCCTGATGGCCTCCCCTTGGAATTTTAGCGGACTTTTCAATATTTATTAGCCTCCCGATGGACGGACGTCTGTCGCGAACTACTATCCCCGGACGTGCCGCTCCCTGCGGCCCTTGTGGAAGGGATGATTATTCCTATTCACAAACCGTCCGGTGGCTCACGACTGCAGGACTACCGCCCGTTGACGCTATTGAACTGCGACTTTAAGATCTTTTCTCGACTGTTGGCGGTGCGGATACGCCAGACCTTACGAAATGTTATCTCACCCGATCAAACGTCATTAGGAGGCGACAATAATATTCAAACAGCACTCAGTGAATATCGAGACTTGATCTCACTGGCGAGGGCATGTCGTCTGAAGGGTGCACTGGCGGCAATCGATTTTAGTCAAGCTTTCGACCGTGTGGACCACGACTATTTGGAAGCGGTCCTCTAACATATGCGGTACCCACAGCCATTCGTCACTGTCGTCATGCGACTACTCCGTGGCGCGACGTCCAAGGTGATCGTCAACGGCCGACCTTCGCAGCCCCTCACCATTTCTCGATCGATACGCCAAGGCTGCCCTCTCTCCACTTTACTTTACGCTGTGACCATGGAACCTCTCCTCAGCGGCCTGCGCCAACGACTAACGGGTATGACGTTACGAGGCCACACTTTCCGATGTAAAGTGTACGCTGACGACCTGGTGATTATCATCCGCAACGGTGACGACACCGCTAGCGCACTGAATTGGATAGAGAAATATGGCATGGCCACTGGTAGTCGTATCAACGTCGCAAAATCGGTGGCGATGAACATCGGGGTCGGATTGTCTGAGAACAGTGTCACCCCTTTACAGCTCAGAGATAGTTTGAAATGTCTCGGCATTGATTTTACAGACGATATACGACGGACCGCTGCTCACAACTTTCGACGGCTTTTACGAAATGTTCGGACTGGAATTGCCAACAACCGCCTAAGAGCCCTGGACATCGTCCAAAGGACCCAGTATGTTAACACACATTTAGCGTCACGCATTCCGCACATCGCCCAGATATTACCTATACCGCTGATGTTAGCTCGCCGTATACTTGCGGCTTTTGGGTCCTTGGTGAGTTCAGGAATGCTTTTCAAGATAAAATATGAGACTCTCACCCTTCCCCCGGATCGGGGAGGGCTTGGCCTTTATCACGTTCATGACAGAGCGGTCGCCCTATTTGTGAGCACATTAGTCAAACTATGGCACCGCCGTCCAGACAGTTTGACCAGTTTGTTAATAGAAGAACTAGCACCGCCATCCCTGTTGCCGCCTGTGCCGATACACCAAGTCCCCTCCTCGCTCTTCTACATTGGTGTCTTTTACCTCGAATTCAGTTACGTTCGACTTGCCTTACCAGCGACTCACCTGGCGACGGCAAAGGTGGTTTATAGGGTCCTGCAACGTGGACGACCCGATAACGTTGTGGAGAGGAAGCACCCGAACATCAACTGGCGAGTAGTGTGGAGGACAATTCACCACGTAACACTGGACACTGACGTCACGGCGATATGGTATATCGCTGTCAACGGTAAGCAGGTGACCAGATCAAGGCTACATGCGATCCACATGGTCGACTCACCCACGTGCACGAGCTGTGGCGTTCAAGACAACGATGAACACCGTCTTAGCTGTGGCGAGTCTACGGCAGTGTGGCACTTAGTGAGGCAAATGTCAGCATACTTCCTTCGGGTAACGCCGAATCATATCGACCCCAAGACTATCCTATTCCCGGATGAGACGTATTACCCACGCACTAAAACTAATGCAATGACTTGGCTCCGTGGACATGCAGTGCATTATTTGTTTCAAGACGATACTAAGGACACTTTAGACTTTTGGAACTATTTGCAGGAACGACATTGCAAGATCCTCCGTAACCCCAAGTATCGACAATATTTTTCCAATTTTTTGTGGAGTGCGTTCCACGACCCTCCACGTAGCTGGAACATCACGGGTAAGAGAAGCTAAGATTACAAGACGATGATAGAACACTACACGGTACAACGTGGGATCTACTTTCATCATTACGAGAAGTCATACCTGGATGATACAGCAGATGGAGAGTTTCGTTGTGAACCCTCACACTCTGTAGCAGTATTTGCCCCATTTCTTCTTTTTGTCCCCGGTGTGAAAAGGTCTTCGCAGTTTTTATTTTCCCATCCAGTGCAAGATGTAGCACTGGTTAATGGTGGTAAGGATTCCACCCTTCAGTTTTGTTTCATGGTTTCCTTCGCCCCGCACTTTGCTCTCTTTCTTTATGCCTTTTTCTACAACTATTAGCATGGTTTTAGTTATGTGCGTCCCCAACTCGACCCAACGAGTGCACTTACTAGTTTTCAGCTCCTTACTTTTAAAAAAATACAAAAAATAAAAAAAAAATTAAAAAAAATTAAAAATAAATAAATAAATAGATAAAATATAAAAAAATCACAATAATACACCAACTGCATCCTTTGTACCACATCACATCCCCAGGATGGGAGGGAGGAGACATCGTGGCCAGGCCTCGGGTCGCTACCCCTGCCCACCTTGCCTCCGCCAACCCACTATCTGATCCATCTCCCCACCCCCCCCCCCCCCCCAAAAAAAGGCTCAGAACGACAGAACATCATCCATGTAAGCAGGAGATCCCGGGTTCGGGTCCTGGTCGGGGCACACATTTTCACCTGTCCCCGTTGATATATATTAACGCCCGTTAGCAAAAAAAAAAAGGTAACGTGCTGACCTGGGAAAAGTTTCTATTATGGTTCGCGGATCCAGTCTCGCTGACTGTAATGTTTTTATCCCTTCTGTGAAAGAGCTACAAGCAGTCAGATCAAACATCGATAAGGAAATCGCAAGAAAATACTTTCGGCTCATAGTGTAATGCTGAAAATCTCAAAATGCTGCACAACAGGTAACGCCTTTTTCCGCTGCTGACAAGCAAATTTTGGGTTTCTAGGAATACATAACTTTATTTATGAAATGCCACTTTTGCATACCTCTTGAGTATGACACAGCATACCAATTAAACACAGACCCAATCCAAATCTAAGTAACAAGTATTTTACTAATTTGTGCTGACAGAGGCACGCTTGTAAACAGATACTCAGTTTTATTAAAACAGACTTTCGTTGTAAGGTTATGGTGGGTAGTTTTACTTCATTTCTTATAATAGAGTCCACAATTTTCGTAAGGTTTCTTTTAGTGTTGTTAAAACAATAGTAAACATGAGAGAGAAATTAATCATCAACGATATATGCGAATTCTCTGATGTTGTCTATAACAGTCTGACAATGCACATCCACTTTATTGATTACATGCATGTAGAAAACTTGTTCTGAGTTAAAACTGTCAAACAAGGTTTGAAGAAGAATAAAATAGCACTACCACACGACAGCTAATGTAGAACATACTTTTCTGACGTATTTTGGCAAGATGCGCTCTCCCCACACATAATATAAAAGTTTCGAGATGCATCTGCTGCCAGGCCGTCTATTAAACCTGAAAAGAACAAACTGTAGCAGAAGTTAGCCCTTTTTCTACATGCGACTATTATGTTCAAATTTCCATTTGATTGATAACTTCAGCAGACAGCAGAAATGCGTTTTAAAAAGTGTAACTGTGAATGTACCAAAGGAGGTGACGTTTTATCCAGTGTGCACAGCGATTGCCTATATGCTATAGCTGACACACAGCTACAGCAACTCCAGAAGTCAACAACAATTACTCCAGAACCTCTGCATTCCACAGTGCTGTGAGATAATGCATATGGCCGGACCTAGACTTTTGAGAGACAAACAGTTACAGCTTCCCTTTTGCACTGCATGACGTTTTCAACAAACAGATAGCGCAATAGAGTAGGTCAAGTGGAAAGGAACACTTCCTATTTAAATTTCTGCATCCTACACTGTTGGCAGTTGTGTGTACGTGACAGCTACGTGATTTTATTTCGGTGATTACAAAATAGAGTCGAATGTATGCACTGGGTAGCTGGCGATCCGGTCATCCAAGTAAATGAATGTGCTCAACATGCTGCTAACCACTACAGGGAGCCTGTGTGTCAGAATTCTCACCCAGTGTGGCGCAACGGCGTTATGATAGAAAAATGAGTCAGAGAAAAGAGGAGTTGGTAGTCTGTTGGATTGATGATAGGTTCGTGCGCTAAAGGTGTAGGTTCGATTCCAACTTCAGGCAATGGTTTTTTATGGGAAGAGACAGATTCTATTCTCTTCTGGGTACACTAAGTGAATAAGATATAATGGCACTGTGGTGTGAAATTCACATTGAATATGATATTCCTTCGCTACCAAGTAGATGTTAGGTTGAACCACAATAAAGTCAGGAGTGGCAACATGTAGAAGCTCTATCACCAGTAACGTTCCTATACTAGTTATTTACTTCTAGTGACGAAACAAACGCTATTTAGGGTCACAGGACATTTATTACAGCTGGACGTTGTGGTCGAGCAGTTTTAGGCGTTTCAGTCTGCAACCGCGCGGCCGCTACGGTCGCAGGTTCGAATTCTGTCTCGGGCATGGATGTGTGTGATGTCCTTAGGTTAGTAGTTCTAAATTCTAGGGGATTGCTGACCTCAGATGTTAAGCCCCATAGTGCTCAGAGCCAATTGAACACTTATTGCATCTTTTATTTGAACATTTGTATGTCGATAAAATTGGTTCTGAACTGGGAATGCAACTCAGTCCACCGTTAACGTGGAATTTGTTCTTTCGTGACAAAACAGCTCGACTACAATTTGTTGTTTGTTCAAAACTGCAGATTCCTCAACGTCTCCACATATTGCGCGTGAATGAGTTCGAATCCTGGCCCGGCACTAAAGATTTCATTGCGTATTATCAAGTTGTAGCATGAGAACACCTATCTGCTGGTGGATAATAATTTTGGTTTTTAATGTATTTTCATTCGTTGTCAACGCTAACGATATCTGACGTTTTTGACTTCCAGTGAGACACAGAAGTATTTGCGAGATCACTGTAACTTCAAGGATGATATTGACGTCTCTTTGAGTGTAGTCAACAACGATATGTGTGGCGTTCGATTCCCAGTCATTACTGAAATCTTCGTCATATTATTTCTAGTTCAAACATGCTCACATGTCGCTGCTGGTGTAACAAACCTATATGCAACTTACGTTTTCACTAGAATATAACAGCCATAGGTGCCGGGTTGGAGTCCTGGGAAGGAAAAAATTAATGTTTCGCTTCTTCATTTCAGTTAAAACATCTAACTACTGCCGAGGAAATCCGATATGGCACAGTTGATTGTGCTTCGATAAAAATCCGATAAGGTTCTGGGTTCGAATCCCTGCACAACACAAAGCTTTACCTCGCGGCAGTTCAAGTAAGTTACTTGTGAAGAAGCAATATTTAAAATTTCTCGTAGTTCGTTAATAGGGGCAATAGGTGCTGGGTAGGAATTCGCGTCCGTTAAAAATGTTTACGTTATGTAATTTAAAGTTGATATTTGCTAACTGATACTGTCTAAATTCGAAGTATATAAGTGTCTGTATGCCTAGTCAGGAATGACAGTTTCCGTCAGTCACGAAATCTTTGCTTAGTCTGCATGATCTGGGTTTGAATCCATATGCAGAACGAGAAGTTCATACATATTCTCAACTAGCTGCTCGTGAATAACTTAAACTTTTAATGTCATTTTGTGTTAAATAATAAGTACAGTATATTACACTGAAGAGGAAATCATGACTACTACGAACTTACTACGTGCATTACCTATCTGACGTAATAATGAGAGTGGTAACTTTTCAGGTATGTCATTTATTGTAATAAATGTGAGCTTATAAGTCTTAAGGACAGTTTTATCTGTGATAAGGTGTTCCGTGATATTTGTAGTATCGTGGTATTACTTTACATCTTGAGTTATTACGATACACAGCAGTGTTTTCTAGTGGTGACTTGTTGGAACCATTTTCAATAGTCAAAATACTGTACCGAGGAGCGATTAGAGGACCTGCTAGACAGTTGCGTTATGCGGGTTGCATGCGAATCAGGCGAAAAGCAATTCAGGTCGTTCGGATGAGAGCCATTGACAAGCTGCTGATGCACAAGGGTACCTCATCATACAACTGTGCTGAACTAATAAGCAGGGAAATCAGTACATAGCACGTCTGCGGACGGTATAGCCGTGTACTGCGGCCTACATACGAGTTTCTGATACCTGCGCCACTGATGTCCACGGCTCCGCTGCTAGCTGATGAGACTTCCTGTGGGGATACAAATCGGCGAGCATTTCGGGGCGGGTAATTTCCGTTTATCGCCCGGCGGCTCAGCGTCGGTGAGCGTGTCCAACGATTTTCTATCTCAGGCTTCGTGCTTACGTGCCGGCTTACGCTGATAACGCACGAATGTCACTTTAAGGGTAGAGAACTTTTATTTCTCCAGAGGTTTATATTCCCGATAGAAAGAATACACATTTTCAACATATTTTCATTTGTTGTTGTTGTTGTTGTTGTGGCCTTCAGTTCGCCGCAATCTACATCCTCCTGAATCAGCTTACTGTATTCATCTGTTTGTCTCCTTCTACTGTTTCTTCACTCACACTTCCTTCCATTTACTAAACTGGTGATTCCTTGATGCCTCAAGATATTACATATCAACCTATCCCTCCCTTCAGTCAAGTTGTGCAATAAATTTATTTTCCCCAATTCGATTCAGTAGTTCCTCTTTTATTATTAGATATACACGTCTAATCTTCAGTGTTCTTCGGTATGGCTACATCCAGGACAAAGAACGTCATGTAGGACTGCTGAACACCGAAATTGATAATAACTCCTCATTTTCAGAAATGTTTTTGTTGCTGTTGCTAGTCTGCATTTTATATCTTCCCTGCTTCAGTCCACATAGCTGATTTTGCTACCCAAGTAACAAAACTCGTCTACTATCCTCAGTGTCTCATTTACTAATCTAATTACATCAGCATCGCCTAATATATTTAGACTACATTCTATTATACATGTTTTACTTTTATTATTCATCTTATAATCCATTCCGTCCATCTGCTCTTCCAAGTCCTTGGCCAGTCTCTGGCAGTAAAATCGTCATCGTCAAATTTCGAAGTCTTTATTTCTTCTCCCTAAACTTTAATTCCCTTTCAAAATATCTCCTTGGTTTCCTTCATGGCTTAGTCAATGTACAGATTGAATAGCATCTGGGGCAGGCTACAACCATGTCTGACTCGACGTTGGACTCTTACAACTGCAATTTAGTTTATGTACAACTTGTAGATAACTTTACGCTCCATGTGTTTATCTCTGACACCCACAAAATTTAAAGATTCTTGTCCCGGAAATCTAAATCGCCCGTAAACCTAGGTTTGCTTTCCTGCAACCTACCTTCTAGGATACGTCGCAGGGTCAGATTTGCGTCGCTTGCCCCAGCGTTTCTCTAGAACCAGTCTGGTCTTCACTGACGTCGGTTTCTACCAGTTTTTCCGTTTTTCTGTACTTCGTGTCAATCCTT
This sequence comes from Schistocerca cancellata, assembly GCF_023864275.1. Lineage (NCBI taxonomy): Eukaryota > Metazoa > Arthropoda > Insecta > Orthoptera > Acrididae > Schistocerca > Schistocerca cancellata. The sequence continues at coordinate 208,161,369 of NC_064627.1, forward strand.
TTCAACAATGACTTATTGAAGTGCTCATTCGGTAATATCTGCGATTGTCCGGACCTGTTTTCTTTGTAACTGTGATTATCACATTCTTCTAGAAGGCTGAAGATATTTCGCTTGTTTCATATATCTTGCCCACCAGCTGAAATAATTTTTATCGCAATTGACTCCCTCATAAACCTCAATAATTCACAGAGAACGCCATCTACTTCACAGGCCTAGTTTCACTTAGGTCTTTCAGTGCTGTGCCAAATTCTTCTAGCTGAATCACACCTCCCATCACATCTTGCCCTTCTTCATCTCTTCTTTCTACAACATTGTCCTTCACATGGACCCTCTATATCGGGTCTCCGCCTAAGACTCAGCACGCTCATTTTCTATGATGTTTCGGCAGATATTTGCAATTTCGTTTTTGCATTGTGGAGGTGGAGTCAGCCCAGATAAATACTGTTCATCATGAATTTAATGCGATGCCCAGTGGCGTGGTGTTTTGTTTGTTACAATCAAAATTATTTTTTAAGTCGAGTTTTATGTACCCACTCGATAGAGCGATCCCAATTAGTCCAGTGTGATATTTATTTTATTGATGTATCTTAAAAGGAAAATCCATGATGAACAACCGATACACCAGCAGCTACTGAGCAGCGCTGCTGCATAGCGGTAGCAGTCAATGGCAGCCATGGCGTTTCTGTCGCTGGTGGAGTACTGGTTACTCTTTCTTTTTTTCTGTCCCTGATTAGGGCGCTGCAGTCATGGACTGTGCGGCTGGTCTCAGCGGAGGTTCGAGTTCTCCCTCGGGCATAGGTGTGTGTGTTTGTCCTTAGGATAATTTAAGTTAAGTAGTGTGTAAGCTTAGGGGCTGATGACCTCAGAAGTTAAGTCGCATAAGATTTCACACACATTTGGACATTTGGACTGTCCCTGTTAATACATATCGATAAAACGAATATCGTACCTGGCTAATACGTGATCGCAGCATTTGAGCCTGCAGCTTGCGTTGGTGCTGGTTGTAGGTTTCTGACCTCTATTGCAGGCCAGACGGTATCGATTAGTTGGCATGGCTGCGGTTGTTTGTCTTCTTCTCGTGTTGACTGACGCCACTCAGTTTCGCAAGCGTTGCCTGTCCGCTAGTGGCAGCAGCGGTGGTTATCGATATGTAGTAACTGTTGCACTACCTTTGGGGCGACGTGGTTGCTTTTCCGGGTCGTGTGAGTGAGCCAGTTCGGCTGGAGACTCAGGAGGAGCCAGATCCGCGCAGGGCGTAAACACGCCGGACCAGCTGGCGGCACACATGGACTGCCGGATGGAAGGGCTGTGACCACGACGGTGCACGACCTACCTCGTCGTAAAACGGATCCAGCAAGCTTTAATGTGAGTGCATTTCAAATCCAAGTAGAGCGGAGTCAGTCACCCGTGTGGGTCCCATAGTAGATATGTGATGTTGTGAGAGATTATCATCGCGCTGTCATGTGCAGTTTGGTAGATCTGCGTACCACTTAATACTTGACGACCCTACGGTGTCAAAAGCACTTCGCCCAGTGATTAGACGGTGCGGTTACTCAACTGTGAATTAACAAAGCGGGACTGGCTCCAGGGATATCTTTGGCTTAGGCACTATCTATTCCCTCTGGTGGGCACGACACGCGTAAGTGCACGTATTAGCAAGACGTTAGAGAGACGACAGCGAGCACGGTGTGCCTGAATACGGACGGCAGTTAGCTGGCCGGCGCTGTGGCTTCTTGGCAACCTCGTGAAGCTATGCAAGTGTTCGCTTCCGTCAAGGAACACGCTGTTACTATTGGACTAAGCAACGTCTGGCGTCTTCACCACATCGCTCCAGTAGCTGGCATCAAGTTAAGTAATTCAAGTCCTACCAGCAATTAATGAAATACAGGGCTATTACAAATGATTGAAGCGATTTCATAAATTCACTGTAGCTCCATTCATTGACATATGGTCACGACACACTACAGATACGTAGAAAAACTCATAAAGTTTTGTTCGGCTGAAGCCGCATTTCAGGTTTCTGCCGCCAGAGCGCTCGAGAGCGCAGTGAGACAAAATGGCGACAGGAGCCGAGAAAGCGTATGTCGTGCTTGAAATGCACTCACATCAGTCAGTCATAACAGTGCAACGACAATTCAGGACGAAGTTCAACAAAGATCCACCAATTGCTAACTCCATTCGGCGATGGTATGCGCAGTTTAAAGCTTCTGGATGCCTCTGTAAGGGGAAGTCAACGGGTCGGCCTGCAGTGAGCGAAGAAACGATTGAACGCGTGCGGGAAAGTTTCACGCGTAGCCCGCGGAAGTCGACGAACAAAGCAAGCAGGGAGCTAAACGTACCACAGCCGACGGTTTGGAAAATCTTACGGAAAAGGCTAAAGCAGAAGCCTTACCGTTTACAATTGCTACAAGCCCTGACACCCGATGACAAAGTCAAACGCTTTGAATTTTCGGCGCGGTTGCAACAGCTCATGGAAGAGGATGCGTTCAGTGCGAAACTTGTTTTCAGTGATGAAGCAACATTTTTTCTTAATGGTGAAGTGAACAGACACAATGTGCGAATCTGGACGGTAGAGAATCCTCACGCATTCGTGCAGCAAATTCGCAATTCACCAAAAGTTAACGTGTTTTGTGCTATCTCACGGTTTAAAGTTTACGGCCCCTTTTTCTTCTGCGATAAAAAACGTTACAGGATACGTGTATCTGGACATGCTGGAAAATTTGCTCATGCCACAACTGGAGACCGATAGCGCCGACTTCATCTTTCAACAGGATGGTGCTCCACCGCACTTCCATCACGATGTTCGGCATTTCTTAAACAGGAGATTGTAAAACCGATGGATCGGTCGTGGTGGGGATCATGATCAGCAATTCATGTCATGGCCTCCACACTCTCCCGACTTAACCCCATGCGATTTCTTTCTGTGGGGTTTTGTGAAAGATTCAGTGTTTAAATCTCCTCTACCAAGAAACGTGCCAGAACAGCGAGCTCGCATCAACGATGCTTTCGAACTAATTGATGGGGACACGCTGCGCCGAGTGTGGGAGGAACTCGATTATCGGCTTGATGTCTGCCGAATCACTAAAGGGGCACATATCGAACATTTGTGAATGCCTAAAAAAACGTTTTGAGTTTTTGTATGTGTGTGCAAAGCATTGTGAAAATATCTCAAATAATAAAGTTATTGTAGAGCTGTGAAATCGCTTCAATCATTTGTAATAACCCTGTATAATAATGATTGCTCTTGAGGCAGTAAAGTGTAGCAAGGAGTGTGATGTGATATTTCATGCCACTTATTAAGTGTGTGCTTCACTCCTTAATGGTATTGTTCTTACTTCAGCTGCCATGTTTCTAAAACATTGATACGTGTACGCAGCCTTACCGAACGATCTATATTCCGTGTCTAAAGATTGCCGTGCGGTACCTTACAGGCCCACAAAAGGTGCTCCATGTGATGCTTGGGTTTTAATGAGCCAATTCCGTTTGTATCATTCGTGTACGTGGTTCTGCTTAAAGGAATGAAATCAGTTTTATTGTTGTTAATTTCATCGAAGTAGTTTTCTGTATAAGTTTGAGTATTGGTTTGGTTCCATGTTGTCGCTTCAGATTAATGTTTCAGAGATCGGAAGCAGTGGGCCACCGAAGTGCAGAGGCTCCCCTTTTAAATTACTAACGGGCATACGGGCGGTGGACTTCGCCTGAGCTCGCATGTGATGTTTGGTTCCGATTTTGGCGTTCTAAACGGGATGGAAGTACAAACGGAGTCCACATCTTAATTCGAAGATAAGTACACAGTCGCCTCCACCGTTCGTGGCCATGTCACGACCTCACAATCTCGGGCCTCAGTTATTGTACGAGCTGCAGTTTTCTAAAACTTGTGGTGGCTCTACAAGGTTGCCCGGGTTAAATGTTTTAAATATTTGCCTTAAGAGGGATTTCTGGAAGAATGTGTCTTAATTGAAACCGTTTTCTAAAATTGGGGTGCAATTCAGCCTTAGTGGCTTATGTCAGTTTTGATGGGGAAATAACTGGGTTATTATTGATCAGACTGTCTACAACCTTGTAAAGTTGTTTGGTAATATCTCGCCCGGGAGGGGCGGTTTTCAATGTATGTGAAAATAATAATTGATTTCCTGGTTATTTGATGTAAAGTTTATTTTAAATGATTTACTTGTCCAGAGTGGCGGTTTTTTTAAATGTTTGCCCACTCCCTTTATATTAAAGGTTAAGAAATTATCAGTTCAAAAAAGAATTAACGTTTCAGATGTCACTCATCTGGTACTTTGTTTTGGCTGGCTTTGCGATTGTTTCCTCAATGACGTGTGGTTGCTGATTCTGGTTGGTTACATTTCGGTTTTACCCCGCACGCTAATCGAGTGGGGCTTTAGATACTGTTAGTTTGTCTGGTGTTCTGTACTGTGACTTGTTTTTTCAGATTTTCGGGTTTGTGGAATCGGACGGAAATCTGGTAGTGGTTCCTTTCTCTTTCAGGATGCTCTAAACACAGTATTCTGGACGTAGTGCAGACCGCCGGTTCCAGCTTTGGAGTATTGTTCCAGCGTTGCATTTGGTTTATCGGACGTCATGTAGCTTCAGCAACATTATCATTAGTCATTCCTTAGACTGCAACTAATCTGAGTTACCATCTTGTGAAGTGAGTAACACTCTTGGCTGCCTATCTCATTGTTCGCGAAAGTTTTGGTTGCCGGACCGACTCAGAGATCGATTTCTGGAGCACCGTCTGGACCAGTTGCTTGTTTCTTTCTATTAACTTTTGCTATTGTATTTGCTGTTTTACAGCAGGTTTCTAAATTTTTTATATAATTGCCGTTTCTGGCGCGTAAGGCTTTCAGCCGTGATTGTGGTCATTCGCTTTAAAAAAAAATACTTCGACATTTGTATTTTAGCAGTAGGCCTTAAAACCTAATTTACTGCCATTGCTGACGTCTAATACCTTGTGCTATGTTTGTGGTCACTTACGTTTTAATATTTCAATACATATAAGTTGTAATTGCAGCGAGTTCTTAAATATTCTTAATTTATTGCCATTCTTGGCGTGTAAGGCCTTCAGCCGTGATCACAGTGGCTTGTTTTTTTTTTTTTTTTTTTTTTAAGAAACATTATCTGTATCTGTATTTTATGGTGATTTGCTAAATTGTAACGCATTGAAAACACTATTATTTACGCAGTTGTTTATTCCTCCATTAACAACGTATGGTATTTTGTTATTTATTGTTGAGTCTGGAATTACTGTTTTTAAAAAAAATAAATGTATGTCACTCTAAAAGGCAACCAATAGTAACTGATTGTGGCCGGATCCACAGTCGCAACCGAACCCTGCCTTCCTTTACCAGGTTTCAGTATCGAATGTGCACTTACAATTCTGCTGTAAAAATTATTTTGTTTGTAAAGAGATACAAACTGACGCTTTCCGTCGACACTGGGTATCGCATGGAAGACATGATGAGGAGTATTTGTCTGGAGCCATCCTGCTACACATCGCTAAAATGAAATTCCAAATGTTTGCCGAAATGTCGGAGAAAATGCACCGAACGACTGTTAGGAGGGACACCCTGTGTATCCATAGCACCCTTCAGCCCTCAAATGGTTCAAATGGCTCTGAGCACTATGGGACTCAACATCATAGGTCATAAGTCCCCTAGAACTTAGAACTACTTAAACCTAACTAACCTAAGGACATCACACACACCCATGCCCGAGGCAGGATTCGAACCTGCGACCGTAGCAGTCCCGCGGTTCCGGACTGCAGCGCCAGAACCGCTAGACCACCGCGGCCGGCCCTTCAGCCCTCCCTTTTACTTAGTACTGGCTTGCCATTTGAGCTCTTCACTTTCGCACAGCTGCTTGTCTACACTTCGAATGTCGTATTCTCCTAATGTGGCATCTAACTTTTCTGTAGTTACGCATGCTTGTACAGTCTTGAATTTGGCATCTGGCCATTCCTGCTTACCCATTTTGTAATTTCAGTCAATCTCATTTATTTAGGCGTTTGCATTCGCTTTCGCCTGCTTCATTCGTTACACCGGTATTTCACCAGAAGATGGAATGAGAGCGCAACCTTTCCGGAACGATGCGCTCACATTGTGATATTAAGCTGCAAGAAACATGAGAAGATTTTATTGCAGTAGCACGCTGCGGGAACCTTTATACACACACAATCCAAGAAGTTTGCGCTTTCTGCAGCAACATGTTTTGAGTGGTAGCCTCCAGGAAAATGGAGCTGTATTACGTGCCTCTTTCATGAGCAATAGGGTTGAGTTGAAACTAGAGTTGCACTCGTACCAAAATTATCGAAACGAAATTTTGGGAAACACATAAACGACGAAGTAAACTGTTGGATTACCGGTAGTATTAGTGTAATTGGTAGGGAAAGAAGAATAAATGAATGTGTAAGGGGGAAAACGGGAGCCAATGACTTTTCTACGTTTTTTTGGTTGTTTTGTATATAATTATAACCACACATCACTCAGATCTAGTCAAGTGTGTATTTCAAATCCTTACAGAACCTAAGTTGCATTCTATGAGTAACAAACATTACTTGGTCGCATAACTTCTGCACCTTTATGTAACCAGGCAATTACTTTTCACGAAAGTGTTGCTTACATGCACAAATATAAAAAATATATAAGTATAATATTAAATATATAATCTAATTATTGTTGTTGCTTTGTACTCCACCGAACATTCTTTATATGATCAAAGGCATGTGTTTCCTTTTATTATTGACAAACGTGATAGTCTTTTATGACTAATAGTAATATGTTTTATGTAAGTCCAACGAAGTATTGAACAGATGTTTGCTATATTTTTCATTTTACCTTTTTGTTGAGGAAATTACATTTTCTAGCGCTATATAAGTTAAATCTGTATTTTTTTCTTTATTTTTACTACAACATCGCTCTGTTTCAGTTACAAATGAAAAAATGTTGTACGTAACCTGAATTGATACTGTTAATTCTTAAGTAACAGATGTGAGGATAATTATGAGAAGAAAAATGTTTTGTAGTTTATCTAGCCCTTAACATACCGTCACTCAGTTTCTAGAAAGTTCACCCCTTTCGGTTTTTTGTAGGAATCTAGCAAGAAAAGACAGCATATGCAAAGAAAGCTATCGCTATCAGATAACTCCCAATAGATATGCAACACTCTTAACATGCAGGTAATGTGGCTGCGACCCTAACTGACCAAGGCTACCAGGAAAACTGCCACAATCTACACTTACTTATGACAGTGTACGATAACCTACGATAGTTTTACATCTCCAAAAGCAACAGATAAACTGAAACACAACTGAAAGAAATAGTCATATGTCCAGGGCGAGTGTGGAATAATAGAAAGTCAGAACCAGGCAGAGTAATGCTCCATGCTCCGAGGCCACGCTGAAACACGAAAAAGAGGCGGGGACAGAGGCTGTCTCCTGTATTGCAGATGCTAATTACAACAGAGCGACGTTCACAGGCTGTTTCGCGCAGGAGGCAGTCACAAGGTCCCTCTCCCATGCCTCGTGATCTGTTACTGACACAGACTACATTACTAAACAACTAAACTGTCTCCCAGTCTCTGTTGCAGGTTTACGAACTTCCAGCAAGTTGGAGTACCTTGGCTCAGCAACTTCTGTTAAACCAGTCCAAAGGTGCAAATTCTTGCTTTCTTGATTGACTGTATGCGTTATCACTGTTCGTTGTACATTTTGAGCCAGCCGCTGTGGCCGAGCTGTTCTAGGCGCTTCAGTCCGGAACCACGCTGCTGCTACGGTCGCAGGTTCGAATCCTGCCTTGGGCATGGATGTGTGTGATGTCATTAGGTTAGTTAGGTTTAAGTAGTTCTAAGTCTACGGGACTGATGACCTCAGATGTTAAGTCCCATAGTGCTTAGAGCCATTTGAACCATTTTTGTACATTTTGACATATTCGTAAATGCCATTTTCGACTATGTTACGATGATTTAAAAATGGGTCTCGGTCCGAAACTAGTCATCGAGTGAATAAAGAAAGTAAAAAATTGCAGACTTGGACTCATTTTTCGTTATTCTGTGGCAGGTTGCCTACCTAATGGCTAAGGGGCAACAAATATTCCATTTTCGGTATTTCTTATACACTCTAACATAAAAAGATGACGCACAACGAAGGAATTATCCGAATGGGACGGAAACCGGTAGATGTGATGTACGTGCACACAAAAACAGATGATTACAAATTCATAAAAACTGGTTGATTTATTCAAGAGATGTCGTTCTGAGGGATATCGTGATAATTTTTCTCCAATTGGAGTACTGCATCGTCAGACTTCCGAGGTGCTCAGAATGGACCAGGCCATAATGCTCAAAACTCCTCAACTGATGAGAGGTTCGGCGATCTTGCTGGCCAAAGCAGGATTTTCCAAGCAGGAAGACAAGCAGTAGAAACTGTCTCCGTATGCGGGCGACCATTATCTTACTGAAGTGTACGCCCAGGATAACATGCCATGAAAACGAAACGGGGCGTATAACATCGTTGACGAACCGCTGTGTTGTAAGGGCGCTGCGGATGACAACCAAAGGGATCGCGCTAGTAAATGGAATGGCATCCCCCGTACCATCGCTCCTGGTTGTCGAGGCATATGGCGGACGACACGAAGGTTCGTATCCCACCGCTGTCCATGGGATCTGGACTCTCATTGACTGGAGAACAGTTGTCTTCAGTGATGAGTCCTGCTTCGAAATGAGCTCCAAAGACCAGCGAAGACGTGTCTGTAGACCCACTAGATACCCTGAAGGGATTACAACCTGACTGTCGGCCTCCATATGGATCGACAGTGATGGTATGGGGTGCCGTTTCGTTTCACTTTGGTTGTCATCCGGGGCACCCTTACAGCACAGCGGTTCGTCGACGATATTCTACGCCCCGTTTTGTTGCCCTTCATATCGAGTCATCTTGGGCCTTCATTCAGCAAGGTAACAGCCGCTCGCCCACGGAGAGAGTGTCTGTTGCTTGTCTTCATGCTTCACAAACCCTACCTTGGCCAGCAGGATCGCCGAATCTCTCCTTAGCTGAGAACGTTTGGAGCATTATGGGTACGGCCTTCCAGTAATATCCGGATTTTGACGATCTAACGCTCCAATCCGACAGATTTGGCACGATCTTTCTCAGGACACCCAACAACACTATCAGTCAGTGCTAAGCGGAATAACCGTTTGTACAAGAGCTGGAAGTGGACCAATGTGTTACTGACTTGCTCAATTTGTGAATCACTTAGCGACTTCCAAATACTTTGTACACTATATAAAACCTTTTCGAAACATTATTTCGCTGACACTAGTCGCAAAATAATGATAGGAAGACATGAAGTAACACTTTACTATGATGCATGATGTTGTATTTTGTTATTTACTAATAACTCAATTCGCAACACGTTTTGCAGTCGCTATCCACGTGTACCACTCAGTGTAAAGGGATTGGACAAAAATATGGAAACATCGCGAGAAGTACTTGCAGATGATAGTCAAGCTTGTAAATTGCACTGTAGTATTTGATCTCGAACGGCACTTGTGCAATGTTCTCAGTACGTTGCATGCCTCAGTTGGGCAGAAAAGAGTTCTGCGTAGGAGTGTGCGAATTATGTCGGAGCTAAGACAATTAGAACGTGTTTCAAGACGCACCGAATCGAAGATTTATACTACTTCAAGGCAAAGCGGAAACATATCGTCCGCTAAGTCACAACGCGGCAGAAAGTGTGTATCGAGTGATCATGACATTCGACCATCGAAGAGGATTGTGACGAAAGATAAGGGGACGGCAGCTGCAAAATTCACTGGAGGAGTTAACGTCCCAATAGTGAAATATAGCGGAGGTTCGTCGATGATTTGGGCAGCCATATCGTGGTACTCCATGAACTGCGCTGTTATCTGCGACGTTGCATTACAGCCAAGAATTATGTGCCAGTTTTGGCTGACCAGGTCCATCCCATGGTACAACATTTTTTTTCTCAATGGGGATCCTGTGTTCAACACGATAGGACCACTGTTCACACAGCTCGCATAATCCAGGACTAGGTTTGTGGATGAAATACTATTTCACCTCTCTTCAACAGACGATGGACTTATTGACGCTTATGGGCTCCAGGAAGTGATTCATGGTGGAAATACAAATGAGCACAGCATTAAATGGTAAGAAATTTATTCAGAAATCAGCTATACCTTTTTGTCATAGTGGAGGTCTTGAAGGGAATTTTGAGATATTTGTCAGATGCAAGACTGTTGAGGAAACGTCTTCAGGGGCGCACCCAGAATCCTAACGAGTGCGTCTGCAGCGTAATTTGGGCCAGAATTCCCAAGACAGTGAGTGCGTCAATTACTACATTGCATTTTGGTGTCTTTGATGCAGTTGCAACGTGCAGTGAAGTAAATGTTGCAAGGTATGAAGTCCTCAAAATACTGCCGCAAATTGTTGGTTGCTACACAGTGACACAAATGTTAAATTTAGATAAAGAAAGAGTTAGGGCATCAGAGAGGGCTGTTATACAGGGTGTTACAAAAAGGGACGGCCAAATTTTCAGGAAACATTCCTCACACACAAAGAATGAAAATATGTTATCTGGACATGTGTCCGGAAACGCTTACTTTCCATGCTAGAGCTCATTTTATTACTTCTCTTCAAATCACATTAATCATGGAATGGAAACACACAGAAACAGAACGTACCAGCGTGACTTCAAACACTTTGTTACAGGAAATGTTCAAAATGTCCTCCGTTAGCGAGGATACATGCATCCACCCTCCGTCGCATGGAATCCCTAATGCGCTGATGCAGTCCTGGAGGATGGCGTATTGTATCACAGCCGTCCACAATACGAGCACGAAGAGTCTCTTAATTTGGTACCGGGGTTGCGTAGAAAAGAGCTTTCAAATGCTGCCATAAATGAAAGTCAAGAGGGTTGAGGTCAGGAGAGCGTGGAGGCCATGGAATTGGTCCGCCTCTACCAATCCATCAGTCACCAAATCTGTTGTTGAGAAGCGTACGAACACTTCGACTGAAATGTGCAGGAGCTCCATCGTGCATGAACCACATGTTGTGTTGTACTTGTAAAGGCACATGTTCTAGCAGCGCAGGTAGAATATCCTGTCTGAAATCATGGCGGTGAATCGAGGAAGTACAATACATACTGACGAAACTAAAATGAGCTCTAACATGGAAATTAAGCGTTTCCGGACACATGTCCACATAACATCTTTTCTTTATTTGTGTGTGAGGAATGTTTCCTGAAAGTTTGGCCGTACCTTTTTGTAACACCCTGTAGACCTAGAAACAAGGGCAAAACAAAGCAGACGAGCACGAAAAAGAACATTGCATGCTGAGATGGAAGAAAATGTAGACAACCCATATAACGAAGCTGGAAAGCATTGACAACTTCAATGGCTGTTTCCGTAAGTTGTATTTTTGAAAAATAAAGTTTACTTTTTCTCAGCTTCTATCTGTCACATTTTTTTTTCAGAACTACAGGATACACCAGTCTGAATATTTTGCATATTTTAACATAGAAGTATTCCCATTTTGTAAATCTCAAAGAAGTTAGAGCCTTACGTACATAGAAAAATGTTGACAGTATCTTGTTTTGATGTCCACTTTTTACAAAAATAATTATCTTGAAACTAACCAATATTTTTACAAATACTTCTGTTAAAGTGGTATGGAAAGTCTAATGAAGAACAAAAAAATTTTACAAATTTTTTCCCAACAGTTTCTGGTAAAAGGTACCTCCACGTGAATAAATTTTACGGTATCTAAGTTCAAATGGCTCTGAGCACTTTGGGACTTAACATCTGAGGTCATCAGTCCCCTAGAACTTAGAACTACTTAAACCTAACTAACCTAAGTACATCACACACACCCATGCCCGAGGCAGGATTCGAACCTGTGACCATAGCGGTCGAGCGGGTCCGGACTGAACGGTATCTATAAATACCGATTAGTACTTCGTGACACGGACGTCGCTGATTAACACCGTAAATAACAAGAGACATGGAAAATTAATCAGAGGTATTGTTCTCCTGCGCGAGTATGCACCACACACGATGCGCGCATCACGAACTCTGCTTCAGCGTTCCCGATGGACAGTTTGGAAGCGTTCGCCAATCAGTCCTCACTTGGGGTAAAGAGAATCTCCACCGATGACGAGGTTCACACAGCTGTTCTCGAATGGTTCTCTGACCATGGAGTGGGTTTCTGTCATAGAGGAATTGAACGACTGTTATGACGTTCACACAGCTGCTTACAGAGACTTGGTAATTATGGTGAAAAGATAGCGTCATGCACATGTCTCACTTGTAAGTGTAGTACAGAATTCATTTAGTTACTTTACCTGAGTATCATGTGTAACGTTTTGGAATTTCCTCGTATTTATTATAACTAAATCATCTGAAATTATTGCTCTCGTCGTTCTAATATCAACTGGCCCACCTTACTGGGAGGTCTCCGAACCACCCATCTTCAGCTGAGGCAGTTCCTTTATTATGGCGGTTAGTGACGTCATTCCCATGGCGCCAAACTGAGACCTACGACAGAATTATGGTTCAAATGGCTCTGAGCACTATGAGACTTAACATCTCAGGTCATCAGTCCCCTAGAACTCAGAACTACTTAAACCTAACTAACCTAAGGACATCACACACATCCATGCCCGAGGCAGGATCCGAATCTGCGACCGTAGCGGTCGCGCGGTTCAAGACTGAAGCGCCTAGGACCGCTCGGCCACCAGCGTCCGGCTGACAGAATTATGAAACGTTTTACAAATCAAATGATCTTTAAAAATGGGTTAAAAGCGGTCTTTACCTCAATAAAATATTCATTTGTAATGGTAACCCGTCTCAGTCAGAGCGTGAGCACTCCAACTTTTCTGTGTTCAGTCTTGTAAACTGAAACTGGAGTGAGCTGAACTAATATTGTTTGTAAGTCGTGTACCTGTGTTGTAATCCTGAACAATACAAGTGGTGTAGTTACGGAAACGCTATCTAATAAATGAGAAGCCAAAAATTAAATTCTATAATTTATTTTTAATTCAGTTTGCCAAAGTAATTAGAAAACAAAAACCTATAAACTATATAAGTTATCGGTATTGTGTGGCACAGTGAGCAGTGTTACATTACATGAAGTGACAGTATGTAACCAGGAGTTCCAACACATAAAAAATTAACAGAATAAAAATGCTATATAAAATTACTAAATGAATTTTGAAAGAATGAATCATCCAATTGTTTCTCTAAAAATGTCCTGTGAATTTACGTACGCAACGTGAGTGAAAAAATTCTAGACCCAGAATATTGTACATGCAAATGTGTAACATTACACTGTAAAATGAAACTGTCTGTGTATGAAATGAAAACTGAACTGAATTTTAGGTGAACTGATCTGGTAATGAATTTCTAAAAACAATGATTAACCGACCTTGTAAGTGACAGAACCATTTCGCCACGATTCAGTCAGTCTGGTTCGTGTGTTTGGAAGCCTGTTAAATCTGTCTCACTTCAATCGAGATGTCGTCTAAAAAAAATTCGTTGATATAGAGAGCATGTCAGTTGTGGTCAACAACAGTTGTCCAGAGTAACGATCTTCAATGGATCCCACTTTACGGTGGCAAGTGTAGAGAGCGAGGCGAACGCATCAAATGAATTAGTAGATTACCACTTTAAATATGAAACTTTGAGCCACACAACCAATATTGTATATCTCACCTTATACAAAGAACCGAAATGGTAAACCAGTTGAAGTGTCTTTGTGACCCACCCCCACTAAAATTAATATGAATCCCCACTAAAATTAATATGAAATGTAGCAGCTTGGTGTAGTTTAAGGCTAACTACCAGGCTTGTAGGTCACACACTCATCCCTCTTTAACAAACTGGGATGGACACAGAACTCAATTTTATGGGAATGTCTTCGTGATTTCTGCCTATTAACTAAAATTAATGAAATACGATACTACCACACAGAATATGACATGCAGGAGAGTGATCCACTTTACGACTGACCACTGAGTTTGTACGCTTCGTTGTGTATAAGGAACAGGAGTGGACCCAAAATTGAACCCTGTGGGACTGTCTTGGTGATATCTCCCAGTTAGTAATATTAGTCAAGTGTAAACTCCTCATCAAAGCTAGCCCATGTAACCTAGTAACAAGGATCCCACAGCAAACGCGCTGAGGAAATCAAATACTCTTTTGGTCCTGATCAAAGCTAGCCCATGTAACCTAGTAACAAGGATCCCACAGTAAACGCGCCGAGGAAATCAAATACTCTTTTGGCAGTGGTGGGAGTGAAGATTTAGTAATGTGCCACTGAAACTAGTCGTGTGATAGAATAAAGACATTCTCAGGATACAGCTGTGGTGGTAATTTCTCTGGCAAAATTAAGGGAAATTGGAGGGTACAGCATGGAATTTGAAATGTAGAAGTATCATCTATTTTCAGACTGGCTACCCAGACTTTATACCCCATACTGAGACTGGCTAGCACTGTTTTACAAAGGGACAGGAGTGAACCCATATTTGAGCCCAGTGGGAGCGTCTGTCCTGAAAATAAGAGAAATGGCAAAATATTACTTGGAGCGTCAAATATAGGAGAGCAGTCCAGTTTGAGAATGACTACAAGGATTGTACAGTTCATCCTGTATAAGGCGAGTGAGGACTTAGAATTGAAGCTCATGGATGTTTCATGACTCCTTCTGAATCACCAAAATTCAAGTAATTGGCAGATTATGACATGGAATATGCAATACAGAAGGCCAGTCCACTTTGACCCTGACAACTTAGATACTAAACCTCATCTTGTATAAAAAGCTGAAGTGGTGAAACCTGCTGAAGTGTTTTTGAGACTCATCCCCAGTCGATAAAAATAAAGAAGTGGGATAATACTTCATGGAATATGAAATGTAGAAGCGTCGTCTACTTTGAGGCTGACTATTAGGCATTTAGGTTCTACACTCTGCTCTGTATGAGAAACGGGAGTGGACACAAAATTTCATTTTGTGGGAATGTCTTCATGATTTCTCCCTAGTAACTAAAATTAACGGTAATAGAAGGCTACCACACGGAATAAGGCTCGTAGAAGAGCGATCCACTTTAAGACTAACATCTGAGTTTGTACAGTCAATTGTGTATCAGGAATTGGATGGACCCAAAATTGAACCCTGTGGGACTGTCTCGATGACTTCTCCACAAACAGTAAAATTAAGGGAAATTGGAAAGCACTGTGTAGAATTTGAAATGTAGATGCGTGGTCTGTTTTCAGACTGGCTACCATAATATTATACCTCAACTTGAGACTAGCTTGTAGAGTTTCACAAAGGAACAGGAGACTGAAATGTTTGTCCTTATAGGACAACTATCCAAGGATTTACACCGAATAATATCCAAACAGCAAACTCTGTACACAATTTATTAAATTGCCAATACTACACTCCTTTAAATAACAACAAATTCATATAACTTACAGAACTTGAGAAATGGTTATAAGAATGAGCTTTAAAAGCAATAACAGCGGCTTTCCACCATAAAATGAAAGAATCTTTTACAACAGTGCCTTTAGAGTTTACTCAAGAGACAAAATCCAATAATAAGCTAACTTGGCAATACAACTTAAGATCATTTACAAAAACCTTTAAGAATGATAATGACACTTGGCACCATAAAATCGGAAAACATTAAGAGCAGTAATAAACCAGAAACAAATTATAATAATGGCAACTTGGCACAACAAAATAAGAGAAATTTCTTCTGCAAGAACAAATTACAATGGTTCTTTAAAAGATTTTACTCCACAGACCAAGATCCAATAATAAGTTAACTTGGCATTACAATTTAAAATCATTTATATAAAAAAAACTTTGAGAAAGATAATGGCACTTGGCACCATAAAATCAAAGAAGCGCAACACACAACCAATAAATATAATAACAAAATAATAATTTAATACAACCAAAGGGCAAGGCAACTCCCAACGCAATCACAGACGATCGAGCTCTCAACACTTTGGACCCTTCCCACTAGAAACGGTACCCGAAATAAACCGCTCAGAACTCCCCGACATGCCTCCCACAACTGCCCATCACTTACGCACCTTGGTTATGTTCTGTAACACACGAGAGATAATATCAACACAAGATAAAATCCAAAAACCAAATAACAACATAACAACCCGACAGCACATGATAACCACGGGGCCGTTAACTCGGGCATTAATACAAGTGCCGGAAGCTAACACACACAAATCTTAATAAACAATTCTCGCTTCTTAAAACAAAACAATAAAAGCCAAGCGCACACAAATGGTGGAACCACAGTCTTAGAAGTGCCTTAACGACACCAAACGCGACTATTGCCCAAGTTAATAATAAGACAGTGAGATAAAAATACAAAACATACCACTAAATGCTGTTACACAAACCAAATTGACGAGATCATGTTGTTCAGATCCCAGAAGACGACATATACCAAGCAGCAGTAATTCACTATGCGTATACTGTCCAAAACCACCTTTCTTAGGTAGACTTTACCTAACACATCAAATGTCAAATATACTGTTGTGTACATAGTTCCGCATAGTCAGCGCGTACACAACTTTCCCACTAGACCGCGCCCTGCTAAGCACAACAGCGCAGGCGCAGCGCTCGTCCGTCTCCGCACTACGAGATGGCACTGCCTTAGAGACGGACCAAATTCTGCTTCCGCCGGTCCGCATATTAATATGTAACGCAGCCAATGAGATTGCTGCTAACATAGAACCTTTTCTCCTCGCGGATCGCACTCGAGCAGTAATACCTGAATGTGTGAGGTATTATAACGAGTGTACAGACCTTCGATTAGTCAGCCTGCATTTATCTGTACCAGTCTGTACCAGTCTACATTTGTCTGTACCAGTCTATAGTCAAGTTTCAGTCTGCGCCTAATAAGATTACCATAATCCTGTACTTAGCCATGAAGATAAATGTATAGACACTTTGTCAAGTATCAGAGATATGTCGAATAAGATTAACGTACGAAGACCAAAGGAACTTCAGATTGTCAATTGTAAACAGCATCCAGAATCAAGTTATGTAATGTCCATGCTTTTTATTATTTTAATAAATGTGTGTGAAAATTAATCAAGTTCTGTTTAAAGTTGGTCACCGTCAATCTGCTACTCTAAGCATGCAAGTGGAATTTCTATCATCTGACCTAACGGCAGAAGGTAAACACGCCACGATAAGACCACGAGACATATTGCTGACACTCGCCTACTTCGTTAGAGCGACAAGTCAAATAATCTGATGGTCTGTGTACTGAAGATCTTACAGTACGCACACCGCATATACCATACATGAACGCAACTCCGGGCAGGTAACAAGAACCACCTACGTGAATTCCTTCAAAAAGGAACAAACAGGCATCACCAAAGGAAATGCTGAGGAGACCGGGTGGGTAACGACCCACTCAGCGGGATAACCAAATGATACTCCAGTTGAGCAAATAAACCGACTACTCTCTCTCTTTCCGCCGACCACCGCAAACACACGCCAGCGACGTAATAGCAAATCAGCACCGGAGCGCCACCCGCACCAGAACAGCGAACTATAATCGATTACAGCGCGCGCTCTAAACAAGATCACAGGATAGCGGCGCGCGCCATATCAGAGAGCAACTCAGATTTGAGCCCAGCGGGAGCACGTGCGTAATCTCTCCAAAGGCATTTGAAATACGAAAAACAACAGAATATCACTTGGATTATCAAATATAGGAGACCAGCCCAGTTTGAGACTAGCTACAAGGTTTGTACAGCTCATCCTATACAGGGTGTTACAAAAAGGTACGGCCAAACTTTCAGCAAACATTCCTCATACACAAAGAAAGAAAATACACTCCTGGAAATTGAAATAAGAACACCGTGAATTCATTATCCCAGGAAGGGGAACTTTATTGACACATTCCTGGGGTCAGATACATCACATGATCACACTGACAGAACCACAGGCACATAGACACAGGCAACAGAGAATGCACAATGTCGGCACTAGTACAGTGTATATCCACCTTTCGCAGCAATGCATGCTGCTATTCTCCCATGGAGACGATCGTAGAGATGCTGGATGTAGTCCTGTGGAACGGCTTGCCATGCCATTTCCACCTGGCGCCTCAGTTGGACCAGCGTTCGTGCTGGACGTGCAGACCGCGTGAGACGACGCTTCATCCAGTCCCAAACATGCTCAATGGGGGACAGATCCGGAGATCTTGCTGGCCAGGGTAGTTGACTTACACCTTCTAGAGCACGTTGGGTGGCACGGGATACATGCGGACGTGCATTGTCCTGTTGGAACAGCAAGTTCCCTTGCCGGTCTAGGAATGGTAGAACGATGGGTTCAATGACGGTTTGGATGTACCGTGCACTATTCAGTGTCCCCTCGACGATCACCAGTGGTGTACGGCCAGTGTAGGAGATCGCTCCCCACACCATGATGCCGGGTGTTGGCCCTGGGTGCCTCGGTCGTATGCAGTCCTGATTGTGGCGCTCACCTGCACGGCGCCAAACACGCATACGACCATCATTGGCACCAAGGCAGAAGCGACTCTCATCGCTGAAGACGACACGTCTCCATTCGTCCCTCCATTCACGCCTGTCGCGACACCACTGGAGGCGGGCTGCACGATGTTGGGGCGTGAGCGGAAGACGGCCTAACGGTGTGCGGGACCGTAGCCCAGCTTCATGGAGACGGTTGCGAATGGTCCTCGCCGATACCCCAGGAGCAACAGTGTCCCTAATTTGCTGGGAAGTGGCGGTGCGGTCCCCTACGGCACTGCGTAGGATCCTACGGTCTTGGCGTGCATCCGTGCGTCGTTGTGGTCCGGTCCCAGGTCGACGGGCACGTGCACCTTCCGCCGACCATTGGCGACAACATCGATGTACTGTGGAGACCTCACGCCCCACGTGTTGAGCAATTCGGCGGTACGTCCATCCGGCCTCCCGCATTCCCACTATACGCCCTCGCTCAAAGTCCGTCAACTGCACATACGGTTCACGTCCACGCTGTCGCGGCATGCTACCAGTGTTAAAGACTGCGATGGAGCTCCGTATGCCACGGCAAACTGGCTGACACTGACGGCGGCGGTGCACAAATGCTGCGCAGCTAGCGCCATTCGACGGCCAACACCGCGGTTCCTGGTGTGTCCGCTGTGCCGTGCGTGTGATCATTGCTTGTACAGCCCTCTCGCAGTGTCCGGAGCAAGTATGGTGGGTCTGACACACCGGTGTCAATGTGTTCTTTTTTCCATTTCCAGGAGTGTATGTTATGTGGACTTGTATCCGGAAACGCTTACTTTCCATGTTAGAGCTCATTTTATTACTTCTCTTCGAAACACATTAATCATGGAATGGAAACACACAGCAACAGAACGTACCAGCGTGACTTCAAACACTTTGTTACAGGAAATGTTCAAAATGTCCTCCGTTAGCGAGGATACATGCATCCACCCTCCGTCGCATGGAATCCCTGATGTGTTGACGCAGCCCTGGAGAATGGCGTATTGTATCACAGCCGTCCACAATGCGAACACGAAGAGTCTCTACATTTTGTACCAGGCAAGGGTAGGCAAGAGCTTTCAAGTGCCCCCATAAATGAAAGTCTAGAGGGTTGAGGTCAGGAGAGCGTGGAGGCCACGGAATTGGTCCGCTTCCACCAATCTATCGGTAATCGAATCTGTTGTTGAGAAACGTACGAACACTTCGACTGAAATGTGCAGGAGCTCCATCGTGCATGAACCACATGTCGTGTCGTACTTGTAAAGGCACATGTTCTAGCAGCACAGTTAGAGTATCATGTTTGAAATCATGATAACGTGCTCCATTGAGAGTAGGTGGAAGAACATGGGGCCCAATCAAGACATCACCAACAATGCCTGCCCAAACGTTCACAGAAAATCTGTGTTGATGACGTGATTGCACAATTGCGTGCGGATTCTCGTCAGCCCACACATGTTGATTGTGAAAAATTACAATTTGATCACGTTGGAATGAAGCCTCATCCGTAAATAGAACATTTGCACTGAAATGCGGATTGACACATTGTTGGATGAACCATTCGCAGAAGTGTACCCGTGGAGGCCAATCAGCTGCTGATAGTGCCTGCACACGCTGTACACGGTACGGAAACAACTGGTTCTCCCGTAGCACTCTCCGTACAGTGACGTGGTCAACGTTACCTTGTACAGCAGCAACTTCTCTGACGCTGACATTATGGTTATCGTCAACTGCACGATGAATTGCTTCGTCCATTGCAGGTGTCCTCGTCGTTCTAGGTGTTCCCCAGTCGCGAGTCATAGGCTGGAATATTCCGTGCTCCCTAAGACACCGATCAATTGCTTCGAACGTCTTCCTGTCGGGACACCTTCGTTCTGGAAATCTGTCTCGATACAAATGTACCGCGCCACGGCTATTGCCCCGTGCTAATTCATACATCAAATGGGCATCTGCCAACTCCGCATTTGTAAAGATTGCACTGACTGCAAAACCACGTTCGTGATGAAGACTAACCTGTTGATGCTATGTACTGATGTGCTTGATGCTAGTACTGTAGAGGAATGAGTCGCATGTCAACACAAGCACCGAAGTCAACATTACCTTCCTTCAATTGGGCGGTGAATCGAGGAAGTACAGTACATACTGAAGAAACTAAAATGAGCTCTAACATGGAAATTAAGCGTTTCCGGACACATGTCCACATAACATCTTTTCTTTATTTGTGTGTGAGGAATGTTTCATGAAAGTTTGGCCGTATCTTTTTGTAACACCCTGTATAAATACCGAGTAGCCCGCATCTCGTGGTCGTGCGGTAGCGTTCTCGCTTCCCACGCCCGGGTTCCCGGGTTCGATTCCCGGCGGGGTCAGGGATTTTCTCTGCCTCGTGATGGCTGGGTGTTGTGTGATGTCCTTAGGTTAGTTAGGTTTAAGTAGTTCTCAGTTCTAGGGGACTGATGACCTAAGATTTTAAGTCCCATAGTGCTCAGAGCCATTTGAACCATTTGAAAGACCGAGTAGGAACTCAAAATTGAGCCCTGTGGGTATGTGTTCGTGACCTCTTCCGAGTCAGCAAAAGAAAATGAAACACGGAAATTCCGCAAGGAATATGAAATGTGGGAGAAGAAAAGAATGGAAAGCGCTCACTGCCGCCAGACGGGGAAACCAGAGCAGGCTGCAGTGCGCGGCGGTGGAGGGCGTGCCGGCGCGTCGCTGCTGCGGCCTGGACGCGTGCTTACCGACCCCTCGGGCGGTCCTCGCTGCCCGCTGCCGCAAGGTGTGGGTGGCCGCAGGTCGATGTGGCATGTCGGCAGCCGAGGGACGGCACGGGCAGCGCGCCGGGCACGCCGGCACCGGCCTAGCTGGCGGCCGGCGGCCGGGGGGCAGTAGCCGGCGGCGCGCGCCTGCCCTGCGGTCACTCTCCAGCGGGCTAGGCGCTCTCAAGGAAACACGAACTTCTTTCCCCTTCTCGATACTGCCACCAGCGCAAACCAAAAAGTATCTGAAGACGCACAAAAACACAGGCTATCGCTGACGGAAAACTCTTCCAGAATTGTGTAACGCACTTTATGTTCACTTGCTCCAAAGTACACTACTGGCCATTAAAATTGCTACACCACGAAGATGACGAGCTACAGACGCGAAATTTAACCGACAGGAAGAAGGTGCTGTTACATGCAAATGATTAGCTTTTCAGAGCATTCACACAAGGTTGGCGCCGGTGCGGCTCCTGCAACGTGCTGATATGAGGAAAGTTTCCAACCGATTTCTCATACACAAACAGCAATGGACCGGCGTTGCCTGGTGAAACATTGTTGTCATGCCTCGTGTAAGGAGGAGAAATGCGTACCATCACGTTTCCGACTTTAATAAAGGTCGGATCGTAGCCTATCACGATTGCGGTTTTTCGTACCGCGACATTGTTGCTCGCGTTGGTCGAGATCCAATGACTGTTAGCAGAATATCGAATCGGTGGGTTCAGGAGGATCATACGGAACGCCGTGCTGGATCCTAATGGCTTCGTATCACTAGCAATCGAGATACAGGCATCTTATCCGCATCGCTGTAACGGATCGTGCAGCCACGTCTCGATCCCTGAGGCAACAGATGTGGACGTTTGCAAGACAACAACCATCTGCACGAACAGTTCGACGACGTTTGCAGCAGCATGGACTATCAGCTCGGTGACCGTCGCTGCGTTTACCCTTGACGCTGCGTCACAGACAGGAGCGCCTGCGATCGTGTACTCAACGACGAATCTGGGTGCACGAATGGCACAACGTCATTTTTTCGGATGAATGCAGGTTCTGTTTACATCATCATGATCGTCGCATCCGTGTTTGGCGACATCGCGGTGAACGCACATCGGAAGCGTGTATTCGTCATCGCCATACTGGCGTATCACCCGGCGTGATAGTATGGAGTGCCATTGGTTACACGTCTCGGTCACCTCTTGTTCGCATTGACGGCACTTTGAACAGTAGACGTTACATTTCAGATGTGTTACGACCCGTGGCACTACCCTTCATTCGATCCCTGCGGAACCCTACATTTCAGCAGGATAATGCACGACCGCATGTTGCAGGTCCTGTACGGGCCTTTCTGGATACAGAAAATGTTCGACTGCTGCCCTGACCAGCACATTTTCGAGTTCTCTCACCAATTAAAAACGTGTGTTCAATGGTGGCCAAGCAGCTCGCTCGTCACAATACGCCAGTCACTGCTCTTGATGAACTGTGGTATCGTGTTGAAACTGCATGGGCAGCTGTACCTGTACACGCCATCCAAGCTCTGTTTGACTCAATGCTCATGCGTATCAAGGCCGTTATTAGGGCCAGAGGTGGTAGTTCTGGGTACTGATTTCTCAGGATCTATGCACCCAAATTGCTTGAAAATATAATCACATGTCAGTTCTAGTATAATATATTTGTCCAATGAATACCCGTTTATCATCTGCATTTCCTCTTGGTGTAGCAATTGTAATGGCGGTTAAGGTACATCGAGCGAAAGGCTATCTACAAGTTGTATTGAAATCTTATAGCACTTGTAACTGTCAAAGGACATGACAAGAAACCACTTATTGAAAAGAGACTAGGTTGTAGCCTATCATCGATCTTATTCTGGCCGAGCGGTTCTAGGCGCTTGAGACCAGAACCGCTCTGGTGCTACGGTCGCAGGTTCGAATCCTGCCTCGAGCATGGATGTGTGTGATGTCCTTAAGTTAGTTAGGTTTAAGTAGCAAAAACAGACATAATGTCCTATGGGATAACAGCAATCAGTGATTTTATAATGTTACTTAAAATCCGTCTTGATTGCAATTTTTTTTATTATTCATATGACCGGTTTCGGTTCATTCAGAACCATCTTCAGATCCGATATTTCAGTTACAGGAGTAACCCGTCCAAATCCAGCAACTTTCACATGCTACGTCACATGTGGGAAGATCAGTTGTTTGTTGATGGAGAGTCGTCGAGTAGAAGTGATATGTATCTGAAAAATGAGAATTGAAACCAACAGCTGTATTCTAATTCACAAATCGTTCATTCAAAACATGTGACGTAGCATGTGAAAGTTGCTGGATTTGGACGGGTTACTCCTGTAACTGAAATATCAGATCTGAAGATGGTTCTGAATGAACCGAAACCGGTCATATGAATAATAATAAAAAAATAAAAATAAAAAAATTGCAATCAAGACGGATTTTAAGTAACATTATAGGTTTAAGTAGTTCTACGTCTAGGGGACTGTCCCATAGTGCTTAGAGCCTTTTGAACCGATCTTATTCAATAAATTTGTGTGTCTACGGAGCATCGTCTCAGTTGTGCGACTGGATTCGTAATTTCCTGTCGGGAAGATCAGTTGTTTGTTGATGGAGAGTCGTCGAGTAGAAGTGATATGTATCTGAAAAATGAGAATTGAAACCAACAGCTGTATTCTAATTCACAAATCGTTCATTCAAAACATGTTACCAGTTTCGACGTGAAAAAGCAACATCTTCAGGCTCTAAAAGTAATCTGCCATCAACGTTGCAACGGGTTCGTAATTACTTCAAGAGACGTGCGGAAACATATGTGTGACGTTCCGTCTCGGACAATGATAGTATTGTGATTGCGAACAAATACATAGTAAAAATGGAAAGAAATATGAATTACTTCTCCCACGAATTATAAAGAAATCTATTCTCAACCAGCTGACTGAGTTCTGAAATATCCTTTAACGTCCCCTAACAACTGTTTTGAAGTGCTCTTGTACACACGAGGCAACTTACCTCTTCATGCCGCTGCAACAGCGTGTTTAGCAACATGCTAAAAATATTTCAAAAAGCAACACTGCGATCGATGCAGAGTGCAATGGATGGACTAATTCCAACAAGTACTGCCATACATTTATACATAGAAATTCAGTGATCAGGATGGGTTTTGTCAACTAACCTTAAAAAAAAATAAAAAACAATCCGTCTTCAGGCCACGAGTGGCCAACCGGTACCATACGACTGCCGTGTCATCCTCAGAAGAGGATGCGGATAGGAGGGGCGTGGGGTCAGCACACCGCTCTCCCGGTCGTTATGATGGTTTCCTTGACTGTTCGGTGAGTAGCTCCTCAATTGGCATCACGAGGCTGAGTGCACCCCGAAAAATGGCAACAGCGCGCGGCGGCCTGAATGGTAATCCAACCAAATGCCAACCACGCCCGACAGCGCTTAACTTCGCTGATCTCCCGGAAACCGGTGTATCCACTGCGGCAAGGCCGTTGCCTCGTCAACTAACACTAAAACTCTTAATTTACTATATTCAGAAAATAGATGATTTAAATGCTGTCAAACTTTACACAGACTTTTAATTATTCCGTAATGTCTACACTCAAGATACACATTTCTGGCCAAAAATACGAATATTACTCCGTGCGTATGCATACATAACTGACATATTCCCCCCGGTGCGCAAGCAACCAACAACTACGTCCACCGAAAAGGCAAATTACCAAAAAAAAACTCAATTGATACCGAAGTCTCCTCCGGTGCCACCACTACGATCACGGCAGATAGCGACCGCTCATGTCGCGCGACTTCTCTCCACCGCAGCCTGCGTCCGACCACTTCCGAATCCCATCGACAATTGCTCACTCGCTACTATTTGCGACAATAATATCTCACACTCAGAGTTTGTGTATGCACACGACAGAATCATAGACGTCCAACTTTCAATTTACGAATGGCAACGACAAAGACTGACAGAGTGTCCAAACTGAAACAGGACAACATATGTAACATGTTCCGCCAGCTTGGTAGCCAACAAAGTCGACTGCAGTGGAGCCAGAATCAATTGGATTCCGTAACCTCCAGTAACAAGCTCACCAGCTGGCTACCATTCTTATGGCTCTCCCTACTCTCTAGGAATCAGCATGGGTTTCGGAATGAACTATCGTGTGACACCCAGCTCGTGCTATTCGTCCACGAGACTCAGAGGGCCATAGACACGGGTTCCCAGGTAGATACCGTGTTTCTTGACTTCCGCAAGGCGTTCGATACAGTTCCCCACAGTCGTTTAATGAACAAAGTAAGATCATATGGACTCTCAGACCAATTGTGTGACTGGATTGAAGATTTCCTAGATAACAGAACGCAGCATGTCATTCTCAATGGAGAGAAGTCTTCCGAAGTAAGATTGATTTCAGGTGTGCCGCAGGGGAGTGTCGTAGGACCGTTGCTATTCACAATATACATAAATGACATAACATCGGAAGTTCACTGAGGCTTTTTAGGGATGAAGCTGTGGTATATCGAGAGGTTGTAACAATGAAAAATTGTACTGAAATGCAGGAGGATCTGCAACGAATTGAATCATGGTGCAGGGAATGGCAATTGAATCCCAATGTAGACAAGTGTAATGTACTGCGAATACATAGAAAGAAAGATCCTTTACCATTTAGCTACAATATAGTAGGTCAGCAACTGGAAGCAGTTAATTCCATAAATTATCTGGGAGTAGGCATTAGGAGTGATTTAAAATGGAATGATCATATAAAGTTGATCGTCGGTAAAGTAAATGCCAGATTGAGATTCATTGGATGAATCCTAAGGAAATGCAATCCGAAAACAAAGGAAGTAGGTTACAGGACACTTGTTTGCCCACTGCTTGAATATTGCTCCCCAGTGTGGGATCCGTACCAGATTGGGTTGATAGAGGAGATAGAGAAGAACCAACGGAGAGCAGCGCGCTACGTTACAGGATCATTTAGTAATCGCGAAAGCGTTACGGAGATGATAGATGAACTCCAGTGGAAGACTTTGCAGGACAGACGCTCAGTAGCTCGGTACGGGCCTTTGTTGAAGTTTCAAGAACATACCTTCACCGAGGAGTCAAGCAGTATATTGCTCCCACCTACGTATATCTCGCGAAGAGACCATGAGGATAAAATCAGAGAGATTAGAGCACACACAGAGGCATACCGACAATCTTTCTTTCCACGAACAATACGAGACTGGAATAGAAGAGAGAACCGATAGAGGTACTCAAAGTACCCTCCGCCACACACCGTCAGGTGGCTTGCGGAGTATGGTTGTAGATGTAGATGTAGATGAAAGGGTTCACGAGAGAAACATTCAGTTCTCCAGTAATTTGAGTAACTGTCATTCTCTTACTTTCCGTCGCAAGCCTCTTCAGTGGCCGTCTGTTACGAGCACTCAAGACACACTTTCGTCCGCGTTGTGACGTAGCGGATGATGTTTTTTCCGCTTTCCGTGAACGCGGTATAATTCCTCGATACGGTGCCTTTTGAAACACCAAAAACTTCCGTTATCTTGGTTAAGGAAGCAACCACCATTTGAACACAATTAGCCCACGATCGATATCACATAGCTCCAACATTGTGCGCTCTCAACTACACGGACTACTGTTCGGATCACGGCTGACACTTGCAACGTATTGAGGACATTGCACAGATGTTGTTCCTGATGAAACACAACGGCGAAACCAGCAGACATCGCTGGCATATGAATTTAAGGTGAAACTTCGATTTCTCCCGGTTTTCTTCACATTTCTGTCCATCCCCTGAACTTCTGTATGAAACTGTGTAGATGTATGGCGCGTTGGTTCCTCATCTGCGTCAAAAAAACCACAACATACAAATAACTGAAATACGAATTCTTGCATAATGGACATTTCATGGTTTACCTTGCTCTGCTCACTTAATGATAACACAATTGTGGCCATGGGAAAGATATTTGACCACAACACATGTAACTAATATTCAAATTGCTCGTGAGCGAAAAATATGGGCGTGGGTGGACGCCGAAGAAACCTTTGATCATGTGAAACTAACGTTGCGTTCTTTACACATCCTATCCGCAATGTAATGAATACAGCAAAGCAAGTTGCTTCGGTTTTTGTAAAATTTAGATTCAGCGACCTTTGGCGCGTAAGAAGAGTAATTTCCTACATGATATCTAATGAAGCTAGCGAGTGGATACAAGATTTCTTGACAGGCAGGCTCACAGCGAGCTATCCCGGGTGAAGCATCATCACAATATTTGCGTGCAAGACACACACACACACACACACAGTGACGAGCCAAACATTATGACCACCTGCTTATTAAGTCGGACGGGATGTAGATCATCAGTTCAGCCAGCCACCGATACTTATATACAGGGTGCATCAGAAAGACTCACTCGTTTTAAAAAAAATCGTAACTATTACGTTATTTGAGATATGTGGATGAATAACGTACTAATGGAAAGCCGGCCGCGGTGGTCGAGCGGTTCTAGGCGCTTCAGTCCGGAACTGCGCGACTGCTACGGTCGCAAGTTGGAATCCTGCTTTGGGCATGGATGTTTGCGATGTCCTTAGGTTAGTTAGGTTTAAGCGGTTCTAAGTTCTAGGGGACTGATGACCTCAGATGTTAAGTCCCATAGTGCTCAGAGCCATTTGAACCATTCTGAGCTAATAGAAAGAGCAAACTCTCAAGTTTAACATCTTTCCCGCTAGGTAGCAGCAGTGTGCGCCCACTTCAGTTCTAGTGAAAATGGTGTTGGGGCAACAGAAAGCATATTGTGTTCTATGTCCTGTACAGTGCGGATTAGTAGTAACGGTTCAGTGTGACTTTCATACTAGGTATGGTGTGGATCCTCTTACAGCACAGAGCATTCATTTGACGATCGCGAGAAGAATTCCGAGAAACAGGTTGTTTGTGTAAAGGCAAATCGGTGGGTCTTCCGAGTGTCTGACACAGATGTCGGACGCATCCGCCAAAGTTTCACGAGGAGTCCGCAGAAATCCGTTCAACGTGCAGCTCAACAGCTCAACATGCACCCGAAATCCGTCTGGCGTTTTTTGCGTCGACGTTTACACCTGAAAACATACACAATTCAGCCACTGCAACCTCTTCGTGAAGGAGATAAATAACAACGTGTGGAGTTCTGTAATTTCGTTCTTGGCAAGGTGGAGGATGACAGTTTTCATCCACGCATTGTGTTTAGTGAAGAGGCAACATTCCATTTAAATGGAAAGCTGAACTGTCATAGAGTGAGATTATGAGGTACGGAACAACCACATGAAGTTGTACAACATGACAGGGATTCTCCAAAATTTAATGGATTTGTGGAGCTTCACAGGAAATGGTGTATGGCCCATTTTTATTTTCGAAGAATACTGTTACAGGAAGCACATATCTCGATATGCTTCAGAACTTTCTTCAGCCGGCCAGTGTGGCCGAGCGGTTCTAGGCGCTTCAGTCTGGAGCCGCGCGACCGCACCGGTCGCAGGTTCGAATCCTGCCTCGGGCATGGATGTGTGTGATGTCCTTAGGTTAGTTAGGTTTAAGTAGTTCTAAGTTCTAGGGGACTGATGACCTCAGATGTTAAGTCCCATAGTGCTCAGAGCCATTTGAACCATTTGAACTTTCTTTTCCCACAGTTGGAGACTGATTGGAACCACTTCATTTACCAACAGGGCACTGCCACACCAGTATCTGGAAGCGCAGGGATTTTTAAATCAAACGATAACTGAACAGTGGATCGGTTGCACTGACCAAATGATTAAGCCTTACATTACTGGCCTCCAAGGTCACCTGACCTCACTGTATGTGATTACTTCTTGTGGGGGTTTATAAAAGACTCTATTTATGTGCCTCCATTACCGGTCAACAATGAATGAATTGATATATCGCTTAAGAGCACCTGTGGTAGGTATAACTCAAGACATGTTCGCAGTAGTGTGGGAACAATTTGAATACCGCAATGACATGTGCCGTGCATCTCAGGGGGTGCATATTACACACCTACGAAAAGGTATGAAACCAACCTTTGTCTTCCTCTGCAGTTTTTACCCTCTACAGCTCCCTCTAGTACCATGGATGTTATTCCCTAACGTCTTAACAGATGTCCTACTATTCTGTCCCATCTTCTTGCCAGTGTTTCCCATGTATTCCTTTCCCTTCCGATTCTGCGCTGAACCTCCTCAGTCGTTACCTTATAAGTCCACCTAAGTTTCAACATTCGTCTGTAGTGTTACTTACAATCCGTCTTGATTACAAAATTTTTATTCATATGACCTGTTTCGGTTCATCCAGAACCATCTTCAGATCTGTAACGATAATGATACTAATTTACTATTTGACGTATGCAAATTTTTTTCATCCTATCTAATCAACATCAAATGTACCAGAACGTATCTCATATTTCGGTTACAGGAGTAACCCATCCAAATCCAGCAACTTTCACACGCTGCGTAACATTTTGGAAGAAACTGAAATATACACCCATAAAAAGAAAGATCCGGATTTAATCCTCAACGAGTAAAGCGAGTTCAATCATAACGCCTATTTTAGCATTTATGACGACTTACTAAGATGACAACTGTAGCGTGTGGAGGTCCAGGCCGAGGGATAGATGGTGCGTGATGGAGAAGCTGGAAGATGCGTGCAGCGCCTGGCGTCGTTGACAGGGCCCTCCTGTGCGGCCCTCTTGCCCACGGCGATGGACATCAGACGACTGGGCGGATCGCGGCAAAACACCGAAATGGCGGGAACCACGAAAGCAGACCGTAGAGGAAAACAAGTTCACAACAGCACCATAGATATAGAAATCACCCTATGTTTTTTAGATCGTATAAAAATGATAATTTTACTGTGTTTTTTAATTTTGATAAGTACAGATTTTAACCTTGACATCTACAGATATTAATTAAGTATTTTTGGAGGTAAAAGTTATCAAAAATATCTACTGAATACAGTATGCGCATATGGAATGTAGCAAATGTACCAGACGCCACCTGTCGGTAATAGTGTTATAATTAATATAAAAGACGTGCATTCTGCCAACCAATTTTATGTGACGCAGCGTGTGAAAGTTGCTGGATTTGGATGGGTTACTCCTGTAACCGAAATATCAGGTACGTTCTGGTACATTTGATGTTGATTAGATAGGATGAAAAAAATTTGCATTCTGAAATAGTAAATCAGTATCATTATCGTTACAGATCTGAAGATGGTTCTGGATGAACCGAAACCAGTCATATGAATAAAAACTTTGCAATCAAGACGGATTATAAGTAACATTGTATAATAACTGATTGCTGCTATCCCATCAGACATTATGTCTGTTTTTGCAACATTTGTCTGTAGGGCAGCATCTAAAACGCATCGCTTCTCATCTGTTCAGGTTTTCTTACAGTCCCTGTTCCACCACCACACAATGTTGTGCTTCAAACGTACATTCTCAGAAATTTCCTCCTGAAATCAAGGTCTATGTTTTATACTAGTAGACTTCACTTGGCCAGAAATGCCCTTGTGACAGTGCTTACATCTTTTTTACTCCGAACACGTCGTTCTTGAATAAAAGAGTAAAAAAGGAGAATGAGTATGCCTGGGGAAAAGTGACCACATGTCCCACTAAAATATTAATTAGATCTGCTTGTAAGAC
Organism: Schistocerca cancellata; assembly: GCF_023864275.1. Lineage (NCBI taxonomy): Eukaryota > Metazoa > Arthropoda > Insecta > Orthoptera > Acrididae > Schistocerca > Schistocerca cancellata. The sequence goes on from NC_064627.1 coordinate 208,192,321, forward strand.
ACAACTGAGTTTCTGCTCGGACTAAGCTGTATATAAATCTGTCTACACGTTCTTCGATCTCAAATGTCGCTACTTTCATTTGGTATTTGTGGAACTTACGTCGATATTGCGCTAGGACTCCTTCCAATATGCTTCACGACGTCTCGTTGTTTTTCTTTTTTTCTTTTCTTTTTTTTTTCTAGCTCGTGAATTTGAAAATTGACATCTAAGGTCGGAGTAGAAGTGGGCGCGGGCGGAGGGGGACTAGTTATTCATCCGGCTGGACATTTTTTTCTTGGTTGCCCACATTTACGCGCGAGTGGGTTCCTTTCCGTACTTTCCACGCTACCTCATCCTACAGCAATCACATTTTAAACGATTCACAATTTTCTGTCTGTACTTATCAATACAAATTAGTAGTTTCATTAATTATGGTACCACATACCACGCCTTTTATTAGGCAATTTCATGTTAATCTGCTTCTAATGACTTTACTGCCGACTGGACGTTAAATTCCATCAGATAAAAGCGTGAAACGAAATGCAATGGTGTATTGCAAAACATGTTGTTAATCCCAGCTACTAATTCATTTAAACTCTTTTATACGATAATTGCACCCATATGCATGTCTATTACGGGCGTAACTACATGTGCTTTTGATGTTTAATTTCCGTGTAAATGAATCTCAGGGCAATATCGATGCGGTTTCAGCGCTTTCTGTCAATTATTAAGGCTTCACAGCATTGTCACTTGAAAGTAAAGAAGGAAAGATTGCGGTTTAAAGTTCCCCACAACAAGGAAGTCATCAGAGACGCAGCAATTGCTTGGACTAAATAAGAATCAGGCGAAAAGTCGACTTTTTCAAAAGAAATTCGCTTTAATTTATTTTTAGTATTCATTTATTCTATTGAATTCGTTTATATAATAGGTTTCAGATTATGAAACAAAAATATTTCCCTGCATTTGATTGCTTGTAAAAACAATAATATTTGTTGATTTAGAAAACTTTTTTACAGTGTTCAATAAAATACACTGTTCAGTATGAAACAAGCGAAAGTTTATCTACAGCTCTTACAGAAATCAGAATACCGTTGTAGGAGGTGAAGCGGACGAAAGGTAGGCAGCAGTTCAAATGAAAATGACACAAGATTGTAGCCGATCATACACAACAAACAGTAAAACGGAAATTTGGGAAAGAAATTAAGGTTCAGGCAGCAATAACAAAAGCATCACAATTTTATGATAACACAACAAATCTGTTAGGGCCGGTGAAAGACTTGGATCAAAGTGGTAGCGTCTTGAAAGTAGATTATCAGAGCAACATCACAATATGGAAAACGGGTAATGAAGTGTTGGTGAGATTAAATCAGGTAATGTGGGAAGGGTTAGAGCAGGAAATGAGACGCTAAAAGTGTTATAACGCTTTTACTAACTATGCAGCGAAGTAACTGACAGAAACAGAAGTAAAGCGGATGTAAAACAGAAACCGACAGTATCGAGAAAAGCTTTCATTAAATGAGAATCTGTTGATATGGAGTACAAATCTAGGCAGAGAAAATCTTTTCCGTAGTATTTGTCTGGAGTTTAACCTTACGAGAAAGTGAAGCAAGTTCAACGAACAGCACCACCATGAACGCAACAGAATAATTTGAAATATGGTGTTATAGAGGAATGCTACAGCTTAGCTGGATGGATCAGATGATTAACATAGAGATATGACACTGAATCTGAGAGAAAGGGGCTTTACAGTACAGCCCAACCAAAAGACACAAAGAAATTACAGACATTGGCTGCAAATGGATATTGATTTAAATCAATGGGGAAAGTTGAAAATTTGTGATGGGCCAGGATTTGAACCCGTGTCTCCCGTTTACTAGACAGGTGCTCTGACAACTAAGCCATCCGGACACAGTGGTCATCGTAATTGGGCGCCATCCGTCAGAGCCAAATTCTGAACTTATCCACTCACTAATAATGTAGTGCCGCTTGCCCATTATCTCATTACTCGCAGCATTTCGCTGATCCCCGTAAAAGTTCGAGCCAGGTACGTATGCGCACTGAAGAGATCATTGGCCGTCTTCGCCTTATATATGTGGTGTCAGTTCTTTCGGACATATTAATTTGGTAGTGGAGGGAAGTAAAAATCTTTAGGGAGATTAAGGTTAAATGGTCAGTCGATGACTAGGTCATTAGGGACAGAACAATACCAGTTTAGATTGGAGGATTATGAGACAGGAAATCGGTCATGTACTTTGTAAAGAATCAGTCTAACAACCACATTAACTGATTTAATGTAATCACGAAAAGCACAGGATAGAAAAGAAATGATAGCCGGATCGAAGCTATCTTTGAAGTGAAGTCTAGAGCAGCATCTACAGCGACAACAACAATATTAACAAGAACAATAATAGCAACCGCAAAAATATATGCAACTCTCCAAAACTAACTTCATGTCTGGTCAGGGAAGCAGCACCATCGTGCTTACGCCTGAGAAATAGGGGGAGGAATTAAATGGGCACTTAAATTAAGGCAATTTTTTGTGCGGGGGAAGGGGGATTACGAACTATGGCTGTGTAAGATACCGGTAGAGGTCAGACAATGAAGCATCACGTTATCGACATTGCCAGCTTCAGCAAGCAATTGCGCGGTAGCCATTACCATATGCTTTTGCATTCCACTTTGACATTAGTTGTGCCTTACCAATATTTGCTTTACTTGTTTCTAAATGAGTGAAGAAACTAATCCTTACCCATCACGGGGTTCTAGTACGACTCTCGCAACACCAAACAAACAGAATTGCGAAAGTTTACTTCATACATCTCTCTATGTTACAGCAAAATTGTAGCACGCTGCTCTGGTGGCAGTGAAATCTTGCTTCGAAAATCTTAGGGCTATGTAGGAGAATAATACACCTACTGCATACTGCAACTACATCCCTGCGTCTTGTATGGACAATAAATCGCAGAGTTAAACGCGCAATTAAGAAAATTAGTGTCATCTGCTTTCTTTTTAAAATGTAGGGTTATTACTGCTTGTATAAGCAAAGGAATCAGTGGTATGGTGGCCATGATCTGTAATTAATGAAGAAGGGAATAGTTTACTTCGCTTCTTGGAGAAGATATTCTACAGTGCACCATCACCGACCGAAAACACTGAACTCACACTCGGGACGGTTCAAACCCGTGTCCGGCCACCCTGATTTACGTTTCCTTGATTTCCCTAATCTGTTTAAGGCAAATGGCGGGACGGTTCCCTTGACAAGGGCATGACCGATTCCCTTCCTCATCCTTCCGTAATCCTAGCTTGTGCTCCGTTTCTAACGACATCGTTGTCCTAGGGATGTTAAACACTTATCTCCTCCTCAAAAGTACACATTTTAAATATGTTCTACATAGTCCGGAACACGCTGTTCACCTGTACCTATAACATCCGAGTAAATACATCAGCATTCACGCTTCAAGATTTTAGTGGGATGCTGCATAATGGGCATCGACTGGGAAGCTGGAACAGACAGATGACTAACCTATTAACTGCTGAAGAAGGAAACGTTTCAGAAGATCAGCTCGAGCATGTTGTACCCCATTCACGTTACCAGCAACACATATAACCAGGACCGAGCGAGGTGGCGCAGTGGTTAGCACACTGGACTCGCATTCGGGAGGACGACGGTTCAATCCCGTCTCCGGCCATCCTGATTTAGGTTTTCCGTGATTTCCCTAAATCGCTTCAGGCAAATGCCGGGATGATTCCTTTGAAAGGGCACGGCCGATTTCCTTCCCCATCCTTCCCTCACCCGAGCTTGCGCTCCGTCTCTAATGGCCTCGTTGTCGACGGGACGTTAAACACTAATCTCCTCCTCCTCCTCCATATAACCAGGGTGCGGCGATCATGACGTTGACAGTTGCCTTTGTGGGACGTAATGTTAGCTTAGGAGTGACATCTCACATTTAAAAGACACTTTAAGAAATATACGCCGCTGAATAATTTGCTCCCAAAGTAAGTGTAGAGTAGTAGTGTGAGTACAAAACAGACTCAGATTTATTTCGTAACACACGGGTATCATTGCTGATCAAATCGTCCCATATACACTGGAGCTTTGCAGCACTTATCGCTTTAGGACATTATTCTCCACATTACTGAGTTATGATTCGTTCCCAGAAACAATGTTCCACCGGTCTTAGAAAAATTAACCAATGTGTCAAATAGACTTAAAACATTCAATTTTACAGAAACTGCTCTTTTATGTGTAGTAACATGTTATTTGTACATAAGAGAAAACTAGAAACAGAGGCGCCAACGAAATCTGGAGAATATGGTGAAAACAACTGCTGATACGGAGGAATATGAACTACTACTGGAAAAAGAGCAGACCATTGCAAAAAAAAATGTTTCCCATGAACCATGGACCTTGCCGTTGGTGGGGAGGCTTGCGTGCCTCAGCGATACAGATAGCCGTACCGTAGGTGCAACCACAACGGATGGGTATCTGTTGAGAGGCCAGACAAACGTGTGGTTCCTAAAGAGGGGCAGCAGCCTTTTCAGTAGTTGCAAGGGCAACAGTCTGGATGATTGACTGACCTGGCCTTGTAACAATAATCAAAACGGCTTGGTTGTGCTGGTACTGCGAACGGCAGAAAGCAAGGGGAAACTACGGCCGTAATTTTTCCCGAGGGCATGCAGCTTTACAGTATGATTAAATGATGATGGCGTCCTCTTGGGTAAAATATTCCGGAGGTAAAATAGTCCCCCATTTGGATCTCCGGGCGGGGACTACTCAAGAGGATGTCGTTATCAGGAGAAAGAAAACTGGTGTCCTACGGATCGGAGCGTGGAATGTCAGATCCCTTAATCGGGCAGGTGGGTTAGAAAATTTAAAAAGGGAAATGGATAGGTTAAAGTTAGATATAGTGGGAATTAGTGAAGTTCGATGGCAGGAGCAACAAGACTTCTGGTCAGGTGACTACAGGGTTATAAACACAAAATCAAATAGGGGTAATGCAGGAGTAGGTTTAATAATGAATAGGAAAATAGGAATGCGGGTAAGCTACTACAAACAGCATAATGAACGCATTATTGTGGCCAAGATAGATACGAAGCCCACACCTACTACAGTAGTACAAGTTTATATGCCAACTAGCTCTGCAGATGACGAAGAAATTGAAGTAATGTATGATGAAATAAAAGAAGTTATTCAGATAGTGAAGGGTGACGAAAATTTAATAGTCACGGGTGACTGGAATTCGGTAGTAGGAAAAGGGAGAGAAGGAAACGTAGTAGGTGAATATGGATTGGGGCTAAGAAATGAAAGAGGAAGCCGCCTGGTAGAATTTTGCACAGAGCACAACTTAATCATCGCTAACACTTGGTTTAAGAATCATAAAAGAAGGATGTATACATGGAAGAAGCCTGGAGATACTGACAGGTTTCAGATACATTATATAATGGTAAGACAGAGATTTAGGAACCAGGTTTTAAATTGTAAGACATTTTCAGGGGCAGATGTGGACTCTGTTCGCAATCTATTGGTTATGACCTGTAGATTAAAACTGAAGGAACTGCAAAAAGGTGGGAATTTAAGGAGATCGGACCTGGATAAACTGAAAGAACCAGAGGTTGTACAGAGTTGCAGGGGGAGCATAAGGGAACAATTGACAGGAATTGGGGAAAGAAATACAGTAGAAGAAGAATGGGTAGTTTTGAGGGATGATGTAGTAAAGGCAGCAGAGGATCAAGTAGGTAAAAAGACGAGGGCTAGTAGAAATCCTTGGGTAACAGAAGAAATATTGAATTTAATTGATGAAAGGAGAAAATATAAAAATGCAGTAAATGAAGTAGGCAAAAAGGAATACAAACGTCTCAAAAATGAGGTAGACAGGAAGTGCAAAATGGCTAAGCAGGGATGGCTAGAGGACAAATGTAAGGATGTAGAGGCTTATCTCACTAGGGGTAAGATAGATACTGCTTACAGGAAAATTAAAGAGACCTTTGGAGATAAGAGAACCACTTGTATGAACATCAAGAGCTCAGATGGAAACCCAGTTCTAAAAAAAGAAGGGAAAGCAGAAAGGTGGAAGGAGCATATAGAGAGTCTATACAAGGGCGATGTACTTGAGGACAATATTATGGAAATGGAAGAGGATGTAGACGACGATAAAATGGGAGATATGATACTGCGTGAAGAGTTTGACAGAGCACTGAAAGACCTGAGACGAAACAAGGCCCCGGGAGTAGCCAACATTCCATTAGAACTACTGACAGCCTTGGGAGAGCCAGTCTTGACAAAACTCTACCATCTGGTGAGCAAGATGTATGAGACAGGCGAAATACCCTCAGACTTCAAGAAGAATATAATAATTTCAATCCCAAAGAAAGCAGGTGTTGACAGATGTGAAAATTACCGAACTATCAGTTTAATAAGTCACAGCTGCAAAATACTAACGCGAATTCTTTACAGACGAATGGGAAAACTAGTAGAAGCCGACATCGGGGAAGATCAGTTTCGATTCCGTAGAAATGTTGGGACACGTGAGGCAATACTGACCCTACGACTTATCTTAGAAGCTAGATTAAGGAAAGGCAAACCTACGTTTCTAGCATTTGTAGACTTAGAGAAAGCTTTTGACAATGTTGACTGGAATACTCTCTTTCAAATTCTGAAGGTGGCAGGGGTAAAATACAGGGAGCGAAAGGCTATTTACAATTTTTACAGAAACCAGATGGCAGTTATAAGAGTCGAGGGGCATGAATGAGAAGCAGTGGTTGGGAAGGGAGTGAGACAGGGTTGTAGTCTCTCCCCGATGTTATTCAATCTGTACATTGAGCAAGCAGTGAAGGAAACAAAAGAAAAATTCGGAGTAGGTATTAAAATCCATGGAGAAGAAATAAAAACTTTGAGGTTCGCCTATGATATTGTAATTCTGTCAGAGATTGCAAAGGGCTTGGAAGAGCAGCTGAACGGAATGGACAGTGTCTTGAAAGGAGGGTGTAAGATGAACATCAACAAAAGCAAAACGAGGATAATGGAATGTAGTCGAATTAAGTCTGGTGATGCTGAGGGAATTAGATTAGGAAATGAGACACTTAAAGTAGTAAAGGAGTTTTGCTATTTGGGGAGCAAAATAACTGATGATGGTCGAAGTAGAGAGGATATAAAATGTAGACTGGCAATGGGAAGGAAAGGGTTTCTGAAGAAGAGAAATTTGTTAATATCGAGTATAGATTTAAGTGTCAGGAAGTCATTTCCGAAAGTATTTGTATGGAGTGTAGCCATGTATGGAAGTGAAACATGGGCGATAAATAGTTTGGACAAGAAGAGAATAGAAGCTTTCGAAATGTGGTGCTACAGAAGAATGCTGGGGGTTAGATGGGTAGATCACATAACAAATGATGAAGTATTGAATAGTATTGGGGAGAAGAGAAGTTTGTGGCATAACTTGACAAGAAGAAGAGATCGCTTGGTAAGTCATGTTCTGACAATTTAGTATTGGAGGGCAGAGTGGAGGATAAAAATCGTGGAGGGAGACCAAGACATGAATACACTAAGCAGATTCAGAAGGATGTAGGTTGCATTAGGTACTGGGACATGAAGAAGCTTGCACAGGATAGAGTAGCATGGAGAGCTGCATCAAACCAGTCTCAGGACTGAAGACCACAAGAACAACAATGGCTCTGAGCACTATGCGACTTAACATCTGAGGTCATCAGTCCCCTAGAACTTAGAACTAGTTAAACCTAACTAACCTAAGAACATCACACACATCCATGCCCGAGGCAGGATTCGAACCTGCGACCGTAGCGGTTGCGCGGTTCCAGACTGTAGTGCCTAGAACCGCTCTGCCACTCCGTCAGGCTAAAGAAAGTGAGAAACAATATGTTAAAAACAGATGATATAAATAGAAGGATTATGTTAATTGCTCATTATCTGGTCTTGAAGCTCTAACAGTAGCAGTGATTTCAGTCAAAAATTATGGGACTTGAAATCTATTATGCAAACAACGATTGTTTATAAAAGGCCAAACAATTATCAGCGCCCTTGCGCCATCATCAGTGGAGTACGAAGATGCCATAAAAGTGCTGAAACATGTCTGTGGCATTTATAACAACAATTGTCTCAATAATAATACAAGGTCCTGAATCTCAAGGATTAAATTAAAATTAAAGGAAAACTAATATCCACAGTTATAATTTATATTTACAGCTGTTTATGGTGATTAACATACACTGGATAGCACGACATCGTCCGGGCAGGCACTGTGGTTCCCAGTCTTATGCGTGTGTACAGTTACTTTTATTTTATTTTTATTATTCATTTATGTCTACATTCCTTCCACAGTGTTAGCCTTTTTGTTCCGATCCCATGCGTTTGTTCAATTTGGGCGCGGGCGTCCTATGACTGACGGGTCAGTCTGCCACACATGTATGATTTAATAATTATGTAAGTACGCCACTTTTCACTACCTCGCATGTGATTCTGTATGTCAACCCCATAGCATTTGTACGCTAGTAGCACTCTTCACCCCCTCCACCCCACCCACCTCCTCCCCCTTCTTCAAAATTGCTGGCACCTGAAGATCAATCAGTCGTGCACGAAATTAAGAAATTACTCGTAACTGAAATATGTTTTATCCTTTTAATATGTTCCTCAGTAGCAGATGTTCCCCTCATTAAACTTCACGGGCTGAGAGGATATGTGATGTCAGTCGGGATCTATTTCTGGAACTGATATCTAGCTAGTGTGCTTTTTTATCCTTAAAATATGAATATGTTGGTGATGTGTCCTTGTGTGTTTAAAATCGTAGCAGTATATGACGGTTACACAGTGATTTCATTGAATTTTTCAAGTGAAAGTGAAGCATCCAGGAGACATGGTCGCATGTCAGTGTAACTTGGTACATGCACACATCATCGGCTGCTAAGTAAATACTTACAATTTTAATGTTCTGTGATAGGTACAACGGCCACCAGCGTGCATTAATGTTGTTCATGTTTAGTGTTGTTACCAAGATTAGTGGGGTGTATGAGGGTCGTGAACAGCGTTAGATGTTGTGAATGATGAAGAGAGGCTGCGTACTCGTATGAAACAGCGTTATCAGCAAATGATGGAGTTCGCGTGGCCAGCTGGTAAAATCGCGCAATTTTGTTCCAGAACATATTGTTTTACTCAAAATGAGTACATAATATGTCAACCTCACTCACATAAAGATTCAATATTATATACCTACGTGTCAAAATCGGAATGAGTAAACCTAAGCAACTGAAGAATTACTATGAAATGGAGTGAATGGTTTTCGATTTACAATTTAATCATGCCAATCACACTGAAGAATAACGCAACTCCTGAAAATTTACTTCAGTTATACAGGTTCAGCTTCCCAATCCGAAGAAAATAAAGCATCATAGCGATGTTTAACGACACACTCGTTCATTTTATTAACCTGCACTGCATTCATGAATACGTACCAAAGAGATCTCTGGCACCAGCTACACGTCAGAAACCGCTCACTTTGACACAATCAAAAAGGCACCATTGCTTGTTGGCTCACAGACATTGTGCACAGGAACCTCTTATTCACTCCCCACTAGGATTAGGTGGCTGCAGTATGGCTGAACGAGTGACAACAGTTGAGCGCGAATGTTTCAAAGCTGTACGTTCACTATGTCATAGCAGTGCACTATTAGATGGACCAAATTTTCGCGCGTGGTCGATTCCTGAGGATGACATCTTGCAACTTTGCTTTTTTTTTCTCGTTAAAATATTTTAACTTTCATTGTTACTACGCCCTCCTACCTCAGTTGGTTAAATCAGTGATAATAAACCTGGTCCCTAGCGCCTACTATTGGGTGTTCCAGTTTCCAGTGTGGGCACTAAGCTATAGAAGTTTTGTTTCCTTAGGTTTACTTATAATTTTGATACAGCATTTACTAAGAAATTAATATATGCCGTAACTTACTGCGACACTGTTCTATAAATTTTATACAGAAAAGTTACTTCCCTATTTTATAAACCATCATTATTGTGCAATCGGCGGGCGTTTATAAAATTTTACTAGTAACACCCGTATAAAAGTGGGTGCTTGGTAAAAAAAGGTTGATTACCCCAGCGTAAAATCATAGCTACCTTGTAATCTTAAGCCTAGTGTAGAAATAACGCAATCGATTCCGAAACGCAAACGGAATGAGACGGGGAAGTGTATATCTACTGCCGACAATGACTTTTTCGTCTCCTACTCAACTTTATATAAAGCAATACTGCCAAGTTTAATAAAATATGCTAGAACTCCTTGACGATCAGAAGTATGGTTCAAAAAAATGGTTCAAATGGCTCTGAGCACTATGGGACTTAACATCTGTTGTCATGAGACCCCTAGAACTTAGAACTACTTAAACCTAAAGGACAGCACACACATCCATGCCCGAGGCAGGATTCGAACCTGCAACCGTAGCGGTCACGCGGCTCCAGACTGAAGCGCCTAGAACCGCACGGCCACACCTGCCGGCCAGAAGTATGCCAAAAATAAAAACAAAATAATTTCTACAACACAATATGTCCACTGCGGACGGTAGCGAAGTTAGTGGAAGAAAACGCTAACCCATGAGAACGTAAATTGTGTTATTGTATGATATATGTTGGTTAAACTCAAAGAGACGAACATAAATGCAATAAGAGGAAAACATTTATATAGAAAACTACTTGTTACCAGCATTGGGTGCATTCGAAAATAGCTAGTCATTGCGAAAATGAGGATTATCACTTTCTTCCGTTGACTCCAGTTCCATTGCGTTACAAATTTGGTATTCCAACAGTGGTTCTCGTAGTTAAGAAATATAAGCGCATACAAGCGTGTCTTGTGTACAAAGCGAAACTTTCACTGTCCGATTAAAAAGTGAATGAGTTTAAAGAAACAGACTTCCTAGCAGATTTTAAAAAGAACTTAGTATTACTGTGACTAAAATAACACGTACAAGGAAATGCACACAAGATGCGACACAGTAACGCTTACCGGTACATGTTTATAATACCTAATGTGATAAAAATTATTAAACAATGTTTCTGAATAACACAGAACATTATATAGCACTCATAAAATGAGGATTCACCGCCGAAACACGGCATGTAAAGCCACAACGAGGCCAAATCAAAGAAGTGACAGATACGTGAAATAAGTAAAAAGAATATAAATAAATATTTGCCACCATAATTACTCTTAAAGAAATTGTTAAGCTGGCTAACTCAGCGGTAATGTCACTTTTAAATTACTGATCGAAACAAATTCACTTTCTTGCTTTATTTTTTTCTACAGACAATTTAGTAGGCACACTTTGTGTTGACGAACCGCACTTCTAATGTGGTGCCACCATGGAGGTAAGTATTGACTTGACAGTAATGCGAACAAATCATGAAGTGGATAAAGAAAAGCCCAATCTATATGTTTACCACTAAGAAATTAGAAACTTATCTCTCGACTTTATAATTTAGAACTTGAAAGGGTCAATTGATACGGATGACGTTAAGATTTTATAGTTTTTGTACGACGTTATTATTACGCTTCACAACTTTTATTAAACTATATACACATTTTCGACGTGTGTGTGGGAATACATCGACCGATACATGTTTCGTACGTACCTTCAAATAGCTGATCGACTCTCTAACGCACTCGTACATATAAGTAGCTGAGTACCTGACATTGCCAGTGTATGTATAAATTCCAATTCTACTCTCTCTCTCTCTCTCTCTCTCTCTCTCTCTGTCCGTCTGCTACTCCCTCTCTTTCTCTGTGTGTCCATCTCCTCCACCGTTGTCCATCTCTTACCTTTCACTGTCCATTTCCTCCTATCCGTTCTCTAATTATCTCCTCCTCTCTCCTCACTCATTACAACTTCTCTCCCTCTCTGTCAGTCCATCTCTTCCACCCGACGTTCTCTCTTCTCGTTACTACCCACACCCCAGTGTAGGAAATCGCTGGTTCTTACCCCTATAGTATTTCTTTCCAGATAGTAATTCATAAGTGTACCATATTTGGTTGAGATCGATTCAGGAATTTAAAAGAAGCTTTTTACCCTCGCTTCTGCCCGCATACGCACATTTCACGTGAGTACTTCAGATATAGTTAGCATATTTCACAAATATTTTTACACATATTTCACTTGTATTACTAGCGAATTTCGCCCTGCAGTTTCACTTTCAAGCTGCTCAATGTTTACGACGTAATATCTACTGAAAAATGTCGTACAATGATATAATTTTGCAGGTACATTCAGTGGCATATGTGAATACCATCTGCAAAATGTGTCATGAACACGGTTTAAAGAAGTAATAAATTAAAACGTCATGCCTGATTCGGCATTTTTTTGGCATGAACAACGAAAATATGATAAGCGATAAACTTTCTTTCCTTTCATCATTTTGTGAGGTTTGTCAGCGAGAAAAAGTTTCGTAAAGGTTTGAAATTATGTGTAAACTTTATTGCAACTCACTAAGACGTAAGTGTTCTCATTTTCAACAACTATATGAATAAAGTCTGTGAATTCGCGCGTCCTGAGCAACACTACTTTTTCACACTCATTCGCGCCCTCTGGTTCTTACCCCTACAGCGATTCTCTCCAGACTGTGATATGTGTACCAAGTTTGGTTGGAATCGGTCCAGTGGTTTAGAAGGAGATGTGGAACGTACATGCATATGTGAGTAAGTCTATTTTTATAGTACGTATGGATTATACAGAGCCCTGGACGCGGAACTCAGCGCAGTAGTTAAGCACGCTGCTTTCACGTCTACATGTATCTCTCGCTAACGTCTTAACAGGATCCCTCGAGGTTGCGAGTGTGTGGCACGGAGAGACACTGCCAGTGAGCCAGTTGCATGTGTGGAGCACACATGCATGATCAGTCGTGATTAAATGAAGTGGGACACTCCTCCCATTTTTTTACATCCTTACTGCGGCAGTTATTATTATAGTGGTACCAATTCCATTTGCATATTTGGATAGGTCCCCATATGCGTTGTGTTTCGGGTTCTGCGACAGGAAACCTCTCATGCTGGCGAAATTTTCAAAGGCCTGTTGGCGATTTTTTATTAAAGTTTTGATGTTTTCAGTGCTCATGGTAGGCATTCCGTCTGCGCGTAGATGATGAACGACTTATTTCGTTATTGTGTTGAGAAACTGTACAATGAATAAATTTTGCCGACAACATACTGTTGTTTAGCCTAGAGTTCCTTAATGCTCCGCCGCGCGGGCTTAGCCGTGCGGTCTCAGGCGCTGCAGTCATGGACTGTGCGGCTGGTCCCGGCGGAGGTTCGAGTCCTCCCTCGGGCATGGGTGTGTGTGTTTGTTCTTAGGATAATTTAGGTTAAATAGTGTGTAAGCTTAGGGACTGATGGCCTTAGCAGTTAAGTCCCATAAGATTTCACACACATTTGAACATTTTTAATGCTCCAGCAGTACAGACATTCTCTTCATAACAGTAGTCTGAAGGCGCTGACAAGACGATCGTTACGTCAACTGCACGCATGTCTGCTGTATAAATTCAAAATTGAACACCGGCATGTGCAGTCTCTAAAAATGTTTAAATATAATGTATGCGTTTTACAAAAGTGGCTTTGCATGAAATAGTTATTTTTTTTATTATGAATTTGGCCAGCTATGGACCGCATACAACTTAAGACTTATGGTGTTTCTTTTTCTTCCGTTCTTCCCAGTACTTCTTCATTTTCTCGCCAACTGCTCGTCTCTGCTCATCTGTCCACACTCTCTTGGGTCGAGGTTTTGGCGCATCTTCTTCATACTTTGCGTTTTCTATAAGTAGCCTAAAGTTATTACTGTCACGTATTATTTCTTCTGTAACACCTATTTTGTTGGCGTCTTTCTTTACTGCTTCTATCCATCCTAAAGTGTTTTTCAGCTTACTAATGTAATTAAAAATTTTCTTTGTAATCCGTGTTTCTTCCATTCTTTTTAAATGTCCATAAAATTTTAGCCGTCTCTTCCTCATTGTATCTGTGATCTTTTCTGTATTTTTGTATAGGTCTTCATTTCTCCTTTTAATCCACCTATTTTCCTTGTTTTCCTCAGGACCTAGAATTTTTCTTATTATTTTTCTCTCTCTTTTTTCTAGTTCTCTTAATTCTCCTTTCTTATTCAATGTTAGGCACTCTGATCCATATGTTGCTTGTGTCCTAATAACTGACTTATAATGTTTAATCTTTGCTTGTATGGATATTGATTTCTTACTGTAGTAGTTTTGTGTTAATTTATATGCAAATTCCAACTTTTTTATTCTTTCTTTATTTGTTGTGTTATCCAGTCCATTGGCTTGGATCCACTCCCCCAAGTATTTGAATCTATCAACTCTTTTAATTTTTCCATACTTTGTTTTCATAAACTTTTCTGTATTATGTTTGTGTTCTATATACTCGGTTTTTTCGTAGGATATTTTTAGCCCAGTCTTTTCAGCAATCTGAAACAGTTATAGATAATTATTTATTGACATTTATTTATTAAATGTTAGCTTCACTGTCAATCTCGAAATGTAATTTCGCCTCAGCAGCGGACGAGGGTATCCGGCTCAGCTTCGGCAGTAGGTCGTTGACGGAAGTTGCTCTTTTCCGGTGACTTTCGATGAAGTTTTTTCAACAGACTGAGCCGTGATCAGCGCTCAAACCATCACGCTGTAGAATGACGACAACTTGGATTGTATAGCAGTTATGATTAAAGCGGTGGTAATAACCGAAAGCTGCTTGTAATCGTGGATTCCTCAGGTGCAGTAGTCGTGCTTATACATTAAGCTCGATTTCCCTTAATCTTAGACAGTTGTTTTATGCACGATGTTCCTAGCGTAATATCTATGTTTCATTAATGTGATGATAGTAGTCCTTAGAATAGGATCTGTTACCTGGATTCGTTCGCATTTTGTTCAGCGTGCGCGTTACTATGTAAAGTGTACATCTACGGAGCTGCGATATGAAATATCAGGTAGCTGTGACTTTTTAGTTGTGATAACGGTCCATACAAACTCATATTGAGAGAACTATCTAAAGGAATGATACATATTTACTTTCAGAATGACAAAAAGTAGATTATTAATTAAGTAAACAACTCCGTCCTGGACTCTCCTAACATGGCAATAGACAGGATGTCCCAGAAGTGATGCGGATGTCCCCGAAATGATGCGGCAAACTTCGAGGAGTTGTAGAGATTGGTTGGGTTGGACTGTAAAGAGACCAAACTACAGGGTCTTCAGTCCCTTTTTCCTCTTGCAAAGAGGTCTCGGGTTAAAACCATTCCCAAAAGGAGACGGGGAAAGCAAACATGCGTAAAACTTACTTGGAACCACACTGAAAGACGTGTCTTTTGGAACAAATCGGGGATAGGCACCTGTATCCCAAAACGTCATCCAACGATGCTACTGATCGTCCAAGTTTTAGGCGTCGACGGATGCCACCAGGCCACCTCTTCGGCAGCAAACGTGACTTTGTACGCTGACAGACCGTAGTCAGAACGTCTCGCAATGTTCAGTGATCGCGACTGATAGCCACGATCACCAGTAGAGAAGATGCGGCTAGCCGCTGCACAGAGAGGCATCTCCTATGAATACGATGCTCTGTTGCCTCGGTGAATGACGGTTTCGGACACGGGTTTCCATCTGCAGTTTATGTTACTCCTGTACACTGAAAAATACTGGAGATTTTAGAGAGTTTCCAGAATGCCGGCCGCGATGACAAAATGGTACACCAGTTTAAGCGCTGTCAGGCTAGTATCGTTATACATCTTCAACGTCTAAGGGAGCCATTTCAGCATGTGACTAAGCTCGGAGCAGAACGACTGGTCACAAGAAAAAGGGTTTGTCATACGGCGACACTGCGGGTCGTAAAGGACAAAGATGCGTGTGTGGTACCAGTGGGCAGAAGAAGGCCGTCCACAACAACGAATGGTACAGGACCACACAATTTGACCACAGTGCAGGATGACTGTCTTCTTGTCCACGTGGCCCCAACAGCTTCGTTAGCATTGCAGCACTGGATTGAGTGTGGATATGTCGACGTCATCTGCTGAAGCCTGGAATAGTGTCATGCAAGTCATTGCGTCGGCTTCCGTCGACCATCAATCACAAACGCCTCAGACTGAGCTGGGTACAGTAACAGCGTGCTGAGTGGCAAAATATAGCGAAGGAGGCCCGCTTCAACTTGCCACACAGCATGTTAGGCATTACGTGGCGAATGCATTCGGGCAGACTTCAATATTGAGCCACACTGTCGCCAAAAACCAAGTGTCTTGGTTTGCGGCAGCATGGGCTATAATATCCAGTCTCGCCTCCTTTGTATTCATGGCAATATCAAAAGCAATTGCTACATCAGGAAAGTTTTGAGCCACTCATGCACGGTTCTCTACATGTCATATTTCAACAGCACAATGCCCGGCAATACTTGGCGAGGAATGTGGTAGTATTTTATGGAGAAAGATGGATACCACTGCTTCCCCGATCTACATTGGATAAGTCTGGGATATGGTCAGTCATCAACTTGTTCGTTCTAGTCTTCCTGCAGATTTTCGGTGCTTTGTGGACGCGCTTACAAACTGTGCGGCAGTGTGTTCCTCAGAAGCATATCCAGGCATTCATTTTATTCCATGCCAAAATATGTAGAAGCTCTGATTGCAGCTCATGGCAGCTTCGCACAATACTGAATTCTCACAGTCAAAGTGCACATTCATTTATGTAATTCTAATAGTTTTTGTATTCTCGTGTCCCTAATGCGTGGAAAAATTTCACTGTAATGCTTGGCGTTGCAGTTTTCATAAACAGTAGTTGAAAGGTGTGTGTGTGTGTGTGTGTGAGAGAGAGAGAGAGAGAGAGAGAGAGAGAGAGAGAGAGAGAGAGAGTGAGTATGTGTTTTTGTTGTAAATGTTTCAACCACTCTCATATTTAGTGACAAGCAAGTTTTGATGTTTCAGTTACATCCGAAATTAAACATTTAATGGTCACGAAAAACGTTCTACCGCGATGTGACTCGAATAAATACTTTCAAAAGTAGCCATACAGCGCCAACGGTCTTGCTACAGTGCTAACACCAGTTCCTGTTGGATCACCGAAGTTAAGCGCTCTCGGGCTTGGCTATCAGTGGAGTGATGCAGGCCTGCATCTCTCAAAACAAAGAAAGTAGCGAAGTAAATAGCTTCGTGAAAGCAACAAGTCGTACTAATATGTGTTGCCTTCTCACTTATAGCAATCTGCGGTGAAGTGGGGCTGTTTCTCCAAACATATATTCTTCAGTCCATAGAGAACGCAATAATTAATCACCTGAATACCATTGAGTACAGATCCAACGTGTGAAATAATAATTCAGTGACACTATGCACAGCGACCAACCAGGAACACAAGAGACGTATGTCCACTTACCTCATTCAGTTCCCGAAAAACTAATAAGCATGCAAAGAGATTGTGCTAAATTCTATCATCTGCTTCCAACCACAGCGCATAAACTTAATCAGCAGAATGTTTTTCACCTGAGCTGCTATTTGTCTAATTTCACGCCAACAAGATTATGACGAAAGACCTATTTGGGAAGAACTCGTGAATTTTAACTTGGAAGCATTTAATATGAAAAAAATGAAATTAGCTTAGAAATAACGCAGTAAAAAGGCCAAATACTTAATAATTCGCAACCTCCTCAAACCTACACCACTACATGTGATTACGCGGAGTTACACCGGAGGACGGAAAGATACATCTCAAACTGTAGAACAGAACTCAGCACAGTAAATAAATTGGCACCTTATCGGTAATCTTACACCTTGTACAGACTGATCAAAACCACGAGGAACCAGATGCTTCTTAACAGTTGAAGCCAGTGTGCACGAAACCCTATGCTACTAGAATGGCTGATTTCCTTTCGAACAAGCAAGCACGTGGCATTCTCAATCGCCAACAGACGCGATTGACTGAGAGTCCACCGCGCAGTGGTTAATCAAAGATCTTACGAAAGAATCTATAACGGTACACATTGCAGCTGATTAAGTTAATATCTCAGAGATAAATGCAAAATAAATATTATGATAACCTTTTCATGTTTTTGGGCCACATTCAATTAATAATGATTGAATTGCATTAACTCCATTTGACTACACAAACCTCTTTGTTTTATATTACTATCACGGTTTTGGCCTTAAGCCAGTATCGATTACGACAACGTTGTGTATAATTAGACCCTGTTAAGTGAAATCAGCGTCAAGATCTATTGGACTGGATGTACCAGCGTGTGGATGAGTGCAAGTATACGCTGATTTTATTAACAAGGTATAATTATACACAACTTTGTTACATTTGATAGTGGCATAAGACCGAAATTATGATAGTAATACAATATCAAGAATTTCGTGCAGTCAAATGGCGGGAATATCATTCAAACATAAATACACTACTGGCCATTAATATTGTTACACCACGAAGATGACGTGCTACAGACGCGAAATTTAACTGACAGGAAGAAGATGCTGTGATATGCAATTTTTTTGCTTTTCAGAGGATTCACACGAAGTTGGCGACGGTGGCGACACCTATAACGTGGTGACATAAGGAAAGTTTCCAACCGATTTCTCATATACAAACAGCAATTGACCGGCGTTGCCTGGTGAGAAGTTGTTGTGATGCCTCGTGTAAGGAGGAGAAATGTGTACCATCACGTTTCCGACTTTCATAAAGGTCGGATTGTAGCCTATCGCGATTGCGGTTGATTGTATCGCGACCTTACTGCTCGTGTTGGTCGAGATCCAATGACTGCTAGCAGAATATGCAATCGGTGGGTTCAGGAGGGTAATACGGAACGCTGTACTGGATCCCAACGGCCTCGTATCACTAGCGGTCGAGATGAAAGGCATCTTAGCCGCATGGCTGCAACGGATCGTGCAGCCACGTCTCGATCCCCGAGTCAACAGATGGGGACGTTTGCAAGGCGACAACCATCTGCACGAACAGTTCGACGACGTTTCCAGCAGCATGGACTATCAGTTCGGAGACCATGAGTGCGGTTACCCTTGACGCTGCATCACAGACAGGAGCGTCTGCGATGGTGTACCCAACGATGAAGCTAGGTGCACGAATGGCAAAACGTCATTTTTCCGGATGTTTACAGCATCATTATGGTCGCGTCCGTGTTTGGCGACATCGCGGTGAATGCACATTGGAAGCGTGTATTCGTCATCGCCATACTGCTATGGTGTGCCATTGGTTACACGTCTCGGTCACCTCTTGTTCGTATTGACCAGTGCCGAAATTGGAAAAGTAAAATCATGGGTAGATTTAGAAAATCAATGTAAATGTAAAAACAAACTATTCCAAGGAGTAAATCCTTTTTATATAGGTGTACAAGTTGATGGCGACGAACCCGATAAGTCGGACGTTGTACAAAGTGAAGTTAAATATGTAACCTTTCCATGATTTTAAACATGGCTGTGGCAGCAACTGTTAAAATTCTTCACAATAAAGGATGACAGCCAAAAACAGTTGCAGGATAAAATTTATTAAAATTCTTGACCAAGGTGCTCATTACACATGTGCTCATTACACATGTTGTACAAATGGAGATGATGTTTTAATTACTGACGACGCCTTTGGCATAATTGTTTTTATTATTCTCCATTACATGATGTAATTTTAGTAGTTTTACTTCTGATGAAGGTATATTTATATGTACCGAAACCTTGGTCAAGAATTTTAATAAATTTTATCCTGCAACTGTTTTTGGCTGTCATCCTTTATTGTGAAGTATGTAACCTTTATTGTACGTAATAGAGTTTATATGACATTTTGTAAAAGAAAGGGAACGGTCACGTTCTGAATAAAGAATGTTGTTACAGCTAATGTCTGCGTTGGAATTTTTTATGCCATTTGGGAGCACATCCGTAACTATCCTGATGACCTGCGCCTCGCCTTCCTGGTACCAACTACGCAGCAGCGTATCGACGATTTAGCACTTACGTTTTATGGCAATAAAATAAACTATGCAGCTGCTGTAATTGTACTTGAAGAATTGTGGTTCTACAAACCAAATTTGCAACAGTTAATTAATCAGTTTAGGGAAGCGTATAGGGAGTTTGCATTTATGCCGAGCGGTATACGATGTGCACAGCGCTATTTTGATTTTAGGCAGGGTAGATACAGACCTTTGTGGTACACTTATTAGAGCCTCATTAGATGCTCATAGTCCTTCTCAGACACACAGCCGTAGGCCATCCTAGAAACACTTTGAACAGTAGACGTTACATTTCAGATGTGTTACGACCCATGGCTCTACCCTTCATTCGATCTCTGCGAAACCCTACATTTCAGCAGGATAATGAACGACCGCATGTTGCAGGTCCTGTACGGTCCTTTCTGGATACAGAAAATGTTCGACTGCTGCCCTGGCCAGCAAATTCTCCAGATCTCTCACCAACTGAAAACGTCTGGTCAATGGTGGCCGAGCAACTGGCTCGTCACAAACGCCAGTCACGACTCTTGATGAACCGTGGTATCGTGCTGAAGTTGCATGGGCAGCTGTACCTATACACGCCACCCAAGCTCTGTCTGACTCAATGTCCAGGCGTATCAAGGCTGTTATTACGGCCAGAGGTGGTAGTTCAGGGTACTGATTTCGCAGGATCTACGCACCCAAATTGCGTGTAAATGTAATCACATGTCAGTTCTAGTATAATATATTTCTAGTATAATATGTTTGTCCAAAGAATACCCGTTTATCATCTGCATTTCTTCTTGGTGTAGCAATTTTAATGGCCAGTAGTGTATTATGGATCATGAAAAGAGAAAGAGCCAACAAAGAGGCCCCTTGCTGACATCTTTCCAGCCTGAATTTTAATCTCATTAGTGAATCTTTGGAATTTTACTGCAAATGAAGTAGCAAAAACAATCTGCGACGCAGTCCTCGTCGTCGCTAGAGGAACTTACTAGTTCCGGCGATGTTGCACGCTGCGGGCCGGCGCCGCCCGCCTGCCTACATTGCGCTGCATGGTGGGTGGTGGGTCATGGAGGTGCGGCCCGCATTAGCGGCCCAGGTAGATTGGCTGGGGACCCTCAGGCCCGGGCACTCCCATTAAAGTCGGCATTCCCCGCGAAATGCGGCCGCCACCAGATTACAAAGACAATTGCCTCAGAAACCTTATCTGGGGAGCAGGCCTCCAGGAGCAGAGCTGGAAGCCAATCGGCAGTACCTTCGCTTATTTTGAACACTGAAAATACGGAATGCTACACTGTCGACTGTAATTAACCATAAACCTCAGCTTCTCAGACGAGCTATGGAATCAAATTTTTGAGGAATCTCGATGTGCAGTCACAGTAGTATCACCAGACAAAATGCGCTGTAAGACAAAAAAAGAGAAGACGCTCCACGAAGGAATTATCTGGATGGGACGAAAACAGGTAGGTGTGATGTACATTTACGGACGTACAGATGATTGCCATTTCAGAAAGATTGGATTATTTATTCAAGAGAAAGAGCTTCACAGATTGAGAAAGTCAATAGTGCGTTGGTCCACCTCTGGCCTTTATGCAGTTATTGGGCTTGGCATTGATTGACAGGATTGTTCGATTTCCTTTTCAGAGATATATCCTGTGCAACTGGCGCGTTGGATCGTCAAAATCTCGAGCTGGTTTACAACACCCTCATTGGCACTGTAGCGAGAAGGAAGTACTTCTCTGGGCGGTATCACTAACCTAGTGTCTTGATGCTTCGGTAAGTCCCTCGTAGCGCTCAGTCCCCAGGTTCCACGTAGGTGGTGATCCTGCTGAAGTGAAGTGTTTAGGGATGCCAGTTGTTAATTGTCAACCACGTTTGTACTATAATTGTTTTAATTCAGAAATTTCTTTGTCACACACGTCACAGAATCAGCATCTGCAACATGGCGCCTTTGGACTACGCCGTTATTCGACCCTTTACACACGTTAACACAATTTTCTGACTTTACATAATGAGAGACACTGCCCACGACACGTGGCGTTCTGATAACTAATAATTTCACTTTCTACCTTGTTTAAAATCTGAAATATGCACTCGCGACCGTTCTTTTAGAGCCGCCCCGGTTACTCGACCGTGCGTTTTGAGTGGCTCCTCGCGACTCACTCGCCCTGTCTTCCCGAAGGACAAGAGAGACCACCCCACCTTTCTCTCTCAGTCAATGAGGACACTTCTCTCGTTTCTTATATATATATACGTTCAGCCAATGGGAGTTCAGATTGCTGTTGCTTGGCGGATCTGACGTCACGTTTGCCGACATTGTGACGGAAGTTTGTCTCGGAACACTGTCTCAGATTAAGATTCTACTCCCGAGTAGTTGGATCCTGTCCCTACTAAGGTTGCGCAACATTGCCTCCTATGATTTCATCACTAATGCTCCTTGCTGGCCGGCCACGGTGTCCGAGCGGTTCTAGGCGCTACAGTCTGGAACCGCGCGACCGCTACGGTCGCAGGTTCACATCCTGCCTCGGGCATGGATGTGTGTTATGTCCTTAGGGTAGTTAGGTTTAAGTATTTCTAAGTTCTAGGGGACTGATGACCTCAGATGTTAAGTCCCATAGTGCTCAGAGCCATTTGAACCATTTTGAGCTCCTTGCTGACGCTTAATTGTTGAATGTACATTTAGCCTGGCTACTACAGAGCATTCCCGATGGCATAAATATGCATAATACTTGGCTTAAACACGTGAAGTGGATGCACATATGCATTACAGGTTGAAGGGCTCTACCCATAATGCTCCAAACGTTCTCAAATGGGGAGAGATCCGGCAATCTTGCTGACCAAGGTAGGGTTTGGCAAGCACGAAGACAAGCAGTAGAGATTCTTGACTTGTATTGGCGGGCGTTAGCTCACTAAAATGTAAGCCAGGGATGACTTGCCATGAAGGATAACAAAACAGGGCGTGGGAGTGCAGTCGACGTACCGCTGCGCTGTAAGGACGCCGCAGTTGACAACCAAACTGATCCCGCTATTGAAAGGAATGGCAGTCAAGGCCATTACACTCGGTTAGGGTCGGACTGCAAACGAGAGGCAGGTTGGTAACCCACCGCTGACGGTGGGATCTCCAGACACGTCGCCGCTGGTCATAGGGGCTCAGTTCGAAGCGGGAGTCGTCACTGGAGGCAATTCTACTCCAGCCAGTGACATTCCGAACCGAACATTCCCTACAGCATAGCTAATGTACAGTGGGGAATGGAAGTCGGCGCACGGGGTGCTGCGATCTCAGCCCCCTTTCTGTGAAGCGCGCATTAATGGTCCCTGTTGAACAGAATGAGATTTTCACTCTGCAGCGGAGTGTGTGCTGATATGAAACTTCCTGACAGATTAAAACCGTGTGCCGAACAGAGACTCGAACTCGGGACCTTTGCCTTTCGCGCGGTTCTGAGCTACCCAAGCACCACTCACGCCCCGTCCTCACAGCTTCAATTTAGCCAGTACCTCGTCTCCTACCTTCCAGAGCACTTGCAGGTGAAAGGCAAAGGTCCCGAGTTCGAGTCTCGGTCCGGCACACAGTTTTAATCCGTCAGGATGTTTCAATGGTCCTTGTTGTCACCGAAGCACCAGTTGCGCGTCGCATTGTTGCTAATGATGAATCCGAGGCTCTGAGCGCCTCTCTGACAATTGCTCGGGCCTCACATTTTGTCTCTTTAGGTCGACAGCTTCCTTCTCGAGGCTGGGTCCGCCATGGTTCAACCGTTTCTGGCAACGCCATCGAAGAGTGGCATCACAACCATTAAAATGCCGAGCGATTCGTCGATTACTCCAACCGGCTCGCTTCAACCGAACTACACGTTCTCTCTCAAATGCTGACACCTGCGTATATTGTTCACGCGCCTGCCTGCGAGGCATAGTTACTATCCAACTGAGTACACAGAATGAAATTTATAAAGACTTCATGCTCTGGTATCGACATGTCCGCTGTTTACTATTCTTGCCAGCAGCGTGGCGACATTACGCTGCAGCGTCATAAATTCATCCATCGGCCCCCAGAGTTTACAGTTTACCATTTTCCGTTCATATCTGGATGAATATCAATTTGTGACTTATTAAAAGTCACAAATTGATTTTCATACAGATATGAACCGAAAATGGTAAATTGTAGTCACGGTTGCAAAATACTTACACGAATTCTTTAGAGACGAATGGAAAAACTGGTAGAAACCGACCTTGGGAAAGATCAGTTCGGATTCCGTAGAAATGTTGGAACACGTGAGGCAATACTGAACCTACGTCTTACCTTAAAAGATAGACTAAAGAAAGTCAAACCTACGTTTCTATCATTTATAGACTTAGAGAAAGCTTTTGACAACGTTGACTGGAATACTCTCTTTCAAATACTCAAGGTGGCAGGGGTCAAATACTAGAGGTGTACAAATTCCCCTTGCAGCCTGCTTGCCCCTAGCTCCTCTGCAACCATTCATGCAGGTCAGCCTGCCGCGACGTAAACACAAGAGTGCGCTTGTACTGAGGCATAGTGGGTAATGCGGCCGACTTGGGCTCCCGCAAGCCCGGGCTACCTGGGTTCCCGCAGGCCTGCCAAGCTTCACGGGACCCGCTCAGCTTGCTGCGCCTGACAACAGGTTGCGCTGTCAAGCTACCGTGACTAGAGTAGCCGGGTAGTTAGCCCGCAGTCCATTTATCGCAAAGGTGGGGGCGGCACAATGAATAGGTCGAACTTTAGTGAGATTGAGAAAAAATTGACGACTGGCGAATACATGCTGGTAACGAAACAGAGCACAAGTGCCGCATGGGAAACGTTTTCGTGTGTTTATGATGCCGCTTCAAATAAATCTGTAGGTGTGTTTCAATGCAAACTATGTAAAAAACTCTTAAGTACTTATTCGGGAACCTCGAGTATGTTATGACATGTGTGCAAATTTGACAAGCAGTTCCCTCACTCCGTAAATATCTTGAAAGAGGACAAAGATTTAGTGGGCGAAAAGTGCGTCGAAATGTGTGCGAAGGACCTGAGACCATTTAGCAGTATAGAGGGGGAAGGATTTCTTAATTTAGGGCAGACACTGATCGACTTAGGTAAAAAATATGGCTCAGTTGATATTAAAAATATTATGCCTTCCCGAATGACAGTAGCTAGGAAAGTTCAAACCTTAGCTGATAAAGTGCGCAGCAAAATGCTCCCAGATATAGTGCATGCGATTCGTTCTGGTATATATGCCAGTACAATTGATCTATGGACAGACAATTACAAAGGGGTGCATTACATGTCCGTGACAATGCATTACATAAATTCAGACTGGCGTTTGAATAACTATGTACTGATGTGCTCTGCGTTTCCTGACCGCCCAAAAACTGGCTAGAATATTCGAAACGAGTTGGAAGATCGCTTAGAAACTATGGGTGTTTCTCGTGAAGACATTGCCAAAATTACATTTGTCACAGACCAGGGCAGTAACATTGTCAAAGCTCTAGAAATATATCAGCGTCTTCCATGCATGGCTCATAGTATAAACACAGTCTTGAAACATGTTCTGAGCGAACAGTTTTCGAAAGAAAATGTTCCAAATATATTAGCCATTCTTAATACAGTGCGGGCTAAGGTTTCCTACTTCAAGAGAAGAGGTCTGTGTGTAAGACTGAACTCATCTTTAAATCAGTGGGTTTCAACTCGTTGCAATAGTTATTTTGACATGCTTGTATCAGTCCATTCTCAGATTGATTCAGTGAAGGCTGTCTTACATAACGAAGGTGGCTCTGATAAGATGCTGGGTTATGACCATCATATAACTGGCCAGCTTATAGCATTTCTTAAGCCGTTCAAAGAAGCCACAGTTGATCTAGAGGGTGACAAGGAGCCAACCCTACATTTAGTTCTACCGTGGTTTTATGCCTTAAAAGCTCACTGTACTGTACGGGATAACGATGAAGAGGTTTGTAATTTTATTCCATCTGAATATTATAGAACCACTTGTGAAATATGTATGTTGATAAAATGTATTTTCAGGACATGAAACCTTTGAAACAAGCCGCCGGTGCCTTCCTAGAACAGAAAATGTGCGTTAGTATGGTGCATAATATTGCAACGTTTATGGTGCCTAACTACCGCACATTAAGAAAGTTAACCGAGGATGAAAAAATTGATGTTTACCAAGCAGCACGACAGATGTGTGCTGAAGGTAACCTCCTAAGATAATGCATATATTCTTCATCTACATGTACATGGGTACTCTGCAAGTCACACGCAAGTGCTTGGTTGAGGGTTCATCGAACCACTTTCAACTTATTTGTCTCCTATTCTCGAATTTCGCGCGGGATAAAACACCTACATCTCTCCGTCTGAGCGCTGCTTTTTTGTATTTTATTCTCATGATCATGGCTTCCAATGTAGATGGGACTTAACAATACATCTTCGAATTCGGAGGTGTAAGTTGGTTATTGAAATTTCATATATAGATCGCGCCACGTCAAAAAACGCCATTGTTGTAATGATTCCCACCCCAACTCCTGTATAATTTCCGCGGTACTCTTTCCCCTGTTTCACGATAATACCAAACGAGCTGCCCTTCTTTAGACTCTTTCGATCTCCTCCATCAATCGTACCAGAAAAGGCTCTCCAACTGCGTAGCTATACTCCAAAAGAGTGTTTTGTCATTAAAACGCCTACAACTTTTTATGTGTGTCCATTCCTATTTAAGTAGGTCGTAATTGTAATCAGATGTACTAAGTAGAATCTACAGCCTTTAGATTTGACTGGTTGACCTTGTAAACGAAGTTTAACGGACTTAGTTTAGTGCACACACGGATAACCTCGCTCTTTTCATTATTTGTTGCCAACTGCCAATTTTCACACCAAAAATATATATATTATTTAAATCGTCCTGCAGTTAGTTTTGATCTTCTGGTGACTTTACTGGACCATACATGATAGCATCATCTAAAAACTATTATAATTTCAACTATGTGTAGTACGATCTTCACATTATTCTGCAAATATTAATTGGAACCTGTATAGTTTCAGTACAAGTGCCCAATCACAGCACCAAAGAAACAAATCCAGGACCGTACAAAATGGCGAAATTTGAGGACTGGGCAGAAGAGTCTCCTCTCCTACATGATGAAGTCAGCAGATACTTGCAAGAACACTGTGTGAACGAGGGAGATATTCTACAGTGGTGGAAAAATAACTCCCAACGACTTCCTCGACTTGCGTGTGTGGCAAGAAAAATATTAAACATACCAGCCACTAGTGCCTCTAGTGAGAGAATTTTTAGTTGCGCTGGAAATCTAATTAGCGAAAAACGATCACGTCTCAATACAGACAGACTTAACGATCTCGTCATAATTAATTCAAACACTAATCAGCATACAAATTAAGAATACAGTAGAACATTAAACAGGAAACTATGAGTTTGAGTGCAAATTTACTAATTAAGAGTGCACTTTTCTAATTGTGCTTTCTGGGCGTCAATTTCTGAGATAGAAATTTTGTAATGCATAGAGTTCATTTTTATTTTAGACTAAACTTTTTGATTTCAATCCTTCCAAGTGACATTTATTATTGTTTGTAAACCATTTTCTGTTACTTGTGTTTGCAAGAGTAGCCAAATATTTTTAGGAGTATCTGGTTTGGCCTAAATAATACTTTCAGGGGAACTGAAGGAAAATTTGTAAATATTTTATGTTGAAAAGTGTTCTGCAAAATAAAATATTCGTTTGTGGATTAAGGCAATACACATTATGAGTTTAAATTACAATTTATTTTGTTGAGTTCCACACACATTGCGAAATGTAATTTTATTCCTGTATTTCTATATTAAGTGGAATCCCACAAGCAGGGTCAAGATGCTGAAGACCTAGACACTACAAATGCTTTTAAAATGAAGAGCGTCTTTTTCCACGAATGTATTGTAGTAGGAATATAATGGAAACTCGGAGTCACTCTCCACAGCGTCTACGTCTGCGTCATGAGGATTCAGACTCGTCGTTTAGGTCTGTGTAATGAGGGTCTACAGTCGTCGTTTAGGTTCGCATCATGCAAGTAAACACTCGTCGTCTGAGTCTGCATCATGAGGGTCCGAACTATGGTCCCTATGACGCAGACCTAGACTACAAGTGTGGACTCTCATGACGCAAACGTAGACGCCGCGAAAAATGGCTCAGAGTCGCCATTGTATTCCCAGTACTATAGTTTTTAGGCGAACTGGATACGTAACAAGTGCTTCGATTTTGTTAAAATGCATTTTGGCAATTTAGAATGATTTTGACAACTTTGAATGAATTCACAGAACCAGTAAAATACATCCTGGAAAAGTAGTTAAATATTTGTATAACTGGTGTCATACTTGACTGAAACATACTAAAGTTAAAGAATCTAGACTTCCAAAATCTTAATTTGGTTCTCATTGCAGTACAGCGGTTATCAAGGGCGTAGATAATTTATTCTTCTGGTGAGGGGACCAATCTTCTTTTTGTTTTTGTAGAATACCCATCCATTTCAGTGTTGAAACCTGCAACACAGACTGCATTGCGTTCCACTAAAACAAAAAACACTATGTTCATGGGCTCGGGGGGCCCGGGGGGCTGTACCTCTACCCCCCCCTCCCCCCCGTTATCAACGCCCCTGGTGGTTAATTGTAGCTTTTAGTGTACAATGGTGCTCCATTTTCAGTGATTGTTCTGCTTGCTACACAAACCTGTTTGAGATGTGATCTGATGGTGGTTTGAATTGAGAATGTCCAAAACTGAGAGATTGTGAAGTCTCGAAGAAATCCTTTTATATCTGACAACTTGCTGAAAACCGGGTGTTGCCTGGGCATTTATTTATTCCATACTCTAGTAGTCCATCTTCCCTCCCCTATTTTCTCTCTGTCCATTTATTCCTCTCCCACTATCTCTATGTTCACCTCCCCCCTCCATCCCCATCCCTTGTCCCATCTCCCCCCACCCTCTATCCTTCTCCTCGTCCTCTCTCTGTTGGACTCCGCCACTTCAGTTCATCTCCTCTTCACCTATCTATGAAAACTCATATATATCTGTCAACTTTTGTGGTGGTCAGTGAAGCAGTGTCAAAGTTTATTGCTAGGCAGCATTTATTGTAATACTTTTGATACGCAGCATTGATAGTTTTGTTTTCTGGTGCGTAAACAAATGATGTTGAAGGTGTCCTGACAGGGGAATATGCGACATATAACAGGCCATGTGAAAAACATGATTCTCAAGATTGATGCCTCAAACATATAACGACTGCCCTTGCGATTTATCTATCGACATGGCAAATGCAAGCTGCACTGGAAATTATAACCGTTTAAAGCCGAGTGGCATGTCGGTCGGAATCATAGTGATACATGGAATCAAACTGTCTTAACCTTTGTACTTTCCTTTTAAAATTGTGGCTTCGCTTACGTTGTTCTTTAATTTCTTCACCGCAAGTCGGGTGCCATTACAAAGACGTGGCTGGTTTACCTTTCGCAACATAATGATTGCCGATCCGACTTAATTGCAGATTGGGAGGCGGTAATCCGGGCAAATCCAGCGAATTTAAAAATTCCGTAGGATAGTTGACTACATCATCTAGGTTAGTAACGGAATAAACCGACTTTTATGTCATCAATTTGCCAGGTATCATATTTTGAATCTGAAAATTCATTTCGTTAACATCAAGGCTTTTTGCAGCTAATATAACACATTCGCTCAACCAAAACTGGTTTGCAACTGTTAAGCGACATTTGCTGTGCGCGAATTGTCAAACACGATGACAGTGAATGTGTCAGACATCTCTCAAATTTCAAAAAGATGATAGACATTTCGTTTAAAGAATGTATGTATATATACATATGTACACACACACACAGACACATATACATACATATACATACATATATATATATATATATATATATATATATATATATATATATATATATACACACATACACACATATATATATATACGTATATATACACATACACATATATATACACATACATATATATATGTACACACATACACACACACACACACACACACATATATATATATATATATATATGTGTGTGTGTGTGTGTGTGTGTACATATATATATGTATGTGTATATATATGTGTATGTGTATATATACGTATATATATATGTGTGTGTGTGTGTATATATATATATATATATATATATATATATATATATATATATATAATGTTGGGGTTTGTCTTTTGGTGCTCAGGTAAAATAAAAACTTTTAATTAACGTTCATAATACGACAATGACTCGCGCAGACTAAACGGCTGCGTAGCGCAGCTCAGCAGTAATATGGGCTGGCAAGCAAGTTTCCCGCAGCCTGCCCGGGTTGGGTTGTGCTTGGCTTGGCTGGGAGTGAAGCAGCCTGCCCGTTCTGTTGACAACGCGCGGCGGCCTGCCCGCCTGGCCACCGGGCAAGCATGGGCGGGTTAAAAGCGGAACATGTACACCACTATCAAATACACGGAGCGAAAGGCTATTAACAATTTGCACAAGAACCAGATGGCAGTTATAAGAATCGAGAGGCATGAAAAGGATGCAGAGGATGCGAAGGGAGTAAGACATGGTTGTAGCCTATCCCCGATGTTATTCAATATGTATATTGAGCAAGCAGTAAAGGAAACAAAAGAAAAATTCGGAATAGGAATTAGAATCCATGGAGAAGAAATATAAACTTTGAGGTTTACCGATGACATTGTAATTCTGTCAGAGACAGCATTCGAAAGGGGATGGACAGTGTCTTCAAAGGCGGATATAAGATGAACATCAACAAAAGCAAAACGAGGATAGTGGAATGTAGTATAATTAAATCAGGTGATGCTAAGGGAATTAGATTAAAGTATTAGATGAGTTCTGCTACTTGGGGAGCAAAATAACTGATGATTGTCGAAGTATAGAGGATATAAAATGTAGATTAGCAATGGTAAGAAAAGCGTTTCTGAAGAAGATAAATTTGTTAACATCGAGTATAGATTTAAGTGTCAGGAAGTCTCTCCTAAAATTATTTGTCTGGAGTATAGCCATGTATGGATGTGAAACATGGACGATAAATAGTTTAGACAAGAAGAGAATAGAAGCTTTCGAAATGTGGTGCTACAGAAGAATGCTGAAAATTAGATGGGTAGATCACATAACTAATGAGGAGGTACTGAATACAATCGGGGAGAAAAGGAATTTGTGGTACAACTTGACTAGAAGAAGGGTTCGGTTAGTAGGACACGTTCTGCGGCATAAAGGGATCACCAATTTAGTGAGGGAGGGAAGCGTGGAGCGTAAAAATCGGAGAGGGAGACCAAGAGTTGAATACACTCAGCAGATACAGAAGGATGTAGGTTGCAGTAGTTACTCGGAGATGAAGAAGCTTGCACAGGATAGATAAGCATTGAGAGCTGCATCAAACCAGTCTCTGGACTGAAGTCCACAACAACAACATCAATTTGTGAGCAATTTGCATATGTTCTTCGTGGTGCTCCTTTCTTTTATTCTTGTGTGTGTGTGTGTGTGTGTGTGTTAGCCACTGCTTTAACGCCTTAAACGATCACAATGTGCAGCGTTGTAGGTGATGTAGACCCGGTAGCAAGTGGTCACGTGACAATTCACAACTGACGTTAAGTAGTGCCAGTGAGGAGGTGGCGTATACGTGCCAGTTGATTGTATGTAATCATCGCACTAATATGGGATGACGTGGAGACGTGACAGAGTAGGGAAAAGAGCTACCGCGTGCGGATTTGTCCATGACCACAACGTGAATGACGTTGCCTGATCTGTTGGTGTGTGACGCCGACTGTCCAGTGCGTCTACAAGGAAAGGTATACGACTCGCAACCGTGTAATTGGGCGTAAAGAACAGCAGTGGTAAAAAAAGATCCTAAGAGACAATAACCGGAGACAGTCTCAAATCCTAGAGGAACTGTTGCTGCCAGGGAATGCAGGTTAGATCTCAATCAGTTTTCGGCAGTAAAATGCGAACATATACATGTAATAGACTTTTGGAGTCGGATGCCGTTAAACGGGTAAATACGGAAAAAAAGCGCAGTACCAAAAACAATTGACGTACAGTGATACAATTTCTGTATTGCATTGGTTTAGGTAATATACATAAGTGATCAACATTGCAAGCTCACAGGTTAAGCGCGAGATAAGTCACTGCAAATGTGAAATCGTGGTACATTAGTTACCGGTGTAACCGCCAGACTGTTGAATGTAAGTATGCAAACGTGCGCGCATTGTGTTGTAAAGGTGCCGGATGTCAGTTCGTGGGATGGAGTTCGAGGCCTGTTGCACTTCGTGGGTCAATACAGGGACGATTAATGCTGATTGTGGGTGATGCTGGAGTTGTCGTCCGTCGATGCCCTTTTGTTCTCTCATTCGTCCTGCGATCTAGTAATCTCTGATGGTACTACACTACAGGCCATGGGCAGCTGTACCTGTATACTCCATCCAAGCTCTGTTTGACTCAATGCCCAGGCGTATCAAGGCCGTTATTACGGCCAGAGG
The DNA here is from genome assembly GCF_023864275.1 of Schistocerca cancellata. Classification (NCBI taxonomy): domain Eukaryota; kingdom Metazoa; phylum Arthropoda; class Insecta; order Orthoptera; family Acrididae; genus Schistocerca; species Schistocerca cancellata. The sequence continues at coordinate 208,224,764 of NC_064627.1, forward strand.
TGGTTGTTCTGGGTACCGATTTCTCAGGATCTATGCACCCAAATTGCGTGACAATGTAATCACATGTCAGTTCTAGTATAATATATTTGTCCAATGACACCCGTTTATCATCTGCATTTCTTCTTAATTTTAATGGCCAGTAGTGTACATTGCCAAGGCAAGAAACGATGTTACACGATATCGGCGAGATGGCATCTAGCTGTGACAAATTTATGACTCTCTATGCTTATTTTCAGAATGCAGAGGGGTCATATAAATTCAATACCTGAGCTAGTTGTACAACGCCTTACTAAAAGTCGATACTTTGACATCTGCTTAACAACATATACAATTAACATAATTTACACGTATTTGTATGGAGCGATTTCTCATTGGTGAATAGGAGATATTCTAGAGTCAAGTGAGCCATGGCGGCTCGGTTTGGTTCAAATGGCTCTGAGGTCATCAGTCCCCTAGAACTTAGAACTACGTAAACCTAACTAACCTAAGGACATCACACGCGTCCATGCCCGAGGCAGGATTCGAACCTGCGACCGTAGCAGTCGCGTGGTTCCGGGCTACAGCGCCTAGAACCGCATGGCCACCGCGGCCGGCGCGGCTCGGTTTGCTGGCCTATGTACCACTGGCACCGCTATCGATAGTCACCTCCCTTGTGACTTATCTTTGTTTTTCCTGGTCGAGGTGCGGAGGTTCGGCGCGGCGGCAGTGAGTTGTGAACGGCAGGTGACGGAAGGAGGAGGGCTGGAGCAGCAGTGCCTGGCGGCGGGGTTAGGTTGCGCCGATTTGGGTTCGACAACGCTTATAACGTGACAGATCGACGAGCGACTTGTCGAATGTTGGGCAGCCCGCTAAAGAAGGTGACGAAAGTCGTGCTCTGGAGCTCTGGTGACGAGGGACTCCTTCTGTTATTTGAAAAGGAGTTGAAAGGATAATTGACGTTGGGGAGAATGCACCGTAACATACTGCCTTTCATATTCTGGCCCTGTGGTTTCATTGTTTAAAAGGAAAATTGGAGCAATATTATTGTGCCTTGTTCAGTGAATAACATGTATTTGTTCTGCAGTGTGTCTTGGCTCGAGAGTGGCCAATTGTTGTTAGTGCGTCTTCTTTCAAGCGATGTGATTCTCTCAATTGGTAAACCGCTTGTGTGCACCCGCTTGTATGCGATGTTACTAATTGAAGTGGTAACACCGGTGAGTGGCACTGTGGTCGGTGGCAGTGTCATGATACTGTATCAGGTACCGGGTATGAATTTGAACTCTAATTGTGATTGAGTAAAGTGCATTTATTGTAATCTACGTTGATGTGTTTTACTCATAACTGAAATACGTAGGGCCACTACTGAAAGAAATTTTTTGCTTTGCTTATCCAGAGGCTTCAAGTCAGGCGAATGAGCCGGCCACGACATATCTCCTCCGCATCCAGTCGAACGATTTGGGAATTATCTCTGCAACTCATTTCTAGCCATCAGCGAAAAATGTGCCGGACACCCATCGTGTTGATACCACGTGGAGTCCTTGTTGCTAAAGGTATTTCTTCCAATAACAGACTAAATGTTTCTTGCAGGAATGTGGTGTAATTCCTACCATTAACATTTCCTTCGATGAAATAGGGGCTATAACTCCGTCCTCCAGAATCCCACACCATACATTCATCGACCACGGTTTTTGGTGTGGAACTTGCCGCAGCCATCATGGATTTTCAGTTGCCAAATAATGCTTGTTATGCAAATTAACATTTCCATGGTTCGTGAATGTAGCTTCGTCAGTAAATAAAATCAAACTAATAAATGTGTCATCTCTCTGTATCTGAAGTTGAGCCCATCGGCAGAATTCAATGCGACGCATACAGTCCGTACCAGTTAATCCTAGTGGAGACTGATGTGGTAAGGATGATATTTTTGGCGATGCGGAACACGAACAACATTACTCTGGCTCATGGCAGATTTCCTTGCTATTTGATGCGAACTAACACAAGGATCTCGAACCACAGTGGCAAGAGTAACAATTTCCGTTTCCTCGTTAATAACATTCCTTTGCCGAATATGGATCCCTTTTGTTAAAGATCCAGTTGTTCTCCGTTTATCATACACATATTGAAATGTACGACGTGTAGGGTGAGTATCTTGAGGATACCTTCAACGTATAAGTCTCTAGCTCGCGCTTAATTTCGTTGGCATTCTCCGCAAATGAGAAGCATATCGACATGTTCTTCGAATGAACACATCATTTACATTCACTTGATTCGACGATACTAGTCGAACCGTTCCTGTAAGCGTTGTATTGCGAAACCGTCGAATGGTGTTTACATGTCAATGGCACTTTATATAAATACGCCGTATTCTGGGAATATTTACTATTTGCACGATATACGAGAGAGAATTGTCGGAGCATGTGCTTCGATAAGTTCCGATGTGATAAGGAATACCAATCAATCCATGATAAGAAGATTGCGGCACTGCATTGATATCAATGGTCATCACTTCGAACACCTGTAAATGGACGTTCATGCCTCCTTTGTGACCTTCGTTGACCTTCAAAGACTTTACTGTTACACATAATTGGATTCATCTCGATAGCAGCTGTCAGAAAATAAGTACCAAACTATACCATCTCATTTAAGAAAAACAAAGTTGACCTTCATATCTGTGAAGCGACCGGCTGAGCGGTTCTAGGCGCTTCAATCTGGAACCGCGCGACCGCTGCGATCGCAGGTTCGAATCATGCCCCGGGCATGGATGTGTGTGATGTCCTTAGGTTAGTTAGGTTTAAGTAGTTCTAAGTTCTAGGGGACTGATGACCTCAGATGTTAAGTCCCATAGTGCTCAGAGCCATTTGAACCATATTTTTGTGAAGCGACCCCACCTAGCAACAAAAAACCAACGTCATATCGCGGCCCCCGTTGTTCCATATAACATTTGTCCCACAAAGTTTTCAGCTACTATCATACTTTCAGAGTCATTCTAGGTGGTAATAGTTAGTGATTCAAGATCAGATAAAACTCGCTAAGATTGACAGAGATAATTAGAATGTATTTTATAGTACACAATCAATGCATACGCCTCTGTTTAGGTAAGACATGTAACTGACAATGTGCAGGTACAAAAGGATCAGTTGCAGTTAAGCCCTCTGCGGCATGAATAATTATTGCTAATACTTCCGAAACGCCAGAGAAAATGTTTTTTACGACTATAAGGAGAAACACCTTGTATAAGAGAGCTCTCCCTTCACAAATGTGTTTGTTTGATTTTGTGAATGTGCTATGGACCATGGGCTTTTAGCTGACTCCCTCGTAATTCATTACAGTACAGAGCAATATAGCAACCATATGGACAACAGAGCAAATGCCTGTTTCGAGAGGCACAGTGATTGTATAATGTTAAATGTATCGTATACAGCGTTCCTCTACCTGCAGCTTACTGTCTAATCTACCGACGTTTCTCAAGTCTGCTTCACGATTTTATCCAATCGCCTTCCACAATCACTAACAGAGCTAACGTAACGATTCAACATGAGCCCAAAACTGTGGTTTGAGCAACGAACATAGCTGACAACTGTCGATGGTGCGTGGTGGTTAGTGTTTAACGTCCCGTCGACAACGAGGTCATTAGAGACGGAGCGCAAGCTCGGGTTAGGGAAGGATTGGGAAGGAAATCGGCCGTGCCGTTTCAAAGGAACCATCACGGCATTTGCCTGAAACGATTTAGGGAAACCACGGAAAACCTAAATCTGGATGGCCGGAAACGGGATTGAACCGTCGTCCTCCAGAATGCGAGTCCAGTGTGCTAAATTGTCAATGCGTTCGTAAATTTCGATGAGGAGCATGTTCCTTATGATGAACCAGCTCGTTTCTGGGCTATGACCATAAATACATGAAGACCACGTAGTCCATATCGCTGCCGTAAAACGGGTTAAAATTGACGTGATAGTAAGTCACTTGACGGAGAGCTAAAAGCCGAGTTTACGTGGTTCCGCACTATGGGTGTAGAGCTGACAGCTACAGTTTTTTGTTATTTACAACGATAACTGAAACAATACACTGATTTTAACTACTAATCGACTGGCCATATTATTATTTCACATGCAGAAGTACAGTTAACATAATTTCTCCAAACTTCCCAATGTTAATGCGATGATTATCGTTTTTTTTATTTACGTTTACCCAAGTGAAAGAGTGACAAACAGTTTCAAAGTTGTACTGACAGTTCTTCCTTTCTAGAAGTGTTAGAATTATAGTTCTACAGTGAATTCATATTTTTTTCTGCACTGTGCGTCATCTAGTTTGCCGCTTCCATACGAGAAGAAAACGTCAGTTTGTTAAGAAGTACTTAGTTTTCTGATGATTCCTCTACAGTACGTGTGAAATATTTTATCATATTTTTACAAGAAATCGCATTCATTTCTATATGTATTCTCTTGTTTGATCGTACAATGCATGTTTATATTTCATGATCTTTGCTTACAGCTCACTAAACATCAAATAAAAAGGATAATATATTAGAAAACGTTTGTTTTAACCTATAGAAAACTATTGTAGTGTGTTAGGTATTAACACCCTGTGGTCTCAAAATCTTGCTTTACATCTGGGGTCCAACGGGCATCCTATATTTCAACTCGTGGGAAAATCGCTATAACGATCTGAGAGGATTCTGAGATGTATTGGTTGCATAGCTTTCTTTTGAAAGCAAGGATCCAAACATGTTCGTAGTTCATCAGTGGGAGAGGTAAAAAAAAGTTATGTAATTGTTCGGAAAAAGGAAAATAACAATGACCTTACAATTAATATTTAATAATTATCGCATATATTTTTACGAGAAACGGCAAGATTTGGTATATTTATTTAATGTTGAAAGTTCCTTAAGGCAACTGAAAGTGATCTCTAAGTTTCCTGCCAATTTACTGGGAGATGGGTCATGTTAGAGTATTGCTCCATAAGAATTTGGGGGCATCCTTATTATATACTCCAGTGTGGCTGTGATTTGACCTTGTTTTCATTTCAATCTATTTGCTCTGCAGGGCATTTGTTAAGTCTGCTCGTTTCCTGGTGTCGGTGCGGTTACGGATTCTTGCCAGCACCGCTCATTGTAAGGCCGGGCGGACTATATATATAAATATATACCGCCTGCTAGTGAGCCTGTGCACAAGCTGTGGGGAGTGAACGCTCGTATTGCCTGCCGGCCGTAGCGTTATTGCTTCCAAATACTGCTGTGGGCCTTAACGCTGTTCTCTAAAGTTATATGAGGTCACTTCGTTAATATTAGCGTTTCTGTAAGTTATTTTACTGGTTGAATTATTACTGTTGTTGTTGTTGTTGTTGTTGTTGTAGTCTTCAGTCCTGAGACTGGTTTGATGCAGATCTCCATGCTACCCTATCCTGTGCAAGCTCCTTCATCTCCCAGTACTTACTGCAACCCACATCCTTCTCAATCTGCTTAGTGTATTCAGCTCTTGGTCTCCCTCTACGATTTTTACCCTCCACGCTGCCCTCCAACGCTAAATTTGTGATCCCTTGCTGCCTCAGGACATGTCCTACTAAGCGGTCCCTTCTTTTCGTCAAGTTGTGCCACATACTCCTCTTCTCCCCTATTCTATTCAATACTACATCAATAGTTATGTGATCTACCCATCTAATCTTCAGCATTCTCCTCTAGCACCACATTTCGAAAGCTTCTATTCTCATATTGTCCAAACTATTTATCGTCCACGTTTCACTTCCATACATGGCTACAGTCCATACAAATACTTTCAAAAACGACTTCCTGACACATATATCTATACTCGATGTTAACAAATTTCTCTTCTTCAGAAACGCTTTCCTTGCCATTGCCAGTCTACATTTTATATCCTCTCTACTACGACCATCATCAGTTATTTTGCTCCCCAAATAGCAAAACTCCTTTACTACTTTAAGCGTCTCATTTCCTAAACTAATTCCCTCAGCATCACCCGACTTAATTCGACTACGTTCCATTATCCTCGTTTTGCTTTTGTTGATGTTCGTCTTATATCCTCCTTTCAAGACACTGTCCATTCCTTTCAACTGCTCTTCCAAGTCCTTTCCTGTCTCTGACAGAATTACAATGTCATCGGCGAGCCTCAAAGTTTTTATTTCTTGTCTTTTAATACCTACTCCGAATTTTTCTTTTGTTTCTTTCACTGCTTTCTCAATATACAGATTGAATAACATCGGGAAGAGGCTACAACCCTGGTTCACTCCCTTCCCAACCACTGCTTCCCTTTCATACCCCTCGACTCTTATAACTACCATCTGCTTTCTGTACAAATAGTAAATAGCCTTTCACTCTCTGTATTTTACCCCTGCCACCTTCAGAATTTGAAAGAGAGTATTCCAATCAACATTGTCAAGAGCTTCCTCTAGGTCTACAAATGCTAGAAACGTAGGTTTGCCTTTCCTTAATCTTTCTTCTAAGATAAGTCGTAGGGTCAGTATTGCCTCACGTGTTCCCATATTTCTACGGAATCCAAACTGATCTTCCCCGAGGTCGGCTTCTACCAGTTTTTCCATTCGTCTGTAAAGAATTCGCGTTAGTATTTTGCAGCTGTGACTTATTAAACTGATAGTTCGGTAATTTTAACATCTGTCAACACCTGCTTTATTTGGGATTGGAATTATTATATTCTTCTTGATGTCTGAGGGTATTTCGCCTGTCACATACATCTTGCTCACCAGATGGTAGAGTTTTGTCAGGACCGGCTCTCCCAAGGCCATAAGTAGTTCTAATGGAATGTTGTCTACTCCCGGGGCCTTGTTTCGACTCAGGTCTTTCAGTGCTCTGTCAAACTCTTCACGCAGTATCATATCTCCCATTTCATCTTCATCTACATCCTCTTCCATTTCCATAATATTGTCCTCAAGTACATCGCCCTTGTATAGACTCTCTATATACTCCTTCCATCTTTCTGCTCTCCCTTCTTTGCTTAGAACTGGGTTTCCATCTGAGCTCTTGATATTCATACAAGTGGTTCTCTTTTCTCCAAAGGTCTCTCTAATTTGCCTGTAGGCAGTATCTATCTTACCCCTCGTGAGATAAGCCTCTACATCCTTACATTTGTCCTCTAGCTATCCCTGCTTAGCCATTTTGCACTTCCTGTCTACCTCATTTTTGAGACGCCTGTATTCCTTTTTGCCTGTTTCATTTACTGCATTTTTATATTTTCTCCTTTCGTCAATTAAGTACAATATTTCTTCTGTTACCCAAGGATTTCTACTAGCTCTTGTCTTTTTACCTACTTGATCCTCTGCTGCCTTCACTACTTCATGCCTGAGAGCTACTCATTCTTCTTCTACTGTACTTCTTTCCCCCATTCCTGTCAATTTTTCACTTATGCTCTCCCTGAAACTCTGTACAGCCTCTGGTTCTTTCAGTTTATCCTGGTCCCATCCTCTTAAATTCCAACCTTTTTGCAGTTTCTTCAGTTCTAATCTACATTTCATAACCAATAGATTATGGTCAGAGTCCACATCTGGCCCTGGAAATGTATTACAATTTAAAACCTGGTTCCTAAATCTCTGTCTTACCATTATATAATCTATCTGATATCTTCTAGCATCTCCAGGATTCTTCCATGTATACAACCTTCTTTCATGATTCTTGAACCAAGTGTTAGCTATGATTAAATTATGCTCTGTGCAAAACTCTACCAGGCGGCTTCCCCTTTCATTTCTTAGCCCCAATCCATATTCACCTACTACGTTTCCTTCTCTCCCTTTTCCTACTCTCGAATTCCAGTCACCCATGACTATTAAATTTTCGTCTCCCTTCACTACCTCAATAATTTCTTTTATCTCATCATACATTTCTTCAATTTCTTCATCTGCAGAGCTAGTTGGCATATAAACTTGCACTACTGTAGTAGGTGTGGGCTTCGTGTCTATCTTAGCCACAATAATGCGTTCACAATGCTGTTTGTAGTAGCTTACCCGCACTCCTATTTTTTTTATTCATTATTAAACCTACTCCTGCATTACCCCTACTTGATTGTGTGTTTATAACCCTGTATTCGCCAGACCAAAAGTCTTCAAAAATGGCTCTGAGCACTATGGGACTTAACATCTATGGTCATCAGTCCCCTAGAGCTCAGAACTACTTAAACCTAACTAACCTAAGGACAGCACACAACACCCAGCCATCACGAGGCAGAGAAAATCCCTGACCCCGCCGGGAATCGAACCCAGGAACCCGGGCGTGGGAAGCGAGAACGCTACTGCACGACCACGAGATGCGGGCTCCCAAAAGTCTTGTTCCTCCTGCCACCGAACTTCACTAATTCCCACTATATCTAACTTTAACCTACCCATTTCCCTTTTTAAATTTTCTAATCTACCTGCCCGGTTGAGGGATCTGACATTCCACAGTCCGATCCATAGAATGCCAGTTTTCTTTTTCCTGATAACGATGTCCTCTTGAGTAGTCCCCACCCGGAGATCCGAATGGGGGACTATTTTACCTCCGGAATATTTTACCCAAGAGGACGCCATCATCATTTATCCATACAGTAAAGCTGCATGCCCTCGGGAAAAATTACGGCTGTAGTTTCCCCTTGCTTTCAGCCATTCGCAGTACCAGCACAGCAAAGCCGTTTTGGTTAATGTTGCAAGGTCAGGTCAGTCAATCATCCAGACCGTTGTCCCTGCAACTACTGAAAAGGCTGCTGCCCCTCTTCAGGAACCACACGTTTGTCTGGCCTCTCAACAGATACCCCTCCGTTGTGGTTGCACCTACGGTACGGCCATCTGTATTGCTGAGGCAAGCAAGCCTCCCCACCAACGGCAAGGTCCATGATCCATGGTTCATGGAGAAGGGAGTTATTACTAGCCATTCTTATTTAACACTTACGTTAATCATTTGTGTATCTTTAATGAATGTCCAACTTGTTATTTTTCCTGTATGTCAGTTTTGCGACCTTGATTGGCGCACTTTGCATTTTTAGTATAAGCATGTTTCATTGTGGACCTTTATGTGGGCAGTTCAGTTTTATTAAGCTTTAAGATCTTTGGTTCTTTAATGAAATTGTGGTATTATGTGGCTGTGTAACTTTGGGCTGGAAGTGTATGGTGTTACTAGTCTTTTGAGATATGGTTAAACAAGAACGATGGTTTATGATTGACTGTTCACCTTGCCTACTGTCTATGATTTTGGTTGCGGACGCAAAATATGATTCTTATTCGTGTTTATGTAATTCAGTTCAAGTGAAGATTTGTATATTGCATCACTAAGAGGGCAAATGCCCGAATTAAAGTTTATAATAAAATCTGTTTTGAGTCAAATTAAAATTGTAAAACAATTACAAGCTTGTCCACCACCAGTGATCCCGGGCTTCCTATTTCCTTTAAATAACTGTGGTTAGATTGTAATTTTGGTTTTCTAAAGAACTGAATAGTACCACGGTTCACCTACCTTGATGAAGGGTTCATTACACGCCACTGTTATGAGGCCTGCGTAGCCGGCTTTGTGGGACGTATTTTGAGCCAGGACGGAGTGTTTCAGCGCGAGTCGTGGCTGGCACGTAAGCAGGGCGCGTCGCGGGTGGCGGCCTGGCTCAGGTGAGGTCGCCATATTTCTTGGAGGTGCGGCGACGGGCGCCAGGGAGCGCTGTCTACACGGCCAAACTGCCGCCAGGCACGCCACGTGTAATGCAGCGCGGTCGGCGGCATGCAAAGCACAGTTCTGTGGCCGAGCCGCGGGAGATGGCGGTGGGGAGCTGAAAAAAAAAACCGCGGAGTGCGAGGCAGAGGGTACTTGCTAACCCTTACCTACACCCGCTATTGAGACATACGTTAGTAACTTCGTACTCCTAAGTGGCTCTAAACTGATGTTAAAGGAATCAGTAAAAAAAGGCTTCCATTTACGAAAAATCAACCTTTATTGCGAAAGGGGTGTTGATATTTGTTCACTATCAGCTTCTCTTATAACTTGAATACACAGACGACAGGCGCGATTCCTTTGTTTCTCAGACAGCGCGCAATGTTATCTGCGATGCTGCTTGTCTGCAATATTATCTCTGCGTCGGCCGCTCCTCGCGCATGCTGGTCTCAGAGCACAGACATACATTACAAGACTGGCACAGGTGCGTCTTTTACTGACGCCTGGCGTTTGGTGAGGCAAGACGGCGGCGCCAGGAAGTTTGTGAATGGCATCTTCTACGAATTTCTAAAATGAAATGACGTTTTAAACTTTACAAAGTAGTCTAAACAAGTTCTGCAGTTGAGGTTCGTTTGACATATACATCGTAGAAACGTCTTATGAAAAGAATACAGAGTTACATATAAACACGTTAAAACAGATTAGAGTTTTCGTAAGAAAACTCAAATCAATAAAGGCACTTGTTATCAATTATGTATACCATGTTCTGCTTGTACGAGTACTTTCATAACAAACATACTATTAGAAGAAAGGCTGAAATTGTTCAGAACTGTTTAAAAACACATCATTAAGCTAGCCTGCTAATACTAGATTTATTATATCCCTTAAAATATACATGAACTACTTAAACACAGTCCATATTTCAGATAAAACAAATTGTAATGTAACTTTTTAGCCTTACATACAGTACAAAAACAAAAATATGTAAGATGTTTCTAGTTATGTTTGCATTGAGACATTTCTTTCCTTGTATCTCCAGTTTGCTGTAAGAAAAGTGCAGCCAAACACAACACATGTTTTGAGCATTATGTCAAAACTCTAAAGGCAACGTAGTTATATCAGTCCATCCCCATTTCTAACAACTCTTTGATCAATAACTAAACAGTTGTTTACATGTCCTCCGCGTCCGCTACCGCATTGCGATTCTAAAGTGCTTGCTTCTGTGATACTGTTGATATTGTATACATTCTTGCTAGTCTAGTAATGGTTGTATCGCAGGAACAGTCAGTCTGCATCGTGTAATCGTGGAGCGAGCCACGGTCAAGAAATCAGCATGGCACGATTGATAAAAATTTATTTTATACAAGAAACTGATTTAAAAATATTGTTTTTGATAACTTTAATGGGAGAAAGATTTTTAATTGATTTGATGAAGAGTTCACATTAAGGTAATCATTAATTTTCTTTCCTTTAATTGCGCACAAGCCGCTACCTGCACACCATTATAACAATTTAGTATCCAACATAGAATTTTTTCCCCTCTTCTTAATTACAGAGCATTAGCGACAATGCAGGAAAGGTGAACACAGTTAATGCAACCTTTTGCAGTCTACGATGAACATATATATTGTGTAAGTATTCTCTGAACATGAAATTGTTGAAAAAAAACTTTAAAGTATTTTCCAAATTTCTCGTTTCTTTGCAATTTTTGATTATAATGAATAAAACTGTTGTAAAGTGACCGTTATAGATTTTCCTATACACCTTTTAAAAGTATCACCATTAACGTGATTTACCACATCATCATCCATTTCCCAATCTATGTCATTCATTATATAAGGTTTCATAAATGCAATATAAAATGCAGACACGTTACGTGGACTCATTACACATGGAGTTCACATGTAGTTAGTTTGCTGTCCAGTGAATGAGACACGCCTTTTTAGTAGCTTTCAATAGCAGCAGCAGCGGCAACAGCAGTTTCCACAGAGCAGTTGCCCGATACTTATTTATTGCTAAAGATAAGCCAAAAGAGAAAAAGAAAAAATTACATTAAGATTTCAAGGGACTTCCTTCCATACGACCAGAAATTAGTTAAGGTTTCGTCAAATTTCATGTCAGAGAAGTAAAGGAATATGAAACAGAATGTTACGATTTTTTTTCGTTTATTAGACGACTCAGTAAACTTTTTTTTTGCAAATCAAGCAATCAGATTAACTTCTGTTCCGATTCATTGCCTGCAATACACGCAACTTCTCAAACAATCTTTCAGACAATCCAAACAAAGCAATTGTCAATGCGAAATCAATAAATAGAAACTACAGTAAAACTAGTAATAATTTTTTTAAAGATACTTTCCATTGAAAAAGAAAAGGTTAAAGCTCTTATATTAACATAGGTCTCTTAAACGGTGTATTTGAAATTAATTTAAAAAATTTAAAAAAAAATCTACTTCAACAACGTTCAGAAACATTTTTTGAGATAAAACAATGGTCATTTATATAAACTATAAAGATAAAAATAGGCAATGACTTTCAGTAAAAAAAAATGACTGTACGTACACGAACGAATGAGCTGAATACTTATTTTCGCTCATCACAATCAAGACATTCCGTTTCGCCAATGGAATGAATTTTGCGCATGTATTTTTGTCATATAGAACATGTTTATGCAGTGCTTGTGTCTTTAAGGCGTGGACATATGTGATATCGTGACACCTTTCACGTTTTTGGCTGCATCGATCCCGCTTAGACTTACACTACAGATTTGTCGACCTTGTTATTATTTTCAACATTTTTTGGAAAGAACTTTGTCCACTGCAGTTTGAAAGCCTCTAGAAAAATTTCTGGAATTCATTTCCCTCTCTTGCTTTGATCAACGCCATGCCGATTTGTTTCGTAAAATATCGATGCACTATCTTACCGCTCTTATTTAGAACGGCTTTTTCCACGAAAGTAGTTAGACTGTCTTGCTGTTTCTTGGTTTACTTCGTGAACATTCTGTTCTTCTATTTCTTCATCGTCCTTTATTTCACTATCAGTTTCATGATCAGAGGCTTCTATTTCATTGTCAATAAACTCGTTTGTATGTTGAAAAGTGGTGTGGACTGACTAGACAGCCAGTCCACAGTGACGGGTAACCGAAAGGCACGCGTTTACACACGCCGGCTGGCGTTAGGTCTGAAACAGGATACGTAATGAATGCTATAAAGAAAAGTACGTAGCTGCTGGAATACTTACTTTAATCCATCATTTGTATACAGCATTCTGGATAATACAAGTGAGACTCTCTCTACAAATGGTTAATGGCGCCTTGCTAGGTCGTAGCCATGGACTTAGCTGAAGGCTATTCTAACTGTCTTTCGGCAAATGAGAGAAAGGCGTCGTCAGTGTAGTCGCTAGCAAAGTCGTCCGTACAACTGGGGCGAGCGCTAGCCGTCTCTCTAGACCCGCCGTGTGGTGGCGCTCGGCCTGGAATTACTGACAGTGGCGACACGCGGGTCCGACATGTACTAATGGACCGCGGCCGATTTAAAGCTACCACCTAGCAAGTGTGGTGTCTGGCGGTGACACCACAAAAAGAATCAGGTATATCCAAGGATAAGCAGTCTTCACTAGCTAACCATAACTCTAAAATTTGATCTTCGTTCGAACGTCGCCCGCTTCTGTCTACAACAGTTAAAAAGAATCCGTAATGACAAATAAGAAAAGTAACGTTTATAACTTTTTGGAATAGATTTTGACCCCAGCTGGTACGCATCTATGGAAAAAATGGTCGCTGGTCAGCATGAGTCTGCACAATGCAAAAGCGCCTCCGGTACAAAGATTACATAGAAGAGGAGTGCCAACTTTGCAACATGAACGAAATTGTAAACAAAAGAGCTACGCGTGGGGTAATAAATTACTCCAAGAATGCAGTTAAGCGTTTATGTACAGTACCTTAGGGCTTATTCACGTCCTGTCGGCGGATGGAGCAGGTGTAAAATGGCTGGAGTAATTGAAGCGTCCGATACCTCGCAAACGAACTGTCACCTTACAATATATGGTAGACCTCGAGCCAGAAAACAGACTGATATGGCACCACATCTAAAGCCCACTTTATGCGAACTATTTTCTTTTCTCAGTCGAGTACTAAGAAAGTCTTCTGCGGCGGCCGAGACGTTTTATTCTTGTACTGAGTCTTCCCTGTCACGAGCGGTAGTTTTCGTTTACATGGCGGCGACAAAAGTGCGTGTTTTGTCAGGGCTGACTTGTCCCCTGTTTGACAACTGAACGTTGAAACTGACATTATTGAGAACCTATCCTTTTTACGAAAAAAATTGGACATATAGATAACACCAGTAAACCCAACATCCTTTAACGAATCGATCTCCCATGTGCAAAACAGCCTCAAACACGTGATTACTTTACTAATGACTTAATGTGTTAAATATTTGCCTTTAAGCAATCAAACAGGCTTCCATAAACATCACAGCAAGACACCTATCTTAGTAAGGGTAACAGATGACCTGCAGAATGCCTTGGATACACAAAAGGCAATTATCGCTTATTTCAGTAAAGCCATTCACACTGTCGACTTCGACACTTTACTTGCCAAACTCGGCAGCCTAAATTTCTTGCCAAGTACAGTGCAATGATTTCAATCATACCCGACATCTCGCCAGCAGCGCAACATATCCGGCACCATAAAGTCACTATGGAGTCAGGTATGTTGGGCGTCTCCCAGTGTTCGGTATTAGGTCCTACACTCTTTTCATTTCATATCAGTGCTGTGTCATCAGTTTTGTCCTGCAAATACTGCATGTACGCTGATGATCTCCAGTTGTATCTAAGTGCAAAACCAATAAAGCTGAAGAGAGCAATCGAGAATCTCAGTACTGACCTGTGTGCACTATCAAAATATGCTCAGGATATGGGGTTAAAGCTCAACCCACCCAAAACCCAAGCGGTAGTCGTTGTCAATCCTAGGCTCATTAGCCCGAAATATTGGGAATCCCTGCCATCTTTAACCCTGAATGGGACAAATATCAACTTCTACCCGTTGGAAAGTAATCTAGGAGCAACAATAGATGAAAATCTAAATTAGACTGTGCACGTAATTGCAGTATTTAAGAAGACAACAGCACCTCTCCATGCTCTAGAAAAGTATAAAAAGTTCTTCCTCCCTGACCTCTTAAGAAATTTATACCAACACTTCTTGAGCCGTGCGCAGCTCGTGTTCGTGCCGTTTATTGTTTGTCATCTTCTCTTTACGGTACTGCTGCCTCGTTTTCTTGTTCGATTTACTGGCGTTACTAAGTTCCTGCCTTACCTGCCGTGAGTGGCAGCAACAGCGCTTATCGAGAAGAACACTGTCGTATTATCTTTGAAGCGACCGCTAGTATTTCCGGCTCGTCGTGTGTCGGGAGTCCAGTCGGAGACGAAGCGCCAGTGAGGCGCGGACAGCCAGTACTTGCCGACCGCTGGCCACACACATGAACGGTCCGACGGAAGGAGATTGGAGCGGGAACGACCGCCGGTTGGTCTTCTCATTGGGTGACGAGTATTTGGTCTTTTGACCGTTTCTGGGCCTCGTCAGTTGGTCATCTTGCCGGACGTGGGTCGGTTCCTTCCTCTTGCAGAGATGTCGTCGCCGATGGGCAAGAGTTACCTCTGCATGGGAGGGTCAAAGCCAGTGTGCCCGGGTCACCGTGTCTCCGAGTTCTCTACGGACATCGAGTTGAGCCAGGTTGGAGCTGCAGTGAGCTCCGGACAGCCAAGACTCGCCCGACCGTTGCCGACACTCATAACTTGAGTGGGGACGACCTTGGTTGTTCGTTCGGTCGATAGTCTCATCGGACGACGTGTATTTGGTCGCCGACCGCTTATGGAAACTCTGTGCCTGTGTGACTTGTCATTTCTCCTTGTTGTTCCACTGTGATTGGTTTTAGGATTGTCGGAGTTCTTGTTGCAAGTGTTTACGTGGAACTTTTTGTAGCTTCTGTGATTTCCGATGAGCAGGTGAATGCTGTCTGCGTACTGGAGTAGCCAGTCGGTCGGATGCGAGAGAGAGTGCCTTGACTGTGTTTATATGCCAATTATCAACACGTAGTGGTGCTGCGGTCTTCGTCCTCGCTATTACTTTCGGTTTTCGTGTCGTTGGTTGGGTGGAAGGGAATTGATTAGTTTGTTGGTTGGTTCCTCAGCCGTCCGTAGGTCGTGTTGCCACCCGAGTATTTAGTGTTACGCTTGGCTGCCTGTCTCACCTAAACTGTTGTTAGTGTTTCCTCTCCAGGCCGACCCTTGGAACACTTCTGAGCGCCACTGTTCTGCTGTTCGTGATTGTGATTTTCTTTTGTCGCAAGTACTGTGCCAGGCCTTCAGCCGTGTATTAATTTTGTCTGTTCCATGTTCAATATATCGCCTTCAGCCGAACCTCATGTGAAGTATTTTACGATTAGGCCTTCAGCCGTGTTTTATTTAAAATTCTTCTTTGCTGTGAATTTAGGCCTTCACCAACGTTATTTGCTTGTAGCCCGTACTGTGTAAATTACCGTGTGTAAGATTCCTCTTTAATGATCTTGAAATCTTAAAATGGCCTTCAGCCGTACTGTGTAAATGCTTATCAGAACGTTTGTCTTTAATTATTTTGAATAATTGTTTGGGCCTTCAGCCGTCAAAATATTTCAAGTTTTCTTAAGATGGTTTTCTGTTTTAATGTGTAAAGGTTCCCTTTTATTATGTTGAAATATTATTGGGCTTTGAGCCGAGAAATTAATTTAAATTTTCCTTAATATGGCTTTTTGCCGAAATTGGTAAATTCTTGCCTTTTAAAGAATTTCCTTTGTTGATCTGAAATATTATTCGAGCCTTTAGCCGAGAAGGTATTTTAATTTTACTTCAGTAAGGCCTTCAGCCGTTTGTCTAAATGCTCTTGTTTTAAAAGGAATTATTTAAACCTTATTATTGTGAAGTTACTTCGGCCCTCAGCCGTGAACTGATCCTTGTTGTTTTAAGGAGAAAACCGTGCACTGTGTTTTTTGAGGAATAAAGCTGTGTGTTCTTGTGTAACTAACAGTAACTGATCTTGGCCCCTCTCCACAACCTGATCCGCTCTCTACTGTGAAACCAGATTTCACTTCTAATTATTGATTACAGCGATGTTATCCTACAAGATCTTTCTCAGTAAAGTTGACTGGTTATGAATGCCTGTGTTTTTTGTTTATCTTATGCTCGACTCTTTGATCGTACATTGACGGAAAAAAATTATTACACCCTTTTAGAGGTTTCCAGTTCACTCAATAGTTATTGTCGCAACATTGCACATGGAGAACACAAAATAATTAGATTCACACATCATTAGCACAAGCGGTTCGGAGGTACCAGGTATCGTGCCATACTGAAACACCGCTATTCGAATGTTTTGTAGCCTCCAGGGGTGACAACGCGTGAGCTGCCTCTGGCATCAAGTGGATCGTACAGCTGATGAGTACTGTCCAGGGATACGTTATGCCAATCCCGTTCTGCCTGTTCATGTAGTTCTGCAAGAGTTATTGGTTGACAAGTCGCACCATTCACTTCTTGTCCCGTGATATACCACATGTGCTCGATTAGAGACAAGTCTAGAGATCGTGCTGGCTAGAGAAGTTGCTTCGCGTCTTTCACAGCACATTGAGTTTCGCGAGCAGTATGTGAACGAGCATTATCCCATGGGAGCAACACATCACATTCCTGTCGCAAGAACGGCAGAAAACGGGTCTAACAACATTCTGGATAACGTCTCCACCAAAAACACTGCAAGATTTAATCTTAAATATATGTCTGACTGATGCTAAATGTTATTATTTTTGCATAATGAAAAGTATAATCTTCTCCATTACCTGCAAATGGTGAGCTGCACCCTTAATTTTTTATAAATGAACTAGTGTATTTATTCATGGCGCTTTTGTTGCCTGTTCCTGTGATCACTTTCAGAACTCAAATTAATTAATTTAATAAGATTGAACCTTAACGAAACAGTCCCCATATTGCACAAACCAGTCAAACTAATCTAACTATCCTCTACTCACTGAATCTCTTCTCTTGAATGCCTGGTAACCAATCCAGTCACAGTACCAGGGTTCCCAAGCTGGGGGAGCAAGCCTCCACTTTTGCATATCCTGAGAGAAGCCAATCAGCGACTCCAAATCTCTCTTGTCTGAAAACAGAAGATTTTAGACTAGGGAGGCGTCGTTCTCGTGGTAAGCATGGCCATTTTTTGCCAAAAACATCTGTCTTTCTGGGCCAATCATTTCCAATTTCTGAAAGAAGGCTGTTGAGCTTTGCAGACAGTCATGCCCATGAAATATGTTTTTGCCACTTACTAAAAGAAGTTGGCGACTTCCTGGCATCAAGGGAGTTACAGTCGTGCCTCCACCAAACATGTGCATAAGCCTCTCTGTCCGTATTGTCCCAGCTTCTAACATGAGAACTCATGGATTTTTATGACCTTCCAACCGTTTACACAAAGGCTCAGGTTACAGCAGTCTCTCTTAAATGGTTTCCTCTGTCCATTTTCTGCCAGCTGGTCACCTTTGTGACGGACTGCCACCTGGACCAGGTAAAATGTTTCACGAACTGACACCCTTCTGTTCAGCCCTAAGTGGAGGCAAGAGAGAGCTTCATCCAGAAGTCCATCTGTAGGTGCAATCCAATAAGCACTGCTTCCCAGAATCACTCACACAGCCAGGTCACTGCACTTGGCATTTATGGCCCCCAATTCATCTCTCTTCCCGTTCTCCATTATGGCCCCTCAGGTGCGAGTTATCTATGGGATACACATAAAGTTATAAGAACATTCTGCCCACAATCTCCTCGTGTAAAAAAAGTCATAAATTACACATGCGAAATGTAGCATGGTGGAACACCACGATCATGACCTAAAATATGAATGTTAGCCTCACAGACATTGTTGTTAAAGTAAGAAGGTGGGTATGCTACCTCTCAACACCAAACATTGTAGCTTATCACACAGCAGACCATTAGACCTCGGTGGGGCAGTGTGTCTTGGATGAATGCACTCTACGAGACAGCACTCACCAGGTCTACACTGTAAGCACAAATGGCCATCACTTGTGTGCAGCAGAATCTGCTTTCATTGCTGAAGACTACGGTGCGCCATTCCAAGGAATGTCCTGACTGCCGTAGTTGAGCCACGCACGTCTATGCTGTGATGTGAGTGGAAGACTGGCTAGAGGTGTCACTGCCAATAGTCTCACTGCTAATAACCGGTTCACAACAGTTCGTGTTGACACATCTGGGCTCATAAGCCCTCTTATTTGTTCTGTGGTAGCTGTACGATCAGTCACTATTGTTTTTGTAATATTATGATTCTGACAGACGTCCAGAACCTCGTCTGCAGATGTGAGAATGTTCACATGATCACTGGTAACAGCATCGTCGCACAACTGATGCAGCACGTCCAATTTGTGTGTCAATTCTCCGAAAGGACCATGCCGTCACCGAGAAGGCCACAATTTTCCAACTTTCAAACCTGCTTAGTTGGACGTAGGAAGCACGAGTGCATCTCTACATCTACATCTACATCCACATTTATACTCCGCAAGCCACCCAACGGTGCGTGGCGGAGGGCACTTTACGTGTCACTGTCATTACCTCCCATTCCTGTTCCAGTCGCGTATGGTTCGCGGGAAGAAAGCCTGCCGGAAAGCCTCCGTGCGCGCTCGAATCTCTCTAATTTTACATTCGTGATCTCCTCGGGGGGTATAAGTGTGGGGAAGCAATATATTCGATACCTCTTCCAGAAACGCACCCTCCCCAAACCTGGACAGCAAGCTACACTGCGATGCAGAGCACCTCTCTTGCAGAGTCTGCCACTTGAGTTTGCTAAACATCTCCGTAACGCTATCACGCTTACCAGATAACCCTGTGACGAAAAGCGCCGCTCTTCTTTGGATCTTTTCTATCTCCTCTGTCAACCCGACCTGGTACGGATCCCACACTGATGAGCAATACTCAAGTATAGGTCGAACGAGTGTTTTGTAAGCCACCTCCTTTGTTGATGGACTACATTTTCTAAGGACTCTCCCAATGAATCTCAGCCTGGCACCCGCCTTACCAACAGTTAATTTTATATGATGATTCCACTTCAAATCGTTCCGCACGAATACTCCCAGATATTTTACAGAAGTAACTGCTACCAGTGTTTGTCCCGCTATCATATAATCATACCATCTGTGGCATGGTTGGCTGTCTCCTTCACACATTCGCACAACATGGAGCCTCCTGGCTGTAAGCATTCCCTGTTAAAGGGTAGACACAGATGGTGCTCAGGGAACTACGCCACTACGCTATCTGTTGGCGGACGTCGCTGAAACCATCATCAGTACATGCACTATTACGTTATTATCGGATGAAATCGACGTCGTGTTCTCAGGTTTACTATTTTTTTCCGTCATTGTACCATCGCGTTCACCGAGTGGTCTAGTCACGCTGTCACATTAGAGACTGGAGAAGGTCCGTCCAACCAGCTAACACGGAGATGGCTAACTGGAAGTTTGAAAGAATTATGGAACTCGATCGGAAAATAATCGAAAAAGTTTAATACTGGGAAAACGACAATTTTTAATTGCTCGTCTGATCAAGAATTGAATAATGAATGAAAGTTAACAACTCCTGATTGCAAAATCCAATGAAGGGAGGTACATGGCTAAGTATGAGCGCGAGCAGAGCCAAAGCGAATAGTACATCCTGGCCCCCAGGCCTGACCTGCAGAGACATCCCTCCCGGACTGCTGTCTGGCGCCACGCCACCCCCCTCCCCCCCCCCCTCGCCTTTTATCTGTGTGGCAGGCTGCGATGCCCCTTCCACGCTGGCGCTTCTGAACGCTGCGCTGAGCGGCCTTGGGTGACAATACGGCCACCGCCTCCACACTGCCGCACCTCGCGGCTCTCCACGTGAGCTCGTGTGACACCTCGTGGGTCTACGTAACATTTCCGGCCTGCACTCAAATCAGTGCCCTTCCTGTGGCGTCTCCTTTGGACTCAGAGTGCTTTCTAGAAAACTTGTTCGTTATGGCTGCTGTTATGTTGCGGTTCGGTCGTTGCAGTTTTTAAATAAGCGACACCTTAACCACCGTAGGGAAAAATCTGTAGGCTCTGTCCGCAGCGACTACAAATATTTATACAAGGTTTTTCACAAATTTTATTCCATTAATGAGGAAACGTACACATCTGCTTTACAAATAATGTTCAAAAGACACACATAATTGCTTTACAACTGTCCATGACAGAAATTCATATAAGTCAATCTTTTCCTGTAAGAGAAACATTAACATTTTGCCATTTTACACGTAACATCATCGATGCATATTCTAATGCCTGGAATAAAGATACATTTTATTTTAATCCTTTTTCTGGTACGATGAATACATATATAACATTTTACAATCAACTACACAATGAATTACTCTTGATACCCTGATGTACACTTCATAACATAATTACAGATTTAGTACTTGAAAGGGAAAACACTTTACACTAGTTTGTCACACTTTCACCAGTGTTATCGTTCTTCAGCGTTTGTCCGTTTTTGTCCTAACACTTCTAACGTGTCTAGCAGTCACTAGTGATGAATCAAAAATTATCTCTTCACTGTCTCTAGATGCGATTCTCTTAACACGATATCTGGCTATATCCTTCACTAGGCATTGATTTACGATAGTGTTTTTAACACATATTTTTCTACAACAATCGATACCCCCCCCCCCCCGTTTTGCACACAAATCTAAAACAGTCTCCACAACATTTGATACCTGCGTAGACAATATAATAATACCATACTTACTACAGCAGGGGTCCATGATACCCCATAAAGAGAAATGGCTTAACGAGAAGTTGCAGAAGGCATTTCTCTACTGATATTCAGTCTGACTTGGCAGCTCATCCAGCTTACGTCCTGTTGCTGTTAGGTCACCTCAGTGCCTAACTGCAGGTTGTACTGCCAGTCCCAGCTTAAGTTCACTTACACTGAAGCGGCAAAGAAACTGGTATAGGCATGCATATTGAAATAAAGAGATATGTAAACAGGCAGAATACGACGCTGCAGTCGGCAACGTCTATATAAGACAACAAGTGTCTGGCGCAGTTGTTAGATCGGTTGCAGCTGCTACAATGAAGGTTATCAAGATTTAAGTGAGTTTGAACGTGGTGTTATAGTTGACGCACGAGCGATGGGACATAGCATCTCCAAGATAGCGATGAAGTTGGGATTCATGTAGCCTTGATGACTGCACGACACAAAGCTTTACGCCTCGCCTGCGTCCGTTAACACCAAGATTGGACTGTTAATGACTCTAAACATGTTGCCTGGCCGGACGAGTCTCGTTTCAAATTGTATCGAGTGAATGGACGTGTACGGATAAGGAGACAACCTCATGAATCCATGGACCCTGGATTTCAGCAGGGGCTGTTCAAGCTGGTGGAGGCTCTGCAATGGTGTGGGACGTGTGCAGATGGAGTGTTATGGGTCCCCTGATACGTCTAGATACGACTCTGACAAGTGACACGTACGTAAGCATCCTGTCTGATCGCCTGCATCCGTTCATGTCCATTGTGTATTGCGACAGACTTGGGCAATTAAAGTAGGACCATGCGACATTCCACACGTCCAGAATTGCTACAGAGTGGCTTCTGGCAAAGGCCTCTGAGTTTAAATACTTACGCTGGCCACCCAACCCTCCAGACATGAACACTATTGAGCATATCTGGGACAGTGGCTTCTGGAACAGTCTTCTGAGTTTAAACTCTTCCGCTGGCCACCAAACTCCTCAGACATGAACACTATCGAGCATATCTGGGATGCATTGCAACGTGCTGTTCAGAAGGGATCTCCAACCTCTTGTACTCTTCCGGATTTATGGACACCCCTGCCGGATTAATGATGTCCAGAACTACTTTAGACATTAGTCGAGTCCATGCCATGCCGTGTTGCGGCATTACTGTGTGCTCGCGGGAGCCCTACACGATATTAGGCAGGTATACCAGTTTCTTTGACTCTTCAGTGCATGTTCAGCAATGTACTTCCATGCTTTAGTGTGGCACAATATCACCATTGAGAACATTTGTTCGTTTTACACTACTGGCCATTAAAATTGCTACACCAAGAAGAAATGCAGATGATAAACGGGTATTCATTGGACAAATATATTATACTAGAACTGACACGTGATTACATTTTCACTCAATTTGGGTGCATATACCCTAAGAAATCAGTACCCAGAACAACCATCTCCGGCCGTAATAACGGACTTGATACGCCTGGGCATTGAGTCAAACAGAGCTTGGATGGCGTGTACAGCTATAGCTGCCCATGCAGCTTCAACACGATACCACAGTTCATCAAGAGTAGTGACTGGCGTATTGTGACGAGCTAGTTGCTCGGCCATCATTGACCAGACGTTTTCATTTGGTAAGAGATCTGGAGAATGTGCTGGCCAGGGCAGCAGTCGAACATTTTCTGTATCCAGAAAGGCCCGTACAGGACCTGCAACATGCGGTCGTGCATTGTCCTGCTGAAATGTAGGGTTTCGCAAGAATAGAATGAAGGGTAGAGCCACGGGTCCTAACACATCTTAAATGTAACGTCCACTGTGCAAAGTGCCGTCAATGCGAACAAGAGGTGACAGAGACATGTAATCAGTGACACCCCGTACCATCACGCCGGGTGATGGACCAGTATGGCGATGACGAATACACGCTTCCAATGTGCGTTCACCGCGATATCGCCAAACACGGATGTGACCATCATGATGCTGTAAACAGAACCTGGATTCATCCGAAACAAGGACGTTTTGTCATTCGTGCACCCAGGTTCGTCGTTGAATACACCATCGCAGGCGCTCCTGTCTGTGATGCAGCGACAAGGGTAACCGTAGCCATGGTCTCCGAGCTGATAGTCCATGCTGCTACAAACGTCGTCGAACTGTTCGTTCAGATGGTTGTTGTCTTGCGATCGTCCCCACGTACAACGGCTACAGTAAGTCTACAACCACAGAAAACACAAGGTCCGTCCACAAGTGCAGTTGCAGCGACACTCTTGACTGGTATGCGGTTCTTCTTATCGCCAGCTGTTGTCGAAAACTCGATATTCTCGATGGTTTTATAGACGGACTGTTTAGTACGGCGACGAATTCTCCAGTAAGGCATCGTGGCGGCGTTCAATGCAGTTGCCTGTGCAGCAGCAGCAACAGCAGCGCGACTGAGCCACTGCGCGGCTGCCGCTCGCTTATATAGTATAGGGATAGGCATAGAGACGTGGCTGCACGATCCGTTACAGTCATGCGGATAAGATGCCTGTCATCTCGACTGGTAGTAATACGAGGCCGTTGGGATCCAACACGCCTTTCCGTATTACCCTCCTGAACCCACCGATTCCATATCCTGCTAACAGTCAATTGATCTCGACCAACGCGAGCAGCAAAGTCGCGATACGATAAACTGCACTCGCGATAGGCTACAATCCGACCTATATCAAAGTCGGAAACGTGATGGTACGCGTTTCTCGTCCTTATACGAGGCATCACAACAGCATTTCAGCAGTAAACGCCGGTCAACTGCTGTTTGTGTATGAGAAATCGGTTGGAAACTTTCCTCGTATCAGCACATTGTAGGTGTCGCCACCGGCGCCAACCTTGTGTGAATGCTCTGAAAAGCTAATCATTTGCATATCACAGCATCTTATTCCTGTCGGTTAAATTTCGCGTCTGTAGGACGTCATCTTCGTGGTGTAGTAATTTTAATGGCCAGTAGTGTATATCTTCAGACATTATCGTCTGAGCCGTATACCCACGTCATTTACCTTAATATTTTATCTTCCCTTTGCCTTGGAGCATAATATCTGTGTGACTTCTGTCATGGCAGATGATGGTAATACCTTCGTTTACCAGGGAAACAAACAGCCATTCACTATTACTTAATGGTGTCCATTGACTTTCGTTTAATACTGTTAGCTTCTGCTCGCAATTCTTCGGAACTTCTAGCACTGGTTGCAACTTCTCAGCCACGCACTTCTCATGATCGTACTTAAACAGAAGTGTAATTACCTGCTTGCAATACTGAGGCTCTGATCTGGCATCTTACACTGTACGTGCTCGTTATTTAACGTCGCATATTGACGTTTCGCATCATCAATTAGCAGTACTCTTTCTCTGGGGCAATATTCTCGTACATTAACTTCCGACGATAACGGTAATATTTTGTAGAGGTTACACACAGCGCGTTGTCTACGGTATGTTCTGCCTATCGTAAGGTCGACAAGGAATCGCTTGTCTTTGGTGTTATCTTTTATTTGTTCTAGATACTCTACGATCTGAACTGAACTGATCAGGTGTCGCTTCAAAATACCTTCCAGAACGTTGATAATCGCTGATGTTAACGTATCGTATTCCCGTTCTAGTTCATTCCCAATATGCCCGTCAGTTCTATCAGCTGTTCGTTAACGGTGATCATAATTACGGCTAACTGTAACCGTTTGTCAGTACTGTTCTCAAATTCTATTACGTGCCGGCTTAATTACTTCATTCCATGATTGATAATTTCTTCACTTTGCGCTATGGAGCTTACCGTTAGATTAAAACTAGTCATGGTTGCTTTAACTATTGTCACTTGCTCCTTCGAAAGTTGGAGTAGCTGTTTCTGTTCCTTAGAAGGGGAACATGTGTCTTCGTCTTAAATTACGCAGCGTCATCTTCGTCTAGGGTTCTAAACAAAATTTTACTGACCACGCCTACGAAGTTTAACATTCCTCGTTTTTCTATACTGGATTCATGCCGTACAAATTGCCCAGTCAGACCCAATGCCTTTTCTGTTTTTTCTACATCCCATTCTAACGCAAGTTCCGCGCTGTTATACTCTGTTGTACTCATTTTCAATAATGCCAACCAGTTCTTACAATATCCCATTACTTGCCTCGCGGGCACTTCAGTGCGCTCAAATTTCTCTCTCTCTTTAATGAAATAAAAATAACTGACAATTTTTCACGCTGTACTCAGAAGTTTTCCTAGACGCATATTGTCATAATACTGGCCAGATAACGACTAGAACTTCGTTACTTGCGTATGTATCTGCTCAACCACAATGAACAGTTCCGGAACCGCGGGACTGCTACCGTCGCAGGTTCGAATCCTTGTTCGGGCATGGGTATGTGTGATGTCCTTCGGTTAGTTAGGTTTAAGTAGTTCTAAGTTCTAGGGGACTGATGACCTAAGATGTTAATTCCCATAGTGCTCAGAGCCATTTTAATTTTTTAAAAACAATGAACAGCAGGATAACCGACGAAGCAGTATGACACCGACCTCTGGAATTACAAAAATTCCTTCAGTCTGTTTCCATGAACTGTGAGATATTTATTTCTTTTCAGGCAGATTACAACATTAGGCCCCTTTGTTGATACCTCCGTGTACAGACCTCACCACAGTGTATCTAACTTGCGTGATCTGCCTCATCGTACGCTGTCATAAAATATCAAAATCTTATCCGCACAAAGGAATTACTTTGCATTCTGTGTCCTGTCATGATATTCCTTATTTTTTATCTTAAATTGTACATTCTGTGTTCGTGCATGCGGTCCTTTAGCTCTGCCACATAATAATCAAAGTTATATCTCACTCCAACCAGATCTTTCTGTAGTATCAGGGCGGAATGTTACACGTTCTTCCAAAGAACAATTCGTGTGGCGTATAACCTATCGCACTATGCGACATTGTATTATACGCAAAAACCGGGAACTGAACCCAACTGTCCCAGTCTGTCTATGCTCTATACAGGGTGTTACAAAAAGGTACGGCCAAACCTTCAGGAAACATTCCCCACACACAAATAAAGAAAAGATGTTATGTGGACATGTGTCCGGAAACGCTTAATTTCCATGTTAGAGCTCATTTTAGTTTCGTCAGTATGTACTGTACTTCCACGACTCACCGCCAGTTGGCCCAATTGAAGGAAGGTAATGTTGACTTCGGTGCTTGTATTGACATGCAACTCGTTGCTCTACAGTACTAGCATCAAGAACATCAGTACGTAGCATCAACAGGTTAGTGTTCATCACGAACGAGGTTTTGCAGTCAGTACAATGTTTACAAATGCGGAGTTGGCAGATGCGCATTTGATGTATGGATGTATGGATTAGCACAGGGCAATAGCCGTGGCGCGGTACGTTTGTATCGAGGCAGATTTCCAGAATGAAGGTGTCCCGACAGGAAGACGTTCGAAGCAATGTCAGCGTCAGAGAAGTTGCTGCTGTACAAGGTAACGTTGACCACGTCACTGTATGGACAGTGCTACGGGAGAACCAGTTGTTTCCGTGCCATGTACAGCGTGTGCAGGCACTATCAGCAGCTGATTGGCCTCCACCGGTACACTTCTGCGTATGGTTCATCCAACAATGTGTCAATCCTCATTTCAGTGCATATGTTCTCTTTACGGATGAGGCTTCATTCCAACGTGACCAAATTGTAAATTTTCACAATCAACATGTGTGGGCTGACGAGAATCCGCACGCAATTTTGCAATCACGTCATCGAAACAGATTTTCTGTGAACGTTTGGGCACGCATTGTTGGTAATGTCTTGATTGGGCCCCATGTTCCGCCACCTACGCTCAATAGAGCACGTTATCATGATTTCATACGGGATACTCTACCTGTGCTGCTATAACATGTACCTTTAAAAGTACGACACAACATGTGATTCATGCACGATGGAGCTCCTGCACATTTCAGTCGAAGTGTTCGTACGATTCTCAACAACAGATACGGTGACCGATGGATTGGTAGAGGCGGACCAATTCCATGTCCTCCACGTTCTCCTGAACTCAACCTCCTTGACTTTCATTTATGGGGGCATATGAAAGCTCTTGTCTACGCAACACCGGTACCAAATATAGAGATTCTTGGTGCCCGTATTGTGGACGGTTGTGATACAATACGCCATTCTCCAGGGCTGCATCAGCGCATCAGGGATACCATGCGACGGAGAGTGGTTGCACGTATCCTCGCTAACGGAGGACATTTTGAACATTTCCTGTAACAAAGTGTTTGAAGTCACGCTGGTACGTTCTGTTGCTGTGTGTTTCCATTCCATGATTAATGTGATTTGAAGAGAAATAATAAAATGAGCTCTAACATGGAAAGTAAGCGTTTCCGGATACATCTCCACATAACATATTTTCTTTCTTTGTGTGTGAGGAATGTTTCCTGAAAGTTTGGATGTACCTTTTTGTAACACCCTGTATATACAGTGTCGCAACATCACCGTTAATGTTCGATACGACATCTGTAATAGTCAGTTTGTTTGATGGTGGTAACTACACTACTGGGCATTAAAATTGCTACACCACCAAGATGACGTGCTACAGACGCGAAATGTCACCGACAGGAAGAAGATGCTGTGATATGCAAATGGTTAGCTTTTCAGAGCATTCACACAAGGTTGGCGCCGGTGGTGACACCTATAACGTGCTGACATGAAGAAAGTTTCCAATCGATTTCTCATGCGCAAAAAGCTGTTGACTGGCGTTGCTTGGTGAAACTTTGTTGTGATGCTTCGTATAAGGTCGAGAAATGCGTACCATCACGTTTCCAACTTTCATAAAGGTCGGATTGTTGCATATCGCGATTGTGGTCTATCGTATCACGACATTGCTGCTCGCGTTGGTCGAGATCCAATGACTGTTAGCAGAATATGGCATCGGTGGGTTCAGGAGGGTAATACGGAACGCCGTGCTGGATGCCAACGGCCTCGTATCACTAGCAGTCGAGATGACAGGCATCTTATCCGCATGGCTGTAACGGATCGTGCAGCCACGTCTCGATCCCTGAGTCAACAGATGGGGACGTTTGCAAGACAACAACCATCTGCACGAACTGTTCGACGCCGTTTGCAGCAGCATGGACTGTCACCTCGGAGACCATGGCTGCGGTTACCCTTGACGCTGCATCACAGACAGGAGCGCCTGCGATGATGTATCAACGACGAACCTGGGTGCACGAATGGTAAAACGTCATTTTTTCGGATGAATCCAGGTTCTGTTTACAGCATCATGATGGTCGCATCGGTGTTTGGCGACATCGCTGTGAACGCACATTGGAAGCGTGTATTCGTCATCGCCATACTGGTCCATCACCCGGCGTGATGGTATGGGGTGCCATTGGTTACACGTCTCGGTCACCTCTTGTTCGCATTGACGGCACTTTGAAGACTGGACGTTACATTTCGTATGTATTACGACCCGTGGCTCTATACTTCATTCGATCCCTGCGAAACCCTACATTTCAGCAGGATAATGCACGACCGCATATTGCAGGTCCTATACGGGCTTTTGTGGATACAGTAAATATTCGACTGCTGCCCTGGCCAGCACATTTTCCAGATCTCTCACCAATTGAAAACGTCTGGTTAATGTTGGGCGAGCAACTGGCTCTTCACAATACGCCAGTCATTACTCTTGATGAACTGTGGTATAGTGTTGATGCTGCATGGGGAGCTGTACCTGTATACTCCATCCAAGCTCTGTTTGACTCAATGCCTAGGCGTATCAAGGTCGTTATTATGGCCAGAGGTGGTTGTTCTGGGTACTGATTTCTCAGGATCTATGCACCCAAATTGCGTGGAAATGTAATCACATGTCAGTTCTAGTATAATATATTTGTCCAATGAATACCCGTTATTATCTGCATTTCTTCTGGTGTAGCAATTTTAATGGCCAGTAGTGTACTTTTCTATGTCCTTGATGAAGGTTTCTCATTCCTGAATGATATGTTTTACTGTTCTTGGATCAGCTGTTTTGTGTCCTGTGTGCTTGTTGGCCATGCCTGCCGCTTTTCTTGCGTGCGCCAATAGCCCCGCTGTCATCGGCTGCCGTTGAGTCCCCGACAGGTGCCGCGGCTTCCGTTTCCAACTTGCCTTGACCAGGGTTACTGTCACTTTACAGTCGCGCACCAGTCGCCCTCAAGTCTCTCACTCACGAGAGTGCGCCGGCGACTGGATTTCTTTGGTCACTTTTGTACAGGATCTGATAGACATATTCCTCCAGCTTTACCCTAAATTTCATCAATTTGGATGACGAATCTGATATACTACCTAACTGTTAGGGGCTTACGGTCAGGACATATCACGAACTTTCTTCCAAATACATAAAGTCTAAAATATATCACTGCCCAACAAATGGCCAATATCTCCCTCTGAATCGTACTGTACCCACTTTCTGCTTTTTTCAGTGTCCTTGAGGTATACGCGATGGGTAAGTCACATCCGATTTTTCTATGACGTAGAACAGCTCCAGTACTTGACTGGCTATCGTCCATGGTAATTATGAAGTCCTTTTCAAAGTCTGGGTGTTGTAGTTTAGGCAGACTGATCATCTTCTCTTTGAAATCCGGAAAACCGATTTCTTGTTCGACACCCCTTAATAATTCATGTATCGGCTTCGCGATTTTGCTGAAGTTTGCCGTTAGTATCCCATAATCCTACATACTTCTTTAATTGCTCGTTAGTTTGGTCTGTGAATACCCCTTTTATCACCTTGACGTTTTGTGGATATGACCCCCAAGCCCTGCGCCGATGAACTATGACCCACACAGGACACTTCCTTGTATAAAAATGTTCAAATGTTTGTGAAATCTTATGGGACTGAACTGCTAAGGTCATCAGTCCCTAAGCTTACACACTACTTAACCTAAATTATCTTAAGGGCAAACACACACACACACACACACACACACACACACACACACACTCACACACACACACACACACACACACACACACATGACCGAGGGAGGACTCGAACCTCCGCCGGGACCAGCCGCAGAGTCCATGACTGCAGCGCCCTAGACCGCGCGGCCCTTGTATAAAAACTCTGACTTGTCCACTCGTAGCTTCAAATTGTGGAGTCTAACAGCTGCATCTCTGTCAATCGCACATTGTGTTCCTCTAAGGAGGAGGCAGATATTTCCGCCTCATCCAAATACATAAACAATTTGTAACCTTGTATCCCTGTTAAAATGGAATTAATCAACTTCTGGAATGTACTAGGAGCTGTTTTTGTACTCGTAATGCCCATACAGCGTACTGAAAGGCATCTTTTCTCGATCCTGTTCATCTAATATGACTTGATGATAGTCTTTTGCTAAGTCGAACGTGAGAAGTTCTTTGCCTTTCCTAAACCGTCTAGAATTTCGTCTATTCTTGGCTATGGATACACTGAATTTAGGGAGATCTCATCAAGTCACCTATAGTCCGTCACTATTCGCCACTTTTGCTTTCCACTGGCATCCATCTATTTAGGAATTAAAAAATTAGGAAAAATTCCAGCCACTTCTACTTGGTACTATAATGTCATCCTCTAATATCTTTTCAATTTCTTGTTGGAGCACCTTCTTTTGTACTTCTGGTATCCTGTACTGCCAGTCTGTGTGACCGAGCAGTTCTAGGCACTTCAATCTGGAACCGCGCGACCACTACGGTCGCATGTTCGAATCCTGCCGCGGGCATGGATGTGTGTGATGTCCTTAGCTTGGTTAGGTTTAAGTAGTTCTAAGCTCTAGGGGACTGATGACCTCAGATGTTAAGTCCCATAGTGCTTAGAGCCATTTGAACTATTTTATCCTGTACTGTCACGGACGTATCACCCTACCTTCTGCTTCCGGTAGTAGTTTAATTTCGTGCCTGACACTATCCATGTAAGATGTCTCCAGGCAAATGAAAAACGTCACTGTACATCGTGCATAGCTGTATGATTGCTACCTTCTTTTCCATACTCAAATGACTTGTGCGAATGTTCTCCTTTAGTACACTTATTCTTGATTTCAGCTGTGGCTTACTTTTACTGGCACTGTTCACACTGAACGATTGCTGCAACAATGTCCACTCCAGAACTGCTTCTGCTTTCCCCGTGGACTGTCTACTGACACAGTGTCATCTGTAGTGTTCAGTACACTCGTTAGGCATTCTCGTGAATCTACATTTACTAATGCCTCTGGTAAATACACGTCCTTGGTGATGTCCTGTTTCGGAATGATAGCCCCTCTCATTCCATTCGCTTCTTTTTTTATTCGACACACCCGTTCCTCCCCGAATCCTATCGATAATACTGAAACAATATGTTTGCGCTCTTTTTGTTTCTCTCTGGCATTACCTGTTGTCTCCCTATGCTGCGTTCGGGCTGTTAAAGATTTTCTGTCCCTATTCGGTCTCGCCTTTCCACGTGTTTCTCGCTTTGCGCAAAATATCTCTCGCAAGGGCCTTCTATTTTCCTTGAATATACCATGTGGAGCTCACCCTGTGACTCCGTCGTCATTTTCGTACATGTCTTTCACTCCGCATCTGAGTTTTCTCTGATGGAGCCTACTCTTTCTTGTATTCTACAACCGTATTACGAAGTTTCCAACTACTAATACCAACCTGCACCAGGCAAAGCTCACTCTTGCTCCGTCTTCATTCTAATCCATACCCCTCGGATCCACAGGTTTCCGGTGGCATAATTGATTACAACCATGTTCTTTGAAAAAGTCTCAACCCACCAGCCGCTCAAGTGGACAATCGACATCTTCCCGAATTATGTGGAAAAGATGCCTCACTTGCATTCCGCTTCTCATTCATAATTCGAGAGTTATATTTCCCTCTGTCCTTGCAACTGTATTAGCGATTCCCTGAATCCTAATACGATCAGATGGATTACACTTCCCGCCATTTCTCAGAGTGCTTCGCCTAACTAGGCTTATCTGCGCACCGCTGTCCACGAGATTTCTCGGGAAATTAGTACTGCCGTCCTGACGCTCCATTTCTATTAATTCATTTTTACTGTTGTGGTCGACTGTTAGTATCTTCCCAGGTCAGGTGTAAGGCGACTGATTTATTACGCCATTACTTAGTTATCCTGGCTTATATCCTCCTAAGTGCATTCAGGATATGACAAACACTTTCTGGGCAGTCTTTCGCGTAATCACCGTTTTGTTTGCATTTAAAACGCATTACAGACTTCAGATGCACAAACGGGACTCTATGACTTGGCGAACTAAATTACACAGTGCGCACCTAACTACTCCTGATTTGCCCGTTTCCCTGTCTTTTCTGATACAACCTGTCCTACTTTTCTTACACTTTTATCTGCACAACACTCTTGTGGTATGTGGTCTGACTTCCTGCATGTAACACTTGTGGTTCTCTTCTCTGTCGAGGCAACACACCACCACCTCTGGTGATTATCTTTTCTCGGGCTGAGGCTATTGCGCTCCCCTCCATCCTCTGTAGCCTCTGCTAACGTTAGCTGCTCATCTCGTGCATCGTGCATGCACTATTGTCTTAACTTGACTTTGCAAAACCCCTGAGTAAACTCTGCTCAGCTTAAGTTCCAGATAGAGCAAGGCGGCCTTCCTGCTCTGATTCTCGCATGGTACCTCTGATTGCTCCCCTGAAATGGTGCTGCTTGGTGTCCAACCTCTACCTCCACTGCTATACTTTCCCGATGTTCTTGCTGACTGGCAAACATCTGACGTGCATAGACTTCAAGTGTTCTTTTACTAGCATAGTTTTCTGCTAATATAAACGTCGCCAAGTGGCATTTAGATCTCTGACTGATACTTTCTATGTGCTGAGCCCACCATTTTAGTGTTAACAAATTTCAAAAGTTAGAACACATGATCACAATTGTCAAGAAACTCATTTAGAACATTCGTAGTGCCATCAAACAATTGTGGTATTAATTTTAGCACATCTGACAAATTAATAAATTGCCTATTTTGTGACTCAGGCCCACGAGAGCCTGCGCCATATAGCGTCCCCAGTGAAAAAATACGAAAAGACAGTATTTATAAAGAAGAGACATTTTAAAATTGAATAATATACATTTTTCTCATGTACCCGTATTATAATAATTTCTCTGTGTAAGTTTCGAGGGCAAAGAAATATAATAAAATGATCTAAAGAGACGACAAGATACGCTCTTTTGTTAATTTTTAGTCGTCTTCACTTCTTCTCTTGTCTTGGTTGCGTGTAGACGGACATCTTGCGAGTGCTGGCAAATGTAAGCATATTTGTAGAATTAAGCAGATAATATATGGATTTAATATGATTGTTCACTTTTAATTTGTAAGAGGTGATCCCGATTTCATGTCCGCCTTCCTTGAATTAACCTGCATTCGAGTAATTTACAGAGCAACAATCGCAACGGCCGATGCAGCCAACGACGCCATTACGTGGCGATATTAACTTATAAAAAATTAGCGGAAGCGAAAAACTCGCCCACTATTAACATAATATTCATTTTTCGCCACAGCCGCCCGACGTTGCAGAAAATGCGTAGCTTTAAGATTCTTATTTTCAGTACCATAGCCGAGAGCCAGAGCCAGGACTCCGACTACAATGCAATGGTTAACGGAGGTAAGAAGAAATACTCTCGCGCGTGTGTGGGCCGCAATTGTATTTAATAGCTAAAGATTTTTTGCTTTAAAGTGAGCTGACTAGCCAAGGATTCAAATGGCTCTGAGCACTATGGGACTCAACATCTTAGGTCATCAGTCCCCTAGAACTTAGAACTACTTAAACCTAACTAACCTAAGGACATCACACACATCCATGCCCGAGGCAGGATTCGAACCTGCGACCGTAGCGGCCGCGCGGTTCCAGACTGTAGCGCCTAGAACCGCATGACCACACCGGCCGGCGACTAGCCGAGGAAATTGATATGAAAAGTTTATTCCATTGTTCAACTTATATGCTCATTTTTTAAGATTCAGCGAGTCTAACATTCATTAACGTAACAAATAATTTAAGATTAATATTGTTAAAAAGGAGAACTTAACAAAAGCATTTAATTGTAAATCAAAATAACATGAAATATTTTGATTAAGGCCCACCAAGTAAGTCGGCAACAATCAACGGTGCAAACAAATAATAAATTAAATTACGACGGCGGACGGACACGAGAGTCACCAACATTATCACCATATTGTGACATTCCTCCTACTCTTTTAACTCACTGTTGGAATTCTCACTGCTGCCATTGCTTTTGGCGCTGTCTGACCACTGCCGCTGTTGGTGTCTGCCTTCCGCTGCCTCACGCCGCCGCCTACACGTGATGCATCTATCTGGGCTACGTCCTCTGCTGGCTGTCCTAGCGCCATGTGCTACCCTCGCCGCTGTCTGACGTTGCCGTCGCCTCTGTGGCGTCGGCCACGCCTCACTCCCCGCTGTGGCTATGCTGTTACTCGGTACCCTCTCGACGTCTGCGGCCTTCGCCGCTATCTGCAACTGCAGCTGCCTCTGCACACCGTTCAGCGACCGTGCACTACCGCCCCCGGTAGCTGAGTGGTCAGCGCGACGGAATGTCAATCATAAGGGCCCGGGTTCGATTCCCGGCTGGGTCGCAGATTTTCTCCGCACAGGGAAATCATCATGATTTCATCCCCATCGACGCGCAAGTCGCCGAAGTGGCGTCAAATCGAAAGACTTGCACACGGCAAACGGTCTACCCGACGGGAGGCTCTAGTCACACGACGTTGCTTGCCATGGCTGCCGGCATCCCTAGTGCCGTCGTTATCATCCTCGAGTTTCCGTCGGCCACTCTGGGCCTCTATTCTGTATCGTTCATACCGATCGGTGTAGTAGGCTAGGCTCGGCAGTGACGTCATCTTCGGTTCTTTATCGAAACATCCTATTCAGTAAGCTTCTGGGACTTGTTAACGAGCGGTCGTCCCACCGATTTTACGACAATTGTACCGAGAGGTTTTGGATTTCGGTCTGGCCCTGTCGTTCGGTGAGCTGTGGTTTATGTACACCTATAATTTGTTATTTTAAACGTATTTAGCGGTTTTAGCTTTGAATTTAGTGATTGCGTTACTAAAGAATCACCAGAGGACGCATCCAGTTGGAAAGTGAGTTCATAATAATTTTCCTTTGTTAGAAATATGGTTAGGTTAGGTTGTTCAAATGGCTCTGAGCACTATGGTTAGGTTGTTACTGTGAATCATTACATTCACACAGAAAACGTTTTCGGTCAATATTCTCTCAAAGCACGTGTTATTTTAATGCAAATAAGAGTTTAAAGATCATTAAATAGCAAGACATCGACTCTGCTTACGTATATTACATGAGTGTGAACTGACGTTACTAGTTACTTTGTGTACTTTTTCCCACAAATGGTTTAGTTAGTAACTATAGAAACGTTTCTACAGCTTTCAAGTAACAATGGAAAGCAATTATGTGAAGCCTAATACTGGAAACCTTCCAAACTATTACGCATTTCTGACTTACGCAGCATAGTTTGGCAACGAGGTCAGCCTATGTTCCTACGCCATAGTACAAGAATTCAGCCACGTGTAGTTTGTTGTTTAGCGTAGCCAAGTGGTGCCGGCACGGTAGCTCAGCAGCCGGCACGGTAGCTCAGCGTGTTCGGTCAGAGGGTTAGCTGCCCTCTGTAATAAAAAAAAACTGAGTGAATCGATCAATAACGAACTTCAACGGGCGTCAGGGGACGTCCGCCACGAACAAATGCAACGAACTATAACGAACAAAATGAGATTTAAAGAAAAAAAAAGCGTGTTCGTTCAGAGGGTTAGCTGCCCTCTGTGATAAAAACAAACTGAGTTAATAGATCAACAACAAACTTAGACGGACGTCTTACGACATCCACCCCGAGCGGATGCAACAAAAAAAAAAAAAAAAAAAGTGGTTAGCGCGCGGGATTACCACACGTAAGGACATAGGTTCGCGCACACATGGGTGCAAAATTTTTTTTTCCTCTTCATATATCCAACACGTTCTGAGACATTGTTATTCGTATAAGTTAAGACTTTTCTGCAGTAAGAGCGCACTTCCTCAGTAACGATTTCGTGATTTCTGTGTGTTTAAAATACGAAATATGAAATTTTTGGAGATGAAATTGCTGTGAGTGAAACCTTTCTATTTTTTCTCGTCAGAAATAATTCACCATTTTTTGCGAATATGTAGTGATTTACGAGTATGCGGTCAGACAGGAATTTAAGAGCACAACTTAAATTACTGGGAATGTAACTAGCAGCAGTCATCTTCATAATCGTGCTTGTCGCAAGTCTTTATCTGCAATCGAATCCTCAACAACAGTAGATAAAGATGAAAGACCTCCGCCGTAATGTTTTTAGACTGTAGCACCATATACGAAACATTTTCATTCATGAGATGCATGTTATAAACTTCGACGAACTGCAGGAGCTCTCGAAAATGCGTTTTTTCAATTTTATTTTTAAGACGGATATCGTTGAAGTATCATGTAGGAAAATGGGCTGCTTAACCATTTGGATCTCTAAGAGCGAGCTATAACCACATTCTGTTCATCTTCTTATTCTTTTAGCACAGGCTATAAATACTGGCCAAAACTGTTCAATAATAAGTGCCTCTCCATACCCAAGGTTGCTGTTTTTGTTTCAAATAAAATACCCATAAACGACAATTACAATATCAATCCTAAACACTCTTTCATTGTCACTGAACTGTGAACCTACTAACCTCATTTTCGTCCGACATTTCCGCTGGTATTTTACCAACACTTTGTACTGCGAAAAAACGCAAGTTCGGTACTGCGAAGAATAGCTCGCCTGTATCGCCTGCTAGCCGCTTTGTGTTCGTGGCGCTGTGCGCGCTGCAGTGCGCATGCGCGGATGTGCGGCCGCTTGCTTTTGATTGGCTTGCGCGACGCGAACCAACAACAGCGCTTCGGTTCTCTAGACACGAACGGTATCGCTATCGAAATGTATACTGAATAAAGAAGGAGACTCTGATTCGAGTACTAGACCGTTCGATGCTCTTGAGTACCGAAACGATCGGCACAATGGCGGAAAGATACAGAATAGGGCCCCTGGTCGCTTTCCAGGGTGTCCTACTCGACTCTGAGCCCTGTCCTTTACGCTGTTAGTGAGGTTGCGCCGTCCCTGGCTGCCTTCCGGAGTGTCCTCCTTGTCCCCAGACGCTGTCTGTTGCTGGGCTATCCCGGCCTCTTCTTCTTCCTTTGGGCTCCTACTTCGTGTCAAAAGCGCGAGAGGAACCCTCTTTCATTTCTGTCCTAGCTTCTGGCTCTGCCGCTGGCCTGCGTACGGGTTGTTCACGTAATGCAAAGGGGTTCTCAGAGCAGTGATAACTGCATACTAATCCACGACCAGCCTCACACCAGGAAAATCAAATCCCTATATCGCGACCAGCGAGCGGTCTAGACGCTCAGGAACATTGGAGAATGGAGAATGACGACGATGGATATTTGGTTTGTGGAGTCCTCAACTGCGTGGTTATCAGAGTCTGTACAAATGCCCAATCTTTTCACTGTCCAGTCTCGCCACTTTCACAAATAATGATGAAATGGTGGGGAAAACACAAAACAACCAGTCTCCAGGGCGAAAAATCCCCTACCCACCCAGGAATCGAACCCAGGACCTCGTGATCGACAGGCAGCAACACTCTGTAGGCCACAAGCTGCAAACAAGACTGGAGAAGTTCCGTCCAGTCAGCTAACGTGGAGACGGCTAACTGGAAGTTTATCATCTGCATTTCTTCTTGGTGTAGCGATTTTAATGACCAGTAGTGTAGTACTCCTAATTGCAAAACCCTAAACAGGGAGGTATGCGGCTAAGTATAAGCACAAGTAGAGCCAGAACGAATACTAGCAGTCCACGCCCCAGACCTTACTTACCAGACGTCCCTCCCAGACCAGTGTCTGTACTGAACTCTCTCGCAGGCAACGCGACGCGTTCTCCATGTTGGCGCTTCTGGACACCGCCCTTTGTGGCCTTGTGTAATTATACAGGGTGATTATAATTAAAATCAATCTTTCAAACCGCTGTAGAAATAATACCACTGGTCAGAATGACGTCAAATTGCAACAGAATATTATCGGAGAAGGGGGAAAGCTTACGGCGGAAGGTAAATAAGTAGATTCTAGCGAAGCAGCATGGTCATCAACGGTAACTGTTATTTCGGGAACAGATACTATCTTCACATATAGTTAAAATATGGCTTCCCGGCCGTTGACCTTCTTGTGTGAACGCACACTCTATGCCTCAACTCGTACGGAACTTGGTAGATCAATCTCCCACGCGTGATGAGTATGATGGGCAAACATCTGTTAGGCGCACTACGAATGTAGTGGTGTGGACATGTTGGGAATGTGGGTCTCACGGGGAGTGTGCAAGGGATAAGTCCCTGCAGGCGCGCCATCCTCTGTGCCCTCAGTGGCTCAGATGGATAGTGCGTCTGCTATGTAAGCAGGAGAACCCGGGGTCGAGTCCCAGTCGGGGCACACATTTTCAACATGTCCCCAATGAAGTATATCAATGCCTGTTTGCAGGTAGGGTGTCCATTTAACAATCATTTCAAAAATAAGTAGTTAAAAATGTAGCAATAGATGGTGTAAGTAGGCTGTTAATGCTTTCTTATTGGCAACGTTACATAGCGCTCTGTATGAAAATCACTGGCTGTGCTGTGTGCAGTCTGTGGCCAGTTTGCATTGTTGTCTGCCATTGTAGTGTTGGGCAGCGGCAGCTGCATGTGAACAGCGCGTAGCGTTGCGCAGTTGGAGGTGAGCCGCCAGCAGTGGTGGATGTGGGGAGAGAGATGGCGGAGTTTTGTAATTTGTCATGAACTGCTATATATATTATGACTATTAAGGTAAATACATTGTTTGTTCTCTATTAATATCTTTCATTTGCTAACTATCCCTATCAGTAGTTAGTGCCTTCTGTAGTTTGAATCTTTTATTTAGCTGGCAATAGTGGCGCTCGCTGTATTGCAGTAGTTCGAGTAATGAAGATTTTTGTGAGGTAAGTTATTTGTGAAAGGTATAGTTTAATGTTAGTCAGGGCCATTCTTTTGTAGGGATTTTTGAAAGTCAGATTGCGTTGCGCTAAAAATATTGTGTGTCAGTTTAAGCACAGTCGTGTATAAATTGTTCTAAGGGGACGTTTCATATGGCGACCCTGCCAGGATACCTCACTGGAATTTTCTGATTTTTTCTTGTAGTTTGTGTAATTAGTGTAGATTTTGTTTATTGCTAGTGCATAATTGTATTGAGAATCTCCTTTGTAGTTGCAGTCTTTCATTGTTGTACAGTAAAACAGTTGTGGCATGCATGTAGATTTGCACCAAGTATTTCGCAGCTGCGCTTGCAATTAACTAGATATTATTTTCAGTGCTATATTAATGTGTTTCCCTATTTTTGCTCTTCAAATTGTGTTTTTCTGTGTTGTCGTGTGAAATATTGTGACAATAATGGCGTGTGAAAAACGTAACCCTAGGCTCCAAAGTAAACTGAGAAATGACAGTGAAGACGAAAGCAGTGTGCTAGCGCCACCGAGTAATGAATTAACTAATGTTGAAAGTAGTAATTTGGTAACTGTGCATAGGGAAATGGAGCGGGCGGCAAATAATGGTGTAGACAGTGAAACAGGTAGTAAACAGGGAAGCATTATCGTTCGATCGGTCAGCAACAGCTCGCCTCAGGAATCCGAAATGACAGAACACAATATTGCAAATACTGTAGATTCAGGTTTTGCGTCCTCACCGTTTTCTCAAATAAGTCAAGACACATTTTCTGCTTGTCAAAATGTGAATGTTGCCGGTGCAAACGCACTGACGAAAAGCATAGAGAAACAGATTCCAGACACTAATACATTATTATTGCAATTAATGCAACAAATGGAACAAAATCAGAGACAAATGTGACAAAGGCTTCAAATGTTGGACACAATGGAACAAAACCAGAGACAAACACAGCAACAGTTAGACACAGTGGAACAAAATCTTAAAAAGTTAGACACAATGGAACAAAATCTTCAAAAGTTAGACACCACACTTGAACAAACACGTGAAGATTTAACTACTGTGTTACATAACATTGAATCGAAATGTCAAAAGTCTGTAATGACGTAAAAACACAAATTTGTGAGCATTTCCAACCTATTTTTTCGCGTCATGAAAATGCATTACAGAATCACGAAACAGCCATAAAAGAACTGCAAACTATTGTTCATGAAAATCATGAGACCTTGCAAGCTAAAATGGGCTCATTTGCATCTACCGATTCAGTTACGCAACTTGCAAAAACTCAGGAAAACTTAAAGGACACAGTAGATACTCTGAAAATTGGTTCAGAAAGACACATGGAGGCAATTAGATCATTATCAAAGAAAGTAGCCGAACTTTCGGATCAGGTCACTAACTTATCTACGAAGGTAGATGATAATCTGAATGACACAAAACCGGTAGTCTTTAATGACACAGAAGAGTGCGAACAAATTAGGAAACTGAAACAAAATCTGAATCAAATTAATACGCAACACCAAAGAGAAATCCGGGAAGTACAAGATCAGCTGACACAGGTAATACAAGAATTACGTATTTCAGAGGACATTCGCGCCCCAATACGGGAAGAGGGACATAGAAATACGGAAAAGCCACAAAATAATAACACAGGGCATTTCGGTAATTATGAAAGGAATTGGCAAGGTACACCGAATTTTGAGATGGAACCGCCGACACGACGTAACAATGACCGATATTCTACTCGCCGACACGATGATTTTGACTATAAGTTGTTCATTACTACACGTAAATTCAAAACGTTTAAGAATTCTGCCAACGACATTCATCCACAAGCGTGGCTCCATCAATTCTCTCATTGTTTCCCTCCCAACTGGTCATTGGAGCACAGGTTAGAATTTATGTGTGGCTACTTAGAGAATGAACCAGCTGTAAGAATGCGATCGGTCATTCACGATTGCCACAGTGAAGGAGAATTTTACCATGCCTTCCTCTCAGCATATTGGTCTCAAGCCACACAAGACCGAGTAAAACATGGCATCATAATGATGAAACATTTCGAACAATCTGAATTTTCCAGGCTTGTCAAATATTTTGAAGACATGTTGCACAAGAATCAGTACCTGTCAAACCCATACAGCCCCTCAGAACTCATCCGCATTTGCTTAATCAAATTACATGAACATTTACGGCATATTATTTTGGCAGGACGTTGCAAAGACGACATTGAAGCTTTTCAGGGACTCTTACAAGAATTAGAAATTGACACAGACAGTCGCGGGATGCGAAAACAGGAAAACAATCACTACAGGTCATATCCGTCACAATTCCGTGACGACAGAAACAATACATGGCCATGACAAGCCTATTCTTACAACGTAAATCGTGACCAAAACAGACACCACCCATATGACAACCACTGGCAGAGTAATAGTTACAGAGAAAGATCGCATTTCCGTAGTAATGAATATGACAGAGACACTCATAGAAACAGACAATTTGGCAACCAGTACAATTATTATCACAGGATACAGAATAACTTCAGACGCAACGGTCCACCGTGTAGTGATAATTCAGGGAGAAATTCTCCACCACTTAACTGACAAGAAAGAAACTACAGGAATTACCGACATGACGACAGACGATATAATCATAACAACAGAGCTGAATTTCATCAGAACTGGCGGGAATTAAATAGAGCAGGGCACTTTCGACAACGTGAATTTGTAGAAGCTAGGTCTCCTAATCCCAGTAACGACGCGCGCCAACAAAGGAACAGACAATGACTCGCACCGCAGGCTGCCGCATGCGCCCGCTGGCTCAGAGAAAAATGACATAGACGGTAACCTTGAGAAAAATTCCAGAACTCTTTACCGACGGATACCACATGATAATTGCGTTAAAGTTGAAACTCTGTGTACTAGGAAGAGCAAAGGGTTGCACCACATTTCACATGTAAAACCATTTATTGAGAGATAATCTGCTTTTTAACTTAGTCTTTGCTATAAAATTTTTCACTTCACATTACCAGTACCCTTTGTCACACTTACAAACTGTTAACATGCAACTATGTTTTAAAGCTAACTAACTATCTAGTCAAGAACATAGGTAACTTAGAAAAGTAATTGCGAATGCATTGTTATTGTGAACAGACGTCACAGTGTTATTGTGTGTGTGCATTCTTGCTTGTTAGTTGCACGATTACGTAACGACTATAAGGCTCACATACTTAGAACATTTACCAGTACTGCTAATGAGTTTTTAATGCAACATTTTGGTGTACTTGAAAATACATTCTGAATTAAAGTACTTTCTGGGAGATACCAGATGACACAATGGTTAGTTAATGTGACAGCTACACGATTATATCACGACGTTACTAATGTGTGACACAATTTACATTGTTGCTTTTGCGGAGTATCTGTTTTATATCTGCACGGTTTTTCTGAATTCTTCTGGAAAGTAAAACATGTTTTAGTAGTAACTTTTGTGGTATAGCTACAAGGAGACAGCCTTATCTGTAGCACAACAATACGTTACAGCACAGTACTTTCTTCATCACGGCAATAAGCGTAATAAGTAAGATACCTATACGCAAAGCATTTCACTTTTGTTTATCATGAGGTAAGTACATTGACTTCTGCAGAACTTAGCTTTTGGAGGACGATAACTACGACACTTTCACAGAGATTATCTTACAGCAAGACGCACATCTAGCGCTACAGGACACGTATTTGAGTGATTAATTTTGTACTTAAAACATTTATTTTTAAAGATTTCTGAATTACAAAGAATGTTTTCCGTGATACATTTCATTACATTGCTGTAATCTGTAACACCTGAGGGTATAATTACAATAATCCTCAGGGGGGGTACACGCTTACTTTGTGTACCATGTGTTTGGCGAGCACAAGGAGCCCTAGCTAATATGGTATTTGCTTATACAACTTTACACATCGGTACCATATTTCTCTAACACATAAATTACACAGCTATCTGATCATTTAACTGAGAGATAAACTTTCTTACTACGTCAGTGACAGATGTTTATGCAATTACACAGTTGGGTAACTTCACACTTATGAAATTGTATTTTGTCTGTACTGTGTGAACTCTTCATATTTTTTCGGAACCATTGTGATACAATGAGAGCTTTGAATGATGTATTTGGTATGAGATCATGATTTTTAAAGTATGTTTGAGATAGATGACACTATTGAAATGAGCAGAGAATTTTCTTTAGGTTTTGAAATTATTGTAGAAAGCTACGACGTTTTTGAGATTTGACTGAGGTGTTATGATGTTATTTTTACGACGACGATGTGTATTATGCTGTTGAGGTACGTTTATGATCAATAAGCTAATGCTATATGAGTTATTTGATTATGCTACGTATGTTATGATGAAATATTGAAGAAGTGTTGATGAATAAGATAAGGAATAATGAGTAGTGTTTAGGGACTCTTGACTTGTGAAAAAGGATGTTGGAAACCAAGAATCGTACTTTAAGAGTTATGAAATATGTGTAAATGCGTGAATGTATCACAATGCCGGCGAAAATTTTTTGGACACTGTTATATTCATAAGATTTTGTTTCTACACATTTGCAACGCAAATTCTTGACCTGTGAAATATTTTTATATGAGACTGTCACTGTAGCGGAAACTGCTGTCGTAAATATTTCCATAAGAAAGTTGAGTAACCACCTGCACGTAATGCGTTTTGGGCGCCCAGCTGAGAGGTAGTCGTCTGACAAAAGAAAGCCATTAGGTGAAAAAAAAAATAGGGAGGCCATTATCCTCGCCATTGACATTCCTTTAGAGAAAACATTGCAAATGTGACACCCTCATTACTTGGAAAGATACATCTGCACACCTGATTATGACAAGCGTCTTTCTATAAGAGTTGAGAGAATTTCTACTAACTTATGATATGTCACATGACTACTGAATGCTGTTCTTATGCTTTACTTTGTACATAGTTGCTTATTTCATTTGATATCTAGTTTCCAGCTGTGTTGCAGCATTGGTTTTATAAAATAAAATAAAATGCATTTGCTAATGTGAACACTTTCTGTCAACAGATCTATTAAATAATAATTTTGTGATCCACATTCTTCAAAAAAGGAGCACTTGGAAAGGAAAGAACAATAAGAAGGGACTAGTAACAGTAACTGCATACATAATATTCTTTTCAAGTACCTGGTAAT
Organism: Schistocerca cancellata; assembly: GCF_023864275.1. Lineage (NCBI taxonomy): Eukaryota > Metazoa > Arthropoda > Insecta > Orthoptera > Acrididae > Schistocerca > Schistocerca cancellata. Next base: position 208,269,388 of record NC_064627.1, read on the forward strand.
TTTTTGTAGAATTAGTTTTTGTGGTGCACCACTTTAATTACATAGACATTAAGATGCGATTATACATTACCTTTATCTGAATTGTTGTCTTTAGTGTACTATTTTTTCTGCTTGAGCTTTGTCATGTTTAGGTATAAGTTACTGCTGTTTGCCAGGCATAGTGTTACTGAATTTTAATTTGTCTTACTCTTCTAAGCTAGTTTTACTACGGATTTATTTTCCTTGTTTGCTGCACAGTGCCTTATATTAGTTGTAATATTGCAATTGCTTTGCCAATTTGAATTTTTTGTCCTTGATGTTTGTGTTAATTGTTTTATGCTGCTGCATTGCCTCGTCCCTTGGTATATATATCTGAGCTCAGTAGATTTAAGTTAGCTTAAGAGGGGTAGACTATATAAGAAACTAACTATGGTGACTTGGAAGAAATGTATTGAGAAGCTATATGAAAATGGTTTGGGCAAAAAAAAAGGATACTGTACAGTGGAGAAAAACTATTTTTGACAGAGGATGTGAACAGAATACAGAAAGCAGGCTTAGATAGGACTTTTGGGAATAATGATGAACGAAGGGAGATCTCCATGCAAAATACTGCAGTAAAACAAACCCTGTCCTTTCCTTTTGTGTTATCCCACTGTGTGTTTGTGTACCCTTGTGTATTTGTTTTCTTCCTGTCTCTGTGTAGTTTCATAGAATTTTTTCTTCTAATATTAAGCTACATTCACTATGATGAGGAATACTGTTCTCCTCAAATATAATTGGCATTAATATAATGTTATTTTCTTTGTAAAGATGCTTAGACATTATTTATTCTGTTTTGTTTTAATGCTCATGTGTAAAGTTGATGTTTCAAAAATTATTCTGATCTTTTACGTATGTACTCATGTAATAATTCCTGTAACACTGATGTATATGTCCATTTCTATTCTTTTGTAAAGCCTGTATTGCTACAAATGTTATCTGTATTGTTATGTTCTTTAATGATGTATTTTGTACCTTTGTAATTGTATTCTCATGTTATAATATTGTAATTGACACCAGTTCATCAAATTAAGTAACTTGTAAGCATTCATTTCACTGCACACATTTCTGTGGGTCATAGTAATGCACAATATGTGAGAAGTTGGGACTGTTAGTGTTTGCACGTGTGTTACTAATTCAGCAAGGGACTGGATAACAGCTTTGCTAGTTCTAAAGACAAAAAAAAAAAACTTTGTGAGTGCACAAGTGGTGGTTTATGGACTTGCTATCTTCTCTGCAAGACTCTTCGATGGTGATTGTGCACCTGCACAATCACAACAGATGGCTGCTGGCTGTCTCTACAAGGACTACAGTGGGTCTGCACCTCTGGTGGCCCACCAATACCACAATCTCTACCAGGACTACAGTGGGCCTGTCCACAATTTCTACCAGGACTGCAGTGGGTCTGCTCTGTGATGACCTACCTACCAATCTTCTTCAAAACGTCGAATGACTCTGCTGTGGGTTTGCTCTGTTGTGGCCCATTACCTGTCAGCATGTCAAGAGTCAGCACTGTCTTTCAGTTGGAAGGACAACACTACTTCTTCAAGACTGCATGGAAATCCACTACTTCCGTGTGCATTGTCTTTTACTGCTCAGACTTTGAAAAAAAAAAACACTGAAATTTTACTGTGATGAACAATCTGGACTGTCTTTATGGACTGTGAGAAAATTTTAGCTTTTGACCAACATTGTATTAATAAGTGTGTGCATTTTATATCTTTGTTACTGTAATTGTGAAAAATTTTTTCAAATCTGTATTGGCCAGTGCCCAACACCATTTGTAAAATTTTTTGTGGGGAGCATTGGGCTATGTAAGTAGGCTGTTAATGTTTTCTTATTGGCAACGTTACGTAGTGCTCTGTATGAAAATCACTGGCTGTGCTGTGTGCAGTCTGTGGCCAGTTTGCACTGTTGTCTGCCATTGTAGTGTTGGGCAGCGGCAGCTGCATGTGAACAGCGCGTAGCGTTGCGCAGTTGGAGGTGAGCCGCCAGCAGTGGTGGATGTGGGGAGAGAGATGGCGGAGTTTTGTAATTTGTCATGAACTGCTATATATATTATGACTATTAAGGTAAATACATTGTTTGTTCTCTATTAATATCTTTCATTTGCTAACTATCCCTATCAGTAGCTAGTGCCTTCTGTAGTTTGAATCTTTTATTTAGCTGGCAATAGTGGCGCTCGCTGTATTGCAGTAGTTCGAGTAATGAAGATTTTTGTGAGGTAAGTTATTTGTGAAAGGTATAGTTTAATGTTAGTCAGGGCCATTCTTTTGTAGGGATTTTTGAAAGTCAGATTGCGTTGCGCTAAAAATATTATGTGTCAGTTTAAGCACAGTCGTGTATAAATTGTTCTAAGGGGACGTTTCAATGGCTCTGTAAGCATCATAATATTGGTCGACTACAAATGACAAATGAAACATACAACAATACCTAAGGTCTACCTTTGACGTTAAACGAACTGTATAATGTGTGATACTATTAGTTACGTAAGCCCATCCACCACGGCAAGGTCATATCATATTGCATGAGAAAAACCGGTTTTTAATCGTCCTGAGGCCAAAAACCGCATAAAAAGCATCAATGAAAATCAAATAGGATTATTAATTTCCGTGTGACTGGCGCAAAAGTTGTTCAAAATGCTGTCTACCGTTTCCTGCAACAAGTTGAAATCGAGAAACAGCATGTTCCACAACTGATCGAAGTGTCTCCGGGCTCATGTTCATGCGCAGTGTGTGGGTTCAATGCAGCTACGTTTGCAATCGGAACATTGAACACAACATCTTTCATGTACCCCACAGCCAGAAGCCACAGGTGTTCGGGACGGCCAGGCTGTAGGGAAATGGCGGCTGATAATTCTAGCGTTTCCGAAATGGCACTTCAGCAGCTGCTAAACTGGATTTGCAATGTGTGGAGGTGCCCCATCTTGCGTAAAAATGATCTCGTTCACACATCCACGCTGTTGGAGAGCTGGAAGGACGTGGTTGCGTGAAACAAACTTATAGCGCTTACTAGTGACGGTACAGGTACCAGGACCAGAAGCACTTTCCAGGATGAAGTGGTACTGGTTGATCTGCGTGTGGATCTTCCGTTGCCCAATTCGACAATTCGGTGTATTGACATATCCTGTCAGGTGTAAGTGGGCTTCGTCTGTCCACAAAATCTTCCACGGCGAATCATTGTCCGCTTCCATGCGAGCAAGAAATTCTAAAGGAAGGGTCTCTCTTGGTGGCAGGTCAACAGGAAGCAACTCGTGCACATGGGTAATTTTTAATGGACCGCAAAGAAGGATGTTTCGTAGGATTTTACACGCCGTCCTCACGGGTATTCCCAATGTTCTGGCAATCCTCCGTGCACTACACGTTTGCACACCACCACTCGTCTTCTCCTGCACTGCTGTATCCACTGCTTACACTGACGTCGAATCAATTCGTTTCCTCCCTCTACCAGGTTGCACACCAAAAGAACCCGTCTTTTCGAATTTCCGACACATTTTTTCCAGACCCATGGCAATCATCGGACCAACGTCTTTTTTCAAACTCTTCAGCGTCCGGAACTTCTGCACAGCGGCGTGTGCGCAGTGATCATTCTTGTAACACAGCTTTACAAGCAGAGCGCTATCCTGCATTGAGACAGTCATGGCGAACGTCACAGACGCAGAAAGGAGGAAAATTTGTGTACCCGGCGTGTTTATATCAACTTCAATGGGTCGTGGGCATGACAGCTGTTTTCATTTATGTATTCTGACACTTACAGCTCCATTTATTGATCAGTTTTCACACTATATTTTTTCTTCTGCCATTCGTTTTCCCCCTTCTCCGATAATATGCCGTTGCAATTTGACATCATTCTGACCGTGGCGTTATTTCTACAGCGTTTTGAGAGTTTAATTATAATCACCCTGTATATTGTCACCGCCAAAGCACTGTCGTGCCTCGCAGTTCTCCACGTGAGCTCACGTGATACCCCGTGATGTATATAACATTTCCGGCCAACGCTAAAACCATCGCCCTTTCTGTGACGTCTACTCTGTACTCCGAGGACTTTCTAGAAAACTCAATCATTCCGGCTGCTATCCTGTTGCCTTTCGGGCGTTTCATTTTTTAAGTATGCGACCGTATCTCACCATCATATACACAGATATCCTGGATGCTGCATGCATCGCAGGGATTTCCATCCCCTTTCACTTCTCTACTGTGTTATCAACTTACATTGTCCCTCATATCTCTCTTCGATCTTAACGTTCTTGTCCGAACAACATGGAAGAAACACCTGTCCCTGTTAAAACATAATCCTTTTTGTACCACCCTATTGTTCAGCCACTTCCTGGAATTCCTTCTCAACAGCATGAACCAGATTCTGGAATAACCTCTTGAATAACGTCTCCAGCTTTAGAAGAAATTAATGGCATATTTACTAAAACAACAATAATGATTAGCATTCTCCCTGTACGTACTCTTTTCTCTATACGCCCTACTGTCCAACTAGATCCTCCTGTTTTCCCAGTATTCTGAACTAGTGCAATCTTCTTAAATTTACTGTCCCCAGAACTTGCTATATCGGGAAATTTTTTACACCTGTACATTTATCTGTTGTTATTGTTACTATTATTGTTATTGTTATTATTATTAGTACTACTATTAGCAGCAGCAGTAGTAGTATTGCCAGCATTACATTTAGTATTTGTGAAAAATGTGTGTGTGAAATCTTATGGGACTTAACTGCTAAAGTCATCGGTCCCTAAGCTTACACACTACTTAACCTAAATTATCCTAAGGACAAACATACACACCCATGCCCGAGGGAGGACTCGAACCTCCGCCGGGACCAGCCACACAATCCATGACTGTAGCACCTTGACCGCTCGGCTAATCCCGCGCGGCATTTAGTATATCGCAGACAGTACTGTTTATTCACATTGTCAATACAGAAACTCAAATCATTTTAAAACTAGTTGTCATTTTTCAATTGTTATTTCTTAGATACCTATGATGTAGAAAAGGGACTGTACGTGTGAAACTCTCGTCCGATGTAAGAGATGGCCTGATGGTCCTAATCAGATTCGGGTTAAATAAATAAGGAAATAAATAAAGTAAATAAATAAGCTTGTAAACGAGGAAAAGTTCAGATAAAAATCAAAGTTATGCTTAAAGTTTGTTGGAAGTCGCTAAGTTCTCTCGTAATGAAACACTGAATACGTATAATCTAGAAGTTTGTGCTCCGTTTTAAGCAAAAGCCACAACACGTCGCACCACTCATCTCAGTGTTTACGACGTTGCGGGAACATTCAGTTATTACGTAGATACCGTCTGCAACTTGTGATGAGAATACAGCTAGTAACAAAGGAGTTATAAACTAAAACGTCATGCCTCACGCAGAAGTTTTACTGCACGCCATTTAAAGCAAAAGTAAGTTTCCCATGTATCTGTCTGTCGTACGATAATACAATTATGCAGGTATATTCAGTGGTACATGTGCGTACTGTCTGAAAACTGTGGTGAATACAGTTAGTAGTCGTGCCTAACACAATTTTGACTGCACAAACAGCGAAAATGTAGTTAGCGATAAACTTTTTCCTTTCATAATTTAACGGGAGGTGTCAGCGAGAAAAAGTTTCGTAAAGATCTGAGATTACGTGCAAAAGTTTGTCGGAAGTCACTATGTGTCAGTTGTCAACGATGCTGGTACTCAGAATACGTTCTGGACGTCCACGCAGAACAGGCGCACGCAAGGATCGTCGTACTGTAAGGACAGCGGTGACAGATCTTACAGCTACCACAGCACAAATAGGAGGGTTTGTGAGCCCAGGCGTGTCAACTCAAACCGCTACGAGCCAGTTATTAGCAGTGGGAGTACGGTCACTCACACCTCTACGTAGTCTTCCACTCACGCCACAGCATCGACGTGCACGGTTCGACTGCTGATCACCAGAGGGTCACTTGGAAGATGGAATGCCGCACTGTGGTCTTCAGCGACGAAATCGGACTCTGCCTGCACCCAAGTGATAGTCGTTTGCGCATACGACGTAGACATGGTGAGCGCTGTTTGGCAGAGTGCATTCGTCCAAGACACAGTGGCCTTATGGTATGTCGTGCAATAAGCTACAAAGCTCTTTCACCTTTGGTGTTTCGGTAGGGGACACTAACCAGCGTTCGGTACGTGCAGAATGTAGTAAGAACGGTTATTTTGCCGTCCTTGCAACAGGATGTGACGTTCCAACAGAATGATGCCCGCCCACACACTGCCCGTGAAAGTCGAAGTGCTGTACAAGACGTGCAGCAACGTCCCTGGCTAGCATTATCGCCAGACGTCTCCTATAGGGCACGTCTGAGATATGATGGCGACCCGTCAACCAACATGTCTTACAGAACCACATGAACAGGATGAGCAGGAATGGCTTGACGTATCCCAGGACAGAATTCGCCATCTGTACGATCCACTGGATGCCAGTCTGAGTCATCATTGTCGCCTGTGGAGGCTACACCACTTATTAGTATGGGTGTTTCAGTACGGCACTACACCTCGTACCTCAGAACTGCTTGTGCGGTTGATCTGTAAATACAATCATTTCACGTTCTTCACACGCACTGTTGCAACAATAAATCTTGAATGAACTGAAAACCTGTAAAAGGGTCTACTAATTTTTTTACTGGCAGTGCATTAAACGAATGTTCACGAAGTAATGAGCCGAGTCAGTAGCACTGACATCTACATCTGCATCTACATTTATACTCCGCAAGCCACCCAAAGGTGTGTGGCGGAGGGCACTTTACGTGCCACTGTCATTACCTCCCTTTCCTGTTCCAGTCGCGTATGGTTCGCGGGAAGAACGACTGTCTGAAAGCCTCTGTGCGCGCTCTAATCTCTCTAATTTTACATTCGTGATCTCCTCGGGAGGTATAAGTAGGGGGAAACAATATATTCGATACCTCATCCAGAAACGCACCCTCTCGAAATCTGGCGAGCAAGCTACACCGCGATGCAGAACGCCTCTCTTGAAGAGTCTGCCACTTGAGTTTGTTAAACATCTCCGTAACGCTATCACGGTTACCAAATAACCCTGTGACGAAACGCGCCGCTCTTCTTTGGATCTTCTCTATCTCCTCCGTCAACCCGATCTGGTACGGATCCCACACTGATGAGCAATACTCAAGTATAGGTCGAACGAGTGTTTTGTAAGCCACCTCCTTTGTTGATGGACTACATTTTCTAAGGACTCTCCCAATGAATCCCAACCTGGTACCCGCCTTACCAACAATTAATTTTATATGATCATTCCACTTCAAATCGTTCCGCACGCATACTCCCAGATATTTTACAGAAGTAACTGCTACCAGTGTTTGTTCTGCTATCATATAATCATACAATAAAGGATCCTTCTTTCTATGTATTCGCAATACATTACATTTGCCTATGTTAAGGGTCAGTTGCCACTCCCTGCACCAAGTGCCTATCCGCTGCAGATCTTCCTGCATTTCGCTACAATTTTCTAATGCTGCAACTTCTCTGTATATTACAGCATCATCCGCGAAAAGCCGCATGGAACTTCCGACACTATCTACTAGGTCATTTATATATATTGTGAAAAGCAATGGTCCCATAACACTCCCCTGTGGCACCCCAGAGGTTACTTTAACGTCTGTAGATGTCTCTCCGTTGATAACAACATGCTGTGTTCTGTTTGCTAAAAACTCTTCAATCCAGCCACACAGCTGGTCTGATATTCCGTAGGCTCTTACTTTGTTTATCAGGCGACAGTACGGAACTGTATCGAACGCCTTCCGGAAGTCAAGAAAAATAGCATCTACCTGGGAGCCTGTATCTAATATTTTCTGGGTCTCATGAACAAATAAAGCGAGTTGGGTCTCACACGATCGCTGTTTCCGGAATCCATGTTGATTCCTACAGATTCTGAGTTTCCAAAAACGACGTGGGAATAGCTGCGTTTGTGTGTTTCACATAACTAGGGACTTGGATCGATCACGCTTTGTGAGTCGACGCCCTGGCCATGGCTTAGCTATGTGCTTTTCATGCATGCTTGTCCCCTTCACTTTTCGTAATGGACACAATCATCATGACCATGCAACTCAGTATTTTCTGCTCAGTTAGGTACATTGCTAGTTTATTACCTGAGTTGCTTCCATTCCTCGCTAGCTTTTCCTTACCGATCCAGTACTATAAAGAACTAATTTCTGGATTCAGATTCCGTCCTGCATTCGTCTCCGGTTTGTGGGCTAATCAGGTTTGTAATTTCATATTCTGTGTACAGCCAAAATTTGTCGATAAATCATGATTTTAATGATTTCCACTTTAATTTCAGTATACGGACGTACCCTCCCCTACACTCACAAGTATCACTTTAGTACAAGACTCACAGCTACGACTGGTTTGTCAAGGCTACCCATCTCTTCCATTTCCTTGCGCACACCTCATTATTATACATCTGAATAGTAGTGGAGCGGTCTGCATATCGAGAGGGAATGCTCGATACAGATCACTGGTTTAATACGTTCATGTATTCCCATGACTCTAATGGCGTCTTGCAATTTGCTCGAGAAAATATATTCTTACAAACACATAAAGTAATATTCATATTCAGAAAGCAGAAAATAGCACCTTTTAATTCATCCTTTGAATCTTGTTTGCTTTATAAGAGACAAACAGTATCGAACTGACTTTATAACTACTACTGACTTGAAAATCTAGCATACTTTGGCCGTTTATCGTTTGCGAGTACACGTCGGAACAGTGCTCTGTGTAGTTACGACTGCACTACGTCCGAGCTAAGTGAATTTGAACGTGAGCAAATCGTTCGTGTTCGTATGGTGGGCACTTATATAACCAAGGTAGCCGAAGTGTTTAATTTTTCAAGAGGCACCGAAAGAGGAAAAACATTATCCACTAATTCACAGCACTGACAATGGAATGTGGTGAGTAATGTGGAAGATAGCTACTGAAGAGCATTGTGACGAAAAATAAGAGGACGGCAGCTGCAAATCCACTGCACAACCGAATGTCGCACTTACGAACAGTGTCAGCACCAAAACAACAAGAAAGGTGCTCCATATGAGAGGAAGTGCGTGGCGAGCTGTAATTCCAAAAACGCTCATCAGTGCTGCAGATGCCTGAACAAGGAAAACAATTTGCTGAAGCCGTAAAACATGGACTAGGAAGCAGTGAATGAAAGCCATTTGGTAGAATGAGTCCTGTTTCACATTGTTTCTAACTTCAGGCCGACTTTACGTCCCAATATTGAAACATGGTGTGCTTCCGCTGATGATTTGGGCAGCCATATCGTGGTATTCCATGGGCCCCATCGTACCTCTGCGAGATAGATCGCTTACTGCCAAGAACTATGTGACCGTTTTGGCTCGTCAGGTCCATCCCGTTATACAATCTTTGTTCCGCAATGGTGATTCTGTATTCCAAGAACAGAGTACCCCTGTTTACATGGTTTGCGTCGTCCAGGGATGGTTTTATGAGCACGAGCACGAATTGAAGCATCTCCCCTCGCCACTACAGTCACCAGATGTCAACATCATTTTGCTTTTGTGGTATACTTTCGAGATAAGGTGCGTGACCAATATCCTCCTCCATTAGCGTTACTTGGAATTGCACTATTTTGCAAAAAGAATGGTATAAGATCCCCTTCAAAATCATAAGGGACTTGAATTTATCCGTCGCGAAACAACTGAAGCCATTTTGAATAACAAGGAGTTTCCTATATCATACTAGGCATGGTAATATGTTGGGTTTTGGTGGATTTTTGTCCAACCTCTGTAGAAAAATGATTAATATTCTTTTGTTACGACCCTCGTAGCTTTAATATTTCCGATAATCGTACATTTAGTCTTCGGTAAAAATAAAAATTTTGAATGTTTTCATCAAGTTGAACATTTTAAAAATTAATATCATTTTTGTCATTTTTTCGTATTTTTATTCATAATTAAATATAAAAACTACACTGTAATTAAAATTGGTTTTCTGCTTCTTGAACCTGTCCACAGTTGACGTGTTATAATTACCATGCGTAGTTAGACATTCGCTGGAGGTCCCCGTACCATGGCCTCCTGAAAGCTAACCGATACTATCATTGAACTCCTCCAGAACTGAAAAATGTCCATCCATTACGGTGGTAATTGGTAAGTGATTGCTCTTCCTTTAATTCCCTTATATTTCAGCAAGCTTGTTTAAGTCAGCTGGACTCTTTTCGAAAAATATAACTGTTCTTTTAATCTCATCGGTAGTTTTATGTACTGGCTCTTGTACTCAATGTTTTACAATGAAATTTAAACAAAGTGCAAAGCATGGGACATGTGGAAGGTTCAAATGCATGGCACCCAATTTCACTTTCGTAGCATTGTCTCTTATTATGGCATTGAGTTTTAAACTTGGTGTTGTATTTGGTGATAACAGCTACTAAACAATTTGAAATATTTTCTACGGTGAGTCTTTCTTCAGCAAAACAGCACATTGTAATGTAGGGTTTTTAACTGAGTCTTCTCATCTATTAAATGTGCCTGGACAGAAACTAATATGATTTATAGTTGTCCATCCAACATTTGCATGGTTAAGTCATTTTTTATTTTATCACGTAACTGGGGAGTAAAGGGCTTGATAACATTTTCGAGTGTGTTGATTTTAATATGAACTAAGCATATTTATCATTTTTAAATGTTTTGTATCTAATTAATAATTTTATTTACTATGATCAGCTGTAGAACATTGAGATATTTTTTCGTAGGTTGTTGCAAACGAAAATCTGTTCGGGATGCAGGTGTCACCAAAGGAAATCAATCAGGGTCTGATCAGGAACTAAATGACGATTGCAAGCTGGATACAGATTCAGACTCACTTTGACTTCCTGGAAGGCCAACTTCATCTGATGTGGAAGCACACACTGCTGAGGACAATTTGCAAGAAATGATTTTTCGAATCTCAGTGGAAGGATCATCAGTTGAATGAAATCTTAATTGACTTCTGACCCAGAGCTATTGTGAGATACTTCAGCTTTATACATCTCTTTGATGAGGATCAAGATGAACAATAAGTTATTTCCTAGCAGTAATGACATTTTCCTTTTGTTATTCGTTTTGGTGAAATACAGCTCATCTAGACGAAAGTGACATGGTTATATGGAATAATCAAAATACTTACTATTATGATGTACTTTTTAAACAGTAAAAGCTTAAAATGACAACAAATGTACACACAGAGTATCTTATACTTTGTACATGCACTAATAGACATACAAAATTTAATAAAGTGATGCACGTAGAATTAGTATAGTAATGAACGATATCCTTGTCAAGCAAAACTGAAAGAGAGAGTCAAGAGAGAAACAAGTCGAAAAACATCTGAATCAGTGACTGAGTCAACAAAGAATGTGATTCCCTAATCGCCATGCAATTCACTGTGTGCAGTCAGGAGTGGTAAGGGAGAGGTGAGCAGCTACTGGGAGTTGAATCAGTGAACGAGTCAAGAGTACAAAAACCTACAATCTGCGCCATGAAAGTTGGAAGTGAAGAGGGGAGAGCAAGCTCATCAGCTCTCGTGAGTCAGTGCCTTGCGCTTTGCTCACTTCTAAGTAAGCTGCTAAGTACTTCCGTTCCACACAGGATAGTCTCTTATGATGATGCGCTGAGTAGGCTGGTATGGCACCTTATCACAATCTGTCTTGTCAAATCAAGAGTTGCAATGAAAGGTGAGAATGTACTTTCTGAACTTTTTCTGCTTCCTGTTCTTTCCACAGCTGACAAAAACTGCTCGCAACAGTAAGATCTATAAACACATCTATACACATCGTTAATAGTGTGTTTTTCTGCAGCATTTTATACGTCATAGTGAATAAGTCAGTAAGTTGCAAGGGACACTATTGCAGTAACCTGCCTTAGAATCTTTGTTCTGCTAATTGACAGCACTGGGAAAACTCAGTTCAAGGCCAGATCACCCATCTCTAAATGCCTCATAGATTCACTGGAGGAATCCTTACTTTTTCTCTGTCTCCCACTCCAGTTTTTACCTTCTGCAGCTCCATCTAGTACCATGGAAGTTATTCCATGATGTCTTCACATGTCTTATCATCATGTCTCTTATTAGCGTTTTCCATACATTTCTTTCCTGACCGATTCTGTGAAGAACGTCTTCATTTCTTATTAGCTCGCCAAGTTTTCAACTTTCATCTGTAGCACCACATCTAAAACGCTTTGATTCTCTTCTGTTCTGGTTTTCCCACAGTCAGTGTTCGACTACCATACAGTGCTTTGCTCCAAACGTACATTCTCAGAAATTTCTTCTTCAAATTAAGGCCTATGATTGACACTAGTAGATTTCTCTTTGCCAGGAAGGCCCTTTTTGTCATTGCCATTCTCTCTTGACTGCTTTTGATATTCTCCTTGCTCTGACTTTCATGGGTTCTTTTGCTGCCTAGGTAGCAGAATTCCTTGACTTCATCTACTTGGTGATAACCAGTCTCGATGTTAATTTTTTCGCTGCTCTCATTTCTGCAACTTCTCACTATTTTCGTCTTTCTTCAGTTCTTCAGTTTATTTCAATACATATTCTGTACTCATTATGTACCCATTAGACTGTTCATTCCGTTCAGCAAATTCTGTAGTTCCTTTTAACCTTTACTGAGGTTAGCAATGTCACCATTGAATATCATTGATAACCTTTCACACGAATTTCACTTATACTCTTAAACTTTCTTCTACTTCCATAATTGCTTCTTCAGTGTACAGACTCAACAGCAAGTGTAAAAGACTTACATCCTTTTGGAAAAAAACGACATTTTGTCTGTGGAGTGCGTGATTGATTATTTTGTAAAAATTTTTTGTTTATTTATAGACGCAATCACATGTTTATGAGACAATCATAACCGGTTTCGGCTATACAATGACCATCTTCAGATTCTACCGGCGGCATACACCGAACACAGGTTCATGCGTTGTCAAACAAAAAAACGCATAAACCTGTGTTCAGTGTACGCCGCCTGTAGAATCTGCAGATGGTCATTGTATGGCCGAAACCGGTTATGATTGTCTTATAAACATGTGATTGCGTCTATATATAAACAAAACAAAATTTAAAGACTTACATCCTTTTTAATCCCAGCACTTATTTCTTCGTCTTGCACTCTTATTGTTCTCTCTTGGTTCTTGTACATATTGTATTATCCATCTTAACCTTAGCTTACCCCTATTCTTCGCAGGGTTTCCAACATCTTATAGAATCTTATATTGTGGAACGCTTTTCCAGGTCGACAAATCCTACGAACGTGTCTTGATTTTTCTTCAGTGTGCTTGTATTACCAACCACAACGTCGGAATTGCTGATGCCTTTACCTTTCCTAAAGCCAAACTGATAGTCATGTAACAGATCCTCAATATTCTTTTCCATTCTTCTGTGTATTATGTTAAGAATTAGGATGTATGAGCTGTTAATTGATTATGCGTTAATTCTCGCACTTGTCTGCTCATTTTATCTTCTGAATTGTGTGAAGATGTTTTTCCGAAAGTCTGATGACATGTAACCATCAAATACATTCTACACGCAATCGTGAATAGTCGTTTTGTTGCCGCTTTCCAAATGATTAAGGAAATTCCGATGGAATGTAACCATTCTTTTTTTTTCAAAGAGGTGGAGCCCCTCCACGCCCACACAGGTATGATGGCCAACTCAAAAGGTCTACTGCCATCTCTGCATAAGGGTTAGTTTTCACTAGAGTGAGGTGTCGCAGGATGTGGGTACTGCGATGTTTCCGTACGTCTGGTTAAGGTTAACAATTAATACGCGCTCATCTGGAGATAGATTGTGTCGAAGTCGAACGAAGGGTAGCGGTTTGAAGGGCAGAGGAAAAACAAGTTCCAAGGCAAGAGCCAAGGGGAAAAAATGGTTCAAATGGCTCTGAGCACTATGGGACTTAACTTCTAAGGTCATCAGTCCCCTAGAACTTAGAATACTTAAACCTAACTAACCTAAGGACATCACACACATCCATACCCGAGGCAGGATTCGAACCTGCGACCGTAGCGGTCGCGCGTTTCCAGACTGTAGTGCAAGGGAAAAAAACCTCTACGATAGTTAGGTCGGGTGGTAAGAGCAGTAGCGGATGTCTTGCTGACTGCGATAGGTCATGCAAGGGTAGGCTTGGTTAGTAGCGGGTATCATGCATGTCGATACCTTTGACGTTGTGCTGTGGTGTTTCTCGGCGGCTGCCGGTGAGTGCCGGTGTTGAACTCTCGATCAGCGTCAGCAACCTGCAACAGTTAGGTTTATCATCGGTTTTGTGTCCGATAGGTCATATATCGGATGCCAAGTGTAGGGTGATGTTGGCGATTTGTTTGTGCGTCAGTGGGCGAGCTCGTCGGTTTCCCTGCTGTGGCCTGTTGGTCGGCTCTAATAGCAGCTCGAAATTTCCAGTCAACCTTGCTGATATGCATGGGCTTGGCAACGTTTGTCGGTTGTTGGTGTATGTTAGCTTGCCGTAGGTGGTTATGCCCTAGCTAGTAGTGTCTTAGAGTCTTTAGCCACTGAAATGTAACCTATCCCGTCTCCCTTAGATAATCTTATGTCAGCCTAAGCTCCTTTACATTATAATTTTAATGGAATTTAACCTGCTTTTTTTTCCCAAAGAGGTGGAGCCCCTCCACGCCCACACCGGCATGATGGCCAACTCAAAAGTTCTACTGCCATCTCTGCATAAGAGTTAGTTTTCACTAGAGTGAGGTGTCGCAGGATGTGGGTACTGGAAATAAATGATTGTTGGAAGGGCTGATTCACCATACAGAAAAGTCAAAACAACCTTTGGTGAAATTACAAGCAAGGGCTCTAAAATAGAGAGTGCAACAGGAATTTCACTGTTAAATACAACTGAGAGAGGGTGGAAAGAGTACGTTGAAGGCCTCTATGAGAGGGCTTGCCTGACAACGTGACAGAACGACCCCTGTTTTTTCTTCTGTCACGTCGTCAGGCAAGCCCTCTCATAGAGGCCTACAATGTACCCTTTCCACCCACCCCCTCTTTCTTTTGTATTTAACGGTGAAATTCCTGTTGCACTCTCTATTTTAGAGCCCTTGCTTGTAATTTCACCAAAGGTTGTTTTGACTTTTCTGTATGGTGAGTCAGCCCTTCCAACAATCATTTATTTTTCGATTTCTTCACACTTTTTTTTCGGGTTCATAAACATTTTCTTTTCGAAAGAATACTGGTTTCTGTAACAGAAATAAAAGTGGCGTGGCAGCATTAAGGATACAGGGTACTCATAAATGGTGGAAATATCGAAATTCTTTATGACTTTATTAAATTCTATAGTCTTCCCTGATTACATTGATATATACATTACGGGGTTTCACATGAAAAATGACCTATATATACTAAATTTTAAAGTTACGTCAAGTAATGAGAGGAAAGTTGCTATCTGATAGAAAATCTGTCTCCACAAATATATGTAGCAATTGGGCAACAAACATTCAGTAACACGTGAACAAACTGCTTCAGCGAAACAAAAGTAAACACTAGTTTGTAAACGTTATAAACGGGCATACATAGCCGTAATTTGTAAATAAAATAAATAAAATGGAGCTCTACAAATATTTCAGAGGTCGTTCGACATGATAATTAGTCTACTTTGCTTATTTTCATTCGCTTATGTCGTATGCTATCATATTTTGGGGTAACCCTTCCCACTCTAAAAGGATATTTTTGGCTTTTATCTGTTATTACTTTTATGTTGTTGTTCCATGTACTGACACGTTCCATGACCTTGGAGATTTGCTCCTCGTCCTGTACTGTTACCAATATATACAATGTATCATACGTATAATCGCTGGAAACATAAAGTTTTTTGGCTCAGAAAGAGGCGGTTCGGTCAGTAAGTGGTGTAATTTCACGGACCTCTTGTCGACCCCTGTTCACGAGTCTGGGTATTTTGACATTGGACTCTCAATATATATATATTCCTTACTGTCATTTCTTGTTAAAAATATTATCTTATTCCCAAGAATAATCAACTTTCACTCAGTTAATAATACGCAGAAATCAGACCTGCATTTGGATCGGACTTCCTTTACACTTGTGCAGAAATGTATGAAGTATACTGCTGCACCCATTTTCAATAAGCTACCACTCGAATTAAGAAATCTTAGCAGTAATCCAAGCGCTTTCAAATCGAAACTGAAGAGTTTCCTCATGGGTCACTCCTTGTATTCTGTCGAGGAATTCCTTGAAAAATTAAGCTGTTCTTATTGTATTGTTGACTGCGTTTACTTAAACTTATGGACTGACTTTTTTCGGGTTCAAAAACATTTATTTTTATCTGTTATTATTTTTATGTCGTAATTTCATGTACTGTCACGTTCCATGACCTTGGAGATTTGCTCCTCAATTTGGTCCTACGGAACGTGACGTGTAAATAAATAAATAAACATTCCTGAAATGGACAGGCCTGCCCAGAGTCGAGACGTTTGGGATGAGTTAGAACGTCGAATTCACTCTTCATCCCAGCGTCCAGAATCACTACTTCGTCTGTTTTCGTCCCGCGAGGAAGAGTAGACGTTTACACAACACTCTGAAAGTGTCCCTAGCAAGCCGGCCGCTGTGGCAGAGCGGTTCTAGGTGCCTCAGTCCGGAACTGCGCTGCTGCTACGGTCGGAAGTTCCAATCCTGCCTCGGGAATGGATGTGTGTGATGTCCTTAGGTTAGTTAGGTTTAAGTAGTTCTAGGGGATTGACGACCTCAGATGTTGTGTCCCATAGTGCTCAGAGCCATTGGAATCACTTTTTTAACCATTTGTCCCCACCAGAGCTGAAGGCGGCAAAAGACGAGGGGTGGATACACGCCATATTAATGTCCACTAATACAATACTGTCCACTAAAATTGCTACACCACGAAGACGACGTGCTACAGACGCAAAATTTAACCGAGAGGAAGAAGATGCTGTGATATGCAAATGATTAGCTTTTCAGAGCATTCACACAAGGTTGGCGCTGGTGGCGACACCTACAACGTGCTGACATGAGGAAATTTTCCAAACGATTTCTCACACACAAACAGCAGTTGACCGGCGTTTCCTGGTGAAACGTCGTTGTGATACCTCGTGTAAGGAGGAGAAATGCTTACCATCACGTTTCGGATTGTAACCTATCGCGATTGCGGTTTATCGTATCGCGACATTGCTGCTCGCGTTGGTCGAGATCCTATCACTGTTAGCAGAATATGGAATCGGTGGGTTCAGCAGGGTAATATGGAACGCCGTGCTGGATCCCAACGGCCTCGTATCACTAGCAGTCGAGATGACAGGCATCTTATCCGCATGGCTGTAACGGATCGTGCAGGCACGTCTCGATCCCTGTGTCCACATATGGGGACGTTTGCAAGACAACAAGCATCTGCACGAAGACTTCGTCGACGTTTGCAGCAGCATGGACTATCAGCTCGGAGACCATGGCTGCGGTTACCCTTGACGCTGCATCACAGACAGGAGCGCCTGCGATGGTGTACTCAACGACGAACCTGGGTGCCCGAATGGCAAAAAGTCATTTTTTCGGATGAATGCAGGTTCTGTTTACAGCATCATGATGGTCGCATCCGTGTTTGGCGACATCGCGGTGAACGCACAATGGAAGCGTGTATTCGTCATCGTCATACTGACGTATCACCCGGCGTGATGGTATGGGGTGCCATTGGTTACACGTCTCGGCCAACTCTCGTTCGCTTTGACGGCACTTTGAACAGTGGATGTTACATTTCAGATGTGTTACGACCCGTGGCTCTACCCTTCATTCGATCCCTGCGAAACCCTACATTTCAGCAGGATAATGCACGACCGCATTTTGCAGGTCCTGTACGGGCCTTTCTGGATACAGAAAATGTTCGACTGCTGCCCTGGCCAGCACATTCTCCAGATCTCTCACCAATTGAAAACGTCTAGTCAATGGTGGCCGAGCAATTGTCTCGTCACAATACGCCAGTCACTACTCTTGATGAACTGTCGTATCGTGTTGAAGCTGCATGGGCAGCTGTTCCTGTACACGCCATTCAAGCCGTGTTTGACTCAATGCCCAGGCGTACCAAGCCCATTATTACGGCCAGAGGTGGTTGTTCTGGGTACTGATTTCTCAGGATGTATGCACCCAAATTGCGTGAAAATGCAATAACATGTCAGTTCTAGTATAATATATTTGTCCAATGAATACCCGTTTATGATCTGTATTTCTTCTTTGGTGTAGCAGTTTTGATGGCCATTAGTGTATGTGTCCAAATACTTTCGATCAGACAGCGTACGGCTTCAGCGGGAAAGGGCGAAAATAATGTACCAGCAGTGCCCTGTGTTACGTATTATATAGATGTGTACAAATGCTGAATTTGGAACTGGCAGCCAGCTGCGACGCCGCATAATGTCCACCCCAGACACTGCTCGCCTCACCCCTGTTGCGGCGGCACGTAACGGCGCCCGTTTCGCGGCTATTTTGGGAACCTTTGCGCTGTTATACTGCAGCCGATAATATATATCGACCGATTGATCTTTCGCAGGCGACGAGATCGCAGAAAAAAGTAGTGTGTGTGTGGCCTACGACGGCAGGGTCCCGCAGCACGTGTGCGCGCGCTGCCGCAGCCGATATCCGAAAGTAATCGACGGTAGGGGCGCTCCGCCGGAGATATTGCCCGGGGCGCCAGTGGCGCTGGGGCTGCTTTACGGCGCGGCCGGCGCGTCCGCACCCCGCCTATAAATACGACGCCTCGCTGGACCAGCCTGCGCCACCGCCACGTGCGTCCACTATTTATTGAAAGCGCCGGTCCACTGCCGCCGCTGGCTGGAGAGTTCTTTCGCGCGTTATCACTCAATCTGCACCTTGCAGTGCCAGCATAACGTCATTCGAGAGAGAGGCAGGTGATGTTATAGTATTTATTCTGTCGATAAAAAGAAGTTGTAGAAATGGAATCACATAACACCATAAACTGCTATTTAATTTAGCCTTTACTCGCTGCCACCCGCGGCAGCTCTACTACTGGCCATTACAATTGCTACACCAAGAAGAAATGCAGATGATAAACGGCTATTCACTGGACAAATATATTATACTACAACTGACATGTGATTACATTTTCGCGCAATTTGGGTGCATAGATCCTGAGAAATCAGTACCCAGAACAACCAGCTCTGGCCGTAATGACGGCCTTGATACGCCTGGGCATTGAGTCGAACAGAGCTTGGATGGCGTGTACAAGTACAGCTGCCTATGCAGCTTCAACACGATACCAAATGGTTCACATGGCTGTGAGCACTATGGGACTTAACATCTTAGGTCATCAGTCCCCTAGAACTTAGAACTACTGAAACCTAACTAACCTAAGGACATCACACACATCTATGCCCGAGGCAGGATTCGAACCGCGACCGTAGCAGTAGCGCGATTCCTGACTGAAGCGCCTAGAACCGTTCGGCCACCCTGGCCGGCCACGATACCACAATTCATCATGAGTAGTGACTGGCGCATTGTGACGAGCCAGTTGCTCGGCCACTATTGACCACACGTTTTCAATTGGTGAGAGATATGGAGAATGTGCTGGCGATGGCAGCAGTCGAACATTTTCTGTATCCAGAAAGGCCCGTACAGGACCTGCAAAATGCGGTCGTGCATTATCCTGCTGAAATGTAGGGTTTCGCAGGGATCGAATGAAAGGTAGAGCCACGGGTCGTAACACATCTGAAACGTAATGTCCACTGTTCAAAGTGCCGTCAGTGCGAACAAGAGGTGACCGAGACGTGTAACCAATGGCACCCCATACCATCACGCCGGATGATACGCCAGTATGGCGATGAAGAATACACGCTTCCAATGTGCGTTCACCGCGATGTCGCCAAACACGGATGCGACCATCATGATGCTGTAAACAGAACCTGGATTAATCCGAAAAAATGACGTTTTGCCATTCGTGCACCCAAGTTCGTCGTTGAGTACACCACCGCAGGCGCTCCTGTCTGTGATGCAGCGTCAAGGGTAACCGCAGCCATGGTCTCCGAGCTGATAGTCCATGCTGCTGCAAACGTCGTCGAACTGTTCGTGCAGATGGTTGTTGTCTTGCAAACGTCCCCATCTGTTGACTCAGGGATCGAGACGTGGCTGCACGATCCGTTACAGCCATGCGTATAAGATGCCTGTCATCTCGACTGCTAGTGATACGAGGCCGTTGGGATCCAGCACGGCGACCTTTATCAAAGTCGGAAACGTGATGGTACGCATTTCTCCTCCTTACACGACGCATCACAACAACGTTTCACCAGGCAACGCCGGTCAACTGCTGTTTGTGTATGAGAAATCTGTTGGAAACTTTCCTCATGTCAGCACGTTGTAGATGTCGCCACCGGCGCCAACCTTGTGTGAATGGTCTGAAAAGCTAATCATTTGCATATCATAGCATCTTCATCCTGTCGGTTAAATTTCGCGTGTGTAGCACGTCATATTCTTGGTGTAGCAATTTTAATGACCAGTAATGTATATATATTAGGTCTACACCTTTGGTTCCGCTGTTTTCAATAGACGGCAGTAGCGGCAAGTGGGCTTCAGGTGGTCAGTAATAGGTGTAATACAATTAGCTTAGGCATCTGTAAACATAATGCCACAGAAATATTAGTCAATTTGTTGGGTTTGTTTGGGGGAGGAGACCAAACAGCGAGGTCATCAGTCTCAACGGATTAGGGAAGGATGGGAAAGGAAATAGCCCGTTCCCTTTCAAAGGAACCATTCCGGACTTTACCTGAAGCGATTTAGGGAAATCACGCAAAACCTAAATCAGATTGGCCGGACGCGGGATTGAACCGTCGTCCTCCCGAATGCGGGTCAAGTGTGCCAACCACTGCGCCACCTCGCTCGGTGTTAGTCGATTTGTGATTGCATCGTAAGGTTATTCTCGATTAAGGACGTCACCTTACGTACCAATTTCCCACCATTTGCGGGAAGTTTTAATTTTCTGCTTCAAAATGAAGAAAGAAATCTGCATCTGTGGCTCTTAAAATGCTGGGTACGACCAATGGCGAGGGAGCTATTAGTGGAAGAACGTGAGGAAAATGTTTTCAATGCCTTAAGGACGGTGATTTTGATGTCGAAGACCGGCATGGCGGTGGAAGACAGAACGTTTTCCTAGCTACTGAAACAGACGAAAACAGTCACAGGACATCATTATCGAAAGCAATTGTTGCGTTCGAGCACAGCACTGAAACACAAGCGGCCACAATACAGCGATAGACACGTAAAGGTAATTTTGCAGCAGGTCAGTGCTCGGCTCCATGTCGCAAAACACGTCAAAATGTACATGCTATAACTGAAGTGAGAAGTCCTATCCCTACCGCTGTATTCTCCATACGTCGCACTCTCTACCACTTTTTTCGATCAGTGGCATACAGTCTGGTTGACCAGCACTTCCGATCATATGAACAAGTGCAAAATTGAATCGATTCATGGATCCCCACAAAAGACGCCCAGTTCTTCCGCCACGGGATTTGTATGCTATCCGAAAGATGGGAGAATGTAGTGACCAGCGATGGACAGTACCATGAATCATAATTTTTTGTACGTTTTTCACAATAAAGCCCCGAACTTCGAGAAAAAACAGCGGAAACAAAGCTGTCGACCTAGTATATAGTGTGTTTGGAATTTTCCGTTAAAAACTTATAGGACTCGTAGAAGGTGGTGAGTACGAGTACACAATATTTTGGAAAGGGGGACATGTTCGAAGACGTACCGCTTCCTAGCTACAGTCATCTGAAAACAGGTTTGCTAGGTAGGTATGCAGCAGGATAATCGTGGTGGGAAATGGTTACGTCGAATCGGCTGTTATCATTTGATGTCTGAGTTACCTCTCTGACCTAGTTCGAGCCTCATTCACGTGTCTGTAAGTTTTAGAGCAACATGGTTGAGTACACGTTTGCAAAATACACCGATATAATCCTTCCGAATGGCGAAGCTCATGTCATTGGAACAGCCGCTTGTCGTCTTCATTAAGATCGTTCTCCACAACACCCGACTCCACTGCATACCCTTTACGCCACAGGTATACAACGGCTCCGTGAAAGAGTACCTTCACCGTCAGTAAGTGTGACTGATGTCCTCCAAGGAGACGCCGCACACCCGGACTAGAAGAGGCTGTACTGCACCCCCTGAATACAACTCATCAACGAGTACACGAGCAGTTTCTTTGGCTATTCTTGAGTGTAATTGTAAAACAAGTGATGTACTGGGTCACACCCATTCTATTACTAGCAAAAGTGCTCGCTTTACCAACATGTTTTCAAAAGGTTGTAGCACGGAAACGGGACAAATGTTACCTGCTCACTTCACTCTACAAATATTACATTTTTGTAGCGGGAATTTCCGAACACGCTATATACACTCCTGGAAATGGAAAAAAGAACACATTGACACCGGTGTGTCAGACCCACCATACTTGCTCCGGACACTGCGAGAGGGCTGTACAAGCAATGATCACACGCACGGCACAGCGGACACACCAGGAACCGCGGTGTTGGCCGTCGAATGGCGCTAGCTGCGCAGCATTTGTGCACCGCCGCCGTCAGTGTCAGCCAGTTTGCCGTGGCATACGGAGCTCCATCGCAGTCTTTAACACTGGTAGCATGCCGCGACAGCGTGGACGTGAACCGTATGTGCAGTTGACGGACTTTGAGCGAGGGCGTATAGTAGGCATGCGGGAGGCCGGGTGGACGTACCGCCGAATTGCTCAACACGTGGGGCGTGAGGTCTCCACAGTACATCGATGTTGTCGCCAGTGGTCGGCGGAAGATGCACGTGCCCGTCGACCTGGGACCGGACCGCAGCGACGCACGGATGCACGCCAAGACCGTAGGATCCTACGCAGTGCCGTAGGGGACCGCACCGCCACTTCCCAGCAAATTAGGGACACTGTTGCTCCTGGGGTATCGGCGAGGACCATTCGCAACCGTCTCCATGAAGCTGGGCTACGGTCCCGCACACCGTTAGGCCGTCTTCCGCTCACGCCCCAACATCGTGCAGCCCGCCTCCAGTGGTGTCGCGACAGGCGTGAATGGAGGGACGAATGGAGACGTGTCGTCTTCAGCGATGAGAGTCGCTTCTGCCTTGGTGCCAATGATGGTCGTATGCGTGTTTGGCGCCGTGCAGGTGAGCGCCACAATCAGGACTGCATACGACCGAGGCACACAGGGCCAACACCCGGCATCATGGTGTGGGGAGCGATCTCCTACACTGGCCGTACACCACTGGTGATCGTCGAGGGGACACTGAATAGTGCACGGTACATCCAAACCGTCATCGAACCCATCGTTCTACCATTCCTAGACCGGCAAGGGAACTTGCTGTTCCAACAGGACAATGCACGTCCGCATGTATCCCGTGCCACCCAACGTGCTCTAGAAGGTGTAAGTCAACTACCCTGGCCAGCAAGATCTCCGGATCTGTCCCCCATTGAGCATGTTTGGGACTGGATGAAGCGTCGTCTCACGCGGTCTGCACGTCCAGCACGAACGCTGGTCCAACTGAGGCGCCAGGTGGAAATGGCATGGCAAGCCGTTCCACAGGACTACATCCAGCATCTCTACGATCGTCTCCATGGGAGAATAGCAGCCTGCATTGCTGCGAAAGGTGGATATACACTGTACTAGTGCCGACATTGTGCATGCTCTGTTGCCTGTGTCTATGTGCCTGTGGTTCTGTCAGTGTGATCATGTGATGTATCTGACCCCAGGAATGTGTCAATAAAGTTTCCCCTTCCTGGGACAATGAATTCACGGTGTTCTTATTTCAATTTCCAGGAGTGTATATACAGGGTGAATCACATAAAATTTGGCCGGCCGTTGTGGCCGAGCGGTTCTAGGCGCTACAGTCTGGAACCGCGCGACCGCTACGGTCGCAGGTTCGAATCCTGCCTTGGGCATGAATGTGTGTGATGTCCTTGGGTTGCTTATGTTTAAGTAGTTCTAAGTTCTAGGGGCTGATGACCACAACAGTTAAGTCCCATAATGCTCAGAGCCATTTGAACCATATATTTCCTACAGTCACCATTAACCATGAGCATGTTCATGTTTTTCGCATTGAAAAATACCGTCTTCCAAGCACGTTCTACTACGTGCACTATTACATAGTAAGTGACAGGACCGTCGCACGGCAATCACAGCGTACGCACAACACAATGTACACAAACATAACATCTTCGCTTAACGACTAAGCAATAGCATGGAATAAACTACTAGCAATACATTTCTACAATAAACATCATTGGCATTCTCTTTTACGCTACTTTTAGGATTTTACTGTCAAAGTAGCTCCTTAATCGGTCTCACAAGGGCGCCCCGCTTTCCAACAGCACTCAGCAAACCCGGACGGTGACCAATCCAAATGCTAGCCAAGCCCGACAGGTCTCAGCTTCGGTGATCTTCCAGGAACCAGTGTCACACTGCCGAAACCAATAGCCTCTGGGACGTTGTATGGGGCACTACTGTAAGTAGGCTGTTTATGTTTTCTTTATGTAAGTAGGCTGTTTATGTAAGTAGGCTCTATATGAAAATCACTGGCTGTGCTGTGTGCAGTCTGTGGCTAGTTTGCATTGTTGTCTGCCATTGTAGTGTTGGGCAGCGGCAGCTGGATGTGAACAGCGCGTAGCGTTGCGCAGTTGGAGGTGAGCCGCCAGCAGTGGTGGATGTGGGGAGAGAGATGGCGGAGTTTTGAAATTTGTTATACTGGATATTATGAACTGCTATATATATTATGACTATTAAGGTAAATACATTGTTTGTTCTCTATTAAAATCTTTCATTTGCTAACTATGCCTATCAGTAGTTAGTGCCTTCCGTAGTTTGAATCTTTTATTTAGCTGGCAGTAGTGGCGCTCGCTGTATTGCAGTAGTTCGAGTAATGAAGATTTTTGTGAGGTAAGTGATTTGTGAAAGGTATAGTTTAATGTTAGTCAGGGCCATTCTTTTGTAGAGATTTTTGACAGTCAGATTGCGTTGCGCTAAAAATATTGTGTGTCAGTTTAAGGACAGTCCTGTATTATTTTTCAAAGGGGACGTTTCACTACAAAAATCTTTTTCTGTAATGTCATAATTACCAGACAACATTTCTTAATCCGGTTTAGGGCATAAACGCTCTAAGCACTCTCGCAACTATGCGTAACATGGGGACGGATCATACGATCGTAAGGAAAGTCCTTCATAAGCAATTATTAATCCATTTGAATTACAGCGTGTGCACAAGCTAGAACCAGATGATTTCGCACTCACAGCACAGTTTTCGCTGTAGTATCCTAAACAGCGTCAAATGCAACCTACATTCTGTCCTCTGTGCTGTTCACAGATGAAGCAACATTCAGGCGTAATGGGCTTCTTCAACATCCACAGTTCGACAGTTCGCATATTTTTCGTGGTGTTAATCGCATGCCACATTTACTCCCGCTCATCAACTGCGTTCTGCGTGAATGTGTGGTCAGATGTTGTTGGTGACTGTTTGACTGGACCATATCTCCTACCTAGACCATTAAATGACAGACACATTACAATTTTATCGCCATAGCATTGCCAGCATTGCTGGAAGACGGGACACTCGCCCTAAGACAATGCATGTGGCTCCTCCATAACCGAGTGCCAGCACATTTGAGTCGTCCTATGCGTCGGTTAGCGAACCGACAGTTTCCAGAAAAGTTGAGTGGCAATGGCTGCCCTATACCATAGTCTTCTCGAGTCCCTATTAGATGGATCTGGCCTTTTTTGTGTGACAAGAAGTGTTTACAAAACATTTGCTGAGGATCTGGTTGCCCAGATAATAGCAGCAGCAGTAGGAATTAGTAACATCCCTGCCTTTCATCGTGTTAAACAGAATATGACCCCCCAGTGTAGCCTTTGTTTACAAGTCAATTGAGCTATTTTTGAACCTGTGATGTAGTTGAACTAACTGTGTTGTGAAATGTTGTTGTCTTTTGGTAACGAAGAATTAAAACTTGTTTGAGTTATTTTTCAAAAATCGCTGTGAGCACTATGGGACTCAACTTCTGAGGTCATCAGTCCCCTAGAACTTAGAACTACTTAAACCTAACTAACCTAAGGACATCGCACACATCCATGCCCGAGGCAGGATTCGAACCTGCGACCGCAGTGGTCGCGCGGTTCCAGACTGTAGCGCCTAGAACCGCTCGGCCACCTCGGCTGGCCGTGTTATTTTTATTCACAATGGTAAACACATTAGAAAAGGTGTTTTCATTTTCCCTTGCAACGTCCCAGAGGCTGACAGTTTAATTAAAGAGAACGCTCTCTACCAGTTTAAAAAAATCTTCAAAGAAAATATGATATTAGAGAAAATATTTGTTTCAGCGTCCTGTGTAACCTCCCAAAGTTTGTTAGTGTAAATAATTTTCATCCTGTATATATAAAGGAGAGTGTATGTATGTATGTGTGTCCAGGACCTCCTCTCAAGCACCTAGATCGATTACAACCAAATTTGTCGCAGAATCAGAAGGTCACACAAGTATCGGTAAAGTGGGGTTCGTAACTTCCTAGCTCCAAAAGGAGATATGAAAAAAAGTGTTTTTTCGAGCCACTAACGTATGGGCTGCCTTGCATGGCATTCACGTTGTTTGGGAACAGTATTGGCCTGTCAAACCAACCTGCTTTACAGGCCAAACTACATGTCAGGGCAAGAAACGGTCTTCCAGCCCCTGACAGGTATGCTGCACTGGATGACAGATGATTTTTGTTGTAGTAATATCAGAGCCTAATTCATACCCCTGATTTGCATGGCAGTCTGTATGTCAGAGGCAAATAAATGTTTCTCAAGCCCATGGTGCGCAACCTGTCCCACATGACAGGCATATTTTGAGAGTTGTATTGTCCTGCTTTATTGAAACGCATTGCAGGGGCTCCACATATCAATGAGTACAGCTGGGGACAGGTTGAGGGAATGGACACAGTGATGTGGAGGAGGAAGCGGGTGGAGGGAGGGGAGGAGAAGGAGACGCATGAGGCAGGTGGAAGGCGTAGAAGGATGGTGGGAAAGTCTAAAAGGAAGAGAGGAGGCAGAGACAAAAAGAGAGAGGGAGAGAAGTATATTGTAAAAAGGAGGGGAGGAAGAGATTGTCAGAGAGAGGTGATGCAGGAAATGGACAAAGATAAATTAAGGAAGAGATGAAGAAGCACAGAGAAGGGCGAGGAGGAGGTAGACAGATAGAGGTGAGAGGATGACATGGACAGAAAGAAGGGGAAGGAGGTGTACACTGAGAGGGAGGAGGGGGTGCGTTTGATATTTGTCAAATGCATATGCAGGCGACATCAAAGAAAAAAGGATAGTATATATTTGGATGTATAGTGATGTAGATATATATGTATAAACGCAGTGAGAAGCAACTTTGAAATTTCGGAATGTCCACCAGTGGACAAAATTGTGTTCAGTATGAAATAACGTATTTTCTGACCAAGTACATATACTCCTACAGATCGTGTCCAAATGCATTTTAAAACATTCAAAAAGACCTCTGAAAATTAGCAAAAGCAATGAACAGCATTTGTCCTCTAGTACGAATGAATGAAAC
This sequence comes from Schistocerca cancellata, assembly GCF_023864275.1. Classification (NCBI taxonomy): domain Eukaryota; kingdom Metazoa; phylum Arthropoda; class Insecta; order Orthoptera; family Acrididae; genus Schistocerca; species Schistocerca cancellata. Next base: position 208,296,974 of record NC_064627.1, read on the forward strand.
TGCATAAAGTCCATCAACTTATTTTGTTTTACAAAGAAGCTGTGATACACTGTAAGACGACTGAAACGAAATCTTTTAATTGACCAACCATGATCAGTAGGTTTTCTTTCTCAATAATACAGCATTCTTGTGTATGTTTTTTTCATTCTGACTTCTAGAAATTCAGAAGTCAGATATAATAACTTCGTTCTGCTAAGATGGCGGCTATAATAGAGAGTAAATAGAGAATATCTGTGCACGTGACTAACGTGCTATTTGGCTTTCCAACTCGACTACACTCTTCCTTACCTGGTAACCCAATTTTGGCCAAATAAAAACGAACCTCATAAACATTCGTAAATACAGAATCCAAACACATACCCACAAGTTTACGTAGAAACGGATGAAACAAGGGTTTTGGTAAAAGATAGGGAAATATTTTATTGCAAGAAACCAAGTAAAAACTTAAGCCTGTAAGTCGGATAAGTGATCTGAAAAGGACTCATATGAGGAAATACATGGTAAGCGAAAAGGCAACTGATGTGGAAATCAAAACTCATCTCAACTACTTTTCTGATGACCCTTGAAAGGGCTTTGCGCCATATAAACATGGATACAGCTTTAGCAGATAGCAAATAGATCCAAAGTGTAATCTCTATCCAGGATTAAACAAGAAATGAATATAAATGTAGAACAACTACTAAGCCTCAGGTCTGGAAAAAACTGTAGAGGAAACGAAGTACTGAAGTTCTTCATTGAGACTGCCAGCCTCCCATGTAAGAAATTACTGCCCAAGATACTGTTGTGACTGTTTATAAGAGGAGCCTCTTTTGAAACTTAATGTGAACATTATCATAGGAACTGAAGAACATTTATGTTTTTGTGTCCATTTATGATATTAAAGTGCTTTATTGAATATTAAAAAGTTAATTTTCAAAAACTAAAATGTACCGGTATTTACTAGATCTGTGTTACTGAAAAATAATCAAAATGCATTATGCCCAACATAGCTTACATCTAAGGCCATATTGTTCAATATAACATAACAAGTTGCATTTAGTTCATTACGGCAGTCCTCATACCTTGAAAGCAAAACCAAAAACTACTTTGTGATAAACAAATTTTTGAAAACAGCCGTACATGAGTATTTTGTGTAAAATTCGAAAAAATAATAAAGTATTTTTTGTGGTGTAAGTTTTTCACTCCTCTTGAAAGTTTTTCTTTTTGTGACGTTCTGCATTCTGAAAAGTTGCTCCCACATGTATCTTCGGTATACAAGTACATAATGAATGTGTTCATATTATTTTGTTGCATCTCGAATCTTAGTTAAAAATGTTAAAAACTACAAAAAAAATTCTTTTTTACTAGTTGTTTATTGCATGACGTTAACTCACAGGTCTATAAAAAACGTTTTGGTCTTGACTACTTCCAGAAACATGTACAGATTTTATGGGCTGATTACATGTAAGCATACTACATAAAGCTCCCCATGAGAAAAATACGGTTTTTCTAAGTGTGCGCCAGCATCGTTGAGTTTTTGCCCTTGGGCTTTATTTGCGTTTATCGCAATAGCAATTTTAGTTATAATTGTAATATTTTACATTCAAAAGCCAAATCCTTCGGCATAATTAGGATTCATGGAAGCAGAACACTTTCTCTTTAAGCTGTGCCACGAATCATAATAGTCCTATCAATGTTTTGGCGCAGATATATAATTAGTGCCAGATACATAATTCGCGGCTGTCACCCGTGGTACGGGGGTAGCCTCCATGATCATTAATCAAAACAATCTCAGGCATGGGTTAGAACCCAGCCAATACTTAAATTTTGAATAAAAATCACGAGAAATGTCAGCTGAATGACCGACAATTTACGGCATAAGAAGTCACCCTCGTTTTGCCAAGGACTGCCAAAGAGGACGGGGGAGCAGATAGCCCTTCAGGGCACTCTCTTGCCCTTGGGGTAGGAAACTGCCCCTGAAGGTGGAATAATCAGCAGTTATCAACAGCAAGAGGATTAAGAGGGCAACGGAAACGGCTGCATTAAAGACACATAACCTGTATCCACAGGACATGTGGCCTCTAACTGTAAAAGCGTCGTGATGATCTCCCCAAGTCTGTCGACATCAACGACTGCTACCAAGAGGGGAAGGTGCAGACTACGTAAAGAAACACCGTAAGTAGTTTACAGACTACATTCATAAACAAAACTCTTTTTTTTAACCTAAAAAAATCAAAAAATAAATGTACAAACGTATGTTTCCAATTTACAGAGTGCCACATAAGATGCGTTGTAAATAAAAGCGCAACGCGCCTGGTGTAATTCTTTTTAATTACATTGCAGTCAGCTCAAGACAGATAACCTATAATAACAGATGTTAACAGCGGCTGCGGAAGATGGCTACACAAACAAACGTATTATGCTAGACAACAGTTTAATCTGTGACTGTAGTATCAAAATTAAATTAAATAAGAAATTGAAAATTACAAAATATCTATATTCTACTACAAAATGGATTCCTGTTTCAATGAATCGAGTTGGGCCCTAAAATAAAGTATGGACGCTCTAAATTGATTATACAGCGTTAAACTAAGGAACAAAGAAAATACATAGCTTGTAGTTGTGTGTGGCAATAACGTCAGCTGCCGTCACGTGTCTGCCTGTGTGATTAAGCATAAACCGTAATGCGAACAACCGTCCCCTCCTACCCCACACCTGCCACAGAGCATGACGGTGCGTAGGGCACGGGCACGAGCAGGAGCGTCCATCTATTCATTGTGCTACGCAAATAGTTATATCTTACACAACATATACATTAGGCAACAAATTTGTTTTTTTCTTTTTTACAGTGGCTTATGTTCACTGGTGTAAAAAAGCATTCCATTTCCTACTCCACCCTCTTAATCGTCGATTCTTTTCCTATTATGTTACTTTCTAAAATAGCTGATGTTCATCCTCAGGTTTCGAGCTATCTCCACACCAAATTTAATCGAAAACGGTTCAGTGGTTTCGTTTTGAATGCGTATCGCAGCAGTAAAGGAAACAAAAGAAAAATTCGGAGTAGGTATTAAAATCCATGGAGAAGAAATGAAAACTTTGAGGTTCGCCGATGACATTGTAATTCTGTCAGAGACAGTAAAGGACTTGCAAGAGCAGTTGAACGGACTGGACAGTGTCTTGATAGGAGAATATAAGATGAACATCAACAAAAGCAAAACGAGTATAATGGAATGTAGTAGAATTAAGTCGGGTGATGCTGAGGGAACTAGGAAATGAGACACTTAAAGTAGTAAAGGAGTTTTGCTATTTGGGGAGCAAAATATCTGATGATGGTCGAAGTAGAGAGGATATAAAATGTAGACTGGCAATGGCAAGGAAAGTGTTTCTGAAGAAGAGAAATTTGTTAACATCGAGTATTGATTTAAGTGTCAGGATGTCGTTTCTGAAAGTATTTGTATGGAGTGTAGCCATGTATGGAAGTGAAACATGAACGATAAATAGTTATTGTCAAGAGAATAGAAGCTTTCGAAATGTTGTGCTACAGAAGAATGCTGAAGGTTAGATGGGTAGATCACATAAATAATGAGGAGGGATTGAATAGAATTGGGGAGAAGAGGAGTATGTGGTACAACTTGACGAAAAGAAGGGATCGGTTGGTAGGACATGTTCTGAGGCATCAAGGGATCACCAATTTAGTACTGGAGGGCAGCGTGGAAGGTAAAAATCGTAGAGGGAGACCAAGAGATGAATACACTAAGCAGATTCGGAAGGATGTAGGCTGCAGTAAGTACTGGGAGATGAAGAAGCTTGCACAGAATAGAGTAGCATGGAGAGCTGCATCAAACCAGTCTCTGGACTGAAGACCACAACAACAACAACAACAACATCACACAGAGCTACTTTCTCATTTCTAACGTTAGTAGGGACTGTGCAATCGTTTCAGTCAAAGACCATTATTCAGCACCCATTGCGAAATTGTAGTAAATATACAACCAATACTTACCCATTTTTTAACAGCAATAATTACACATAAACAGCTGAAAACGCCATGTCAAAAATATAAGTTCACACATAATGTTTAGCCACGCATAAGTATTTGCCTGCAGTTCAGTTACTAACAACCATCCAAGGAACATACAAAATAAAACGGCAGAGAATCAATAAAAACCATCAGCGTAAAAAAATGTTAACCTCAGTTGTCCCTCATGACTGCTATTACCTATGTATTAATGTATTACATACATTTTCAATGTTTTTGTTTGTTTCTCTAGATTCTTTGCCATTTGATTTTTTTTTATTCTATAGATGATGATTGTCTATAAGTGGCAATCCATCCGTCTACTTTACCTCTCCATGCTTAAACGTTATTTATAAATACACTGAAGGATAAAGAAAGTTAAGCATCCACAAGACACGATCGGTTGTCAACGTAACTTCATACACATAGCCCGTCAGTGCAAAAAGTTTCGAGACTGTATTAATAAAAAAAAAATAGAGAAAAGTTAAGATGGTGACTTTGATGCTCCACATGTTCTACACAGCCTTCCCCAACTTGATTAAAAGGCATAAAACGTTCCTACAGCCATGTGAAACTGATAGAAAAGTCCATTTTTGGGATGCTGTTCAACTCAAGCGTCGCATTGGCTTTTCCCTTCTTCAGAACATTCAGGACATGTCTTGACCGCTTAATCTAGTGGTGCTGCTCCATCACAATTGTGACACATCAACATTGCTATACTATGGTCGCACATCCACTACTAAACACCGGCTGCTCACAACTGGTTTGTAGAATGCACGTCTACTCTTAACAGCTGTTAGTTCAAACTACTAGCGTAGTTACTGCGCTGACGTCCTATAAACGAAAGCACTAAATCTTGGAAGATTTTGGACAGACGATGCACACCATCGGCGCATCGGTGGGAATGTGAATTATTGGAGTTGCAGTTGTCTTTGACAGGGAGAACGGCCACCAAAGAGGATTAGTATTGCTCGTGTTTAGGGTTATTATTAGGGTACATAAAGTGGGTGAACAGTGTCAAATGTTGAGTGATCACTGTGAATGAGAAGTCGCATACTCATGTGTGACAGGATTATCAGCACCACAGTGGGTTTGAAATGGGTTTCACTGAAGATGCCCCTCTGGACGGCTGATAGAATCATGCATTTGGACGTGAAAGTGGCCTGATGTTGGGTAGTATAGGGACGTGAGGGTAGGTATACTGATCGACCAAGTCTGACCACCACAAAGGAGGATCGCCACCTTGTTCACCAAGCACGCTGTAACTTCCTCACACCTGTGGCTGCTCCAATCCATATCCCCGAGAATCATTGGTCGTAGACTAGCAGCTGGTTCAATGGCTCTGAGCACTATGGGACTTAACATCTTAGGTCATCAGTCCCCTAGAACTTAGAACTACATAAACCTAACTAACCTAAGGACTTCACACACATCCATGCCCGAGGCAGGATTCGAACCTGCGACCGTAGCAGTCTCTAGCAGCTGGACTAGGGAATTACTGTCCCGTACGTAGGCTGCTGACAATAATACAAACGGTTGCGTCTGGAGTGATGCTTTGTCGAGGAAACGTCTGCATCTACATCCACAAGTCTACTCCGCAAACTATCTTAAAGTATGTGGCGGAGGGTACTCTGTGCTCCAGCGGGAAGAACGACTGCTGTAAGCCTCCGTGTGAGCTCGAATCCAATTTTATCTTTATGGTCTTTTCGCGAGATATACGTAGAAGGAAGTAATATATTTGTTATATTTCTTCTAGTAATTTACTCACTGGGAGCTTCAATAGTAGTAGCCTATATCGTAACGTACAACGCTTCTCTTGCACCATCTGCCACTGGAATTGGTTGAGCATCGCCTTGACACTTTCGCGCTTACTAAATGAACCTGTTACTAAACGTTCTACTCTCCTTTGGAAATTCTCTATTACCTCT